>NW_027094086.1:67888377-68534210 GCF_029207755.1 Chamaea fasciata | reverse complement strand
GATCTGTTTATGCCACATCACTGCAAGTGTTCATGGCCATGTTGGATGGGGGTCTGAGAAACCTGATCTAGTGGAAGGTCCCTGACCACAGCAGGGGGTTGGAACCGGATAATATTTAAGGTCCCTTCCACTCCAAGCCTCTCTGTGATTCTATGATAATCAGATGCTGGGAGTGACATTCAACTTACTGACTGAAGGTGTCTGAATTGCAGTTCTCTGTTTATTATCAAGTCCCTGAGGCCCCTTTGCAACTCTCAGACTCAGTCAGCAGTGTCAAGAGCAGACTGGAAATGCCTCGCAAAAAGTCATGTCCTGGGTGACATCATTTTGATATTGCAAAACCAAACCTGGATACTCTTCGATTGCTTTTCAACCCTTTGTTTAGACTGAAGGTGAGGTAAACAAAATAATTTTTTATAGCCAGGTCCAGCTCTGAAGAGAACATCCTTAAGCTTCTTTCTTTTAACAACCTTAAGATTCCTTTGAACTACTATGACTTACAATATATTTTGGTTGGCACTAACATTGCACAGCAGAGGTGGGTGTATTGTGTACCCCTGTTTCTTAAATCTTTCCACTCTTGACCATAACAAAATGCCTCAGGGCCAGTGTTAGGGCAGGAAACACAGAGCTATGCAAAATCACATCCCAGCTTCACACAGACATTTTGCTGGAATAATTCATTTCTCATTTCCACCACTAGAGCAACAGAATGAGTTGTATCATCTACATCATAAAAGCCATGCAGTGTCAAATTTTCTAATTTATTCTTGTTCCTATGGGAAAAGTGATAAACACACTCTGCTTGACTTTGCTCACCTCGTGGTGTTCTGCTTGTAGTCATATTAAACATATTCTTTGATGATATTTAAGTGCTACTTAGTTTTGCTTCTGCTTTGTTTTTATAATTTCTACTTTTTTTACAGTAGATTTTTTTAATCTGAGACAGCATCTCTATTTAAATGTCATACCCCTAGTAATTACTTGTATTTTACATTACCTTGAGGATAAAAAGCCCTTTCTCTTAAGCAATACATAATTATGTGTTACTCACAATGATTGATGGTTTGTTGAGTGCAGGATCATGCAATAGTATTCTGAATATTACAAAATAGCAAGTCCCACCAAATCTCAAGGTTTCAGGAACTGTCACACAGATCAGTCATTTTGTATTATAATTTTGTATTATAAAGGCCTCCAAAAATTATTTAAGCAATAGTAAAAGAAAACACATTCTTCACTTGCAGAGTAGAGGCAACTTGATCACTGGAACTGCGGGAAAAGCAATATGATATCAAAGGGGAAAATATCTGGAGACAGTTCAAATTTTTCTACTCATTTGCTGGATATTTTTTAATGTTATTTGATATGACCTCTAAGTCAGAGCAGTTCTATTAAATTAAGTAAAACTGTGCATGCATCAAAACTTCAGGAAAATAACCTTTTTCATAATTTCTTCAAAGAGGAGTACTTTGAGCACACAGAAGCTAAAAATATGAGGCTATGGCTTTTCAACTCAGGAGTGTGCCCACAAGGCACAGGAGAACATAGTGAGCCAACAGCAAGCCTTACTTCTGATCAGGTAGGCTGACTGATGCCCCTGCTTTCTGAAAAGCATGAAGATCTCCCCAAACTGTCTAACTTTGGGATAGAAATAGTTTATTGTGGTGAAGAACTCCCCTCAGCCTGCTCCTTCTTCTCCCTCCCCACACCCTCTCTGCTCCGAATTCACATATTCATGACAATACACTGCAGAAAGGAAAAAGAATGTTCTGGACAATGGCATTCCCAGACAATGTTGAAGGGTTGGACAAGATTTTCTGAGATTTCAAGATGAGAGTGTGATAGATTCAGTAGGATTAATTCATGTTTTCTTTTTATGATACTTTATAAACCTATATAGAGTTAGTTTGTGTGTTATTGTATAATGTTTTAAGCCTAAGGAATGCAGGGTTCCGGGAAGACATTCCTTGGCCGAAGAGCAGAGAATCACCCATCACTGAAAGAAAGGAAGGCACCACCCATGGGTGATGGAGTTGAGCACTGCCATCATCGGCCATCGGTCAAGAGCTCAGCACCCCATATCCATCATCTCAATCTCATCAAGGACATACATCTTAATACCTGGTTCCGGTAAACCCAGACATAAGTTTATGTCTCCCTGGAAAAAACCTGTTCACCGAATTCACATCCAAAAAGGAAACCATAAGAATATGAATCCAGAACCATATTACAGAAAGAACCGATGAAGTAATCAGTTGCACAAGCCCAAAAACTATAAAAATGGGGCCATGCACACTCTGAATTTGTGAACCAAAGGGGGATTCTGTGCCATAGGGGCAGGATCTTCAGTTCACCCAGCGCCGATTCCCGGGATCGGAACTGAGCTTTGGTTGTGGTTTTATCAGGTTTTTTTTTTTATTTCTCAAATTCTTGATTTTATTTTTTAATAATAAATTTGTTATTAATATTTTTAATTCACGGATTCAGCTTATCATTTTTAACAAGAGTAATTTGAAGATCATAGGGACTTCGCTCACAGATACCAGATGGGAATTATTTATATTATTCCTATGCCAAAACAATCATAGCAGGATAGGCATCTTATAATTTGAGCAAAATGATAGAAAAGACTAGGTAGCACTTCATAAAAATATGTAACAAAAGATATGCAAAATGGACACTTGTACTACTTTGTTAAGGAAACTTCTCAGTTTGACCCTTACTGAGACTGCAGGGCAGTGACTCTCCAAGGCCAGAGACTTTCACTGCTCGGGCCACAGCCCCTTCACACCGGGTAACTCCAGTGATTGACAGATGCCCTGTTTGACTCCTCACACACCTCACTCACACAGCCAGACCAGGTTTCCTTACTGTATCCACACCAGGTTTCCCATAATAGTCTCAGATATCCAGTTCCATAGAGCAATTTTTTTCATGGCACATTAACACAGAAACAGCTCCAGCTGTTTTGTACCAACAAAGCAATGGCTGGGCTTTTATACCCTCACAGTGTGCCCACAGAAAATTCTTGCTCTTCCTGCAGAGTAGTCCATTCATGCTGAGTCTCCCAGTGTTCATCCACCTGGCTGCCACCACCTGCCTTCCTGCCCTTTGTTAAACAAAGCGTTGGCATTTCACAGCCGCTTGTCTAGAGCTCCCACCCAGAGCTCAATCTGCATCTCAATTCTCATCCTGCAAGCTGAGCTACCAGCACCAGATGTTTCCCTCAACACCTTGCACAGACAATAGTGTTTAGTAGGCATGGTTTCGTATTCAACTTAAAATTAACTAGAACAGTCCACCAAAACTGTTTTCTCTGATTTGCATTCGGAACACCTATTCCATTTAATGAGATTCACTCACACAGAACTGTAGGAAATGGAAAACTGAAAAAATCAGCCCCCTTGACAAGCCTAGAGAATTAAAACTCAAACCTGCTAATATAAAGAAAATACTATCACACACTAATATTTTAGAAACAAAAATATAGCACTGGAAACCAGAGCTAGATAAAACAGTCCAGTGAAAATACTTTTGACTTTTCTGAACAGGAAACGTCGATTTTGAATACATAACTTTTTCTTCCCTATTAGAACTGGCTAATTTGATGGCTTTAGCACAAGATAGAAGAGAAATTCAGCCATGTGTTTGGCAATGACACAATTTGCCATGCGAAGAAAGTGGCTTGGTCATAGTAAAAAGCCTTAGAGCTGACCTGATGCAAAATGGAAAGATCTTCAAGAACTTTGTGCTTTCAAATATTTGAAATATTTGAAACAGAGAAAACCATGATATTAGGCAATTGCATTCCCTTTTTTTTTTTTACTTTATTGAATTATTTAAAAAAAATATGAATATCGCCCTAATGCCAATATCCAACTATGACAGACAAAAGACTCTCTAACAGTTTAAAGTTAGAAAGTGTATGTTTAATTATGACGCCGGGCAGTGTGTAGGATAGCTCCCAAACACACGCACCCCTATAGATCACAGGGTCTTTTTATGTACAGAAGTATTGAATACCCAAAACACAAATGTATATTCATGATTTTAGTACATCCCATTCCCCGCTTCATATGGTAATTAGCCAAAAGCTATTAAGCATGTGTGGCTTGTTCTTTGAAATGGGTCGGTGGTCTTTTTTATGGGGCAGGGTCTCAAAATGATGAAGTGAGTCTTCTTCGCTTTGACTTTTTAACCTTTTAGTGTTGCGTGACAACTGAATCCTGTTTTCCCAAGAGTATTTGATTTATGAATTCATTGTCCTTCTTGAAGCCTATTGATTAGTCAGAATACACAAACATGAGTTGACAGGCCTCATGATTTATCAGTTCCTTAAATCCGGCTTCTGCTTATCAAAAGGGAAGTCTATCTGTCTTACTTCAGCAATATCTGGTTTAACTAAAATCTTTAATTCTTCAAAATTAATGTTTCATTATGACTACTGCATGATAAGTGATTAAAGCTTTTTTTTTTTCCATATGTAATTGTATAGCACATCATCAGCTGAAGTAAACAAGCAGTGGACAATAGTCTTTATCTCTTACAGTCTCCAAGAGCTTTAACTAATGGGAAGGATGCCAGTATGACAGGGATGCTTGTTCTCTAAAGTACTGGAAAGAGGAAACTTTTGCACAGGATTTTTTTGCGGATTTGAGGGCTTGGTTGTCTCCTTCTCTATTGACTCACACTATGCAAAACACTGGAGAAGGAGCTTAGAAAAACTGAAACAAGAAGTAGCATCTTGTGTTATGCTATGCAACATCTTTTTCCAGTAGAAAGAATCTTACACTATTTGTGGCTGCTTTGATTTGTCAGATGACCTTAAATTAAAATACAGACAAAGTGAGTCTAAGGGAGCAGAATATTTCTGACCACTGTGCAGTGATGGTTTCATGTCTTGCTTCATGCAGATTTGCTTTTTTCATTGCTGTTTACACAAATAATATAGCCTTTAAAACAGGAAGCCCATCTCTGTCACAACTGTGAGCTCTGTTGCAGCACTGCTCTGCCTTGCAGCATTATGCACTTTGCTGTGCATTGCACTCCTGTGGTTCCCCTGATGATGTTACAGATGCAGTGGAGCAGCAGAGAGTAATTGCACACTAAACGCATCATGGTAGTAAAACACGCTCACCTCCCCACCACGCTGTTGATAGTCACACTGGAGAAAAGATCTAACACATGATCTACTTCTAGTCCTGGCATTGCAGTATGGTGGCTTGGGGTTGCTGAGGGTGTAGGTCAATGTATGATGGGGTCTTTTTGAAATCACTATAGAAAAATGGAAAGGCAAAATATCAAATGCAGTGTTCCTCTTCAGCTAATAATGAACAATACCTGCTGGGGATGTAAAGTGTGTGGTCATTTGCACAAGTATGCTTTCTGCCAGGCACTTACATGCACAGTACTGCTTGAATGAAATATTTTTTCTGCCATATAAAGACAAAGAAATTGTTGCTATGGCAGTAGAGTCAGAAAACATTAGAGGACAAAGTTATAAGAATTTTGATTAGTGTTCTGGTTTTGGCTGAGATAGAGTTAATTTTCTTCTCAGTGTCATGGGGCTGTGTTTTGGATTTGTACTCAAAACAGTGTTCATAATTCAGGCATTTTTTCCTTACAGCTAAGCAGGACTTGCACACATCTGAGTCCTTTTCTGCTTCTCATCCCACCCCAACAGCGAGGAAGCTGGGAATGCACAGGGAATGGGGAGGGGGACACAGCTGGGACAGCTGACCCCAAATGACCAAAGGGACATTCCATATTATATGGTATAATGCTCAGCATATAAAGAGGGAGAAGAAAGAAGGTGGGGGATGCATTTGGAGTAATGGCATTTGTATTCCCAAGTCAGTGTTACATATGAGGGAGATGCTTTCCTGGGGATGGCTGAACACCTGCTTGTGCATGGGAAGTTGTGAAGGAATTTCTCGTTTTCCTTTACTTTCATGTGCAGCTATTTCTTTCCCCCTTAGTCTTTATGTCAACACACTTTTTGTCTCCTCATCTCTCCCCATTCCACTGTGAGTGAGAGGCTTGTGCGTCTTAGTTGCTGACTGGGATTAAACCACAACTCTCAATTTAAGTTTTTTTTTTGTTGGGTTTTGTTTGTTTGTTTTTAATTATATCAGGGTTTTTAGCCATGGTGTGGGAAAGAAGAAAGATTTTTGTGTACTGCAAAAATCCCCACAGAGGCTGAACCCATGAAAACTATTCAGTAGCTGGTTTGTGAATATTTTTTTTAATCACAGTATTACAGTCCTTTCATCAGAGATATTTCAGTTAAAATATTATTGCAGATTTTTATTATTTTCCTGTTAGTAGTAAAGGCCTGACTTTTTAATCAGGGTGGAATTTTCATTTAAAGCAACAACCACTGTGTGCAAGGAAAAATCTCACTTTGCTCTACAGCTGAATACAAAATAAACCATTTAAAAATAATATAAGATAGCTGATTGTAAGTCTTTATTTATACATGGACAGTTGTAGTGGTGTGTTTTTAGTTTTGTTAATGTATGTATTTGTTCTATGTAAGTCAAATGGTTTGCTCTGTGTACCCCCTTGAGTTTGTTCCCTATGGTTTACCCCTGTTACAGCTGTCCATCAATCATTGTATTATGTAACCCCTGGGTCCTGTCTGTCACTTCGAGGCCTCACCCTGGGTCTAGAAAGTTCCAGTGAGATCGTCAAGTGATTGGGCAGGATCCTAGCTGTTCCCTCCTTCTCCTCCTTGGTTGGTTCCCCTGTTTGTCTTTCTTATGCAGAGCCACTCCCTAGTTATCCCTGATTGGTCCCATGCTGTACCCTTGCTTTTACTCCTCCCCCTATTAAAAGATGCTGCACCAGGGAAATCTGTTCTATGCTGAGGTAGACTCTCAGGAGGTGAGGTTGCTCCTTGCAGGGCACCAGTAAACTTAAGTGGCGGACCCCTCATCAGAGTCATCTCTTTATTCCATCGCCTTCATCGTGCCGTACCAATGCTGGGACCCACCGAATCAGCTCGGTTGGCCAGCCTACTGAGCTGTACTGGACTTGTTGCTGGTGTCAGGGCCAGCCAGGACAGGCTTGGGAACACATCCCCAGGGAAGGCAACTGTTTATGAAGACACTGCAAGTTAGTAATCCTTCAAATATGGATAGGCTTTCCCCGATACAAAATAGATGAAGAAGCAAAATTAAGGCAATAGTAATGATCTTCTGAGCATGTTAATCATACAGATAATTTTATTGTGACCAGCTTCCTCATAATTTCTAACTCTCTCACATAAGTTTTAAGTCTACCATTGCAATTATTTTTAAAGCAGTCATGTGGGTTTTAAATCTACTGTCACAAATCACATGATTTCTTGGGAGTTTCACAAATTACCAGCTGCGTAGCATTTCTCTCAGGCATTTCTCATATTTTCAGCTCAAGACTTCAAACAAAAAATTTTACATGCATATTTCCTGCCTCTCCTACTTATCATCGGTCCTCCATCACTATTAGAGGTAATGCAAATGAAAATATTGACCTATTTTTAAGGACATTTCATAGTTACATACTTCTCTTCATCCTCCTCAAGAGGCTACCTTACAGGTTGTTAGTGTTTTCTGCCACTTGACTGAAACAGCCCTTTATAGGTACCATTCCCAGAAGAGGACTTTCCTGATAATATACAAATATTAGTATTCAAAGCATCTTTCAGTTCTTCCCTTCATTTAATATCCATGTACACAGAGCAAAAGTCGATGAGTAGTGCTCAGATTACTTGGTGGATGTGTTATATTCTGTATTTTATGTGACCTATCCGAAAAGGCCTTCATGACCCTAAAGGAAACCTGGAGACAGGATACATGTTTTCTGATAGTGTGAGAATATGTTGCAAATCCCTTTTGAAATCCATGATTTTTTTATTTGTCATGGCAACATCTAAATAACTTACTTTATGGTAACAACCCAACAATCTTCTACAAATTCTAAACTGTTACTAACTCAAATTACTGGCATTTCAAATTTGCAGTGCGTGCTCCAATTCAATGAGATAGTTAAACACATGAATAGTTTTATCCACTTGAGCAGCTCCTGCTAAACAGATTAAAATAATATGCAGTATTTTATTGCTTAAAGATTTTTATGAATTGGAATCTAAATCTACTGCTGAAACATGTATGTTTTTTGTAGAAATACTTGTCTCTTAGAACTGTATTTTAAAATGATAAATGCTGGGTTTTATCTCCAATCTGATACTTGTGTTTGGAACAAATCCTTTGGAATTCAAGCTTGTGCTTCTCACACTCTGTGTCTTTGTGTTCAAAGTACTTCAATTATTTTATTTTAAAATTACATCAGCGATACAAACACTGAGATTTTAAATTGCTAAAAATAGTCTTCATGGGTATAATTGAATAGGTTAGATAATTTGCTGTTTACTTCCTGATCACATGGTCTCTTTTAATGATAACCTTTTAATCAGCAAATACAAGAAATAATCAAGAGAAATATGTATGTGGTAGAGCGAGCAAAAAACAGCAGGGTGTTTTTCACGCTAGAGTGTGGTGCAAGACAATAAAAGATGCTTATTAGGAATGCACTTCAGTGGTTTCTCTTCATTGCCTACTAACAAGAAATGAGAACTTAAAATGATATATAAAGCAAATTTTTTCTTGTGCTAAAACATTTTGAATTAGTAAAAATTACATTTAACTAATGCTACTCTAACTTCCTTTGTACGAAAATTTTGGAGAAAATGTTTCTCTTTAGCTTTTGATGTTTTCTGTGATATTTTTTACAGCACCTTGGCACAACTGCAAACAATTCTGCTACTGGAATTTGATAGCTTCCTAAGAACTAATTTTTTATATCCCATGAAACATAGGAGAATGCCAAGAATTCTAGTTCACATTAAATGAGATAAGGATATGTTTAGTTTTTCAGTGATCTACTCTTTAAAATGAACAAAAATCTACCAATAATAAAAATAATAAAAAAAAAAAACATCCCCCAAAAATAGTAAGAGAAGAAAGGGAAAAAGAAAAAAAAAAATTGAGCAGTCTCGTTCTCATGGAATATTTATTTTTAGATAAAAAGAGAAATTTCAGCCTAGTAGTTAGAACTATTTAGCAGTGGTATTTCTTGTCAAATTTCATGGGTTTCTACAAACAGAGGAGGAAACAGAACTTTTGATTTATAGGAAATTGCCAACTACTTTTAACTGCAATACTTCTACTGAAGTAGTAAAATTAAAGGAATTACATCTCATTCTGAGATCAGAAGTGTTTCGTACTCAAATACATTGTATGCCATTGTGAAATAGTATTATGGAAATAAAATAAAAGTTTGACTGGCAAGCTGAATATTTATAGCATTTTTTTCCTTCTTATTTACACAACTTTCTGCATATGAATTTGTCTACTGTGATATCAGGAATACATGCTTTCCTTTGGGGCTGACCTTGAGCTGCAAAATTATGGATGGTTGGAGTAGAATAACAAAACTGAGCCAGAAATAATGCCAGGGACACACACACACACACACAAAAACCAACGAAATAAACTAAAAAAAACCGTCATAGACATGGAAAATAGGAGTTCTTTGCTATTATGAAAAGATAATACACAAGAGGATAGAAAAAGGAAAGTACTTTTCAAGTGCTGTAGAAGCATCAAACTTTATTTAAACCAGTATAAGCCGAAGCAGCACAAGCAGCGAGACAGGCTCATAGCTCGTATTTGAAGAGAACAAATGTCAGGCTATCGAAACACAATGCAAGCAAGGAAAAAATGGTAACAACTCACAGTATCATCGATGTAGAAACTTGCATAAACTGCCAAATCTGAGACAAACTGTAACCAGCAAAGCTATAGATTTAATGTTCAGTTGTCTGTCATCTGGTAAAAATCACACAAACCTAAGCAGTGATTGCTGAATGAATCAGATCCTTTTGTAATAAGACCTAAGTCTACAAACCCCTCGTCTTTGTATTTGGGACTTTTCTTCTGCCAAGAAAACAGGGATTTTACTGAATGTCATTGGGTGAGTTTCTACCCATGCAGGCCCCAGAGAAAATTTATCCAATTTGTTTCTTATATTGATTAAAACAAAGAGTCATGGTGTGGAATGCTGGCGGAAGTGGTGGAGTGAGAGTGTTGTTCTGAACATGCTGGAATTTTAAAAAGAATTAGAAATGTCCATGATAAATTGGACTAAAAATCTATTTAGGCCACTATCTCCAGCAGGGACTGATGGCAGTCTGATGACAGGTCTAGAGAAAAGCAGGATAGGACAAGCTTACAGCAACATTCCTCCATTCTGCTGTCCCAGCCTGCAAGAGGTCATAGCTCAGGGATTTCCCAACACAGAGGTGGTATTTTTGTATGCAAGAAAATGAAATCAGCTAAAATAATGAGATATCTGAGCAATGAACCCTCTGCCTAAAGAATCTTAAAGCAGTTGTGATTAAGGTAGAAGAGATTTAGCACTTGTTTTTTTCTATGGATAATGTCCTGAATGTCTGCACTGCTGCCATTTTAAACTTAGTTCGGGTGTAATTACCCTACATTTACAAGAGTAACTTCAGGGAAGATGCATTTCTACTATATGACAATCACAGATACAGACTACACAATTTACAGTGCTTCACTATTCTAAAATAGAATAGGGAAAAAATTGAAATATCATCTTGCTTCAATAAGAAAAATGACAGCAACATGTACTTTGTGTGGACAAAAACTGGTTTTCTGAGTTTATTTCTCTGGTGAAGAACTAATTATTTTCAAAGATTTTTTCAGGACAATATTTTGTCCTGTCTTTAATGTCAATGTTTGCCTAAATTATGATTAAATACATGTCGTGGGTTTTGTAAAGAACATGTTATTCTATTTCATCTGGGTGAAGCAGAATTGCTTATCTTTGCCTAAATGGGTCAATGTCGCTTATCAGATGGTGGAGTGCTACTTATCTCTCTTCATTGTTTCACTAGTTCCCTGAGAATATCTTCTGCTAATGGACCATTAAGAGCTCATCAATGACATTACACATTACATTGTACTATTGTAAGATGCTCCACACAGGGAGGAGGAGCCAAACCATCTAAACCTAAATAAAAAGGAGCCACAGTCCCACTAGGTATCCAGTTTTCCACCGGATCCCTGGAGGAAGATTGGACCCATCTCACCCTTACTGAACCCCCTTTTTTTTTTCAACAGGACCATCTCTACTCCAACAGAACCACATCTGCCACTCCAGGAGGGCTTACTTTGGACTGCTTCTAACACCCTGACCAACAGGGTGTCAGGTTGTATTTCTGAATCTGTCAGGGTTTTTCTAGGATTTCTTGTTTGTTTATTTGTTTGCTTATTCTTCTGTACTACAACATCTGTATTTTTATATCTCTAGTAAAAAACTGCTATACCTATTCCCAAAATCTTTGCCTTTTAATTGCAAATTTATAATAATCTGAAAAAAAGAAGAAAGGCTTACATTTCAAAGAAGACTCCAACCCTCCCTGGCAGATACCTGTCTATCTAAACCAAGAAAATACAAAAAACTATTTACTATTTATAGAGTATGTAAGACACATATGTAGCTTTGGAATGCTCCCCTCAAGAATAAGGACAAATAAAAAAAAAATAAAAAAAAAATAAAAAAATAATAAAAAAAAACAACCGGAATTTACATATAGAATCAATTTCATTAACATTATATGAGACTTGGGATATAAAATTCATCTGGTTTGTGTCTACTGCTTTTCTGAATTCATGCCTGTGTCACTGAAGTGGTTTGGAAAAGATTTTTTTTTCTTGTAAGAAGCAGTTCATTATGATATAGAGAAATGAGATAAAGATAGTGGGGTTTTGGCTTGTTTAAAAAATTTATTAGAATCATGAAATCATAGAATGGTTTTGGTTGGAAATGATCTTAAAGATTACCTAGTTTCAACTCCCCTGGTATTGTCTAAAGTCCCATCCAACCTGGCCTTGTACACTTACAGAGATGGGAAATCCACAACAACTCTGAACAACTTCTTCCAGTTCCTCATCACTCTCACACTAAAGAATTTCTTCTATGTGTCTAATCTAAACCTACTCTCTTTCAGTTTAAATCCATTACTGTTGTGCTATCACTGCAGGCACCTGTACAAGGTTCCTGTGTAGCTTGACCTCCTGGACACCCTTCTTTTGATGCAGTCCAGGACACAGTTGACTTTCTGGGCTGCCACCACACACTGCCAGTTCGTGTTGAGTTTCTCATCAACAAACACCTTGAATTAATTTGTGCATTCATTCCTGATGGAAAGTATGCTTAATAGTTAATATGAAATAGAAGTACAGTTTATATTCTTATGATATACCTTATGACATTTTCAGCCAAACCATTCAAATGTTAAGGATGGTTATAGAATAAAAAGGAAAAGCTTGGGCAGAAATTGCAAAATGGAGACCACAAAACTCAACAATGCTTAGGCAGAAAGCTTTCATCTTTCTGTGACTCAGAGTAACTGTGAATCCTCTATCTAAAAAACAGAAAATAACATCATCAGCACCTTACATATTGCAATTTCTTTGAAGATTTCTTTGAAACTCTCTTTTGATTATAATGCTGTTATTTCTACATTATATCCAAGAACCAGCAGATACATGGCACATTCCACCTGTTCAGAATAGCTTTTATGTTTTTGTTTTCTGAAAGAATCTTAATGCTCTTTTACGGTATTTCCTTTTCTTCTGTTACATGATTTAGAGGTTCCCTTCAATAAAGCCATTAGGCATTTCTTTCCCAAAAGAAGGTGGACCACTTTCATATTTTTATTGTATGGAGGTACAATTGATTCTAGTATATTATGATGATTCTAAGGCATAGTACATACATATTCTAAGTACATAGAAGGAGGCTGATGCAATTGCCTTGTTTTTCTTTACTATTAAGTAATCTTAGTTGCAGAAATGCGACCTGATTAACCAAATTATTCATAAGGACAATACTCTCATTCCCTTCAATAGAGTGGACGGAAGAGATAAAACAAGGAAGCACTTGTGTAACTTTATACAGCCTGGTGTACTAAAACAAAATTCGCTTGGCAGCAGGTGGTGGATGCAATGAGGATATAGCAATGAACATAAAGAGAATTGGTGAGCAACAATTAGTAAGAAAAGTACACTTTTTTCCCCATTTGGTACTTTGTTACTTATGCAACCACATTAAGGGAAGTCATTATCATACCAACAGTCATGTACTTCTCTCCTGAAGATGAAAGGAAGATATTCAAAATTTTGTATGCAAAGATTTTTTTTTTTCTTAGAATGTAGACAGGAAAAAGCAAATATATGTGTGGATATTCTGGAAAGAAGTTATATTGCACAGGTGATGAAATATTAAGGAAAATGCATTTTCATTTCCCTGTTTAACAGTGTGATTCTGTGATACACCTATGTAAAACAGTCTCATTAACTAGACCAAATATTTGATGAGAAAATCTAGCTAACTGAGGTCTAGATCCAGAAATTGAGAGTTAGGCACAATTGTACTAAATTCTGCAGGACTAGGGACAGGCTAGCTTCAGTACACAATAATATTTGCATGTTGAGTTACCTTACTCTGATCCTAGCAAAAACCCTAAACCTGCCAGTTTGCCAAATTTTATATCTCCCACTGTTCGCAAAGACATAACCATTGACTCCACATCTCCGCTTAAAAGGATTTCCAGTGTTTTGCATAAACATGGTGGGATTGCTTTAACTTGCAAACAACATCGGTGTAAAATAAATAACAATTCAAATGATCCTTAGTTTATTTTATGGAGTGATTATGTAAGGTGTGGTCCACATCCTCCACAGCCACAGGGTACCTGTTAAACATTTAATCTTGTTACATCATGAAAAGTTTTCATGATACTTAAACATAATCCATCCCCATCCAGATTAATTGCAAAGCTGAGATCAGTTTTTTATCAGCCACTGCATCATCTAGCTTTTTCAATGATCTTGATTTCTCATGGTGACATGCCTAGTCACATTTCCACACAGGACACCTATAACTATTCATCTGAAGAATATATGCGTGAAAATTGCACATGGAAGAACTGAAAGATATGAATTAGCTATGGTAAAATGCCTAAACTTACACCCTCTGAGTTTTTGCAACAGTTTATTTCTATACTGATTTCTGGATATTTCTAGACATAAGGGATAAGTCTAAGAACTTGAAAACTTAATTAAGCTCAAGTTAGTACAAAACTGGCTGTCTTATGCAGAAGAAACAAATTGTCCCTGATGGCCAAAAGTCAGCTTGCTACACTACTGCATCTGACAAAACAATATAAAGGACAACAAGGGAGTGAGCGTGTGGCATAATCTAGTAGGGTATAAGCACTGAACTTTTTAATTCTTTAATAGAATCCGGTATCCATATCTGCTACAGGTTGTAGCATTTATCTTCTCTCATCCATGACAGCTAGTTTAAAATTTTAGCAAGTAATTTCTATTTATCAAAAGTTCCTATCCCAGAGAGAAATTCAGACTTTTCTTCAAAAGAGAGTAAGAAGCATAAAAGCAATCTAGTCATTTTGCCCAAATATACTGTTCTCATGACATCTATGTCATAGTCTTTGTCAGCTAATGCAGAAGAGAAATGTGAATTTGCTTACAGGTTCCTATTTAATAACACTTAATTTATGAAAAAAATACTATGTAGGAGGAATAGTGAAATTTCTAGTGGTATTATTTTGTTGTAAAAGAAGCCTAGTGAAACAGCAAAGCTAGAAAAGTTGTGTAATATGCTATCCCTTTTCTGTTTCATTGGAATCTTGTACATTAATAGAAGGAAACTAGAAGCAGAGTCAAACTTTTCCCAAACTGCATCCTCATTTCCCTGAGAACTGGAAACATGTTTGTATTTCGAAGACTTTTTCAGTAGATTTCTTTCCCCACATGACCTTCATTCTACTTTCACAGGGACTATTCCTGTTTTCAATGACTCTTCATGCCTTTAAATACTTGTGTGTATAATGGTGTTGAACTCACTCCACCATTTCTTGTCAGTTCATCTCTTCTCTTGGGTTTGAATTATGTACTCCAAGATATAAGGCCAGGGTCCTTCACCTACGCTCAATATTTATTGGACAAGGATTCTCACAAGAATTTAGTGATCAAGTCTTTTCTTTAGTTTACAATAGTTAACCTGCTGTCCAGGTGTGAAGGAGAAAAGTTTCTCACTTTGATTTTCTTGGTCCACTGTCATGGTACCTGGTTATATTCTTGCAAGAAATCCTTGTGCTCTTGTAAAGGCAGGTTTTCCTTAAAGGTTAAATGTCCCTTTTCCTGACAGATTTTCTATAAGTATAATGTTACAGTGGCTTAATGATTCTAGTTCAGCTTTGCAACAGCAAAAACTTAGACAGGTGTCTCAGGAGAAAAATTCTCTAAAAATATGCTTGCAGAAATGTTGTACTAAGTGTTGAAAATTGGTTAAATTACTTGCAGTAGGTGGGGGCACATAATTCTGTTTGCTTCTTCTCCAAATCCTATGACTAATGTTCACCTTCATAAAAGTTATTTTTGCTTTGGGAGCCACTGCAGTTCATTGTTACTTCTTCTGGCACTTTATAAGCACTTAGGAGTAAATCATCTGGACCCACCTACCTGATCTCATGTATTGGTTCATAAACCTCTTCCTTTGCAATGTTAAATCATTTGTAAAGTTAATTTAAAAAAAAAAAATGAGGGAAATTATGCTGAATTCATGAACATATAAGTAAATTAACTCCAAGAAAGTAATTCAGCTGGCAAAGGTGAGTGATATATATTTATTTTAAATTGATTTTGTCAGAATATTCTATTAAATAAAAAGTTACAATTAATGAAATTATTTCATTCTGTCTATTTAAAAGGCTTGATCCGTTAATTATTCAAAGCAGAGATTATCTTGAAATGAATGTGCAGTTAGATCTGTAAGTAGATTGTATTAGGCACGGCAAAATTTGTGTCTGGCTAGATATCTTGTTTACTATTTTGTATGGGCTGTAGCCAGGTATGTCAGGAAACCTTAACAAACCCATTGGAAAAAAACACTGTTTCCTAACCTCCCAAAACCTCACAAAAGCAATATTTAACCTTTGCCATAACATTTTCTAGATTTGGAGGCACTCCTATTAAGGAAATGGGCAACCTGGGGGCAGAATTTGACCCATTGTCTTTGTACTTCCTACCTGCTGTCTAGTAAGTATACAGTTAAGCTGTCTGTGGCTTTTATTTTGCAAATGTGCATTCATCTGATTTGTGAAGCGGGAGGGGAAGTCTCAGACCATTCTTTTTAGTCTTCAATTTTCCCATTAGGATGTACTCAGAAGGGAAATTAAATTGGTGCTGTGCTGATGATTTATTGCAGGAAGGAACACAGTTTGCACAGATAAAAGTGTAATTTTAATTTTGCACAGTTCACTAATAGCATATATATATGTTCTTCCTATAGGTATTGCAGTAAAGATGACAGTGTGGTTTTGTCTTCTTATAAGGGGAAAACATAAGGCTTACTTTCACTTTAAATTTATAATTCTAATGTATTTTCTGTACAATAAAAAGGAGCTCTCTAATTAGCTTGTGTTATTAATTAAAAAAATCTACATATAAAAAAATTTTGAGGCTGTTTGCATATGATACGACATATGTCTGACCATATTTTAAAATATACTGGCACACATGGGCACAATTACATTAAGAGTTCAAAAAGTTTATTATGCATTTTTTAATCACCTAAGTAGTTTTCCAAAGTCACCTAAATGATGCTGCCTGCAATCAACTCTTTGGAGTTGGCAAGTTGCAAACTCCTGCTGTTCATGCTAATGTATTTTGCATTATTATCTCACTTCAGATGATGCCGATTTTTGAATCAAAATGTTAATTAATTAGATAAACAATACACACCATTGACTTGTATTAGACTTCTGTAATCTCTGTGTCATGCTACAAACTACTTATTTAACCTCTGAGTTAAAAAGACAGTATTTTCTTTAAGATGGGACAGAAACGTGTTGTTTTCAGGAACTGTTATCTAGGAGAAATGGAATATCTAAATGCCCTGTTAAATTTAAATATAATCAAATTATTTTTTTTAATATTATCTGAAAAGTTATTGCACTTTCTTGTGTGAGACAACTCTGCATTGATCTTGTGGAAGGGATTTTATATTTCCTCTATTTGCATTATCCTTAGTAATTTGGAGTTAACTTTACTAGATAGCATATGATAGCCTATGCTATTTGATGTGGGACACTGTGCTTTTTTCCAGAGTCTATTCTACTTCTGATTCCAGGTGCTTAAATTTATCATCTATACAAAGGGAAGAGTACTTGCATAGTTAGACAGCCTTTGCTAGTTCACATTTTCAGGAAAAAAAGCACCTGGAATTACATATAATGATTTCTGGAGGAATGGGATGTAATTATTCCTTCACTCCAAAAGACATTGCAAGGCCTTGAATCAATACTATCTAAACAATTTTCCTCTGATGAGCTAATCTGTCTGCTTCAGGTTTGTCACATCTGGTGTTGTGATAGACATAAAGGATCATTAAAAGCACAAATTCCCACAAATATAAGGTTAAAAAAATATAATTCCATAAAAAGAATCATATGGCACCATAACTTTAGTGAATAGTAATTACTATACACTCTCAGTAAAGATGAAAAGACCACATTGGAATTTTTATACACACAACCATTTGGCAAGGTAAAGGCATATTAGAGCCGGTTATCCAACTCTTCACTTTAAATTTTGCTTGCCAAAAAATATCTTTTGTAATAGTGTGTTTTTTTTTTTCTCTCTGAGAATTACATGACATAATGAAATAAAAGTATGTCTTGGTTTTGGAGTTGTTTCTTCAGTCATTTTTTTCCCATTATCGATTATTCGTTCTTGAAGACGAAACAGAAAAAAAAAAAAAAAAAAAAAAAAAAAAAAAAAAAAAAAAAAAAAAAAAAAAAAGAAGAAAAACAAAGTTCTTCTGTTCCCCAAATCTTAATGCCTAAACTTCTCCAAACCAGTTAATGTGGTTTCAAAATCTCTGCAATCAAATCACTTTAACATTTTTTTCTTCTATTAACATTTGGTTTGATCTTTATGTCTCCATTCTGTACAGAAGTGGATGAAAGGCCTTATGAATGGACAGGTAGAGGAACAATTTCTAATGAAGGTGGATGAGTTGTTACTGCTGTGTAGCAGAGCATTAAACTTTCTGACACTGGTTGAAGTTACATTACACAGAGTATAAAAAGATGTGCAATGATGGGCAGAAAAAGGTAAGTAAAAAAAGATCTGATTAAATACTGAAAAATAATATTCTGATGTAAGCATTTGAATACTGAATAATGCAGTACAACCTTAGAATGTTTTCTTTAATTTTGGTCTTCTGTATCCCTTCTGGTTTTATATTAGTCACTCAAGTGTGTTATTCCTCTAATACTCTAATATTACTCAATTTCTCTTGGCATTTTGCCTATTTACTATGATTTAATACCACATAAATAGAGCAATAAGGCTGAAATATTGGGGGTTTTAATAAATAGATATTTTATTTTAATAGTGCTTTTTACTGAGCTAGCTAGTTTTTATGGTTACAAGTGTTCTTGTTTAGCTGAGAAACCAATCCTCCACTCTGTGTGTTTAAACAGCTCAGGCTTTGCCATACATTCTGGAAGATCTGCCTTAAAGTGGTAGTGAACCATTCCTAGTTTAAATAGATTGGTCAAAGTTGGCAAAATCACTTTCAGAGTTTTCTTTGCTGGATTGGTCTTCCTGTACAAACCCAAGCAGGAAGAGCACGGGAACTTCAAAGAGGAGAGATGCTGTCTGCTACAGCTACATAAACAGTAAAACATTAATGGGAGGGAATCTGGGGAAGATGAAGAAAATAACATTAGCAATCAAGACTGACAATCAATGATAAGTAAGAAGAAAGATTTTGAAGACAATAAATAAGCAATTAATTATGAGAACAGTGGGAACTATTTTCTAGTTTTATGCTGATTTTTAGCATCAGCTATTGAGCAGCAAGAATGCAACACATACTCTAGGGATCTGCTTGAGACCAGATGGTTTCCCAAATCTTTATCTGTTTATCAATAAGACAAAAAATAAAGCCACTAAAGTAACAGTGTGTTTTATCGGATTTCACAGAAAAAAAAAAGTGACACATGACTTCTTGTTGCTTTTACTTTTAGTGTTTTGTTTAAAGAAATTAAAATGAAATCACTTTCTCCATAAATAGATGTTGCAGACTGCTTGGTGGGACTCATATTTTTCAAAGTCATGAAGAAAGCTGAAAAAGATGTTAATATTCATGTTGAGAAACCACATTTTTGTTTCAACAATGGCCTTTCTTTTATCCTCTTTTTTTCAGTGAACATACATATTTTCTCCTTTTCTCTCTCTGAAGTACTTGTTAAAGTCTTATAAAGGCTGCCACGTGGTGTTCCAGAACCTTTTATAGAGACCACAAAGTGAGACAATACTATGTTATGTAAATGCCCATTGCCTGCCATAGGTATTTCAGGGATGATGATTTATTTCTTCCTAAAGCTGAGAAGAAAAGAGGCATGTGAGGGACATGTGCATAGCTGTGGACACCACTCCAGTTAAGGGGTACCTTATTCATCATATTGTGTGTTATGGTTGTCATTAAATGATTGCACACCTCCACATTGAACCTGGGGTAATGCTCTCCCCCACAACCAGACTGTATGTTGTCTTTATTTTGTGTATCAACAGCTTTCAGGGATTTTTGTTTTAAGTCTTTCATAAGAGCTGAGAGATTTTAACCTCTGCTTTAACTCAAACAGCCAGCAAATTTAGCCTGATGCCTACAAACACAATTTTTTTATCCAATACACAAGCAAAAAGTCCCTGCGCAGGGATCAAGTGTAATTATTCCATACTCCTCCTTTTCCTTCCTAAAGGCTGCATTCTGAGTTGCATGGCTGTAATTATAATACATGATCATCTCATTCAATCCTTTCTATCCTTGCAAGACCTTTTTGGGGGGTCAGGGGAACTATTACAACATTTGTACAGGTGCATGGAAACTTTTGTTAGTATTTTCTATGGAGTTAATAATAGATGTTACATAATAGACCACTGTTCACCAAAGACTGTTGAATCTTCATTTATCAGGTCATGTGGAAGTCTGTCCTTCGCAAGCCACTACTGTCAACTTCTGGACCTTTTTCAGACCTCTGTGCAGGTTCTCTGCACATCAAAAATTTATATGGCTTTCCCTCTTTTCACTCATGTTTTCAGGCTTCATTTAAATTTTGTAATTTTAAGTAGACTCTCTGTATCTGTCAGTAATTCTCACTGCATTTCTACTTCAGCCTTTTTTTCTTTCTTTTTTTTTTTTTTTTTTTTTTTTTTTTTTTTTTTTAATTTTTTTTTTATTTTTTCTGTTTGGAAGTCTGTAGTTCCTTTAAAGAGCAAATGATTCCTTTTGTGGCAGATATTTCTGCTTACTTAGGGCATACCTACATGACCAAACTCAGTCTTTGCTTTGGTTTAGAACTACATGAGCCAAATTCTTTTCGAAGGAGGGTAACCATGACAGCACAAAGTTTTACTCATAGCAATGAGTCCTTCTAATGAGTTGATTTGTTGCTATTGCAACACTTTTGTGCTTTCAGTGAGCATTTTGGTGCCCAGTAGATCTTATTCATCTCTCAGCCTACTCAGAACAATGTTAACAGCAGTTTGCAATTGATCTATAAATTGTTATCCTTCACGATTAGTGCACTGCTACTACCTATGCAGAAGGTGACAAACAATGAAAGATAAAATGTGTGGGTGGTTTGTTCTGTGGCTGTGCACAATCCTTCACAAAATCACTGACTGGCATGTTGTTTGTTCAACACTTTCTTCATAAAGAGAATAAACATTTTCTTCATTTTCAAATGTCTCAGAGTCATCTGTTGATTTTTATAGAAGCTCTAGAGATTACTTCAGTGGTGGTGATCTGGATCAGGCATGAGAAGTCTACTTACAGTTGGTCTCTGTTGAAAATAGGGGAAGAAAAAAGACACAGTTGTGCAACTTAGTTTGCTATATTGTAAGGTGGTGGTCTAAAATAGGTCAAGTGAACCCAGAGTGGTTTCTCTCATTTATTAAAACACAAATTCTAAGCAGCTAGTTCAGACATAGATCTGTTCTGTAGATATCTAGCATGAGGTAGCCCAAACTTTCTTGGGCTGGGAGTGTTAGGTTTCATAAGTTTTTCGCAAGGTACTCTTTTATACATATGGCAAATGCTTTCACATGTGGACGTTCAAAATGTTTCTGTTATTTGATTTTTTAAATTTCTTTTCCTTTAGAGTTTGAGCTTGACTTATTCACTTCTTTAATTATTTTACCTTTATTTATTTTCCTTTTTTGGTATTTCTTTGTGTTGTTCTCATCATTACAGTAGTTATAAGCCATGCACAGAAATTTTGAAAGTAGTTCATTTTCATTGTATAATTTGGCCATGTCCTAGAGGACTTCCTTTCTGTGGCCTATGTTAATTTTAATTCAGTTTCTTCCACTTTTCCTGTTTTGTTTAGTTTTTTTGTACTATAATGTAAATTATTCAATTCTATCTAATATTGTTTCAGCCCTACTGCTAAAGTAATTGTGATCAATGTTTTACTAATACTATTTGACACCTTTGTCATCCATTCTTTCCTCTAAAGTGAACAGGGGCCGTTTTTAACTAAGTTTCCTCCATGATACAGTGCAAAGGTCATCATCCTAATTCTGTCCCAAATACTCTGACACATTGTTTCATTTTTCCTTTCTGCTGCATTTTGGATCTTTTTTTTTTTTGTTTGTTTGTTTGTTTGTTTGTTTGTTTGTTTTTGGGTTTTTTTTTTTTTTTTTGGTCATTCAGTGTTTGTCCTGGTGTTAATTCCTTACAGGCTCTTACCCACCCATGCAAACAGTGAAGAAATCATATTTAGCACTCTCTGGGATTCCCTTTCTTCCCTTTTGCAACAACAACATTCTAGTTAGTTTTCACTGAGGCAACCTAAGAGATTTTGCCAATAAAATGTTTTTTTACTCTCCAGTTTTCTTCTCTGCCATTAAAAAGCAATAAATTTAGAACCAATAAAAGCAAATGTTCCTTTACGCAGCATATAATCAACCTGTGAAATTCACCCTCACAGGAGGCCATCAAGTCAAATACCCTGGTTGAATGTTAAAAAGAAGTGGGCTAATTATATGAACACTAACAACATTTGTAGCTATGCATGCCAAAATTAAAAATAAGGGTAAACCAAATATCATGCTTCAAGGCATAAATTGATTAGCTGCAGGTGTGAAGATGGATTCCTACTCTCCACAGAAATTTGTGCAATTGCTAAGAGGTTTTTGTGAAGAGGATGTGAAGCAACTTTGGAGGGGGTTTGTTGCATTTTGGGATTGGGTTTTTTGATTTTGTTTTTTGTGGGGGTTTCTTCATTTGATTGGTTTTAATTTGGTTCCATGTCCTCTTAATGACTTCATATTTCTTTCATTCAATATAAGAACATTGT
The DNA here is from genome assembly GCF_029207755.1 of Chamaea fasciata. Lineage (NCBI taxonomy): Eukaryota > Metazoa > Chordata > Aves > Passeriformes > Sylviidae > Chamaea > Chamaea fasciata. The sequence continues at coordinate 68,511,679 of NW_027094086.1, read as the reverse complement.
AAAAAATGGTAAGGTAAAGCAGCCCCTACTTCCTCAGAGACCTAATAGAGGTAAGAGATTTCTTGTGATTTTTGTCTGTGAAGGCAGTGAGTACTACAGGGTAAGGAGTTCTGTGTTAATGAACTGCCACAGTATCTTTCTTCAGATCTGCCTTTTACGCTCACTTTATGTTTTGCTACCACTTGACAGTGACCCTGAAAGTCATGAACAGCACATCAGCATTTTTATATTTCCCAGCTTTGATAATCTCTCAGTTATCTTTCCTTTACACTACTTCTACTTCTTCATCTTTCATCTAAATTGTAAGGCTTTGGGGTGGGTTTTTCTTTAGAGCGAACATCTTATTGTTGTGTGTGAATGCAGCAAGTACCAAACTAGAGTCCTGATTATGCTAAGCTAATATCCTAATTATGATAGGAGATGAAAACCAAAGCACTCTACGCAAATTGTGGATATTTGCACAAACCTTTTCTTCTAATTATTCCTTCTCTTGAAAAGCTGCAATATCTAAAAAAAAAAAAAAAATCTTACTGACAATGACCTTCTAAACAGCCATGTTATTTGGAGGGTTTTTCCATTTTTAGCTTACAGATTTACTTTTTTTTTCTTCCAAATGTTGGCCTATTTAAACCACCTTGAGCTTTCTGGACAATGATTTTCCTTACATTTGAATCACAAATATGTTATAGTCTTGAATAAGTTCAAAATTAAAACAATGTACTTACTGCTCTATCAGTCATTCTCACCTAGCAGAAAATGCCAGCTTTTTTTTTTCTCATTTGTAACCATGGATTATCCTAAATTTCTGCAGATTCATACTGTGATGTGAAGGGGAACAACCTAGACTTAAATAAGGTAAACTTTCAGTTTCCTTTAGAAAATTTCACGGCAGAGATCAAGTCAGTGTGGATAGTCATTTAAGCTGGGTGGCCAGTTCTCATGAGACTCTATCAAAATTCTTACTGGATTTTTAATAGTAGTATTGATGAGCTCTAAAGAAAATAGGCTGTATCAGCTGGACTTTCCATTCAACTCTGAGAAAATAAAGCTGATGTGAAGTGAAATAGTCAACACGAACAAAGGATGATTGGTATGCAACGTACCATCTACAATATTTCTACCTAAATACAAGTCTCTAGTCAGCCGTTTCAGCTGATGGGAAGCTACAAGTTTTATCATTCATTAAACAATGATATTTGATAAAAAATCATTGGCAAATAACTATTGAGACACAAGATAACTAATGTAATTGGTGTAATAAGTTAATGTTTAGCCTCTTCCCATAAAAGAAAAGAAAAGGGAGGGAAGGGAAGGGAAGGGAAGGGAAGGGAAGGGAAGGGAAGGGAAGGGAAGGGAAGGGAAGGGAAGGGAAGGGAAGGGAAGGGAAGGGAAGGGAAGGGAAGGGAAGGGAAGGGAAGGGAAGGGAAGGGAAGGGAAGGGAAGGGAAGGGAAGGGAAGGGAAGGGAAGGGAAGGGAAGGGAAGGGAAGGGAAGGGAAGGGAAGGGAAGGGAAGGGAAGGGAAGGGTTGTCATCTGTGTCACTGGTTCACTATATGCAAAAGCCCATTTTATAAAAACATTATGATACATAGTGTTAGACTTTTATGATATTGTTCACTGGAATTTTAAAAGCATATTCTGAGGAACTGCTCTGTAGACATGTGCTTCAGTGTGCATTTAAAATTTCAGCTGAGATCTGAGAGATGCTCATGCATTATCTAACAAGCAGCGTGATCAAAATACAATAATTAATACATAATATGACTTGTAAAACATAAATGAAAATAAACCAGAGGTAAGACCTTGCCAACCTTTAAACAAGGCTAACCTATTTATATAACAAATGTCTGCAATATTTCTCATGAGTCATTCCTTCCACTTACACTGAGGATACATAATAATCTTTTGTTGTTCTGTACCCGAGGTCATTTATTTCTCAGAAAAAATGGGTGCACATACACACAGACTTAGACAGACACATATACATATGCGTATATATTTACAGAAAGTATATTCACAAGATAAAATAAGTCTAAAGACTACATTTTCAAGTATAAAATTCAAATGTTAATACCAGTCATTAGTGCGTGGAGATTGTTTGGTTTGCTGAATGAAAAAACTGTAGCTAAAATGGTGATTGCTATTTCCTATTCTTATGTCAATTTGTTTTTCTCCATTTATAGAGTCCTTTATCACAGGGTGCAAAAAATTAACATCAAACTGAGCTTATTTCATTGTTACTTTAATTAATGTAGAACCAGAGGCATGCCACAGAAATGAAAAATTAAAACAAAACAAAAACAGAACAATGGAAATAAGAAGTGGGCTTTTTAGGATTTTAATCATTATACCACTCTGCCAAAGAATTAGATTATTACATGCTTGAGTTCGTTTTGTCTTGTTGAAAAATTTCAAGACCTGAATTGTAGAACTTAAGCACCCCTAAATCATTACATTAACAAAGGAATCCTTCTACAAAGGAATCCTTCAAACAGGAAGAAATAAATTGAAATAATTTGGCTCCTAGAAGCAATTATTTCTTGGAAGACATATGAAAGGGTAGAAAAATAGTTACCTGTTTGCCTCATAACCTCTCTTTGAATACCATGATAATGTTAATAAAATATTATTGTCTGCATTTAACATTCAGCCCTGGCTTATGAGGTGAAAAAGACATATCTGCTTATGACACTGCCTCTGGATGTTCTGATTTAAATGTCACCTGCTAAAAGATTCTCATAATGTTGCCCATTCTCAGAGGGCCTCTTTTTCATAAGGAACACAGATGAAATCAACCATGCTACCCAAACTGATAAAAAGTTATGTTAGAATCCAGGTGATGTAATTCAGTATCCAAGTTCAGAAAAAATTTTCTTTGTATTACAGTCTTGCACTGTTCTTAGCTGCCAGTCAAACTTCCAGTACACACTGAACACACAAGGAGTGGAATGCTAGTAAATGCTTGTTTTCATATTGCATATATTGAAGCACATGAAATGCAATAATACAGAGATTTCCATCATCTCAAATGAAGTAATCTGAGAACAATAAAAGAGCAGGAGAGAACAATTACAAAAACTCCTGCAAATCTGTTGAAGGTGTTAGTAGTGGCAAAGATCTGGTTTTCCATTCTCATCTGTTTAATTTGTATGCTTAGAGAATACTGTTTAGTGAGAGGCTAAAGTGCATTTGGTAGATCAATATTCCACTGATGTTGATATTTGTCAGCATTTTCTTTTCTTGATGATTTATAGGATGCCAGAAGCATTTATAGAATACTTAACTCTTTGTCATGTCTCAATTTGCTCTTTGCAAGAAATGCTTATTCTTTATCACACTGCATTAAAAAAAAAAAAAGTGACATGCCACAGTAGATACTTTATATGTACACTTAAAACAGAGTTGTAGTACTGCTAGCAGTTATTAGGGTGATGCTACTTGGTCTAAAATCTTGATAAACTAGATTAAAAACCTACTCTTCTTAAATGAAAAAAAGGATTCACCTTTTAGCAGATATAGTACTTGAAGAGTTGAAACAATTTCTGAAGTCGCAGGGGAACCCCAAAATAATAAAAGGAGTTGGCAGAGCAAACGCAGGTCCAATCAATATGATCACTTCTGCGTTTCTCCTCTATTCTGTGTAAGATGGCAGGTTTTATACACTATATTGTTTACACTTTTAGATACATTCTCATTGGTGCATGGCACAGGAAAGAATGCAAACACCTATTGTTTTATAAACTGTTTAAGGTAGCTACTATGTCCACACCAATTACTATACTTGTTAACTACTATGAAACCCTTTGACCCTTGCAACACCTTAAGGGAAAATTTCCAATGTGACACACACTTGGCACTAATTTCTATCTGCACCACAACCTCACAGGCCTCAGTGCCACAGCCTAGAGGCCTAGCATATTGCTCAGTCTGGATGATTCAACTACAGCTCATCTCCTACAAATCCCCCTTTTTCTTTTGAATCAGCCAGACTGAGGCTACAATATAACTTAGTTTATCTTAACTGAACTGAACTTAATTTAACTATCATTTACATGTTACAATCCAAATAGAAATCATACCCTCCTTTTCTAAGAAATTCTCTTATAAATCTTTCCTTTTCATCCTGAACCATCCAAACTGAGGCAAAGGCACGACTTACTTTTTTTTGTACACGTGCTAACAAACAAGGCACTATTATTAAAATAGCTATGATAACAATAAAAATAAGAATACTAAAATGAATTAAATCTTAATCTTAAATTCAACCTTTATTTAAATCACACAGAACTCATTCCCAATATTAATATAACACTAAAAACACAACTCAAAACACAATTCAACTTGTACTTAACATTAAATGCAACTTATACTTAACAACATCTAAACTTAAATCACACAAAAATTAATATTAACACAACCTCAAACATAACCTCAAACACAACTCAAACACAACTCAAACACAACTCAACATGGATCCAGGTACATCAAATCAAACATTCACTCAAACATTCACTCCTGTTTCAGGACACTAGGTCTTTCTCCCATACTGTGATGGGCGTCACTTTGCTTGTGTGTCTCATTCAGAGGAATCTGAAATCGTTGGTGCACGGCTCTTTGATCTTAATGGAATGTTGAATCAATCTTTCAGTCTTCCAGACATGTCCAGCCGGGATCAGCTCTCCCCCTTTTCCTTTTGCAAGGGAAGAACAAGGAGAAAAAGAAAGGGTTCGTGTTTGGTTTTTTTTTTTTGTTTTGTTTTGTTTTTTTGTTTTGTTTTGTTTTGTTTTGTTTTTGTTTTTGTTTTCTTTACAAACATTGTTCAAACAGTTTTTGAGCAGCATACAAGGTGAAAATCTGAGGGTAAAATTTATGCATTTGGGATCAGCCAATTCAGATGTTTTCAAAGCTGACCGCTGTATTTTATTTTCTGGAGTCGCTGTCAACTGTTACTTGACAAAGGAAGAAGGGAATTGTGTTTCTCTGACTTCCACACTTGAGGATGTGATGTTTCGTGGCTCTCTAAAGTATTTGTAGATGTGCTATGTCCGCAAGTGTCGAACTTGGATGATGTATTTCACTTGCACTTGTTTTGAATTGCCGTCACTGTCTTTCTCGAGACAAAGGGACAGAGTGGTCCGCTACCGTCTGTATTGCTGCGGCGGCTGCGCCTGTTGGGACTGGCTCTCTCTTCTGTGCTGTCGTCCCTCGTGGCACTTGCTCCCCCCACGCCGCAGGCTCCTCCTGCGGGGGTGAGAGAGAGGGGGCCGAAAAGAGTGGTCTGCTCTGCATCGCCGCCGTCTTCACCCTCAGCTCCGCCTCGGTGGTCCGCCCCTTGGGTCTGCTCCGTCCCACCTCTGTCTCCGCCTGAGCTCACATCATTCACCACACCCCCCGAAGGGGACGGCGGAGTCCCATCCTTCTTCTGTGCATTTGGTCTGCCAAGTGGAGGGGATACTTCCGCCGCTTGTGTCACATGATCCAGGACATTCGGCAGGCTCAACTGTGCCGGCACCAGTACAGTTTTCACTGGACACGTGTTACAATGTATGAAAGAGTTCTCGATTTTTGTGCACGGCTGAGAATCTGATTTTTCAGCCTCCGCCCTCTCAAGCGCCTGAATGGCAGCCTCAACAGCCTTTCTTTTGGCAGAAACAGCCTGCAAGGTAGATACAATTTTTTTCCCAACTGCCGCCGTTTTCGGTGCGAGTTTCCTGTCTCTGCCACCTGAAATCGCTGCTGTCAATTCCCCTCTTCTCGTGGCCCACAGAGTCGAGTGTTTTGAGTCACTTTCTTTTAGTTTTTCACCTCTCATTGAGAGGAAATCTGGCTAAAACCGTGTGGCCACATTGAATCCTGTTTCCATGTTACCTTACTTATCTGTTGTTTTTTCACCACGGCTCTCCTTCTCCCGTGACGGTGGCACCTCCGTCGGGATCGACTCCTTCACTCCGTCCAGCCACGGCTGCCGAACACGGAGTCTTAACAGTGCTCCACTCCCCGCAGAGGCTTCACGGTGCTCCACACTTTGTCGGAGGCTTCATGCACTGGAGCCAATCCCGATACCCGCGGGAGGAGGCTAATGGCTTCTTCAGGAATCCGGATTCAACAATTAAAACAACTGATCAACAACCCCATTTAAGCGCAGGGTCGCTGCCTTTTCGGGTGCCAGGCAAAGTCGCAGGGGAACCCCAAAATAATAAAAGGAGTTGGCAGAGCAAACGCAGGTCCAATCAATATGATCACTTCTGCGTTTCTCCTCTATTCTGTGTAAGATGGCAGGTTTTATACACTCTATATTGTTTACACTTTTAGATACATTCTCATTGGTACATGGCACAGGAAAGAATGCAAACACCTGTTGTTTTATAAACTGTTTAAGGTAGCTACTATGTCCACACCAATTACTATACTTGCTAACTACTATGAAACCCTTTGACCCTTGCAACACCTTAAGGGAAAATTTTCAATGTGACACACACTTGGCACTAATTTCTATCTGCACCACAACCTCACAGGCCTCAGTGCCACAGCCTAGAGGCCTAGCATATTGCTCAGTCTGGATGATTCAACTACAACTCATCTCCTACAAATTTCTGCCTTTGAATCTGGATTCTTCTTTTAATAGCATAAAAATAATTGAAAATATGGATTCTTTGAAGCTGAATAGCTGATGCTGCTGAAATGAAATCTGAGTGCAAAATTTTTCCCACGATCTGTTAAGAAAAAGACTTGGAACAAGGAAGTTGTCGCCTTCTGTCATAAAAATGTGTATTGCAACCTTTTAATAGAGAAATGTGATCTGGAACTAATAAGTGGTAATAAGGGGTAAAATACCTGACTGAAAATAATGCCTGGCTCTTACGCAGCATTTTATCAGAAACCTAAGAAGAGATACACAGTTTTCTTCAGGTATTGTGAATCTAAGATGAATAAGGATGAAGTAAATTCTTCAAATTAGGGTCTTGACCATGTCAGAATTTGCAAGAGCAGATGTGCTCCTGCTCTGTGGCACGATGTCCAGCTGGAGCCAGTCCCTAGTGTTGTACTTCTAGGGTCAATGTCAAGGCCAATACTGTTTAACATCTTCATTAATGACCTTGATGACAGGACAGAGTGCACCTTAAGCAGGTTTGCAGATGACACAAGTTGGCAGAAATGGAAAACAAATCAGGTGAATGGATGTGTTCCTGTTCCTATCTGGATTACTCTGTCCTGGTATGGTCTCTGCAGATTAAGGGACAGCAGCTAAGGCTGAGGGAGCTAGGACTCCTCAGCCTGGAGAAAAGAAGATTCAGGGGGGAACTTACTAAGGAATTTAAGTACCTGATGAAGTGAATGAATGGAAAGGAGACAGACTCTTATAAGCAGTGACCTCTTAAAGGACAATTAGTGATAACCACAAATTAAAATAAAAGGACTTTTACTTGAATATGTGACAAAAAAATTGAAAGGTGGTTAAAACTGGTCAGATTTTCCAGAGAGGTTGTGGAGTCTTCATCCTTAGAGATACTGAAAACAGAACTCTACACACTCCTTATCAGCCTGCCTTAGAAGACCCTGTTTGAGCTGTGAGGATGGACCAGTTGATCTTCAGAGGTCCCTTTTAACCTCAACAAGCCTCCAAATCCCAGTTCTGACACCTGTCCTGAGAAAATGGCCACAAGTAACGAGCTTATTTTCCTACTCTATTTCCACCTAGAGATAAAAAATCCTTAATCAGTGAATATACCCTAGTAGAAGTGAAGTAATGCAGCAAAAAAGTGTATAGCAACTTAAGGCAATGCTTTAAATACAGCAGAAGATTATTTTGAATTCAGAAGAGATTTGTTTGCTTCTAAGGTAGCAAAGAGACGCCAACTGTTACAGAGCTGCAGTGTACTAATTAAACAAATAGCCATAGAAATATTGATATTATCTAAAATCATTTGTTTTACAAGGGTTTTGACATGCTTCAGGGCGAAACAATCAAGAGTTTATTATTTTATTCATGGATTAGTATAATATATTTCTAAGTAAAATCAATACTGTGTTTTTATTAAGAACAACATTTTACTTCCCAGCAGAGAAACGAAAAGCACCATAAGGAATTTTAAAATGAGAAAAGACATTCATAGCTAGTGCTAAACCATATCACTACAGAGAGACAGTTCTTATTCATAATTATTTAAACATGTGCCAGCCCACTTGTTTGTTTGTTTTTTTTTTCTTTTTCTCTTTCTGAACCCTTATTCCAGCAAAGGACTGATCCTAAAATCATCGGAGAGCTTAATTTACAGATGAAAACACTTGCATCTTTACGACACATTTGCTGACATCCCTGAAGCAAACACACCTCAGCAAAGAGGGTGGAGTGCATGGATACACATGGGGAGAGTTTTTGAGAGAAGCGATCAATGTGAAAAAGACCCAATGCCTTTACTAGTGACAACCAAATATGGGTTTGGTAGAAACCTCTGTCTCAAAGGGCAGGATGTCAGACTCATTCAGAAGGATGATTATGAAGGAGAGGTCTCATGGTTTAACTCCAGCTGGCAACCAATCCCCACACAGCTGGACACTCACTCCCTGCGCAGTAGGAGGGAGAGAGAATCAAAGGGGTAACAGTAAAAAAATCTTGTGGATTGAGACAAACATAGTCTAATAGATAAAAGTGTCACATCCTATGGGGATTTTGTGAGCATTTTTGTATGTGAATCACTCTCTTTTGTACACCTTTGTTATTAGCTTTTTTGCTGTTTCAGTTAATTTTCTTATCTCGTTGCTGTTTCCAGTAAATTGTTCTTATCTCAACCCACAATTTTTACCTTTTTGTACCTCAATTCTCTCCATCTCTGGAGCAGGAAGGGAGAGTGAAATGGATGGGGTGGGAATGAGCAATTGGCACTTGGTTTGGGACAGCCTCAGTGGTGGGAAAGCACTAAATTGGGGAGCGCCATTCCTAAATCAGAACACTTGGGAAGAAAAACCATCAAGCCAAACGTACCACTCTTCCTCCTTCCCACATTTCTGTATACTGGACATGATGCCGTGTGGAATGGAATATCCCTTGGATAGGGTGAGGTCAGCTATCACAGCTATGTCCCTTCTCAACTGTGTACCCTCAGCCCCCTCACTGGTGGGATGGGGTGAGGAGCAGAAAGGGCCTTGGCTCTGTATAAGTCCTGCTCAGCAATAACAAACACATCCCTGTGTTACCAATACTCTTTTCAGCACAAATTCAAAACACAGTCCCATACTAGCTACTGTGAAGAAAATTAACTCTACTCCAGCCAAAGCCAGCACAACAGGGAAGCTCTTGTGGTCATTCCAACTCTCTCTCCAGTACAAACCTTCAGCTTAACAAAGGTTCATTTGTTAATATGGAAACAAAAGTGGAGCGGGATAATGAAAAAAACATTCTGAACAGCTTGATAAAAAGTGGGAAAGAACAGGGGAAACAAATGCCTTCCCAAAATACCTCACTTGAAATATGTATGAAATGCAAGGACCTGATTAGAGAAATTGAAAATTGCAGATGAGAACATCACACAGCTTTTCAGTTGCACTTTAAAGAGCTGAAAATTTGGGTAGGATAGAATCTTTTGAATATAGTGAAACAGCATTAGAAAATAATTGTAATAAAATGAGGAAAAATCTGCTATTGTCAACAATGAAGTATGGAAAGCTATGCAGAAAATGCCGATATATACCTTTCTTTGATTTCCCTCCTTTTTTGATGTAGGACACATCTGTCTTTTAATTTTGAATAGAAGCTGTAGTTTATTAAACGTATCTCATTTTTGGAATAAGAAGTAAACATGTGACAAGGAGCATTAAGTCTTTTTTAAAATTAGCAACTTACTTTCTATTTTTAACCATTCACCAGGACCTGGTGCCTGATAGGTCCTTGATTTCTGTTCCTGAAAAAAGCCTGATCCCTCCAAGAATTGTATTTCCGTGGCACTGTTGCCCCCTCAAACACAATTACAGGAAACTCCCTTACCTACTTCCCAGGTAATGAAAAAGGAAAGCTTTGATTAACTGCAACCCTTCTTCCCTCCCTCTTTGTGAAATTTGATTCAGAAAGAAACTTGGATGGGATGTCTCCCATTTTCAGGTCCCTTGAAGAAGGTAAGAAAGTTGTGGCTATTGCTGTTACATTGCTATTGCTTCTGACAGAAGTTTGTGTGTGTGTTTCCTTAGAGAGGAGAGTATAGAGTGACCCTTTCATGATAAAGTTCTTTTTTAAAATTCAATTTTCACCAGGTCATATATTAATATTGCTTAATTATCATTAACTAGAGATTTCATTTCAGCTAATTCAAGAAAGTCAACAGAAGCCTTTATAGGTATGGAACACTACAATTCAGGTATGCTAGAGTATTGAGAGCTTGCTTGCTGAATATTTTATTTTCTGTTCTCTGATTAAGTGAGTAAAATTCTTCAAAGTCATTGACTGAAGTGTCTCAGGGTAACAATTTGAAGTCTTAGCTGAGATTAAAACACATTTTCATATTTATATATTGTATAGGAGGGAAAAAAAAGATATTTGCTCTGAGAAGTTTACAGCCTAAATATATAGGACAAAGACTTTAAAGAAAATAGGAATAGAAAATGTAAGGAATTCCATAAAACTACACCCACTTTCAAAACTCAACTTTCCTACAAGATTAAGAGACATCATTTGTGACTAGAAGAAACAAAGAAGTGTCATCATTCTGGCCTCACAGAGTATAGTATCAAGCTTTTGGTTCTTTGAAAATAAAACAAGCAAAGAGACTGAGGATGAAGAAGGTGTGTCAAGGAAAAGATTAGGGAAAAACTGGCAGCCAGGTTTTTCCATGAAACTTCATTAGAGAATTTCAGCATCTTTTCAGGAGTTCAGAAGTTAGTGTCCTGAGCCATTAGGACTCTGAAAAATTGTATTTTTGACACTCTCTTACAGCATGTTTTTCAATACTGACAAATGCTTTCTCTAAGTTTAATTTTGCAGACCTATTGCATCTTGAGATGCTACAGGATGTTAAAATTTTCTGTTTTGGGGTGTTAAAGGGAGAGTGAACATCCAGTTTGAATGTGCAAATACATGAAGCAAATATTCCCAAAGTCCTGAAACATAAGTTGATAGAATCATTATAACAAGAAATACAGCCTCACACTACAGATCTGGAAAGAGACATTTCCAAAGAAGTGTCAAGCTCAGCAATAGGAGAACAGAGGATCTGGCTCTGAGAAAATGCTAAAGTCAAAATAAGAGCTTTAGATTTGAGTGTCATGAGATAAGACACTTTCTTTGCTAATCTGTTTGTTGTTACACTCAAGGAAACCACGTTTAATCTTAAAAAAATTAAACAAAATAAACAAAACAAACAAACAAAAAAAACCCCTTTAAAAACTAAACTTCTTCAAACAAACCCCCAAATCAAACAAAAAAACCCCATCAAGAATGTATCGAAGGTATCTCGCAAATCATCAGCTTCTTGTATTCATACTCACAACTCAAAATTTTACTTAATATTACTAACTCTTTCTGCTATGGCTGTGTAATCTTAGCTGTGCATCAGATCTCTACATTATCCATACAAAGTACAAAGCATTAAGCCTTAGAAGGTAATATGCAATACAAAAATGGTCACAGTTTATGCTGAACTTTTGCCTGATGTTGTTCTAGAAACTCTACTGTGTCAGACCAGGAGTTTATATGTGTATACCTATGTGAATATTGACAAGGTAGCACAGCAGCAAGATATATCAATTTTTAATGTATGTTCAGCAACTGAAATGGACATTTTTATGGTAGTGTACCACACCAGTGCTTTTCATTTCTGATGAATCCTAACTAATCTGAGCACTCTAGGACTGTGTTACACTTTCAGGTTAATAAATACTCACTTATTGTAAAAGGTTAGTCATCAGTGTAAGAGTATAGTCTTTAGTTAGCTACTAAGTTTTCCTAATAGATGTGAATACTTGGGAGAGAAATCAAAACCAAAAACCCTCACTGCAGTAAATGCATATATATATATATATATATATATATATATATATATATATATATACATCTTTAAACCAGGAAGAATAATAAAGGTAATAGAGTGATTCTGGAAAAGGCATCTCCACAGAAGTGAAGGAAGCTTTCTTTCCATGTTCCACCTTCCAATCCACAGTCAGAAAGCAGGGCTTGGCAGAGGGCAGCCTTGTCTAAACTGGTGTATCATTCAGAATAACCATGGAACTGATTTCTTCTTTGTGCTGCTCCACAGTTTTACATCAGGTATTTTCAAGTCAGTGTTGTTGTCCCTCTCACTCCCTGATCCTGCAAGCCAACCACAGACTGCCACTGCAATTTGCAATCTATCAACAGTAAGTTTTGGTCAAATGGTGTCCCAGGGTCATGGTACAGTTCCCAGTACAGCTAAACCAGTGGGACTCAGAGAGGTAGACTAGAAGACTAATGCAATTTTCAGTGGTAAACCCCAGCTGTAGCATCCTCTTTGTCATGGCAACTGAATGAGTCTTATTTTATGACATGTCAGAATTCTCTCTAGTATTTCTGGACCACTATGGTTTGATTGAAGAGAGACCTGGCTTAGAGGGGAGTTGTTCACTGCTAAAGGCCTTTGTTCTGGTGCATGTGTTGTTCCGCCTGCCTGGTGTTCTTTATCATTAAGTATTTCATATTTCACAGATATATTTATCTGTCATTCCAGAAGCAGCCTTAGAATTACATTTGCCCCAGAAGAATATAGAGACCAAACTTTTAGTATGGAGATGGCACACATAATCAAAATTATATTTATTAATAAATATCCCAGTTCCATACCTTTTTGTTCTCATAATGGAAACTCATATTGAGATTTTCTTGGATGTTCAGCCCATTTTCTGTAGCTTGTGTCAGCCTTATGTATTTAACAAGTTGCCCAGCATGATAAAGGCATCACTTGGAGAAAGTTGATGACATTGATTATAAACTGGGATTGTTTTCCAAAATGAAACAAAATTTGCCTTTGTATGGTTTGTAAGTTCATTTAAATGTTTAAAATATGTGATTAATTTAAAGGCATATGGCTGGATGAATCATGGTCCTCTTCAGTGGTTTTTTCATGTATTACAGACCAAAGTCATGTTTCTTTGGAGTACACCTAAGGACAGAATTTGGCTTTAATGATGCACTTTTGGTCAGTCAGGCATTTAACCTAAAGACTGCATTGTCAGAAATGTTGTTTGATAGTGGGAATTTTTATGAACAGATTATACAAGACACTTCGGCAGCACTTCTCACACAGTCCCTGTAAATCAGGCACAACTGCTTTACTGAAGTGAATGGAGTTAGATAATCATAAAAATGGTGTAAATAAAGGGGAAATTAGGGCCATCAAATTTGAATGCTGAGATTATTAGCCTTCAATTTTCAGTGAGACTCTGCTCTTTCTCACAGTGAATGTCAGCCATTATAGACGTAGCTATAATCCTGAAAAGAGGCTTTCGTATCTACTAACACACATACAATTTAATGCAGCCCTGTGAATACAGTGCTGTCCACTTTTACGCTCCCAGCTGGAACACATATTTACTACTGCATTTCACTGCTCATCATGCTATCCACCCTTCTCTAACTGTTCTGTTCATTCTTCTCTGAGGTGCTAAGTCACCTGAAAATAACTCTTTACCACAAGTCTAGTGAGTTTTTGGCTGTTTCTTTGCACAGCTAAGCCTCTCAGCCTCACCAGAACTTCTTAATATTTCTAGACTCTGAATGAAGCATCCACAAGAGGAGATTGCTGTATTTTCAGGAAACCGAGTGAATATTTTTTCTTCATATGAAGTAAATTAATTCACAGCTGAAAAAAGTATACCTTTACTAGTTTTTACCATCCCTAATATGTTTGTTTATTGCAGATGGTTTTTTCTGAGTCACATCAAAACCACAGGATTGAATTTGTTGTAAGTTGCATTTATCGGAATAAATTAGGGTTTTTTTCCTTATCTAGTGATTATTTTAACAAGCTGTGACAATTCTGAAGAGAATGATTACACACATATTAGCCAAAGGAAAAAAAAATAGAGGCCCTGCAAAGCAGTTTTCCATGTGATTTTTTTTCCTTGACAGTAAGACATTGTTACTGTGCGTTTGCTGAGAGTGTGTGTGGATTTCATATAAACATCCAGCCATTTGTGTAGTCTTCTAATTATTTTCTGATTTTCCAGGAAGAAAACCAAGAAATTATGGATTTGGATCAAATGATGATCCAATGACTTCATTTTGTGACTTCATTTTTCAGTATTTCAATCTGTTTAGTTTTGTGAGTCTGGGGAGTTTTCAGGGCTAAAATAAAGAGAAGGAAACAATCAAACATTCTGTTCAGGGATGACTCATTTATTCAAAAGACCGTCACAAAAAAATATATGTTTGGTTGACAGGAACTCTGCCATTTGCAAAGGTGACTTGAGGTATAAAATAAAAAGAGGTTTACAGTAAGTAACATTACAGCCTCTTTATAGTGTATTAGCATTGCAAATATGTCCAGACAGAATTATATCTTCTGTTTATGCCACATGTTACATTCTGATTAATAAGCCTTTATACTTACACAGTTCTTTTCCTTCAGTAAAAGCTCAGATTAAAAGAGAACATGTACAGTTTAGAGGTCAAGGAACAGAAAATTCTGGTGGTAGTAGTAGTAGCAGTGATAGAATTAGTAATAATAGTACTGTTATTCCAAAATACACCTGCATTTTTTTCTAAAACTTCATGTACTTCATATCTCTTAGGTACTGGAAGAGTGTGAAATTCTTAGAGGTAAGATTTCTGATATAAATTCTGCCTTACATTAGAAATTCTTGTAGCCAGTGGGCATATTCTAACCATATAAGCAATCTGCTTTCATGGTATTATTTATCAGTATGTCAAAGTTGGAATAAAAAATACCCTAGAGATATTCAGTTTAATAATGGGGCTCTGTCTTGTTCACAGAAGTCAAACAACCCACAGAACACATACAAAATAAATAACAACCAAAAAAAATAAGACCTTCTTTTACAAGCAGCAATGGCATCCCACTCAAGCTCACAAACAGCATCTAAGATTGACAAAGCCCCAAAACAACCAAACCAAATGCTGCTGTTTAACCCAACCCAGAAACCAAGCCTCACCCAGCAGCTATTTACTCCCCCATGAGGAAGATGAGAGAGACGTTGGAAGGGTAAAAGCAAGAAAACTTGTTGGCTGAGATAAAAACAGCTTAATAGGGAAAGCAAAAGCTGTGCACACAAACAAATCAAAACAAGGAATTCCATCATTGTTTTCCATGGGCAGGCAGTTGTTTGGCCATCTCTGGGAGAGCAGGGACCCATCATGTGTAAAAGGTGACTTAAGAAGACAAACACTGTCACTCCAAGTGTTCCACCCTTCCTCTTTCTTCCTCCCACTTTATATGCTGAGCATGAGGTTCTGGATCCTCCCTTTGGTCTGTTGGGGTCACCCTTCCCAGCTGTGTCTCCTCCCATGCACACCCAGCCTCCTTGCCACCCTGACTGTACAAAAAGTAGAAAAAGCCTTTTGCAGATTCTTGATTAGAATTATAGTTTTTAATATTTCTCTAATAATAAAACACTACAAGTCAAAACATTTTCAACATCCTTAGAGTGCAAATTAAACTATTAAAACTATAAGCAATTTCTGCCAGCAATGACCTACAGTGAGCTGTTCAACCATAAACATCAAAGATGACTTATATCTATTAAGGTTTCAATAGACCATACAGGCATCAGAAACAATTTCTGAGATAGAGTACAGAATATAATAGAAAAATGACTACAAAAATATTCCTCTTAAGTTATGCAGCCCGTATGGTCAAAACCTCACAAGAGATTAGTGTTTTACAAAACCATAGCCATCTGGAAATAGCTTGAGAGTATGAGATGTCTGTACCTACACAGTAACCCGTTCCATGTATAATACAGGGTTCAGTTTAGATTTTCCATCTAGTCTGGATTTTGCAATGGTTATGTGAAAGACACACAAGCAATGTAAACTGCTGGTGCAGTCAGGCAGAATATTAAGGATCGATATTATAGTTCTCTGCTCTCATGGCCAGGTTTACAAGCAATTTCCTTTCAAAACCAGAGTTGGATTGCTTTACATAACATGTGTTTTGCTTCGAGAAGTCACTGTGGAAATGCTGCCTTGAAGCTTTACCTCTTAATTGTTCCTGGATCTAATGTGCAGTTATCAAGTTAGATTTCAAGTTAATCCTGAGCAATTCACAAATTCATGGCATACACTTTGTTCCCTTTTACATGTGCTCTCATTGGTACTCATGAAAATATGCAGAATTAATTGAAAGAAATAACTAATAAATAACTAATAATATGATTATATACAAAAAAAAAGGCTTTTCCATTCACAATGTATTTTATGTACAAGCCTAAAGAGATAACATATAATGGAGAAAATAAATCCTGCATGGGAATTAAAACAAATTAATTTCTTTTTAAAATCATATTTCCAGTTAAATTTTTATTCTCTCCTAAATTTCATAAGCAGATTATTGTACTGTGTGCATGTGATTCTGCAGTCTCAGAGACCTTCAATACCACTGACCGTATAATAGTGGATATAAGAAAATCTATACAAAACAAAAGAAAAATCTATGAACAGCACACAGTGATGTGGGTGCATAGAAAGTGAAGGATGCAGACAATAACGTCTAGTCCAAGGCAAGTTTTGATTGAAAACTTTGCTAATTTTGGTTTCCTGGCCAACACACCAATTTGTGTAGTAGTTGGAGTGTTTACTCTTTTTCCCCTCTGTGAGATAGGATCAGGAGAAAAGCAAAGCAGGCCTAAACTTAAAGGTATAAAGATAGATTTATTAACAGACACTAAAAAAAGAAAATGATAATCAAAATTAACCTCTCAAACCCTCCTCCTCCCCCTGATAAGTGTTCACTTTCCCACAAACAACATAAAGAGAAAAAACTCAGAACTCTTAGTTACCACCCATAAAATACTCTCTCATCAGTTCATTTGGAGAGAGAAGTCTCTTTAGTTTGCCATGGAATTTCTCCACTGATGACATAGAACAGTTCTCTTGTGGGTCACAGCTGTCACAAAAAACAGCTGCCTGGGAACCTGCTTTTGTGACGTCTCTCCCATTGGCAGCTTTCCTGAATTGCATATGGGTCATGAACACAACTAGGGTGTCATTTTAAAATACACAGTTCGAATGTAAAGGGTTTTCTTCATCTCATGGAACAGAGATATCTTTCACTTCTTCACTGGTGCAGAGGGCTTCTTATCTCATCTCTCTCTGTTAAAGCATCTCATGGGATCACAGGATTACAGATAATAATTCAATATGCATTCAATCAATTACAGATACCTTTGCTTAATCCATCTCTCCAATCCATAATTGTCCACAGTTTAAAGGAATAGTCTAGCATATTACAGTCTCTTACCACAGCTCACAAAAGTTTTTCAGCCTAAAATGTCAAGATATTTTCTCTGTCTTCTCATCACTTAAGATACAACTTCTCTTTCACAGACCTTGGTATCTTCATACTGTCTCTTTAAATGTCTCCCACCCTGACCTTTCCTCATACTCTAGAGAGGATCAGTGTTCTGCAAGTTTCATCTGTACAATGAAAAAGTTAATATCTTGCCCACGGCCTGCGGTGGTGATGTGATTTCTGCTGGGCGGCAGCTGCTAGGATTTCAAAGCCATGCTAATGGGGGAAGAGAACTCATGCCAATGGAACTCGGAGCAGCCCAGTTGGTGAATGCCTCCTGCCCACCCCTTGGTTACTGCTGGGGGGGCCTGGCACAACCGGGCCCGTAGCTGCTATCAGGGCTCCAGCAGACACCTCCCTCAGCTCAGCTGGTGGCATGGGGCAGACTTAGGGTCTGCTGGATGTTAACAGACATGGCTTCCCCTTCCCCACTGGCAGCTGCAGCCCAACATGGAGGAGCAGCGGGCTTGGCTGGCCTGGGCCGATCCATGGAGCGTCCGCAGGGACCGGGCGTTGCCTGCTCCTCCAGCCGGGAGGAAAAAGGGATGGCTCGGACACAGTCTCAGTTTTATAAGTGTATTCACAAAGAGCATCCAGCTTCCTCAGTGGTTAAAAAATGTCAGTATCTAAGAATTGGCTTCTGATAGGTCCCTGTCTTTTCCAACACAATTCCAAAGTCTTACAGGGAATTTCTTCCCCTTAACTAAAAACCAAGCTGTGTTAATCAATGACACAGTCAAAAAATATCACCTCCCTAACCAATATTCTTATGGTGTAAACCTAGAGAAGCTCCACTGATGTCAGAAAAACTTGGTTTTCCCACATACTTTGGACAGCCCAATTGTTCTTTCATGTTCCTTGATACAGTTAATATGTAACAATAATTATCAACAAGATTAGTTAGAACTATGAAGTTTTCTCAAACACTTCAGAATCAAAATTTTGTGTCAGAATTTTAAATGCAGACTATGCTATAGAAAGAAAAAGCACCCAAAAAATTTCAACCAACCAAGCAACCAAAACCCCTAAAACCCAGCAAATCTGAGTAATAAATTCAAGTCAGAGACATAAAGTTTTGTGTGCAGACAATAAAATGAGGGATATTATTTTAATTTGATATATTCCAGCTGTGATGGAAATGAACTATTCAAAGTATTTGTAGAACTTTAAAGCCCCCACATTTGCAGTTTTTTGAGGAAAGCTAATAATATAAATTATTCACCAAAAATATAACAATTCAATAAGAAATGAACATTTCAATCTCTTCCCAAACTAAAAAGCTCTGAGAGCCTCTCATAATTGAACAGTGAACAAATTTTTCATGGCCAAAAGAAGAGATTTCATTATGTATTCAGAAACAATTTTTAAAAATCAATATTATACAATAAGATTGAGGAAAACAGGAAAATTGGAGTGAAGGTAATGTGGTACACAGCAACAAGTTTAACATAAAGCTACTTGTGACAAAAAAAGAGAGACAATTTCAGGAAGATGCCATTCACAGGTTTTGCTTATAATCTCATTGTGCTGACAAGAAATGACAAGATGTGACAAGATATAATATTTCCCCATTATAAATTTGCATTGTTTTGACTGAAAAAAGGGATGATGTTCAGATATGTTGTAGATACCTGGAAAACTTCAAGACCAGGTTGGATGGGCTTTGAGCAACGCAATCTAGTGAAAGGTGTTCCTACCCATGGAGGGGAGGTTGGAACTTAAAAGACTTTAAAGTCCCTTACAACACACATCGTTCTGTGATTCTGTGAATCTATGAAACTTCAGTATCTGTGAACAATGAGGACCAAAACATAACATGCGTTTCCTCAATTACTTCTTTTTAAAATATAGTTTTTAAGTGACTTTGAGGTTTCTGTTTGTTTTGTTTTCTGTTTAAAACAGACATCTGCTAAACAAAAGCTCCAAGTTGAGGGTTCCTAAACAATATAGAAATTATTTTCTCTAATTTTATTTTCATCTATGTCATCAATAATTTTACCTTAATGATGTTACCATTACAAATCTTACACTTCTGTGCCTTCTAGGTACATCAGGTTTTTTATTTGTGGTGATAGGGTTTAAACAAATCCTTGTATATCCCATTTTCCATGAAGAAGCTGCTGTCTGCTTTTATAGTAGAATCTCTTACTAATTGTCAGTCTGATTCTGCAGTTAGACTGTTGTACACACAAAAACTGTTAGTTGATTTCAAAAGACTTTATTTATTAAGTTACACTGCTGTATCAGGGTTGCACATATTTTTAATTTCTATTTTTGTTCAAGAGAGAAAGAGGAGAGAATCTTAATAATTATCTGGTGAGTTTTTCTATTTTCAGATTTGTATTTATGTGTCTTTCAAATATCACTTGATCTGCATTAAATGATTCTTTTATTGATAGCTGAATGTAATCCCAAAATGGGTAAACAATATAATTCTTTATTAGAATTCTCATTCAACATCAGTGCTGAAGTATTATTAACAAATATAACAACTGCCAAAGGCAAAGTTATGTCTGCCTTAATTTCTTCACTTTTCTCCCATTTCATATGGAAGGAAAGGCATTGTTGGGACTGAAGAAATTGAGAGCAAAACTTAATAGACAGAAGATTAAGAAAATTAGGCATTCCAGCATACAGATAACCAGACCAGCTAAGGAAGAGACATATGTTGAGAAGTGGTACGGTATTAACCAGGAGTTGTTTAACTCAACACTTTAACATTCAAAATCACATTAAAAATTTGTGAACCTAATTTCAGGAGTGAAGATGTTCAGTGTTAAAAATTTCAGGTGTTTAAGTGATGTAGAAGTCACACCGGTTTCTTAACACAAAGGTCATAGAGGTCAGCATGTCACAGTGCAGCAGGATAGATAGGTAACTTGTTTGATGGGTGAAGTGCATTCAGCACAATATGATCTCTCTGTTACTGCAGAAGCAAAGGCAGTTTGCTGCAAAGACTGTTTCTTGATGAAGGGAAAATGTATAGAGTTAGAACCTCTGTGTTACCCTACAAAAGAATGTGCACTAACTAATATGGCGATATCATTCCTCTGAAGGCATTTCTTCAGACACCTTTTAATCTCCTGAGTGTCTCCACCAGCATTTAAAGGGTGCCACGTAGATGAAACAGACCACAACAGGAGCAGATTGTGAGAACACAGTTTATTCAACTTTAGCCTGAACTGTGAGGCAACCACAAGAGTTTGGTAAAACATGGGAACAGGCTACCTTGAGAAGTGGGCTCCAAACCAGTAGGTGTTCAAGAGACTCTGGGAGAGTGCTCCTAAAAACGTACTTCAGTTTTTGACCAACCCTGAACTAGTCAGGCAGTTGGACTTGTATGATTGTTGTAGGATGCTTCAAACTGAAATCCTCTCCTCTCCTCTCCTCTCCTCTCCTCTCCTCTCCTCTCCTCTCCTCTCCTCTCCTCTCCTCTCCTCTCCTCTCCTCTCCTCTCCTCTCCTCTCCTCTCCTCTCCTCTCCTCTCCTCTCCTCTCCTCTCCTCTCCTCTCCTCTCCTCTCCTCTCCTCTCCTCTCCTCTCCTCTCCTCTCCTCTCCTCTCCTCTCCTCTCCTCTCCTCTCCTCTCCTCTCCTCTCCTCTCCTCTCCTCTCCTCTCCTCTCCTCTCCTCTCCTCTCCTCTCCTCTCCTCTCCTCTCCTCTCCTCTCCTCTCCTCTCCTCTCCTCTCCTCTCCTCTCCTCTCCTCTCCTCTCCTCTCCTCTCCTCTCCTCTCCTCTCCTCTCCTCTCCTCTCCTCTCCTCTCCTCTCCTCTCCTCTCCTCTCCTCTCCTCTCCTCTCCTCTCCTCTCCTCTCCTCCCCTCCCCTCCCCTCCCCTCCCCTCCCCTCCCCTCCCCTCCCCTCTCCTCTCCTCTCCTCTCCTCTCCTCTCCTCTCCTCTCCTCTCCTCTCCTCTCCTCTCCTCTCCTCTCCTCTCCTCTCCTCTCCTCTCCTCTCCTCTCCTCTCTTCTCCTCTCCTCTCTTCTCCTCTTGTCTGATTCCTCAATATTTGGAATATTTGCAAAACAAATATGAGGCAAACAAATTAGAGGTGAAGAAAGGAGAACCAGAATAAATTTAACTAATGTAAAAGAAAAGGAAATCCATTCTGTTACTGTACATTCAAACAAATAAAGTTAAAAAGTGCTACAATCAAAAGAAAAGAAAAAGAAAAGGAAGAAAAAAATATACCACTTTCACAAAAGCAATTGCTTTTGCTTTATTTGGGATAATTTTAATACCCAGAAAAGCAGTTAAACTGAAGCTGTAGATTCAGATGTTCTGCAAAATCAGGAGGCAAATGGTAGCTTGCTTTCATTAAACACCTCAGAAGTCATGTCAGAATGTATCACAAGTTTCTCCAGTTGTGAGGCAGGCACTTTTATATACCTATTGCCACAAGATTTCTTGAAAGTGAGTTGTTCTTCAGCTCCCCTGATTTTCTGTTCCTCCTGGTCAAAATATGTAATCATTTACTAAGGAAAAGAGGAAACACAACAAATAACTTGATACGTTGGTAAGCAGGGAACTTACCAGGTAAACTGAAAATTTAAAATTTCAGTTGTAACTTCAGTCTGTATTTTGAAGAATAATAATGTATATTATGAGACTGGACAAAATCCTGATTCTGATTCAAAAATTGTTATTTAAATTCCTAATAAAATTTTGGTTTTCAGCAAGACAGTCAGTTTTCTGCTGTGTATACATAACCCTGTTTGATCTTAAAATGTTTAAACAGATACAAAAAAATGATGCAGGGACCAGAATTGCTTAAGAAATTTGTCTGAATATAGCTGTAGATACACTTGCTGATACCCTGAACTTATTGCAAGAGGAAACTTTCCAAAGTGTGTGCATCAAAATAAAAGTTCTCACAAAGACAGAGGTTATTTACAATTCATTCACTTGAATTTTTAATAACAATGATCCCTACAAATCTGATACTTAAATTTTTCATGAAATTTTTTGATAACTTCTTTTATTGGTGATCTGCTTTTAATATCATCTCTACCTGATTTGACTTGATGTTTTGATGGAAAGATTTAACAGTACTTAGGAAACCTCAGACCTTTTTTGTTGCTTATCATTTGTTCATTGCCATCCTTTTCCTAAAGGCTACCACCCTGAGCTAGAGTAATCCTTTGGCAGCTCTGAGTTCTCTTTAACACAAAGACAGACAGCTAATTATAATTTACTATGGTTTATGAGTAATAGATGGAGGAGATTCAAAGTACTACCCAATCACTTGCTGATTCTGATGGGGTACCTGCTTGTCTCTTATTTGGGATGCAACCTACTCCAGCATCTACCTCATGGCTCCTATTGAAAAGAACAGATTTAAAATCTTAATTTGACTGTCATGAAAGATTGAAGTCAGCCTTCTCAACTATTCTAATGATTAGCAAACAATTTCTTAAAGCACTTCAAAACAAGAATATACCAGAAAACTGTTACATAATACCACCTCCCACCATATTAATAGTCATATTGTATGTGATGACACATGTTCTTGAAGAAAGCTTGGGCTTACAGGGGGAAGGAGGGTTCCCTGCGTATGCATAGAAATTGCACATTGCCATGAATCATTCCAGACTAGGGAAACAATCCCCATCCACACTCATTAACAGAGGCTCAAAATGAGATTAACCCCACCTCTGGCATGCTTTATTAAGCCATGATTTTTCAGGTCCATCTGTTCTTCAGAAATTCCAGTTCATCTAGCAGCCAGTCCCATTAGATATTTTTAAACTGTGAGAGGAGTTAGTTGGAGTTCTTAACAAATTGTTCCTGTCATCTACCATCAAGTTTCCCATTATCATTGACAACAGAAACAACCCATAGCCAATACCCATTTTCACTTCCAGCTGAGAGAGAAAGTTCCGCCTAAAAAGTTCATTTCAGCTAAGATACACATTTTTTTTAACTGAACTAAATCTCTTTTTTATTCCTCATCCAGTCAAAGGGCCCTTTATCGGTGGCCCTAACATTTATGGTGTAAAAGGGGAGTGCAATCATACCTCCTCATTCCTCTTTTGCTTGAAGAAAACATACACAGGACAGACCATAGGATATGGTGTGATACAAAGAAGTACATCAGGAAATCCAGGAGCCAGGAAAAGCTGTATGTGCATTGCTGTTGGAACCTTGTTTCTATCACTGCAGACAGTTTATTTATGCCTTAGTCTCTTGAAACTGTGGGGTCAATGAAAGTCGTGCTGTGACTAAGATGATCCATCTTTGCTCTTATGAGTAGTAGTTAATGAAAAGGTAAGATAGCAATCTATACGAGAGTTGAGGAATATTACTCATTATGACCAACCATTGTTTCTTTGTCACATTTCCATCTCTACTAAATGTTGCCAGCAGATATGAAGGGAAGCACTAAGGTTGAAATCAGATGATATCTGAGTTCTGATTGAACAAAACTAATGCTTTTCATCTTCCAAGATTGAAAAGAACAAAATCTGGGAAGGCACAGAAAAAAGAAACAGCTCAGAATGCAGCAATCAGGCTTACTTCTAAATGTATAATGTGGATGATATTGAGGTGAATACCCAAAAGGAAACTTGAATAAGCTGGTTCTGGCATTTAGATATTTACTGATGCCAAACAGTCTTTGTGGAAACTGCAATTTTGAGAGCATAGAAGCTTAATTCAGTATTCCTTGGAATACAAAAGTAGAGAAGTGTATCATTTGCCTCATTTATTCTGCTTCTTTCTTCAAGAATGTTGTATTTTATTTTCTTGAGAAGCCTTGTACCATTCAGAAAACCAGACTGTGAAGTTAACCAGGTATTGTCAATGAACCATCACCTTGCAACTGGAAATTAATTTGATGAGCTGATTCCTGGTGACACAGCTTTTAAGATACAGGTAGTGCTAATGGATAATCTATATGCTTGCCAATAGTTTTGAAAAGCTTATTTGTCATCACCCCAAAGTTTAGAAGCAGGCCAGCTAAAGTTTTCTCATTAGTGAATGGCATTTTGGAGCAAATAATGTCAGCTTGCTGGGCTATGACTGAAGCAGTGGGATGGTGAAAGGACTAAAACACCTCCAGATCCAGATCCAGATCCAGTTTTTGATGGTTTTAAAAGTCAGCAGCATTCAGTTGCAGTAGTTTGTTCAAAAGCATTTAGATATTTGCAATTAATGGATTACAGTTTCTTGAAGCTACCAAAACCTGCAACGGAGAAAATACTTCATTACTTACATTTTATGAGATTTAGATTTTGCTTTGTATTTCTAGTATTTTGTAATCAGTAAAAAGAAGAAAATGGAAATTGTTTCTAATGGTCCTGCCCTTGTCCTGCTCTATGCTGGGGTAAAGTAAAGAGATCTCTGTCCCTAAATGTTGTTTGGAAGAAGGTGCTTCCAAATGCAGAATCAATTTCTGTGTCACCCTTTCATGGCAGCTAAATGGTACTGTAAGAATCAAATACAGATGATGCTCTTTGTCCTTGAGATGTGACAGCTCCTTCAACTTAAGGTAACTTTATGGCTGCTCTAATGTGTACCTGAAGATATATTTGATTTAAATTACTTTAGAATAATGGGTCAGAAAGAGCACTTAAATGCCTTCCTTACTCAGCTGTCTCAGCTAGTTAATTGCAGCCAAGATTCCTGCAAGGAGGACTGATGTCTCACTTAAAAAGCAGGAAGACACTTCTGCAAGGGGTCTAGTGTGATTTACAGGCCACACCAATAATCAGATCGAGATAAAACTTTCTCCATGTTCAAAGATGTTTGGATGAAAGATTTACTTTTCCCAGTGTTTCTGTCCAATCAATCATTGCTCCTGTGATGAAAAAAACGTATGTCATCACAAAATTCAATGACATCTTTTTCCTCTTACATTTCTTTTCCTAGAACTTACACTGGACAGTGATCTTTCTTTGAAGACAAGAATGCTTTGCTTGAAACATATCCCAGTAGGTTTTCTATTTGGTTTGAATTATGTTGGTTCTGCCTGTTTTGTTTTTTTGTAAAATCTGTAGGAATGCAAGTGGAATGGGAACTACTGAGTAATGTACTTACTCTTCTCATATTTCTTCCAGTCAAATGTCATTCATGAGTGTTTGTGCACCATTTCCAGTGGATTCCATGAGTACCTTTTTATACCCTCAGTTATTATGCTCTTCTGATGGTGGTGCTTAAGTAAATTTAGGACTGAGTAAGTTTCAATTTTGCAGTCAAATGAGACACAGGCATAAACTTATGACTAGCTTATTCACACTACTTTTTAATGGATACTCATATTCACATTTTTAAATGTAAAAGAATAGATGAATAGTCACCTTCAGGTCCAGACTACCTGGTCGCTGCAGCTTCTTATTTAACTTATACTCAAGGGTACTTTGGACTCCTTGAAGAGCCAATAAGCTTCCAAGTTCAGTCCAACTGAGCCAGTGAAACACTATCTGCTGGATGTCTCCCTTTCCCTCCCCTCTTTGCACATCAAATGCTTAATATCCTCTTACCCCACCTCTACTTCCTGTTTTTTTCTTGTTGTGTGTTCCTAGTTCTTGATTCTTTTAATATTTCCACACTAATGTGCTTTACTTCTTTATCCAGTCCTTCTGAAAATAAGCAGTGGTTTGTTCCCTGTCTTTTTTTCTTTTGAAGTTATTATTCCAATGATGGTGAATATGGACATTATTCACACACTGAAAGTTACATGATATTACATTGATGAGTAGTTTTCAATATGGGGAAAAAGAAAGATAAATTCTGGAAGACTTTCACCTTTGACAAATGCTATTGCAGGTAAGGAAAATATTTCATGAACCAACCATAGCATACTCCCAAGATAGCTTACTTGTCAGAAAGTAAGAGAGAAAATGTCACAACTGGGCAAAAAATGGAATCTCTGTCCTTTGGGAAATTTCAGTGTTTAATGTTTGTTTTCCAACTAGCATATACCTCCTTGTCAGCAGCCAAAGGCAAGACCAACCATTTAATATATTTGTAAAGTTGATGGGTCAAGGTCATGAGAACAGGAGATTACCTGATGCTCCCAAGGAAGAGAAGTATTTGGAGAACCACGATGTATTGATCCTAAATTCTTTAAACCCTTTCCTGGGGCTACAACACTTGGGGTAGTAACCAAGCACTGCTTCATTTTGCACAGAATGTACAGCTCTTTTTGTCCAGGTGGCAAGAGAGAAAAGCACAAACATGATGCTCCTGCAGCAATTAGTAGTGGTCTCTAAGATGCAAAGGAGGTTCAAGATTTCTTTTATACCCAACAGCTGCAATAAAAATAGGGACCCCAAGCCTTTACCATGTTTTAGCCCACATTGCTCCTACTTTACCTTGTTTGTCAGTAATGCTCTCTCCCCCACTCTTTTGGGAACACCAAAAATTCAGCCTTTTTTCTGGAATCCCCACATGAATAATGCAGAGGTTATTCAAAAGCTTGTCCACATTTCTAATGTTACTTTCTGCACACAGCAATATCAGAAATGGGACTGAAGATAGAGAAAGACAACCTTGTAGCACAGAAGGTTATTAATTATCTATGTAAGTATCGAAGACCCGGGTTTATTATTGGGCATGTGAATGACTAGATAGCTTATGTAAATTTAATTTTGCACTTGTATGAAGATAATTGATTGGACATGCACATTTTCAGATCACACAATACTAAGGGACCAATTCTATTCTCAAATGACTAATTTTCAGTGTGACAAATCTTTACTGTCTTGTTGCTGTCATTACAAAAAACTGTTGCAAGAGAATTGTTCAGTCATCACCTGCGATTCCCTGTTCTCTGTTTGAAAAATGTGCCAGGAGTAATTTCTACGGATGTAATATACCTATATAAATTTCTGTGAAATGTAACTGATAAAAAAATATACCAAATCGAAAGACATATTTTTAAATCCAGCGTCTATTTGATGATGCAATCCCTTCTCTGCTTCTGTATCTGTTTTGTTTCAAAGATGACATTGAAAAAAAAGGTAACTTTTTCAGTTTTATTTTTTTCCATGCAAGTCACAAGCTGATTCAACATAGAAACTTCAAGAAAACTTCAGAGGTCTTTAAGAGGTGTGGTATTCCTAGAAAAAAACCGCTCCAAAGATGATACTGGAACTGAGGAGTCCTAGAATAAAACTTTCCATGAAACATTGCAGGCAGTACCGTGGCCATGTTGTACAGCCAAGTCATTTCTTAAAGACAGGGAGGAAGAGCAGTATGTAGGAATGCCTACAAGAAATCGAGTTAGTGTCATGGAGTAGAAGGATGAAACCTTCATTAAAATTAATGTTCTAACAATGTCATTTAGCAAAACTGAGATGAAGAAAATATATTTCTCCTAACATAAAAGCTGGTCTACCTGCTAGACCTATTTTTTTATGTACCTCCTGCCACTTAAGATGTCAACCACTTTGAAAGGGTGATGAAAATGACAGGGGAGAGAGACAAATGACACATGGTTTGGTAAGTCAGCATGCTATTCGAAAAACTAAAATGGGCAGGACAGGTTAGTGGAGAAAGAAAGGGTGAACACAACACCAAAAGAGTCAAAAAGTAATAAATTTGATTCTCCAAGAAATTGCAAAGTCAAAACTTGTAACTTTGGAGAAAAAGAAGGATTAGATTTTTAAAGCATGGCTTATTATCAAATTTCTGTTATCTGCTTTTTCAAAGCACTAACTCATGTTCTGGAATTGCTCTCCAAGAAAAATAAAAATAGAGAAAATTATTTTTAAAAATTTAAAGCTGAGATTCACTCATTCTGTTTATTTCAGAAAATAAAGTTTATGAATAGCAGAACTGACAGAAGGGATGGGCAAAAGTCCAGTAAAAGAAGGTGGAGATGCAAGAAAAAATTTCTATCATTAATGCTAATGAATTTTATCCTTTATATACTCGAGCTGGGTTATGTTTTATGGGTTTTTTTGGTTGTTTTTTTTGGTTGATTGGTCAATTGCAGTATTTTTGGGTCCTTTCTTGCTTTTGTTTTTGTGGGGTGAAGGCTAACCTAGAGGTCATGTGGTAAAGAATTTTCTTTTGTGTTCCTGCATTAAAGACTGTTTCAAATGGAGCAGATAAAAGATACAAAGGACGTTGTAAAAAACAGTAATTGAAAGCAGACGCTACAGAGCTAAGAGCTTTCTGAAATAGCATGCTGTTGAAAGGACATGGAAATTTTGCTTCAGCTACAGACCAAGAGCAAATATGAAGTTTAACAAGGACAAATGCTGGATTCTGCACTTGGCATGGGGCAACCCTGGATGAACGTAAACATTGGGGAAGGAGATGCTGGGAAGCAGTGCTACAGGAAGGGACCTGGGCGTCCTGGTCAATGGCAAGTTGATCATGAGGCAGCAGTGCCCTGGCAGCCAGGAGGGCCAGACATGTCCTGGGGTGCATCAGGCACAGCATCACAGCTGGGCAAGGGAGAGTATTGTCTCACTCTATTCTGCACTGGGGTGACCTCACCTCGAGTCCTGTGTGCAATTTTGGGTGCCACAATATAAAAAAAGACATTAAACTCTTTTTCCAAATCTGAGTTTCCAAAGAAGGGCCATGAGGATGGTGAAGGGCCTTGAGGGGAAGCTGAATGAGGAGCAGTTGAGGTCACTTGGTCTGTTCAGCCTGGAGGAGACTGAGGACAGACCTCATCACAGTGTGCAACTTATTCATGAGGGGAAAAGAAGGGGCAGACACTGATCTCCTTTCTCCGGTGATCAGAGACAGGACCCAAGGAAATGGCCTGAAGCTGAGTCAGGGGAGGATTGAGTTAAATATTAGAAAAAGGTTTTTCACCCAGAGGGTGATTGGGCACTGGAACAGGCTCTACAGGGAAGTGGTCACAGCACCAGACTGACAGAGTCCATGAAGCATTTGGACAATGCTCTCAGGCACAGGGTGTGACTCTTGGGGATGGCACTGTGCAGGGCCCGGAGTTGGACTTTGATGATCCTTGTGAGTCTCTTCTAGGTAGGTCTATTCTGTGATTCTGACTGCTGTGTTGGGTCAGCTGGTAAAAGCAGAAAGGGTCCATCTTTTAGGAGCTCATGAGAACTTTTTTTTTCAGAATTTCAAGAGCTGTTCATCTTTAATCTGTTGTTCTGTCCTTTCTTCTGGCATTACATCTTCCTTGTAATTTTAGCCAAGATATTTACTGTCTAATAGTAAAATTAAATTAAATTACATAAACGTGATTTTATCTGCAACAAAATTGAAATCTTCAAATCAGTCAGTTCAATGACAGGTGTGTATTTCCAAGGAAGACCTAAAGGAATGCATTTTACTTCCTACTTCGTATGTTACTTTCTGATCACTGGAGACAAATTGAACCCTGAATTACTTTAATAAATAAAAAAAAATATCTTTGACCTCCATACAAGCTAAAAATACTTCACAAAGTATACTGGCACCAGAGGGTAAGGATCCAGCTGGGAGATAAAGAACAAGTTTAGTCTGTTTTTCTAACTTTCACAGTATGGCACAAGAGCACAAAGGTGCAAATATCTTCATGGAGAGCCCACTAGAGTCCTTGGCAAAACTTCTCCTCCAGAAAGTAGAAGCAGATGTGTTCTTCCCATGATGCTATATAATTGCTCTGAAAGACACTACAAACAGAAAACCTCTGTATAAAATGTATTGTTGATGACCCACAACCACAAAGTAGAAAAAGTAGTTTGCCTAGGAATAAAAAATAAAATTCATGAAGACACCCAAGTGATTTAGAAGACCAAGTTGGGCCCAAGTTCCAAAACTGAAGTATGTTTGTAAGCTCAAATCCTCAGGGGAACTCTGGACTTAATACAGGATGCAATAAACTCAGTAATGCCAAAACTAGATTGCCACCCATACCTGAGCTAGTAAATTTAAAATTGGCTCATCTGTGATTGCAAGACTACCCTAAGGGTTATTGACTCAAATTCCTAATTAATTTATGAAAATGGGATTTGGGATTCTTAGCTGGCTTAGACCCTTTGGAAACATCTTTGTTATGACTCAGCCCTACAAGGCCCAAAAAATCTTTAACTACCATTGCCATCAGAGAAAAGTGGAAGTAGAAGAAGAAAACCAGCAAAACACAAGTATGAGAGTCAACACAATTAAGAGAAAGAAGTTTTTGTTTGTTTGTTTGTGTTTTTTTAATGTAGCTATTTCTGTATGATGTCTAATTTTAATAAAATACAAGATTGATTTAATCAGAAATTTATCTACAGGTGGACTTGATGATCTTAAAGGTCTTTTTTAAGCTACATGTTCCTATGATTTAATGACTATAACCACAGTGATTATACATGGTGTTTATATATTTCTACATATATTATACGTCTGCATACATTATATATGTCTACATACATTATTGATACTGCTAAGTACAACATGACAAACCAAGTGGTTAATCAGGCATAAATACAATACACCCTGTGCTAGGAAACATGCATATAATGATTAATGGACTGAATAAATACTACATATAGAGTAATCTCCCTTCAGAATATTCCCAGTTACCCTAGATAATTAATTCTTGATTCATCACATTTTACTGCATACTTTGTAAAGTAAAAGAATGTTTCAAATATGTATGTACTATCAAAAGGTATCTGTTCTTGTATGGTAACCGTGTGTTGTTCAGTCTTGTCAACAAAGAGGTCAGATCAGGGAAATACAGTTGCTAATACAGAAGTAACTTCATGAGAAAAAAAATGAAAAACAGTATGCTGTTTTTTTTCATGTTCTGAATACAGAAGATTTTTCAGAGCAAGGATACCTATAGTTTGCTCCAATATTAACCTGTTGCAATCATATGTAAGGGTCATGTTAAAAAACATTTCCATTTAATCTATGGTGTTACCTCATCTAATCTATTGAAAGCATCACTTCAGCTTAATGATAAGAGATTTCTATGATGGCAAGGCAAAGAACCACTCAAGAAAGTCAGCTCTCTTCTTTTGGGATTTCTTGACAAGCTTTAGCAGATCACAAGTTCTGAGTGATACTTGGCCCTATTGTACTGCTTTGTTTCACCACTTGCCCAACAAGTTTGTGTTCAGAGCTGCTCCATCGTATGTACTCTCCATCTGAAGTTCTTTCACAATGTTTGGTGGAAAATATTTTGGTTTGCTACTTGGATACTTGTAGAGTAAATATTTTCTAGAATTTGAATTAGTTTTCTGATCCTTAAAGCTGCATTGGCTTTATTAATAAGGGACATAATCATGTATTATTTGAAATCAGTACTTCACCACAGTTTGCAGTAATGATTTCTGGTTTGCTTTTACCAAGGTAGGCACATATTTTTTTTAATTATTGCGTTTGAGTTTGATATCATTTAAACTAAAATATATTTGCCTGGGCTCATTTAAGGTGAAGAGTCCCTTCAGTATTCACATTATTACTTTTGTCACTTTCTTCTTTTGAATCTGTCTTGTAAGGATCTCATATATTAATTTTTCTTTCAGTTAAAATGGCACAGGTCTGATAGTACCCTCATTACCCAAACTGTTATTTCTCCCTCTGGCCTAACAAACTGTATTAAAAGATATTTCTTTTGGGGTAGTTCAGCAATGACATTCTGAGTAATGCTTTAAACAATGGGTCTCAAACTGGATTTAATTTACATTTAGTAAGACATGTACGTTATGGAAAATTACTTATTACTGACTGTTGAACATGAGTTTTGAGAATTAATACTTAAGGAATTAATAGTATGTGCATTATATTGAGGGTTGCAGAACATCAATTATATTTCTTTCCAGTAATGAAGTGCTATTTGTTTGACATAAGTTAATTATTTAGTCAGGTTTAAAAGAATAATTATCTAGTCTCTGTAAACAGGTTGTGTTAATTAAAACAAATAGATTGAAAGCTGCACACACACAAAAAAAATTGAATGGATTTTTATTTTTTGACTACCTCTTTCTTTCTTAAATATTTTCTACCAGAAATTATGAATTTTATGATTTTAGGAAGAAACTCCGAATTGTGTCAAAATATATTTTTATCCATAAATTTGTACTCAATCCACTATCAACAAGAGATAAATTAGGTATCACATTTTCAAGATACAGTTCTTTTTAGTGTGTAGATTTTGGTGTTTGGTTTTGTGATTGTTTGGTGGTAAGTTCTGTTGTTGTTGTTGTTGATGTTGTTGTTTTGGGGTTTATTTTTTTTTGTTTGGGTTTTTTTGCCATCTATGCACTGAAATAAATCTGAAATAAACTACTACTTTAAAAGTTTCCTTTGTGTATGAATTTTTTGAATTTTTTAAGTATACACTTCAAAGAGAGTTTGATTTCAAATTTCTGGTAGCTTAGTAATTTCAAATTATGCACTGAAATATATCATATTGGCTTGGTAATTTTGTCATTGGATTTTTTTTAACAGTCTGACATTACAGCAAATTTTTCATAGATTTAAAATTTCCTGACTGGCCTTCATACCATCTCACTTTTACATGACAAGTCTTTCAAAATATATTAAAGCATTTCACACAGATATCTAATGAGTATTTCAAAAATTGTTAACTTCTGGCAGTACAATGGACATGATTGTTCACCATCTTGCTCCTTCTGCACTCACTGGCCTTTGCAAAGTGAGGGTAAGAAAATGTAACACATAGCAAAGTGTTTTGTTAATCTACCCTACTGTTCATAAGTGTGAGTGCTTAAAGAGGAAGTAAAAGTGACCCCAGTCACTACAGAATATCTCTCTTTTCTTCTGCTCCCCATTCCTGGTTGCGAGGTTGATCGCATGTACTGAAGTGTAATTTTAATTTTTATAGTTGTGTCAGAGAAAGGATTTCCAAAGTTTAATACTGTCTATGTTCTTGAACTGATCCATATGTATGGTATTAAATTGACCTTTCTATTATTCTTTTGTTTTGATTGGGTAGCTAGTCCACTTTTTCTTCTATAAGCTACTATAATAAGGCTATAAACAATGCAGAAGTCAAGTGACCACCCAATCAAAGTATAAAATGTTGAAAAGGTCAAATGAGTGCAGCTCATTACTAAGATTCACTGAATATAAATTAGACATTAAATTCCTGATATCTCATTCCCTTGACTAAGTAGTAATGAAAATGGAAAATGGCAGAAAATTAATCCTTTCTCATTAAAAAGCTTGTAATGAGAATGTGGAACTTAGTAGTAACATAACCTGTTCTTATTACAATCTTCAGGAAAGGGTCTTTGTGTTCTTCTTTAGATATCATAGCTGTGATCATTTTCTCTGTAGTAAAATAGTACAGGGACTGTGGTTACATTGCATACTACTCCTTTGCCTAGATTTTCTGCACTGGACAACTGCCCTAAAGTGACATAAGCTTTTTCATTGACACTGGAATTTCTGCTGTACCTACACTTTATATGAATGTAGACTTACATCTGTGTCAGATGCATTTTCAGTGCTGTCTAAACCAGTTAGATGCCCACATCCTGTTTAATTTCAGTGCAACTTGCAGACTGAGGTTTCTCAGAGAATTTTGCGAAGTCTAGCTTGAGAGAAAATTAATAACCCAGAGATGATTATCCAAATAAATATATGTACTCATTGTCATTGATTACAAATTATCAATAAGATAAATACCAAAAATATGTTTACATACCTACACACAAACAAATTTCTGACAGAAAAGGACCCATGAATATCTATTTTCCACATTAAATTCCTCTGAGCCCACAGCATAAAATTTATCACACAGAATTTTACTGTCTTTTTGACTTTGAAGTGCTTCCAGAGTTTCCACTAACACTACTTAGACTGTGAGACCAGGAAAAGTAAAACCAAACAAAGAAATTCAACTGAACAAAACTTTACTTTGCTTTCTGTGAAAAAAATAGGTATAAAATAACTTACTTTGATAGAAGTATACGAGTTAATGTTCCTTTTCGCTCTCAGTAACTGAACACAAGTGAAAGAAAAATGAGTACATTTGTTTTTGATACTGAAAAATTAATGCCAGAGCACTTTTGTTATGAAATATGAGGAGGAAAATATATATCACATCATGTTCAATTAAATTATCAGAATGACCTGTTTCCTACTCCATAAAAATGATGGGATGCATTTGTTCTGGTAGGTAGATCAATCTCTGCCCGCTGGTTCTGCACAGGAGTGCATCCTGGCAGATGGCCCCACATGTCACATCCCTTGTCCTGGGACCCATGTAACAAGTGTGGTTATTTAGCCAGCAAGGTTGATCTTTTGTGAATTGTACATGACCACATTGGGAATGAAACCAACCACAATGCTCCTCTGCAACCCAGTAAATCCCTGGTGCTGTGGGAAGGGGTTGTTATAAAATGTGGAAGGCTGTAATGAACTAGAGAGAGAAGGTCTTCTGTAGGAGAAGAAATCCCCAAACCACTTATCTGCATACAGACACACTTGCAAATTCACACATATTTTTCTAGGTCTATGAAAACTAACATACCAGACAGAGGCAGCCAAACTGAAGGTCTTTCCATGCAAGTTCCAGTCCACTTTTGTGCAGTGGGAAATGGCATTGTGCAACTCTGTGGCTGCTCCAAATATCACAGCTACAGGTTGCAGAACTACCCAAAGACAACTCATCTGCAACAGCACAGCAACCTGGCCTGTCTAAGTTATGCTGACAGCAGCTCTTGGTCTTGAAACACTCGAAAACCTGCAAAGTAGAAAAGGGCTAATCTCAGCTCTTCCACCTGATCTGTCTGTACAACTGTGTGTAAAGATTACAACTACCAACCTACACCTATTTTCTTGAAGTGGTTGGTGAGTATGTATGATGATACATATGCTCATGTAGACACACACTTTCATATGTATCCCCTCCAGGGTTTGAAAATGGATTTGTTTTTCTCTGAAAGTGGTCATGAAAATGCCCATGGGTTTGGTTTTTTTGTTTTGTTTTGTTTTTGCCATTTTTTGCAAAATTATTGCTAACTTCTAAAAGAAATCTGCTCGTCCTAATTTTTAATGCAATTATTTATTGAAATTTTTGGCAATTTCTTTAGCAAAATATGTTAGGATATGACAGTCAATTTAATGTCAGTATCTATGAAAAACAAAACAAAACAAAACAAAAAAACAAACAAAAACCCAACCTTTGACACTTAAGTGTTACCTAGGATGACAGAATTGCACTGGAGATCCAAAAAGGACCAGGTACACTGCAGATTTCTTTTCACCCCAAGGGACCCTGGAAGGAATACTGTCTCAATGAAGCCAAATTCTCTCCCGTGTCCTTGCGCAGTCTATGGGGACACACATCCTAGAGCAGATCAATGTCACTAGCAAACAATCAACCTGGTAGAATCAGCAAATCTACCAATACCTAAGTCGAATGTCACAGATAAATTAGTAACTATAAATTTCCTGAGAAGTTGCTGAAAAGACCTGCTTCCTCGCAGCAAATTTTTGTCTCTGTACCAAAACCCCACAAGCACAAAGATATGTGCTCAGTAGCTATCTACCAATTTCTTATCCCACACATTTGGTACATGTGGATAGAATATTTTCTCAAATGCAAAATTTTATTAAATTTTTAAATTTCATGTTCCTGAGAATTAAACTGAAGATTTCACATTATCCTCTGTCATGGACCCATGTGATTTCTCACCTTGTCTCTAAATACTCTCTTTCCAATACATATTTTGAAATAATTCTTATTTTATTCTGGTTTTCTTCATGTAGAGCCTCCGAGAATTCATTTATGGGACCAAAATTTTCCACATTATTTAATACAGAGGTGCCTGCCAGAAGTGACTGTTTTCCAGATAGTCTCGTCTTTGCAGTTAAAAGCGGAGAATAGCTCTTTCCATTGTTTAATTTCTACTCCAGTAATCACCATTCACAAGCAGTAGCCCTCCTCTTTGCATCTTATGTCTTCGTAGTATCATATTCTTTCTTCATGAGGCATCCAATTTTCTGTTTTCTTCTGAGTGGCCTTATTCATGAGAATTCAAGGTATCATAATTTGCATGGACAGTGGGAGCCATTAAGGATTTCCATGCTCTGTGAAAGTTTAGCATTACAGTTGTGCCCTTCACCCATTAACCCACTTGTGCAAAATCCATTAAACATCCTTCTCTGGACTCATGTAGCCAACAGGTTCAAAAATTTTATTGTTGTTTGAAAAGTACAGATCCATAATTCAATGCCCTTTGCAACCATAGTTCCTGACCTGACTGTGTGAATTATTGATAGCGGTCAAAAGAACTGCATTGCTTTTGAGTAACAGCAAAGCTTTAGAGCCTCCCTCCTGAATCACAAATGAACTATTTTTAGTATTAGTATAGGAAAATTATTTTTAAGTACCTTTACAATTCCAAAATTAACAGTTGAATATCAGATTAGAATCTATTAAGTGGGAACAACTTCTGCAAACCTAAATGTTTGGAGAGATAGAACATATTTAAGACACACTGTGTTAAGAGATGCTCGAATGGCTAATACCATTGGGAGTGACTCAGAGAACAGAGAGATGGAAAAATTCTTCCAGCTACTTGAATTAGTGTTCCTTGGGTAGAGAAAAAAGAAGAGTTGGTAGACTTAAAATGCTTTGTCACAAATCTCTTGATCACTTGTAGTTATCCTGACTTTGACCATTCCATATTTCCATCCTTCTCCAGCAAGGCATGCTTGCCTCAGCAGACTGACTCAAGTAGGATTTAAGCATGTGTAGGAATTAAGTAGGAATTATGCATGTGTTTAATAGTGGATAGAGAGTTAAAAACACCTTTTTGAGCACCAGTAATTTTAAGAAAGAAAGTATATTTTGTTTTCAATTAAAACACAAAAATGAGCAGAACATAGCCAAAATGCAGTACAATCTCTTTTGAATCTGTAGGAGAGCAATGATGATGCTGGATCTTCACCACTACCACCAAAGGAAATCTTTAATAGGCTTGATAAACAAAAATTTACCTTGTGATTAAGTTACTTCATGTGCTTCCTCTGAAAAAAAAACCTTAAACAAATGAACGTTACTGAATTGATCTTCAAATCAAACTTTTAAAAAGAATACACTGAAATTCTACTTTTGGGACTGGTGTAAACATGTATTTATACCACTGTGTGGTGAAATAGGATTTCTTGGAACTTTCATCCATTTTCTCTTATAGATTAGTCTATGAGGCAAAGATACAAAAGCTGGTATTGTTATAAAAACAATTACTACTTCAGGAAACTGACCTTCTTGAGAAAAATATTTTCTCTCTTCTGTGAAAAAATATCAAGACTTAAGTGAACGTGGTGTACTAAGGTGAGCAGTTAGACAAGAGAAGAATAGACGGTGGTGGAGAAAAAGTGGCTCTATCCCACTCTCCCACTTCTGATCATCCCTGACTGGGGACTAGAAATTATCTTTATAAAGGAGAATGGAAAATTACTCTCCAGTCTCAAAACTGGAACCTTTAGTTATATAAATTGTTGTATAATACAGATATATTTTACTAAAAATTAATTTTTTGCCCTGTTATCATTAAATTGTTGTTGATTAAGCAAAATTTAGAATAAAGCATGTATTAAATGAGGATCCTTAGGCATTTGGCTAAAAACAGCATTAGCTTCTCAGGCTACTAATTCTTACTGTGGAAAAGGTCAGTACAATGACATTAGTAAAACAGAGCTATTTATTAGCCTTCTACTTTGTCTACCATGTATGAAATCAAGAAAATTGTATGCTATTCTTTGGCCAGCACAAGAACATGACCTGTGAAGGAAAGCTGGGTTGGAAAGAAAGATTAAATTATTTGAAATGAGTGAAACCAAAACCAACCAACCAAAAATAAACAAACTTCTGTACAATCTTATTTTTATTCTCAGGGTCAAATTATTCTGTCCAGGAATGAATGAGTTGATCTGAAGAAAAAGTCTGAGCATCTCATGGATGAGTCTGGATTCTACATGTTGACAAAGTATCTCCTTTCTAGTCTCTAGGACCCATGGCATTATATTGTTTATTATCTTCCTACTTGTGGATCAAATGGAAAAGGTCACTTGAATTAGTCAAAAGGTCTGTAATGCTCTCAGGAGTCAGAAATTATCTGAAATTATATGCTTGTTCTTTATAAAACTACTTCTTAATAGGCAGCAACACACAGTAGGAGCTGAATATCATTTAGGTATTCCTACTTTACATGCTATGCACAGTTACAGTGCACTACCCTGTCAAATGATTTGGAAATTCTTACTGTAATTCTTTGAATTACAATAAACCACATACCTTCATGAGTGTGTGGTGCAAAGTCACTTGGCCTGAATATTTTAAAATGTACTACACAATTTTAATTTAGCTTTCAAGTAATGCAGCTGTTCCAGCTACACAAAGATCATTCTCTTAGAAACAGCTAATTTGAGCTATACTGACACTCAGACATCCTTCATGGATACCTTACAAATAGTCCATTGACTCTTCTCTAAGTTCTAGTTCATGAGACATCAGAATAAACCAGATGCAGACCAGTGATGCAGCTGGCCTGGTGACAGAGACTTTATGTCTTTGATTTTCAACTCTCCTCAAAATCTTTCAAACGACCTCAGCAAATATTACATTGTCAAGTTTCTTCCCTGCCATAAGAAAGATGTGGGTGATAACTTTCTTTTTTCCATTTACTGTCCCTAAACTGAGAACAAGTGTTGTGCATTGTCTGATATGGGACAAGATGTGGGGTTATGGTCCTATCTGCTCTTGCACATTCACAAGAGCTGCCTGAAGGCCTGGGCAATAGCCCAGAAGAGAGTGCTAACACAGTCCCTGTCACATTTCTGGTTGATTCTTGGTCTTTGTATCTTTTATTTCCATTGACTGATGGAAGGGTACATTACTAACCCTGCTTTGCTGGAAGGGGTGCATTATACATGTCAACCCAAGTATTAATCTTTTCTCTATATAAATAGAAACAATACATCCATATTGCCTGCACCCCTGGAAGCATTTTTTTGAGCAGAATTTGGAAATTTAGATTAAAAGAAAAAAGATGTCATATTAAAGAGCAAGCCTGCAGCTAAAAACCTTGTCCTATGGCATGGGACTTTCTGAGACACAAAGTTCAGTGACAATAGAATATGGTACTACAATATTTGCAGTTTCTTTAGGGGGTTACAGTGCATAATGTGAACAGGTCATCCAAAGAGAGCTTTTCCACAGGAATTCTTTAATATTACTATTATTATTGTTATTACTGTGAATCTGTAATGACTGTTTTGTTGCTGCATATTTCCCTCTCTGACTCCCAGGTACAGAAATGACAAAATGCTTCTACAGATGAAAGGCTGTCCTTAGGGTATTTCCAGCTCAGTAAGAAGTGGCAAGTACAAGACAACTCACAAGAAAGCCAATCTTTTAGCAATTTATAACTGTATTGTGCACAGCCTGAATCTTTTTAGCAGGATTTTTGGGCCACTCTCCTTTTGTCCATTCTGAGTATATCTTCTTGGTCATCATTCTTCTTTTGTCTTTTTTTTTCCCTTTCCCTACTTTTTTCTTTAAACAAGGGTAGCTGCAGGCTGCTCCTCTCGTTTCACTAGGGCTTTAGACTTCAGTATTAGGTTAGATCTGTGAACTCTCATGTTATGTTTTGAGACAAATCCTATGTATCTTACAGCCCATGAGAATTTTGCCTTTCACTTCAACAGGACATGATAATATACAGATGCTTTGTGCAAGGATCCAGGAAAGGAAGAATTTCTTTTCCTCCCCATTTAACTCTTCGGCAGTTTTTTTCTTGGTTTTTTTTTTTTTTTGTTTGTTTGTTTGTTTTGTTTGTTTTTCATTTGTTTTGTTTTGTTGGGGTTTTTTTTGTGGGTTTTTTTGGTCTTTGGATATATAACTTCTTCGAAATAATAAAATTATATAACTCTACAGTGTAGGCTCTCCCATATATGTTTATTAATCCACTCTGCTGAAGGGGGTGAAGATCATTAGCTATACTTAACAAACATTAAAACAAAACGAAAGAGGCATTTATTTATGCTCATCATAGTGACTGCTAAAAAGAAAAGGAGCTAAGCTCAGGGTTTCTCATTTCAAGACTAGGAGCTAACTCTAAGGAGGCAGAATAGCAGCCTGAGAGAGATGTATTTATTGAGGGTTCTTTCATTGTGTTAATTTAGTTAGTGAAAAAAATAATTTGTGGCTTAAGCTCTGAAATGAGAGTCAAACTACTACTTCTCTGTCCAATTCTCATAAAACATATCTCATATTGCAACAATCGAGGATTAAACATATCTATATTTCATTCAAGTATCGAGTCCACAATTGAACTCAACAGGTAATAACTAGCAACAAATTATCAGATATAATTAATAAAGAAACACCTTTAATACAGTAAGGCTTAAGTTTCTGCATGGATCAGAGATGGGTCAATGGCTCAGTTAAACTGAGATGCCTAAAAACCACAGCAATAAAATGCTGCTGTGATTAGTCCTGTATCTAGTGGAAATTCATAATTTTGAAAACTGGGACCCCCAAAAGTTGAATATCCATGGATTCATCAACATCAGAAGTGCTGCAGGTGTTAGAACTGCAGTAGCAGTTCTATGCACTAGCTAACCAGTACTAAAAATTAAATAATCATTTAAACATGGGTCTGTAAACACCCTAATAAACACTAACAGGAAGTATATATTGCCTCCTTCTAAAAGCAATGAGCAACATATCTCTACTCAGAGCTGCCTTATACCATGATAAGCTTTCCACTTATCTGTTATCTACTCTCTGTTTTGAAAAAATATCAGTTGAAGATGCTCAAAGTTATGGTTTTCCAGTCCTGTCCTGCAGAGCAAAAGAGGATATCACAGTTTAAATCTGTACAAAAATTTGATAGAATTCTGTTCCTTGTGCCATTTTTGGGCCACTCCAGAAGGGCTTCAGGGGAAGAAATTAAAGGTAACTCTATTATTTCTGGTTTATTTTTATTGAGTTTATATCCAGTGAATGATACCAGTATGTTTTTCATTGGTTTCTATGTATTTTGTAGTAGAGTAGAGTTCATGTATTTGGGAGCATAAGATAAGCATTGACAGAACTACAGAAGAGTATGTAACAGCATGGTTACAATGTTAAAAACCGCAAATTACTGTATTGATTGACTGTTGCCATGACTCACCAGGGCTATGCTGGCTGCACACAGTGTGCTGCTGCCAATATCACACTACCCTATGTTCCTATGAGTACCCAGCTGTAATGTAATACTGTACTGAGATGTTAGGAAAAGAAAGGTAAGCTCACATATAGTAGGAATAGGAATATAGATTTTGCAGAAAGGGTGAACTACTGGGTCAAATTTTGCCATTGGCTGTTCACCTGTAACAACCACAGTGAGTGAAGAAGCTGCACGGCTGAGGTTGTTGAATCTCGTAAGAATCACAGTCCGGCCTGCTTATCTGTACATAGCATTTTATATTCCTGGTACACTTTCAGCCTACACATTTCCACCTATTAAGAAATACACCTGAGTGCGAAAAGCTAATTTCCTAAAACCTCATCTGAGCTGGTAAATGTGGGTCCTGTTTTACATAACTGTGAACGAAATGCAGTCCTCACTTATTTTAATAAGACATTAGGATGCTTACTGAAAAGAAAAAAAGAGAAGAGAAAAAAAAAAAAAAAGCTGTGACAAGCAACAACCTAGGAAGAAATATTGATATGTTCTTAGACGTAGTCATACAATCCCTCTGCAAGTCTGAAGTTCCTCCCGGTTGGATGACAACTTCATGTCCTCAAAATCATAAGACAAAGCCCCATGGTGGGGCAGACTCTCTTATGCAGCACAACAAAGAGCAAGGACAGACTGGTCATAACTCACAATGCAGGTTGCTTTGCAATGCTGCAGATTCCTGCTGGCTTTGGAGAAACCAGAATGGAGGAGTATGTATGGCAGATGTGTATAAGTTCCCTACGCTTCAGACACTGATGGAGGAAAACTGAGGGAGCACCTCGGGAAGCCTGGAATACTAAAATTCCTGTACTTTAGGTAATAAACATATATTTGCATTTGTTTGGTCTCCAACTTCTGTTTGAGTAAGGTTAGTAAAAAAGATTGCAATCAAAAAACTTAATGGTTGATTGAACTTCAATTTCACTTAGTGAAAGTCAAGATAAGTTGTAGCATGAAACTGGTTTATTGACTCTGTAATGGACAAAGATCAGATTGTCCATGCTGAGTAAGAATCGTTAAGAAAACATTTCTGATACTGTGGCTCTCCAAAGTTGTAAATAGTTGCCTCCAGAGTTTCAAGAGAACAAATTGTCTCACAGCAACTTGTCATGATTCCTTCCTTCCTTTTTTAAGAAGCACCTTGGGGTGGGGGTGGAAAAAAGATACAGCTGTAAAACAAGTCTCTTGTGCAGATTTTTGCAGCTTTCCTTCAATAACAAAGTTGAAACAACTTAATTACATAAACAAGTACATACCACTACAATATATGTTACGTTCTTACGTTATGTGCATTTTTGAAGTTCAAGGGAAATAGTCAAGTCTTATCCATGGTACACTTAGTGCAACCACACTATATATCATGATATCTTCTCTGAGCCTTCAACAGAAAAATTCTGGTACTCGGCTGAGTTTGAATAACCAACAAGAAGCAGCTGTTTAGGACTCAAGTATAAGAAATAAGGACAGGCATGTACCATAAGCTGGTGAGCAAATGAGAAGACTGAAAATATTAAGTAACTTGTTCAGTTTTGAAATCTCAAGTTTATTTTTGCTTTACTTTTATGGGGAAGAGTTCTGCTTTTGTGTGTGACTGAAAAATCAGGAATTTTTTAGTCCTAGGGCTGATGAAGGAATTGAGCATGACAGTCAAATATTCAGAAGTGTAGAGGTAAAATGTCAAAACTGAGCACACATTTCTGAGTGGAACTTTTATGCATTTCTAAAGACAAGCAGTCATGATTTTTGTACACAAAGGTGGCAGTTTGAAGTATATGTTCTATATTGTAAAGACATTATAGTTACAGGGTTTTTTAAAATAACAATTAAACTCAACACAAATGGAATAAATTTGGTGACAGAATGGAAGGTATCAGAACAAGATTATTTTGGAAGGGAACCAAACACTGGTTGGTGTAAAATAATAATAATAATAATAATAATAATAATAATAATAATAATAATAATAATAATTGTAAATGTATTTATGTTTCATTTGGACTTTGTGATGAAACCATCCCAAATGTTTTTGCTGGCCACTTAATGCCA
Source organism: Chamaea fasciata (assembly GCF_029207755.1). Taxonomy (NCBI): domain Eukaryota; kingdom Metazoa; phylum Chordata; class Aves; order Passeriformes; family Sylviidae; genus Chamaea; species Chamaea fasciata. The sequence continues at coordinate 68,468,034 of NW_027094086.1, read as the reverse complement.
TTCTGAACCAAGACTTTCAGAAGTAAACAGAGTTCTCATATCTGCCTCTTGCATTATCTCCTTCACAGACCTTTATGTCTGAGGGTGAATATTTTAAGGCTTTGTCTTATTCTCACAATGTGAAGAGCTTTGTGGAACAGCTTTTCAAGTAACATTTCAAAGAACAGAGCTCTAATGATTTCATTAACATAATGTCTGTTCACAGATTTAACTGTAACTGAGCCAATGCATTGCCATTGCAGTGAGATTTAACAAAATTCATTAAACCTGTATGTGTTCATTTATTATCCCTTAATTTTAAATGTAGGAAATGTTGAGGACATTAATTTGCTTACAAATTTGATATTTTCATAAGTAAACATTTTCAGAAGAATTGAATACATTTCAATTTTTAGAAAAACTGTTTTTAAAGAGAATTGTTTGGTATTGTACCTTCTTCATAATAGCATATGAAAATCTAATGAAAATAAGGAAAATTATTAGTAAAATTGCCTTTATTTTCTGCATCAAGTCTGTAGAGTGAATAGCTAAGAATTATGCTGTCTTCTATTTTACTAACAAGTACAGTTTAGTAATTCATTTATTTCTTTTATGAATATTAACTGGGGTGATTAAATTAAAAAAAAAATACCAAAGAAAAATCCAGCCCATTTTAGAAAGAGAATCACCTTTTTCTGACTCGAATTGGATTTCATATGGGGCAGAAATCATACTAAATGTGGCAAAAAACCCCATTTATGTTACTGCAGTTGTTCTAACTAGACAGTAGACAAAAACTTCAATTGAAGGCTTTAAATTGCTTTAAAGATAGCTTTTTGCATTGTAATTTCTTACATAGGAGGCTGGTAGAAGCATCATCCTAATTCTGTGCTTCTTTTTTTACCCCTACACATTTCTAAATTGTACCAGTTTCTAGTAATAATTCCTCCACAAATACATCAAGATCTTTAGAAAAGCACTAAAAACCAACTTGAACACATGAGAGGGTTGAATGGCATCAGGGTAGCTCCTGGTAGAATGGTAGATCAAGCTCCATGTTGCTTTCTTCCTGTAAAGTCAAAATACACTACCTGCCATCTGATTTACCATGGCATACCCACCTATCTCCCTAATTTTAATGTTTTTAATTATTTTCTAAAGCTTTCCATTGAGTGTCACAAAGAGATTTTTTTTAATTGATTATGAATGAAATTTTGGCAGACATCTTCTGAATTTTACTTTGTTCCAATGGATCTGTGGACCCACCCACAGCTGCCAGCATCCTGTAGCTGCTGCTGTGTGTCAGCCTCCTTCAGCTGCTGGCTGTAATGCACTACCTCTTGCTGTGCAATATCCTTGCTGAGCAGGTCAGGAACATGCTAAAAAGGTCTTATGTCCTTTTAATGATAGCACACACTGCAGCAGTTTAATGGATTTTGCTTTTGCTCCTGCTACACCATCTCTTCATCCATAAATATCTGCTCTAGCTCTTTCCCTTCTGCAGTCCTTTGGGACTCCTATTTCCACAAAATCCCGCTCATGAAGATTTTGGGGGGGGGGGGGGGGGAAGGGATCTCAACAGAAATCTCCTTTGAATCAATCTCATTGAACCAATCTACTTGGGAAAGGTTCTTGAAAAACATCTCATTTTCCCCCTTTTACATGAATCCATACATTTTATAATTGCCTGTCACAATAAGGTATTATTGTTTTCTTTAGAGCTCAGAATCATTTTATTTTCCTCATTCATACATGGGGTAGATCCAAGTATGGATCCATGTAAACCAGCTAAAGAACTTTTCAAGTTTTCAACTTTATCAATTTGACCCCCACACTTCCCACATCTTTTCATTACACCTTTAAAGGGTCCTTTTTTTATGTTCCTTCATATTCAAACTATTGGCAATAGTCATGGTGTCTTTTAGCAGGGAAGCATGGCTGAGAGGAACTAATACTGTCCAATCTGTGCAATGAGAATCTCAGCAACAAGAGAAGAAAATAGAAATCACCATCAGTTTCTCATAGTCTAGCATCTCATTACAAACTACTCATACTGTTTATAGAGTAGGAAAATCCATTTCTGAAAATCCCAGGTAGAATCTTGACATCCTCATTACTCTAAATGTCACAAATCCTAGTGACTTATGTAGACAAATGCTGTCCTTCTTCTAATGATCATGGTCCTCCTGCTATTGCTTCCAGTAGCATTTCTGGGAAGTCTTGCATCCTATGGCCAAGGAAAGCAATTCTGCCACATCTATGAGCTGGGTACTGATGCTCCAAAGTCCTCAGGGCTAAGATCCCTCTGACACACTTTGTCCAAACTTGGGTTTTGTCTCCTGGAGCTTTGGTTTGGCATATTTATCTGCAACATAAATTTCTCCAATGAACAGGTGGGTATGTAATTTTATTTCTTACTTTTCTATGGTAATACCAGAATTTTTTTATATATAGTGGTAACAAACAGCAATTCTGGGTAAACTAGATTATTCAAAACTGCAGCATAAAGATACAATGTAGACAAACACAGACCTAGTATGACAGCAGAGCCCTTGAAGTGGAGGATAAGGGATAGAATGCAGGAGAGAGCAGGCATGGGATGGTAAGAGAGAGGTTGATATTGAAGACTCCTCACCAAAAGGCCGGTAAAGAAATGCAACCATGGGAGCTGGGTAGAACAAATCCAAGAGTGGCAAAGAGAAGAGCAAATAAGTACTGGACATATCTAACCCACACTGTATACAGGAAATTTCAGTGTGACACAGACTTGCAGACCAAGGAAGACAAGGGTGTAAAGCATGTTACTAGTTAGCCCCATGTGGACCCTATAGTGAGGAAAAGGACACCACTGTGATTGAGTTCACATTTTTTCTGTGGGGAAAAAAAATAATATCATCACTCACTTCCTGGTGAAGAGTTTGGGACACTGTCAGATCCTTTTAAATAAATCCTCCTTCCACCACCAGTCAGACTGAAGTTGCTCACCTTACGATTTAGAGGGTTCTGGATGGATAAGTGTAAGAGCAGAGAAATGAAACAGGTACTAGAAAAAGTGCACACAAAATTTTTGAATTGCATTGTACTTATTTATTGTTGTTAAGCCATTTTCTGTAACAGTTTCTTCATTTTCTTTCTTGTTTGTTTTCCATAAAATAATTAGATCTGTACTAACATTTATTTCATTAGTCTTTTAAGATTTCAATGACACTAAAAATAAATTCATAGCTTTGCATGTAAGGTATGTTTCTGTTTTGTCAATATAATATTTTGAGTGTAATGGGCTATCTGATTAATGTAGAAATATTCAATCCGAAATCTATATCTGAACTACTCACCTTAAGCTTCCTTTGGAAGCATTAAAAGTCAGTCCATGATCAATGGAGTCAAAGACATAATTCATCTTAAAGCAAATATTTAAATTATATTCTGTTTCTAGTGATTATAAAGGGATTTTCAATTTGTAACTTTGACAGAACATTTACACTGAGGTCTTCTGAAGTTAGAGATGAGTTTTATTGTGTTTAGTACATGAAAGTTAGCACAGCTTTTGTTTTTATATTGTGTCAGAAGCTTTTACTTCAGTGCACATTCTGCACAACAAAAAGAGTATAGCTTTGAAGTAGCTAATACCATGTTGCAGGGATTGAAGTAATCAAACTGCTTCAGTATTTGATCAGTAACAACAAAAAGATCAGCACAGAGAACCTTTATCTGCCATATACACCACAACAGTTTTTGGAGATCATGTACTTGTATAAGTAAACCTGGGAAGGCTGCTCTTTTCCATGCTCCTGACACCCTTTCTCTCAAACTTTCCTGTAATCATTTAATTCTTACAAGAGCATGTCCCATAAAGTTAAATAATCAAATGTTGTAATCAGAATATGTATTCTGTACTGTAATGCTATGGGAGTATTTACTAGGAAAAGGTCTGCTCTAATGTACAACATGAAAGGAGAGCAGTCACCCAGTCTGACATTATCTTTCTCCTTTTCCAGCGTCCGTAGCAGCAGAGCCAAGAAGTAGTCTTATAGTTTCGCCATTCAGAAAACACACAAAAAATTATCATTCAATTGAATGTGACACTGCTCATCTCTCATGTTTTTACTTCAGTAAGAGGGGCTTCCAAACCTCAAAGATAAACAACAAACAGCAATTTCAAAGTTAAAAGTAAATGTGTAATATACCAAATATTTATGAAAAGATAATTGGTAATTCTACTCAGCTCTCCCTTCAAGAAATAAATTAATCTGGATCCTGTATGTGCTAAAGCAATCAGCATCCTTTCCAAACAGAACCAACAAGGGAACGCTGCAATTAGTAAGTGTGGGCACAGCCTTGATTTTTAATGAACCATGAAATAAAATACTTTATATACATGAACACAAAACACTTTGCATTCTTGCAGTGATTAGATCTTTAAATTTCAATTTCGTGGTTCTGAAAAAGTGGCTCAGATCTTTGAAAAACTTTTCACATGTAAAAGCCTTTTTTTTTTTTTTTAAATTTCATTAGCTTGCTTTAAGTAACCAATAAGTGTTCCTTGCTTTTCATTAACGAATGAAAGACTAATGTAAAAATATTGGTGAGAAGTATACTTTGAAACTGGTTACAAGTTAGAAAGACCAAGCCTTATATGTATTTTATTATCAATTTTTTGCACCAAGTTAGAGAGGGTTTTGGGGTTTACTGGTTAATTAGACTCAAAATTTTCTACAGGCAAAAGGAACATACCCAAGAATTATATTGTTAGGCTGATTAAATCTTAACACAATAACCACAGAATTATTATTACTGCCCTACCCACCTACCCTTCACTGCCTCTTTTACCAAGTCATGCCCATACTTCTCCACACAGCATTTTTACCCAGGATCATGGGCCACTCCTTTGACAGAATAAGTGCTTATTATTGTAACTTCTATGTTTTATGTACATAAATGTATATTAAAGGTATGTATATTTTTGTGTCTTAGTAACATCTATACACCATAGATTTGTACAAAAGTTTAAGATGTAAGAGTCTCCCAGTCATTAGAGAATTGTTTTTAGATACAGAAACTAAAACCTGGCTCCAGAAAGTCCCAGAGAAATCCAAATATTGTCCAACAAACACTGAAGCATGTGCTGACTCGGGTTTGGTTTTCTTTTTCCCGAGATTTAGATGGTGGTTTGAGAGAATCTTTTGCCCTCTGAGAGGCCCTGAGCCAGACATGAGAAAGAAAGAGAGTCTTCAAGGTCTTATTTTTCTTGATTTCTCGCGTTGTTTATTATTTTCTTATCTTACAATGTTCTCTGTGCCCGGCCAAGGTCTTTTCTGCTGCTCACACACAGGATGACTCCCCTCCTCAATGGGAGGTCACTACCTTTTATACAGATAACTATGTACATTATATTTACAATTATGTGCCAATGCCTATTACCTATACTAAAAGGGTCAACTCTACTCTGACTCAATCTCCTTTAACTACTTTGTGCCACCGTCACCAGAAGATGAAGGCCAGGAAAGAAGAAGGAAGGACTCAGGGTACCACCCTAAATCCTCTATCTTGTCCCCCGTGCACCTACATACTAAGAACCCCAAAACTACAAAATTTTCCACCCTGTGGCACACTACACTACTGTCTGTCACACTTTTGTGACTTGTAATTCTTCTCTCAGTGTTAGAAGCTTTTTTCCAAGGACTGAAGTCAAAGACTGTGTTTCTCTGGTCTCTGTGCCAGGATCTCCAACACCCCTGGAATGACTCCACACCCCTCTGTCCAGGATTCAAACCCTCTTGTACAGATCTCACACCTTCTTGCTTGGGTCCCAAACCTCTCTGCCGAGGTCTGTGACTTTTCAGGGTGCCCAGAGGGATGCCCTGGACTCCAACAGTGCTGTGAGCTTAATGTGGTCTGTTATTTTCAATGGCAACATCATGTTTGCTGCACTACCAGGTTATAAATTCTTCTAGAACAAAACTAAAGATTAGTTATGGGGATATAATTTCAAAGAATTTTCTTGGACAGTATTGAGGCCATGTTAGAAAGACTATATGTAGAGTTATAAAGCATAGCTCTCCAGTAACAAAAAGAAGACCTATGCATGAATAAATAAGAATAAAGAATATTCCAAGCAAACTCTCACTGACAAACAAGTCAGGCTTGTATGAGACAGGGTGGAAAACCATGAAGTTGTAGACACAGAATATCGATACTTTCTGTTGATGAAGAGGATGGGGCAAATTCCTTCTTTGTGCCAGCAGGCACAGAACAAAACAGAATAGGGCTAATTCAAAGGAAGGAAGTTAAATTTATAAATTTTTATATATATGTAATCACAAAAAATTTTTACAACAAAGGATAGGAAGCAGAATAAATTGCCTGAGAAAGTTATTCAATGCCATTTCTGAATAGAGAAGCAGCCCAGAATAAACTGGAAAAACATAATTAGATACAACACATCACTATACTCCTTGGACATAGTTGCTGGAGTTAGCAGTCTTTAGGAATCCTTCTAGTTTTTCTTTCAGATTCAGGAAAGAAAATAATTAAATTGTTGGTGTCTAACAACACTCAGAGTTCCACTGCAAGAGACTACTGAGACTTCAGTTAGTATTGCTCATTTCCTCTGATATATTGACCTAAAGTGGTGATGGTTCTTGCTGTTTTTAGAGTCATGAAGAGTTTAAGTAGTAACAGTATCAAAAATGTTGTACTCACTGTGGTTTTTCACTACAGCTCTGCATAATCACCATATGCTCAGTTCTTATTTCACCAGCAGTGCTTTAGTTCTAGTGATAGGACTGATTCCAAAGTGTGTATTATTTGGACCCTGCAAGCAGCTCCTGTGATTTTAAGCATACATGGAGATTCAATCCTCTCTGAAATGAAATTCACACTATTTTGCCAGTATTTATTATTATTATTATGAAAACACATTGTTGTAAAGCTTATGAAGGTAAATCCTAGAGTCTCATCCATATACAAGTATGAAACAGACATTTACTGGACAGAAATTTAAATGACTTGTGTCTTTAGATGAATTCTTGAAAATATATTGAGTGGAATGACATTTTTCAGAGAATTATTACATTCAAAATATAATTAAGTCACAAATGCATACAAGGCTCATTTTTTTCCAAGAAAAGGATACTAACAGAGCTACAATACACAAGTACACACATGAACATCTGCTTATGCCAGGCAGGAGAAAAAGTCTACTCTTCACTCTGAAAAGTCATTCTAGAAAATCTAAGGCAAAAAATATTAAGCTAAAGCATCCCAGTTATGTATTAGTGTTATGACAAAATATGCTGAATCATAGTATGCTTCTGAACTTCCAGAGCACTTGGGGGAGTAATGTATGTCACATCATTACAAAATCAAATTTGTACTCCAAATATAATTTCAAGTGCACCATTAGGATATAAAACTCTCCTTCTTTCATAATCAATCGCTTTCCTAGGAAGAAGATAAGTGAAGTTCACTGGCTAGAAATGCTTACCCCAGGCAGAGGGTGGGTCAGTGGTTAGCTGCTGACGATGTTTGTTGAATCATTTGCTATATTACTTCAGGGTTTGAGTGTGATCCTCTCTTTTATGGCAAAGCTGGGTGTGTTAATATACCCTGCAGTGATGTTAAAAGGTTTAAAGTGGTGATGCTGTCAAACTAGCTGTGTCACCACATTCAAAGCTTTAAAGCACAGTTACAGCTTGAAAAAATGGTTATAAACCCCCCATATTCCTACCCAGTAGATCTATTTCCCTGTCCTGGGTTGAAGTATATTCTATCACCATCTTCATGAACTGTTGAAACCAGGTGAGGCAGTGCTCCCTGCCTCCTCCACTCTGGCTTATCTTCTGTTAATGGGCCATCAGCACCTTTGCCACACAGCTCACAGATAACCCCCTCCTGGACTACCTCCTGTTAATGGGCCCATCAGGCCTTATCACATGACTCACCATCCCATTGTGGGATGCTCCGCCCAGAGGGAGAAACTAAGCATTCCAGCCTGGATATAAGCTGAGACTCTGAACACCAGAGGGGCGCTTACCCACTGGATTCCCAGAGGACCCGAGCTACCAGACCTTTCTACAGGATCACTGCTTCAGGAAGACCACCTCATCTGGACTGCTTCCATCACTACGCTCAGGTTGTATTCTGACTCTGTCAGTGGTCTTTTGTATTATTGCATCGATTTTATTTTACTTTCTTTCCTTTTTTTTCCTATTAAATTGTATCTCTGACTTGGAGCCTCTCATTTGTTTTGCCTTCAAACTACTACATTCCCATAAGTACATGATGTATATCTGCTTACTTTCCTGAATAAAACAAAGGTGTTGTAGTATTAGCACTGCAAAACCAAGACAGTTCTGAAAGACTGCATGGGATTTCACTCTGGTGCATATTTCACCATCGAACATGACAGATGAATTCCAGCTGAAGAATATTTATTACTGATGATGATGTAGAAGAGAGGAAGAGCAGAATCCTGGCTTAATTTGAACAGTTGGCAGTCATAAAAATTAATCTTTGGACTTTCTCTCACACACACACACAAACCTTAAACAAATCAAAATAAACAAAACCCCCCCAAAATCAAAAAAGCAATTAGGCAATCATTAAGAGACAATATTTATCCCACTAATTTTCGTCTTGAATGTCCAATTTATTCAGAAGAATAAAAGTGGGGAGCTCAAGTCCTCTGTCAGTCAATTACAAAAGGTAGTTGTCTGCCTCTGAGAAATAGGGAATGTGTGAGTTTTGTAAATGTGAGATTTCAAGTTAGATATTGATAATAATTTAAAATGTGGGATATGGATTTATACCAACATTACTCTTCATCGCTTCAACAGTCTTTTTCTGAAGTACCAACACTCTTATGAATATACACAGGGGAAATCTCTTTATCATAACCTTCCTTACCAAGAGGACTGACACTTTTTCTATGTACTTAATGACATTAATTTCTGAAGCTTTTTTTTTTTTAGTTAGTAGCACGTATTATTTCAATAACTAACTATCTACTTACCTACCTACCTACTTGTAACTGCAATCCTTTCTTAGTACCTGTATCAAGCAAAATGACTATGCCATAATAGTTTTACTGGAGTTAAGACCATTTACTACTCTTGCCTGTTTGTTCCTGCATGTTTAACACTACAGCCAGCTAAAGAGTGATACAGGATATGGATGCTGTGCATGTTCATATGCAGCTATTTCTGAAACTCTGGGCAACACTGTGCAATGCAAGTCTCAATACACATTTGTGTAGGTTCCTCAAATCTGGGACTTCAATGTGCTACACATTGGCTTTTGTTCATTTTGAACTAAACCCACAATCTTTGTACCTCTGTACCTTAAAAGAACCTTGATGTATTTCATTATCAGGAACTGTGTCAAATTAGTGGCTCACTGTAGCTAAAAAAATCTTAAGTTTTATGTATATAATCCAGTTTGCAACTCTCCTTAATGTGAAAAAGTGCAGAAAGTTTTTCTTGGACTGATGCAATCCACAGCTGAGACCCAAGGACTTTGTTAATTAAGCTACTTCATTTCTAACCAGTACCACTAATTGTGATATGAATGAGATTAGATAAGAAAGCAACATAAGACAATGACTCTTCCTTTTCTCTTTATACTCAGAAAAGAGATAAAATTGAAAAAAAGTTGCTTAGTATAAACTTCTGTCTTAAGAACTTACATGTCAAATTTCAAGTTCAGAAGAAATAAAGCACACAAAAAAAGGCTGGAGACAACAAACCTTAGGAAGAAACCAATGTGTATCCTTAATCAGCATCAGTTGCTTTATCTTACTGCTTCCATGAAGGTGTAATTCCAGCATCTGGAATTCAGGCTGTTCCCAGTTTAAGGCAAATTTGGTGGTCTTTGGAGGGTTTTTGGGATCAGATCTATCTCCCAGACATCAGTTCTCACAGTGATCGCAAGATCCTGGCAATAATGTTTTCTCACTATAACCAATAAATTTGCTGTGCTGCAGGAGGAGGTTTGTGAATATGGATCACAGAATTTGCACAGGTGCTTGGGTGAGAAATGACCTTTTATTGCTTTCAACGCTAAATACAAAATTCATTTATTTCAGCTGACACTAAATACAAAATTCATTTCTTTCAGCTGTGCTTTCTTCCATCAATTCTTCACACATGCAAATCCAATAACCCCTTACCCCTTTCCTACAAAAAAAAAAAATCAATCTGTTTCTCCTAAAGGATATAAAATAAAAAGGACTGTTCATTTCTGTTTTAAAATAATCAGAAGGTTTTAAAGGATAAGGACTTAAAAAGCATGAAGATTAAAAGAAAAAAAAGACACTGAAGCAAAAGCTAGAATCATTCACAAAATTAAGATGGAACTATATGTTTTCATAATGAATACCAGAAAAAAATATGGTTGATGACTATTTAATGATTTTTATTTCTTCTTGTTCTTTACTTTTTTTTTCTTTCTTTCTTTTTCTTTTCTTTTTTTTTTTTTTTTTTTTTTTTTTTTGGTAGGCATCTGACTTTTCTAGTCCCATTTTATAGATAAGCAATACAAAATATGATAAATGAGGAAATGAGGAAAATTAACTGGTTTATCTCTGGAAACATGTTAGCTCACACGTGACCAAAAGTCCAATAAAATTAAAAAAAAATCCAAAATGTAAAGGCTATTTTTTACTCTCCTAATTGGCTATTTCAGGGCAATACAGAATCCTGTGGGTCTGAATATGTGTTAGTCATATGAAAAAAATCAGATATAATGTTCAGAGAATTCAATTTGGAAAAAAAAAAAAAGATTAAAATTTTTTCCAGCAACTTGACGTACCTGAGAAATTTATCCTAAATCTATGTATACACACTTCTCACATTACATCACACTTTTCTCTCTGAGATCTTTTTTCCGGTTTCTGATTCACTTGCCCAAAGTATCCGTTTTTGTATGGCACCATCCTTTGGGTGAAAAGGCATGATTGTTTTGCTATGGGTGTCCTAATTTCTCTTTTGAAGTATATTCTGAGGCTACAGAAGGGCTTGTCTAGAAAACATCAAGCAATGTATAGAAAATATCAGGAGAACATTTCCCTTTCTTTTTCAGTGGCTCTGAAACTAATGAAGTGCACCCATCAAAAATTTTTGACAGATGGTTGGTGACACCAGGTGACTGGGAATCTACCAACTCCAGCAGCAACCTAATAAGTTGTTGTTGGTAAAATTGGCTTTTAGGAGCTTGAACCTCAATTAAAGAAAATCTTGTCTTTGGATAGAATTAACAAGAATAAAAAAAGTGAGGTCAAATTTTTCTTAAAAATAATTGTGAGCACAGTTAACTTCATTTTTATATTAGCTTGTAGGCATATTCAACATATATGCCATCTTAAAAACACCCCCAGCACCAGAAAAGAAAAGCAAATGACAGACATGCAGAAAAATCACCTCTGCAGTGTTAATTCAGTGTGGTGTTTTTTTATTACTTGGTCAATCCTTATACATGGCTAGTCTTCCTCTGTAAAAGGACAGGTTCCATTCAGGGAAGTAATGAGATGCTCATTTTTTTTTTTTAAATTTTCTTTTTCTGTAAAGTATGGCCTTAGGTCTTGTTTGCAAAACATTATTTAAACTCTCCTTTGAAGCCATTTGTTTAGACTTCTCTGTGGTGGCCATGACTGTATTTCATGAATGGCAATGCCTTTAGTTTTACAACTGCCTATAAAGTATGACTGCAATATTATCCTCATTTTACCCTGGGTACCTAAAGCACCAAGATTAAGAACCACTGATTTGGGGAACTCACTGTCTGGGCTGACTCAGACTTGAGTGCTCTACCTGCTCACCCTGCCCAAATCTCACCTCCCAAAGACTGCAGCCTCCACATCAGTCCATCAACACCAAATGCTTTGCCATTTGGGGAACTCCTACCACCAAGTATCAAAGGCAGGTCTTAGAGAAATGGGAAAGGTCATTAGTAAGCACTCTAAAAAGTGTATTTTAAGCAGCTTGCCTAGCATCAGGCAAAAATTCTGCAGCAGTATCAGGGACAGAAATAGAAATCAGCTTTTCAATGACCTCATCAGGAGGTAACCTTTGTAGCCTTGCCTCATGCATGGTACAAGTTCCAGCTTCTGTAAGAGAGAGGCAGGGGGCCCTGAGGAAGTAGCCTCCCTCATGCTCCAAGACATTTCATTCTGAATTTCCAGTCTGTCCTCTCTGAGATTGAAGTTGGGTCCTGTGGTATCAAAGGCTCAGAGATGTGTCATTAAGCAAGTTATGGAAACTTTGCTGGAACAGACCAAAGGTCACTCAGTACATGCCTAACAATGGTTAATAAAGGTTAGTTAAAGAAAACCCACAAGAAACAGTTGAAAATGGACTGACATAACTTTCTACCTTGCAAAAAAAAGAAGCCTAAGGTTTCTCCCACCCCCTTCCTTTCTCCCTTCTCTCTTTTTTTTTTTTTTTTTTTTAATGGCAGAAGTTGTGTCCGGGCCAGTGCATTTAATAGTCACCAATTCATGACGTAAAGCTGCCTAATTAATTTCTAAACACTTTTGTCTCCTGCACAATTTCTTACAGCAACAATCTTCATTAACTGAGAACTATAATAAATATATTTATCTAGAATAGCCTACAGACCTGTTTAGCACATTGTCCTTGTGGAGTACAACTGAACATTTGAAACCCTTGGGTTCAGAAGAGAAACTATCCCAAATCCTGCACATTAAAGTATGACTGCTTTAACCCAAATGTAAAAATCAAGATAGTGATTGTCATGTGTAACCTAAGACAGTGAATGACTCAGGTAAGCTGTTTGAATGTACAGACTGTTCTGACAGCCCAACTCCCATTACAGGGAGGAGTTTCTCTGATATACACTGTCTACAGGAATAACTTGAATAATGTCTTTTACATTTCCAAGCTAATACAAACACAAGATGTTCACAAATATTCAAGGGGCATTATAGAGTTGAAAGCAGATTATATCAAGAAAGCTTTGCTGATATTGCTTAATACACCTGAATGCCCAGTATGAATAGTCCCTCTTGCTTTCTCCCCTTGCATAAATATACATATTTACATACAGAAATATGTATATTTATACAATATGCATATTTATACATACAAAGAGTGAATTTGTCTCTGAAACAAAACTGGAATATATTAAAAATTCTTTAAAAATAGTATGTATTTTTAAGTGTCATCTGCAGATACACTAGATACCATTTCACCATATGATGAAAGGTTGAGAGCTTCACCTTAAATTTCTTTTATGGAGTCCATGGAGGTTGCTAAAACACCAAATAACTTGGGAATATTCAACTCATATGATTAGGAAGGTTCTGCTATGTAACCTTGAAACAATTATACCTTGCTGGTAGATCAGAGTAGTAGCCATACACCAAAACTTTAAAGGTATCAGTTCAATGAACCATAATTCAAGGAAATTATAAATGATTGTCCTTAGTCAGGTAGTTATAAAAAGGAAAAGCAATTACACATCACCCCCAAAAGCTTTGTTTTAAAATTTCAGACACTGCTAAGTCCACTATAATTATCCCAACTTATAAGCAGCAAAATGTTTAGTGGGACAACTTAGGGAAGGAGAATCTCTGAGAGAAATTATGCAGTTAATTGCTCAAGGTATAATTTACTAAATATTGTTGTAGATTCCTTGTGTCAGGCTGCAATAAAAGGAAGATGTTACTAAATTAGTTTATACTGGTTAATTAACTCCTAGATAATAACTAACTATACTTTTATGCAATGCAAATACAATATTTTAAGCCTGACACCTGAGGTTAGACATCCAAAGCCTCATAGTACCAGCTGCTATAAAGATCTTTAGCTTATAAATGGCTGAAAGCAGACAGTCACATTTGAACATTGCTTTGTCACAACACTGCTGTACTGATTCAACAATTAATACAATCTGCTACTTCATTCTGATTGGCCTCTGTATATCTGACATACTTGCTAAAAAATTTCCTGAAAAATGAAAGTAAGGATGAAAAATGAAAACTAGGATGTATGTGGGTTATTATAAATACTGCCTAAGAGTACAGAGGAGCATAGTGCCTAGTTATTTATTTGAGTGGCACATATTTACTTGAGAGTGCAGGACATTCTTCAATAATGCATATCACCTCAAGCTAGGAAAATGTGACTGACTAAAGGCAGGGATGCAAATGATGCTGTGCAAGCTTTTTTTTTTTTGTTTCTTCAGTCCTTTATTTGCAGTGGGGAGGGGGGCAGAGGGAGATGGGTGGAAAGAATTTATAAGAAAAGGCTTGGTATGCTACATTTGCTGTCTGGACTTGCTCCTGCTGTTTGCCCTTAAAGTGTTCTTACTTGGCTGGTGCTCTAAAAATAAATAAATAAAAATAAGTTTAAAAAGCACCACATTTTCAAAGAATTTGTTTTGTGAAAAGCCTTGACAGATTTTTAGAACTAGCTATGGAAAAGCAACAGGAAGAAAATCACACCTGCACCCTGGCCTCAAAGAGAATCCAAACCAGATATAGTTAATAGTTGAAAAAGTCAGTTTTGCTTTTTTTTTATTTGGGCATCCATTTGCCTGTTCATTATCCTTTCAAAATTTGGAAGAAATAGGTCCCTGATAAAACGAATTTTTGATATCATGAAGGTCCCAGTACATTTTTAATACTAAGTCTCTACAAGATACAAACTGAAGCAACTGACTGAAGCTGACAGGCCTAAGGATATCACTTAATGTTTTTGCATGTTGTTCCTCTGACTTGTGGCATTCCCAGGAAGGGCAGTACCATGCCAGAAAACCTCAGTTAGACTCAGACATTCCAACAACACCATCAGAGGAACTGGGCACAAAAAGGAATTACACAGTGCAACAGCAAGCAGGCCGTTTTAGTGAGTGACCACTGACAAGTTAGACGTAGGGCAAATTCATTAGCTTTCATCTGTGAATTCCAGAATTCTTTGGACAGAGTTATCATATTTAACTCAAATCTGGATACATATTTAACTCAAATCTGGATACAGGATTTCTGATTCTATGCAGCACTCCCAATGCAGAGAAAGTCAATGCCAGAACAGGGATCAGAGCTGAGCTCCTCTGAATTTGTGCCTGAAAGGATTTAACCAGTTGGCTGAACTGTGGGGTTTTGTCAAAACATGTCAAAACATTATAAAACTTCATTTTGACATGCAGATAGTTCACTGGAGGGAAGAAATTCACACTTTTGGTTGGTGTTTCCTGATACTTGCTGGGCATTTCAGACCAATTTAGGAAAGGATAATGGTGGGGTGGAGGCTGGCCCTTTATTTTATTTGTTGGTCAGTGATAGATTGGTATGATTTCACAAAAGCCCTCACTAGTCACAGTGTTAAAGTCATCCAGCTCTCTGCCCTGGATCCTTCATGTGAGCTGCTGGTAGAAGGCATTTATCTGCAAGCATCACTTTGTAGTTTTCCAGGACAAGAATGGAGCCATCTTTTTGTGTAAAGCAAGGGTAGTTGCTGCTGCTGGGCAACTTTTAACTTCCTTATTGCTCTTTGCAGTACTTGCTAAATGAGACCAGTTCAGAAGAAAAGTCCATTATTTTGTGCTTTCACAGTCCTGTACAATTTACTAAATGCTCCCCAGGGGTCAACTTGTGCAGCAGTGCTGTGCATTATGTGGTAACTGCCATGGCAGTACTTACACCGGCACTGGAGAGAATTACACCTGAAATGCTCCCTTTGGTTTTATAGTACAGAGCAGAGCCCTCTGCAATGCATCCAACTTTACACTACAAAGAGGTAGAATGATTCACTGTCCTACTTCAGATTCAAGAGAAAGCAGACTTTTGCCTTGCTGTTAAGGAAAAAAAAAAAAAAAAAGCTTTTAGGCATCTCCTGTTCCAGCTGTAAAGATGTGGCAGGCAATGTAAATTGAGCATTCTTGGCAGGTTGCTTCTTCCTAATGTTTATGGGTGAGGTTGTCAGACATGAACAGCAGGGTCAGCCAACTTCTTTCCCACAATAAGTGACACATATTTTTACTTGTAGAGATCTAAGTGATTTTTTGCTCTGGCCACCTTATCTCTGTTTTTGTTTACCAAGCAAAATTTTAAATGTATTTTTAAATTATATTTCAAATTATCTTCAATCAGATGGGTGTCAAGGTGCAAAAGACATTTTATTTTATTTTTTTCTGCTTCAAGTACTATGCCAACAATTAAGATTTTCTTAGCACTACTTTGTAATAATACAAACCAGCCACCACCAAACATATTTACTGCTTGAGTATGTAATTGAAAACAATTAAAAACAATTAAAACAATTAAAACGATTCACTAGATGGGAATTTCTGAAGGAGCCTGTATAGAGATGTGAAATCAAAGTTCATTTCTTTTCTCCAACCTGAAATTGTTTCTTCAGCTTCTTCTGAAATTATAGAATCAGACTACTACGAGTGTGAGACACACCTTGAATTCATGGTGAAACACCAATGATATGACATCTCTCCTAGCACCAGGAGACAAAGCTTTTTAAAGTTTAAAGACATAACTTTTTCTTCCAAAACCCTACACAAATCTTTCTGAAGAAAATAATAATTTTTTTTTTCTCTAAGAGAGACATCAGGGAGAGTCACTTGATCTCAGTAACAGATGAATAATTTCCCCAAAGCTTTCCTCTGTTACCAAAACTTGATATCATGCATTTCTAGAGAAACAACAGAAAAAAATTCTGCAATTTTTTTGCAGAAAATATTATTTCCATAAGGATTTTGTTTGATTTTTCATATATTTCTGTATCTACATATCATCTTATGTTTTTTCATCCTTTTAAGGGATATATTAGTATAGACAAATGTTAATGTGTTTCTCTTGGGCATTTATTTTATGGAAGAATGGACAGAACCATGGAAATCTTATGAGTGCATTGGTTGCCTAATCATATGTGCCTTATGCCTAAACAGCACCTTTGGATATCCTAGCTCATGTCTAGCTGCACTTTCAAACAGATTTAGGATCACCCACTCTGTTGTGAAACTGCCAACCTTATGCCCACACCTGGGATAATCTTGGAAACCTAATAATATCAGTACTGACACCTTTAGGATATGCAGCTGGGCTGCTCTCCTATTTCAGAGAAGTGTTAAAGACCCAAGTACTGCCAGTAAAACATGACTTAAGAGTTGTTACTCTCATAACCCTTGTACCTAGAGAGCAGTGGCAGAAACAAGGATGAAGTTTGAAATACCTTCTGGTTCTCCTTTTAAAATACATCTCACGTAGTCAGAGGAAAGCCCATTGCAACACAACCTAGGTCCCAGAATTAGAGAATTATATTGGACAGACATCTTTTCACTCTTCCAAATGCTGTATTAATTAAATTCCCTTGTAATCTTCTGGAGTGGCAGCAAAAAGCTGCTGTTGTGGCAACCCTAGAGCTGTCTCTCATGAACAGGCTCATCCTGAAAAATTCAGTTTAGGTCCATCTAAATAGCTCAGATACTTGGCTTTAATTGGTATTGCAGTTTTCAGAGTAATTGTGACATTTTATTTGTATGACTACAGAGAAAATATAAATATTTCAACAGAGGGATGGAGCCAGTTTCCATTTGGATCAATTAATATTCTCAAGTTTTTCTTCTGAAATTGTATCAAGCCCTTATTAAATAAAATTTTATTTTAGATAAATGGATTATGGAATAGTAGTATTCTACAAAAGGTAGAAGTGGCCTTTTTTGTTAAAATGTCTGTATCTGCAGTTTTCTTCCATTTTGAACAGATGCATTAGCTTCACATTTCTGTTTTGTACTTAATGTCATAATATGATATAAAAACCCCCAACTCTGGTTTCTCATTATGCTGAGCTTTACTAGCATAATTATTCTTCAGGCTTCACTTAATTATATGCCACACCATGTGTTACTTTTCATCATCCTAAGTGGTACCACCTTACTGCTAGGAATATAATAAACAATGAAAGGCAACACTCTTTTGTTTGGTTACACAGCATACTGTGTCTGAATTCAGTCTCCTCTCATAGATCCCCCCTTCCATCTTCTGAATTATATCCTTTAGAAGGTTTCAAAGAAGGGCGCTTACAGTCATACTTGCTCAAAAATGTTAGGTTTGTGTGTAGGTTTGTTTGTATTTCCCATATCCCAGATATCCCCCAGTTATTCAGAAAGAAATTTAGAAATATTTATAGATTAAAAAAAAAAAAAAAAAGAAAAAAGAAAAAAAAAGAAGAAAAGAATGAAAAAAGAAAAAGAGAAAATTTGAGAGAAACTACAGAGATTCAGAAGTTTTATTTCAGGTCATTCTTTTCTTACCCTGTCAAAATGAAAAGCAAGTAATCAAGGTGAAAAATAAAGCACTGGAAAAACTACTTATCTGCAAATGGTATTTCTTAGATACCTAATATTGTGTTTACCTTAAAGGATGGAAATAGTTTAGAATAAATGAAAAAAAAACCCAAACAAACAAGAGAGTAATTAAAAAGATACCAATGTTCTTGATCCAGTTAAATTGAATCACAGAATCAATTAGGTTGGAAAAGAACTCTACAATCATAGTCTAATCTAAGACCTAACACCTTCAAGTCAACTAAACCATGGCAATAAGTGACCTGTCCAATCTTTCCTTAAGCACCTCCAGTGTATCCAATGTTTGAAGAGAGTTCTAATCAAGCCCTTTACATGCCCAAAGTTTTTTTGTTATAATCCAAAAACACAGAACATTCTGACCACACAAATGTTAAACATCGGCAGTTTGACTAACCAACCCAGAAATGCTACTTTTAAATAAGTGTGTTTTCTCCTGAGAATAATTTTGAAGAGTTTGATTTTAAGAAACTTAGTGTCCAAGTAAGTGAGACAAATGGAATTTTTATATAGTTTATCAAAACTGTCATCCAGAAAAACTGTGAACCCTTTGCCGCTGAAGTAAAAAAAGTCTCCCATTAGTTAAATCAGCTTTTTTGTCAAACTGAGAATGAGGAGATATTAGGAATGTCAAAAAGACAGAAAGCTATTTTAATAGATTAGCTCAAATAAAGTTCATTTTGTTTTATTTTGGGGCCTATTTTCTCTCACAATATTACAAGTCATGATTCTAAAACATAACCTCTCCAAAAACAAAAAAAAGGAAACCAACCAACCAAAAAACAAAAGCTCAAATTAAATCTTACTGATAAATCATCCTGAAAAACAAAGTAACCTGTCAATCATTTCCAATCAACAAATCATAACATTTAATCACAAGCATATTCACACTTCAACATGGATCCACTTCTGTCTTTAAGCTTCTAATTAATAATTGTGTTGTCAAAATGCAGAATCATGAATAGTCCTTAAGGCTTTTCCTGTACAGAAGATGATGAATACTTGTACTTAGCCAATCAAAAGTTTATTAAGTTGTTAAAGAATATTTGTCTTTAAAGTAGAATCATTTAATTATAAAATTGTTACAATTGGAAAAAGCCTTTAAGATCATCGAGTCCAACCATTAACCCAGCCCTGCCAAGTCTACTAAACCATGTCCCCAAGTAGGTTCAAACATTCAAAAGTGCAGGTTTTTGCCATTTTAATATAATTTTGAATGCTAAAGAAAGCAAATATCTAATTAATGATTATTGAAAAAGGCACTTCTCTCTAGGCTGTGGACTATTGTTCCATGGATCCTACTTAGTACAATGGATTTATTGCACCAGGGTGGATACTATGGGGCAAATTATGTCACCCACACTGATGCTTCATATCAAGGATGTAATTTTCTTTGCAGAGTGTAGATGCATAAAAAACCAGTGGAACAAATTCTTACTGATTCATTGGATAATGAAGAGGAGAGAGAGAGAGAGAGAGAGAGAAATGAAAACCAGGTTGTTTCTAAGGTGAGTATGTCAAATACTCAACAATTTCTTTCTGCTAAAGCTCAGATGAAAATCAGTCTTTGGTGGGTTTCTGCTTAGCATCTACTTTGAAAGAAAATCTTTCTCATTTTGCAATGCTCTCTGGAGCTTCCAGTTCCCTCTTGGCTTCTCAGTCCTGCATCATGAAGGATCTCCCAGTTATGAAATTTACTTGAAAACTATTGTCTCATAGGCAGGCAAATGCGGTAAAATAATGCCCAGAGGCAAATGCTGACACTCTTGCTTTTTGCCTCTCAAGAAAATTCCTTTCAGAGGCTGAAACTGCTATGGTAGCTGTTTCATTGATCTATATAAAAATTAAAGCAAAAAAAAATTACCTGTAGTTAAAGTGATGAAAGTGAATTTATTTACTGAAAAAAATTGAATAATTTTGTATGCAGATAACTGAAGCTTTGCCAAAGTTTTTCATCATTTCCTCTCTGAAGTTTTCCAATGTGTTGAAAAGGCATTATAGTAGGCATTTTGCATTGTCATTGGCTTACCTCAAAGGGATATGCAATATCCATTGTTGAAAAATATAGCTATTTTATTTTGAAATTCTTACATTTGCTCTCATCAGCTGCATAATGAAAGATTACAGTTTTATTAAATCAGAGATCTCTCCCTTTTCAAGCTAAATGTACTTCTCTACACTAGTTTATGAAGCATTCTTTTGTTTCTTTGTTGTTTTTAAAATTAACAAAATTGCATAAAGTCATTTGGGGAATAGCTAAAAGGAATTGAATCCTTTAGCTGAAAAGATTTGCACATGCTTCACGTTTTCCTGGATAAATAATCAGGAATAGTGATCTTGTCCTGGATGATCACAGACTGATAAAGATCCAGTGGTACTTTTCACAGACTGTCTTGGCTGGAAGTTGCACTGACTGTCTCAGTTTCCAGTTTCCCAGCTTGCCGGAAAAAGTTGCAGTAATCTGTTCCTATCCTCATCTTTCTCATTCCTTAAAGAACTGTCCACAAGAGGGCTAGGCAGAGCATAGATTAAAAACACAAATCCTTAAAAATTTAATGAAGACAGCAATGTCATAATTTAATCTTGATGTCATAATTTAATCTTGATATGAACTGGGATTTTTCTGAAATTCAACAGTTATTGTAGAGAGAAGTTCATAAGACTGTAATATGGTTAAATTTGTACAACTTGTGGATGTTCAGAAAGCTTAACTGACAACTGAAAATTACAGCATAGCAAAAATGACTGCAGAGCTGCATTGTTCATAAAGACTTATTTGACTAATATTTTGTTTCAAAACCAAACAATCAGATAACAGATACTATGAAACAACAGAAGTATTTTCAAGTGCTAAATAAGGAACTTGCAAGAAAACAGTTTTTCCCTAAGGCTACTCTCTACCTTCATGATTTATTGTAAACTTTCAAAATTGGAAGCAAAAAAGAAAAAAAAAAAGGCAAAAAAACCCCCAAACCAAAACAAACCAACCAACCAAACAAAAAAACAAAAAACCCCACAAAAACAAAGACAAAAACAAGAAAAAAAAATTAAAACAAAAAACCAACCATCCAAAAAAAGAGCAGAAAACCAAACCATAAAACAATCCAAAAAACCAAAACCACCAGAAAATATCCCCAATGTAACATCTATTCTGCTTTCTTTGCTGGTTTTCCAGTGTGTCCTTATACCTAACATGCCTGTGCTGGTGAAGACAGAGGAAAAAAAGAGAAATTAACAATGTGAAAATTATAAATTCACCAGGATTTATATCCATTTGTTTTACCTTTAAGAAAATTAAACATGCTATTTGAGCCCTATAAGAACACTTTTTCCTTCATCAAAATGACAGGTCTTAACAAATCAAGCAAATTTTGGAGCCAACTCTATACACAAAAGAAAATATAATTCTTTCATGGACAGAATGTTGTTTGCTTTAGCACTATCCAAAGAAGGGAATTATGTTTTCTGTCTGGCCAGCCTGATAATTGTCTCCAGCCATCTCCTTTTTTTTTTTTTTTTTTTTGATAGGTGAGGACATCCCTCACCAACAGCATTCTAAATAGCATGGACAAAACAGCCAAGTTACTATCCTGCTCTCCAGTGTGCCTTCCTTCCAAGAAACCCCCCCAACTTCTATTTTGTTTGGGACCAACACCCTCAGTGGTACTTATAGCCAAAAAAAGGGGAAATCAAACTGAAATTTCAGTGAAGATTGAATTCAGAAAAATTGCAGTCAATATGCATAAATCAGGCAGTATAAAATCCTACCATAATATTTCTACATCTATTTTGTTTGGTTTGTTTGGTGTGTTAAAAAGTTCTGATCATATGATTCTAAGCAACTTAGGAACTCCAGGTTTCAAAAACTTTTTAAAGTCAAAATGGATGTATCATCAATGAATGATGATCATATCAAAATGGATGTATCTGCAAAGATACTTCTACATAATTCTGTGTATGAACCAACTGGGCAAAAAAAACCCTAAAACAAACCCGTTTATAAAAAGGAAGAGGTTTATAAGAAAAGTAAAAAAGCATCAAGGTTTTCTCTATAAAAATCTTAGTTTCACATATTTTCCATAAACTCAGGCTACAGACTATGCTTAATCGGCTTTTTTTTTTTGTTTTTTCTCTCATATAAAAGAAAAATCAGGAAAAAGCCTTTGGATTCATGCCTAAAGTCTCATTTTAAGGTTCTGTGAGCTTTTCTCCCAGCTGCCTAATGGGAGAGAGAGACAATGGTAAAGAGAGAGAGCTATAAAATGTTCTACCATACATAAAAAAGCTGTATTGAAAGACTATTTTTAAAGTTTGAAATCAAGTACTCAAGAGACAGCAAAGCAAGAATTCCTCCCTTCATATCCAAAATCGTGTAGTCTTTAAATATACCATGACACAGGGATTTTTTCTAGATCCTCCCCCACCTCATATTGAGTATGGGAAAAATGGAGTTAAATTAATTAACTAGTGAAATAGTTAATTAAGCAGGTTTTCAACATTTTGCTATTTTTTATTTTTCAGTGTGTGTTGCTAGGCCTCACCCATGCACACCACTCTTACACTGAACTGAAGACAGAATTATTCATCCCCTTCTGGGCTTCCCTATGGTGCTCATCATGCAAAGCTCTGAGAGCTTCCCGAAGGTTAATTCAACTTAACAAAACCTCTCCGAAGTGACAAGGTAATATATTCCACTTTACAGACAGGCAGCAGATACACAAAGACAACAATCAATGCTGAGCTACCCAGGGTCCAGGCCATAGGATTTTGCCACATTTTATAATAATCTGCATCTTCAATCACAGCATCCATTCACCTTAATTGCAACTGTGACTTCTCAGTGCTTCTTCACCTGAGCCATCAGAGTCCTGAGGTGGGCCTTAAGAAATGAAATGCACACTGTTATTGACCCTATGTGAAACATCTGGTGTAAGGGACTGTGGAGAGTCCCTCAGGAACTCCAGTGGTCAGAGACAGACTCTTTTTCTAGGGCGAATTCACTGCCTGGAGAGAGAGGAAGGAATTCATTCTCGACCAATGCATGTAAAGCATAGGTACCACATATGACAGCATTCCCTACCTTCCAGGCCTAAGCAAGAATTTGTTCTTAAACTAGCAGAACTTTGTCTAATGAGTGAAGTATGAATCCAGGTTAAAAATAGTGGGGATTCACCAGAAGTAGATCGTAACTGC
Source organism: Chamaea fasciata (assembly GCF_029207755.1). Classification (NCBI taxonomy): domain Eukaryota; kingdom Metazoa; phylum Chordata; class Aves; order Passeriformes; family Sylviidae; genus Chamaea; species Chamaea fasciata. The sequence goes on along the minus strand of NW_027094086.1, from coordinate 68,444,529 downwards.
CTGGAATGAAAGGAATGGATTAAGATAAAGGAGAAACTTCATTATGATATTTTTTAACTTTCAACCTTTTAATTGATGGTTCATTTTGTTGCAGAATCTTTCTTTTCTCTTACCTTTTTCCTGTTTCTCCAGATACTAATTGAAGGGGGGTTGTGCAGCTAGTCCCTTTTCATGTCTGTTTGCTCTGTGAAAATGTCATATATGTGCTAAGTCAGCATTCAGGGCTCTGAGGAATTCTGGCACCATGAATGAACACAGACTTTTAAGGGATGTGAGCTGCTATTGAGCAAATGAAACCCATATTTATTTACATTTTTGATAATGGCTAAATTTGCAGGAATTTTCACAAGATTGAAATGTCCAAACACAATTATCAACTCTGTAAAATATCATACTTCTGATCTGAAGACTAATAGTGTAAGAGTATTTAAAAGAAAAGATCTTAAAAGTAAAATAGAACTAATTTCTAACGTTTTTATAATCCTCTCCTCTTCCACTGCTGGTTTCACAGATGATTGATATACATTTGAATAAGTGGAGAAAATCCAAAGGTAACAATGACCACTTGAAACCCTGAAAGGCAGATCAAGCATAGAAACATTACAACCCAAATGTATAGTTTCACAAAGTATGGATCTACAAACTATGAGTATGGCTTGTGTTTATGCAGAACAGTAATCAGAACAAGCAGCCTCAAGGAAGTAACAAAAAGCATCACTTGGCAAGTGCTCTTCAAACTGGCACTTGTCTCAAATACTTCTAGTTTTGAAGGATTCTACATTTATTCTCTTTCCTGAGTGAGGTTATGATGTTCTTTTCATCATTAAATAGTGGTCAATTGTATAAAAATTTTGGGGAGCCCAAAGTGACATCACATACAAATGTGAGAAATTCTTGTCCCCAAAGAACTTAAGACATAAAAAATTTGTTTTGATTTTCTCTTTGTAAGGATCACAAATTCTCTGAGCATAGACAAGGCTGTCATTGGTTTGAGCACTAATAATTCTATGTGTGTGTTATCTCCTTCAACTGAATAAATATGCAATTGTGTAAAAAGTCCCTGGTACTCTCAGGTTTCATAGTTAACCCTGCACAAGTTCTTTTCCAAATTATTACCAAAATAATTACTACTGAGTCATGGTGCTACTTCTGATATATAATTACATACTGTTGAAAAGATACATGCTGGGAGAGGCTCATATGAGCACTTGGGTTAACAAAACCAAAGAGTGTTCCTCAGTGAGGAGAACCAACCTCCATTTCAGCTTTTATAAACCACAAATTTCATCAGATAATACAAAATTGTAAAGAAATCTCTGAAATAATGATGGAAAAAGAAAAGCTGAAAATATCAAACAATCAACATTAAAAAAAAAAACCCAAACAACTTGTTTTGTTTTCATTTTTATTTAGCTAGTTGGATAGCAACACAGTCATGGCCTCAAACATGAGCTGATCAGTTTCCTGCAGGGCAAGGCAGCCCATGTCAGTCCATGTCCTTATGGGACAAAAGCACTCCAACATTATTGCTAATTAGATGAACAATAACTTCAATTTCTAACCTTTACTGAGCTTGGAATCACAACCTCCATAATCACTTTTTACCTTAAGAGCTAGAACATATGCATGGACCTGGGATCTGCAAGCTGGGCAGAGTGATGAACATGCAGAGCCATTCCTGTTTTTGAACGAGCATTTGATCTGGAACATGGACTGAAGTCATAATAAGATATGGAAGAGGTCTACATAATTCAGCTCCAAGGCATCATACATAAGGTCTTCCATTATTATATATCATTGACATGTTTGAAACGTAATTCCGCTGTGCATGGACTTTTTTTTTTCTGACCTGGGAGGATGTCCAGTGATGTCTCATCTGTAAGAATCGTTGAGAGGGAGGAAAAAGGGCATCAGGAAGCTCACATGAACCATATCATTGGTGTTATAAAGCATAACTGATACTTCTCACGTAAGTAAGACTATGTTAAAGCTCTTTCTACAGCACAAAAGGCAGAGATTTCATACAAGGTAACTAGACAAATTCACTGCCTAGATTCATACAGCATGGTTGATTGTGGACAAGTCACACCCATCATGGTGAAATTGAACATTGATAATGCAAGGTGGATTATTTCTGCTTTCTATTTGAAGTATTTCATAGAATCATATGGCTTGTTGCAGCACATGAATAAAATAAAAATATTAAAAATATAACCAAATTATAGGATTCTTTCCATTAAATCCATTTCCTAATACATCCTCTGTTCTGATTTTTTAATAACCATATATACTTTTTTGTACGTCCCTGGGACAGTAATTTAAGATTTCATTAGTTCCATTGACTACAAGATATTTGGCAGAGTTATTCTTGCTTCTAAATTACAAATTGATTAAATTAAATTTACCTATCCAGTGTCTTGAATTGAAATAAGGCAAATAAAAGAGAAAAAAGTGATCTGATTTTTGTTTTCTGCTTTCCTTCTAAACCAGGTGATACTGCTCGAAATCTTTTTCCTCCTGTCTAATTTGCATTTAACTTGGCTGCTTATAATATGTCTCTAATTTGTAATTTCATGTGATTACTGATGACGTACATGGGTTTGAAGTGAATCCTATAATCAGCCTTCATTTTCAGGAGTGACTTAGGATTTTGGCTAACCATCTGAAAAGGAACTGATTTCTTTTACAGAAATTATTGAAACATTCACCGTCTGAACTATTAAAGATCTCTACAGTGTGCATTTAATCATTGAATAACTGACAAACCTTGACTATTTCAGATAATTTAGGTCTACCACCTTTAAAGACTGGTGTTTTTCTTTTGTTTGACAGGCTTTCTTTGGTTTTGAATATATCCATCATGACCTCCTTTAAAGTAATTAAATCTCTGTGCTAATAAGAAATCTTTCAAGTAACACAATTGTTTTCCCATTTGGGGGATCATTTTAATAATTTAAATTATATTTGATTTATTGTATTAATTTGTTTTACTCAGAATTATTGCTAAGTTTAAGTTATGACATGAGTGGAATAGGCTATTGCCATGGAGAAATGGCTCCCTTATTTTCATACATAAAAATGGGAACTCACAGAGTTATGAAAAAAAAAAAAGCTAAAATTTAGACAAAGAGATGGTTCTCCAGTAAGATATCATTAGTTCTGTGAAAGAGATTTCTGCAGCTGTGTCAGATGTCTTCTATGCATGCAATAATTTGGCTAGTGCAGTGAGTAAGGTGAAAGTTGCATTTTGTGCCATTGTGCAACTGCTGCACTCCCATTGCCAGGAATGACAGAACCTGTCCTGTTCCAGAAAAACCTACTGCCTGTGCAGATAAAATTCTCTTAATTTGGTACCATCTTGTAGCTTTTTTTAGTTTGTGATTAGCAGTTAAGTTCAGCTGTTTGGCTGGCTGAGTGACTATCAGGTGCTCTTTTCAGTTTCTATTTTATCTTTGTCAGCCTTCAGAAGGTATTTGGTGATTGCTTAGTGCAACAAGCACTTTCTAGATGGCTTCTTATTGCAAGCAGCAGGGCAATTACAGGCAGAGAACTTCTCTCAGTGGAGATGTGTTTCAGGGTGTTTTGAATACCTAACACAGTCAAGGCTAGTCTCTTATCCAAATATTATTAATATACATAGGCATAAAACAGGGAACAAGGAAGAAAATATTCACTGCAGGAGGAAGAATTCTTTAATATACTGCAAACACCTTCTCTGGTGCACATAAATATATCCATTAATGTGAGTAATCTGTAAGATACAATATCTAGCTAAGTATTTTTCTGCAGAAATGTGCATAATGCAACCTAAGCACACTCTAAAGATCACCCTCTTTATCTGCCTTTGAAGACAAAATGAAGTAATTTTAATGTAAGATGCTAGAAGCAGAGTTATTTGGAGCAGGCAATAGCAAGTGCGACAGGATTACTGAGTAACTATTTTCCCCTTAGATCCTGCAAGAGGGAAAGAAAAAGGAGAAAACAGAAACAGCTTAACTCACCAAAAATCAAACCACTGCATTGCCCTCTTATCCACTGAGTGTTTTGGGATGAAGGACTGAAGACTACATCAAAAAAGAAAGACGCTCCCTCTGTCATAAGCTGTACACTATCCAAAAAAAAAAAAAAAAAAAACCCCAAAAAACCAAAAACCCACAAAAAACACACACACACACACAAAAAAAAAAAAAAACCAAAGCAAAAACCCCACCTAAAAAAACCAAACCAAAACAAAATAATAATAAAAAAAAAAACAACCAAAAAAACCCCCACAACCAACAACCAAAAACCCCAAAGAAACAAAAGAAAAACCCACCAAGAAACCTACAGATCTACAGCAGCGTCAGAGGCAGTAGAAGTTAGAACAGGTAGAAGTCTAGAGTATAGGGAGAGGGAGGGAAGGGTTAAAGGCATTATCGCAGCCATTAGAAAGAAAAGTTGTAGCAATACAAGCACAGTAGACTTCTCTTCCCCCCCCTGCCCCCCCTCCTTTTCTTTCCCCTACTCGTCTCTTCCCAAGCTGGATCAGTGTGTAGGGAGGGCAGTCATCACGCCATCCTGAGCAGCAAGAGCTGACGTTGGACGAAGCTGCCAGGTAGCTGAAAAAAGGCACAGAAGGCAGCTGATACCCACTTTTCAACGGTTTGTGGTTTTTTTTAGTCTGTATCTGGACTTCAAGCAACACAGTGCCTGAGACAGCTCATCTGAACCACACTGTATTGCAATACTCGCTCTTCTCAAAGAAAAAGGCTCCACTGAGCAGCAGAATGCTATGCTGCCAGTGTCGCAGCTAGGGCTACAATACAGAGCCTTTTTGTAACATTGCAAATTTCTTTCTGCTCAGATATTTGAAATACATACATACACCTATATATCAGTTTTTTCTTTTTTGAGGACACCTTTGGCTTTTTTTTTTCTTTTTTTTTTTTTCCTGATGTGACTTCTTTATCTTGGAATGATGGGGATCTTTCTAGCTTATATTGGATTCATTTTCTTTTCAGTTATGTATATCCAACAAGGACTTTCTACCCAAGGTAAGATCACTTATTGTCAAATATGTGTGTGCCTGGTTTGCCATGCTAAAACAGACTGAGAACAGAAGTGGGGTGGGGAGGGGAGTAAGGAAAGGAAGAAAGGGGAAAAGAAGGAAAACAATGAAAATTTGTAAGAGATGAGGACACCAAGCATCAGGTTTACATTTAGTTTGTACAGGCAAAATTGTCTGTAAATAGGAAAAGAAGTGAGAAGTTTCCCCAAAGTAGAAATATAAAAGGCTTCCTTTAGTTAAATGCAAAGACGGAAATAACAGGCACCTTGCAGAAGAGTGAAAGGGTGCTGGGGAATGGACATGCATGTGTTTGGGTTGTGTATGTTGTTATACAGGCATATTTGCATACAATAAACACCTACCCGTGCATGCATAATTATTGCATTCAGACCAAGTACCGGCTGGCTAAGCCTACTGCTTCTCTTAAAATATTGCAGTCTCCTTCCGTGCTGCGTTCCCTTTCCTCTCTTATTATCCTGCAATCTTCAGAGTCAGACCTTCATTCCTATTCCCTGACTGTGCATTTCTACCACTCTCCCCCACCAAAGAAAAAAGAAAAAAAAAAAAAAAAAAGGAGAGAAGACAAAATCTACTTCTTTGAATACCTCCCCCACCCCATTCGTCTCCCTCCCTCCCTCCCTCTCCGCCGAAAGGCGCGCCTTGCATTTCAAGCAGCCCCGGCGCTGCAGGAGCCGGTTGTCCGGGACCCCAAGGCTGCGGCGCCGCCGTCAGCACCATGGACAGATCCCGCTGCTCCACCCCGGTCCTGCTCCCGTCGCCCCCTCCCGCCGCCCCCTGCCCGCAGCTCCCCGCGGCTTTGCGCTTGCCGGTGCCACCGGGGGGATGCCGCCACTATTACCCTCCGTGTCTCCACGCCGCTCACTCGCACTGACCAGAAGGGGAGAGAAGGAGCAAACCGGGAAAAAAAAAAAAAAAAAAAAAACACCCAAAAAAACCACCCCAAAAAACCCCCAAATAAACTTACTAGCCCCGACCACACAAAATGCACGGTCCTTTCGGCAGTTTAACTCGGTTACTGGCAGTGGCTGGCTGGTGGGGGTGGGGGGGGTCGTAAAAAGGGGCACCGTGGAATATAAATCTAGCAGCTTTGAAAGTATTTGTTGCCAGGCACGAATGTAAGGGGAAAGAGAAGTAACACTGGTTACCAAATTATCCCACCAATTCCAGGTTGGCTAGGAAGACTGTATATAGAGAGGGGGAGAGGGGAGGAGACAATGAACGATATTTCTTTCGCATCACATTTCCCTCAGAACATAATATGCTCTAGTCAATCTGTAGCAATTCATAACAGACAGAGATATTGCAGAGTCTTTCCAAATTTTCCTCTTCTTGAACCACTGTATTTATTTATTAGATTGTTTGTCTGAAGTCCCCCTCACTTGACTATCATGATTCATTATGTTGCACAATTTTAAACTGAGTGATAGGGAGGATGAGAAGGAAGTAAAGACTGAGACTTAAAGAATTACTGATGTCTTGGACAACATCTATCAGCATTAGCTTTTAAATGCAGCAGTGGTAAACTGAAATGGACAGATTCTGTTTGCTGAAGGACTGAGATACAAATACGAAGGTTAGTTTTAGAAAGTGTCTGCTGGGACTGAGAAACAGAAGGTGAATTGATTTTTGGTCTGATTATGCAAACAGAGGTTCTCAGAATCTGACTAAGTCAGGTAAAGCTTTTGAAAAGGACATTTGACGAGTGATTGCAACACTGACTCAGAAGAGCACCCAGAGGTGCCTGTGCCAACAGCTGCTTCAGCTGGCTGTGGAACGTTTAACAATTTAAAATCTACAGCTCAGCCCTACAAAATGCAATAAATCTGATTTTTTTCCCCTCTCCTAAAGCGGTCTTGTGATCCCCTCAGTGAATCTGGAGAAATACTGCATTCTGCCCAAGGGTATTCGGACCTAATTATGTGAAACTTCACCAGCTCATGGGAGCAAGCAGTGGGATCTGTGGCATTTCCCATGAGAAGAATTGAGAGTGTAAAGAGGGTGGATTTGTGCATAGGGGAGTAAGGGAGGAAAAACTTACCTGGGAGTGAGAAAAAACAGAGGAGATAATGTGTGGGAAACTCGGGCGGGGGGGGGGGGGGAACGAAAAGAGTGGGAATAAGAAAAGAAAACAGAGCATTTAAAAGGCGGGGGAGGGGAGGATGGGGAAGGAGGGAACAGTAAAAAAGACAACACAAGAAGCAGAGCATAATCGATTAGTAGGTAGCAAGCAACATGTTATGCATTTGTTTTACAGCAAAATTCACAGAGTTTCCCCGAAATGTCACGGCCACTGAAGGACAGAACGTGGAGATGTCTTGTGCTTTCCAAAGTGGCTCTACTTCGGTGTACCTTGAAATCCAGTGGTGGTTTCTGCGGGCAGCTGAGGACCAAGAGGCTGGAGCTGAGGTGACAGGCACTCAGGTACTGATCTTCTGCCATCGGGTCATAAAACCATGCGGAGAATGCTACAGAAGGAATGGCGAGGAAAGACGGGAAGGAGAGAAGGGAAGAGCAGAGGGAAGGAGCAGAGAGAGGTTCTGTATCTCTCTAGGGACTTAATTTTGGCTATTGAAAACAACAGAGCAGGAACCTGCAGAGAAAAATGTACACCTCAGGAGTTGGTGGCTTTGGTGCTGTTCACAAAACCACAGGTTTTCCAAAGTCTATTTCCCCACACACCTTCTCTCTCTCTCTCTCTCTCTCTCTCTCTCTCTCTCTCTCTCTCTCTCTCTCTCTCATCTTCTCTTGGAAAGCAGTTGTTCAAAGATTGCTCCTTGTGGGAATTTTATATCTCCCATGTGGCAAGATCCTACACGTGCCTTCCAATTTCCAGCTAGCGCAGTCGAGCTGGCAGCCCTAACTCCGTATGCAGCTGCCACAGGAGGGCACATGCAGGAGAGGGCGGGGGAGGCAGGGGGAACCAATACCCCTAAAGAAGTAAAACCCCCAAATCAGTCAGCAGTGTCACTTCGTCCTGTTGAGCGGGACAGGAAGAGCCATGTCCACTCACACTGCCATCAAGGGACGCTCCTCCCCATGGCCGCTCCTATCTCCTCACCGGGCTCGGCAAAAGACGCCCCTGCGAGGAAGGAGGGCGGAGGGTCCGCGTGTCCGCGCCCCTCGGCCGCCCATGCCGGCTGTCCCCGCGTGTTCCCTGGCTGTCCCCAGCTATCCCCGTGTGTCTCCCGGCTGTCCCCGGCGCGGCCCGCAGGTGGCAGGCGCGGCGCGCCGCTCCCCGGGCTGCGCGGCGGGGCGGGAGCGGCGCGGAGTGGGCCGCGCAGCCGGGCGGGGGCCGGAGACCCACGGTGGTGCTCCTTTCCCTGCAGGTGGAGCTCCTGCCCGAGCGGGACCTGGACAGCGACGGCACGAAGATCAGCGTAAGTGTCGACGAGGGCGCGGGCAGTCCCCGCCGGCCGGGGTCCCTTCACCAGTCAGGGCCCACCCCGCCTCCGGGCGCCGAGTCTGTTCCTGCCCCGCGTCTCCTCCCCATCCCCACCCCACACTGCCCGTATCCCGTAGCTCAGCGGTTGGGCTCGATGACCTTAGAGGTCTTCTCCAACATAGTTGATTCTGTAATTCTGTGACTACTTCCTTGACGGCCCTGGCAGAGGGTGTCAGGGCAACATTTCCCCTGCAGCCCCCCACAGCCCGGGACACGGAGGCATGGACCTGGCTGGCCGAGGCCAAGTCCATTGGCAGACCCTCTTTGTACCCTGTGAAGGATCCAGCCTGCACCCATGATTGGATTTCTTGTTTTCATTTACCCTGGGCAACTCCTGAGTCTGCCTTATCTCTCCAAAGTTGTTTTTAAAGCTGAAATTTGTCCATGAAGCTGCACTTTCTTTAGCGGGGTGTGCATCTGCTTAAATGGGTGTTTTGTCAGGTCCATACCCGCTGGCAGAAAGAAAACTCTGAAAGGCTTTGGACAAAACCTCCCGACTGGGAACAATCTCAACTCTTTGCCACTGAAACTCTGTTTTACGAAAGTGAGATTCTGACACCAGAGTTACCAGTCTGCTGCTTAGAGATTAAACCAGAATCTTATCTCAGAATTACAAAACAGCGTTGCTCCATTCCCCCTCCAGCGGTTCCCTGCAGGGAGAGGATGCCTTCCACAGCCGGCTCATGTCCTGAGTCAGGCACAGCCAGAAGGCTGCTTCTGACCTCAGAATAGGTCAGATCCTCTTCCCTCAGCACTCCAAGAAATGTATGGTGGTGGGATGATGGTGTGGTGGTGCTCACTGCAGTGGAAAGACACAGATAAGTAGCAGATTCTGCAGCATGAATATTCCCTTTGAGCCCAGAGGGGTTTTCCCTTTCTCTGGCACAATCATTTTGGAAGTGCTTTTTAGCTGCAGACAAAGCTCTAAGTACCAGCAAAGCTTTAGACAGCAACAAATAAATGGGAATAATGTCTGAAAAATCCTTTACTCTGCTGTTTTTTGATGCATACAAATAACAAACCAAATAATTCCATCATGTCCAAGTCCACCTAAGTATAGCTGAAGGGCATTTATAAATGAGAACTTAGGTATGTTGTGTTCAGTACAATACATATTCTAGCCATACTTGCATTTTCTGTGATACTTCTCACCATCATCTAGAAATGATTTGTGTCATGGACCATAACTTCAGTTGCATTTGTAGACTGCCTTACAAATTAGGCTCCCATGTGGTTCTTGGATACTATTGCACTAGACATAGGGCTAGGAGATAATTCATTCTTTATCAATACTAGTTAATTTGAAATCCCTGAAGTAAGCCATAAGAACTGAGACACAATATAGACTGTAAAGCTTGTCTCATCTTCGAAGTTACAAATCTCTTTCATTATGTATAATAATAATTCATGAGACAGTATTTACAGTGCTCCTATAAGCTTGCATAAAACATTTATTTTGTATTTTTAGTAAAAATAGCCAACACTATGTAGATGTCTAAATCTACTTTTTATCTACTTTTTACAAATGTTGCCTTTTTTTTTGAAGGCATACACAGCTCCATTAGTACTAATGTAAATTATCATCATAAAGAGAAAACTAAAGTACATTTAATAAATATTTTTAAAAATGCTAGATGCATGCTGAAATACACCATTTCTGTCTGTTCTAAATGATAAAACAAACTGAAAACATGCATATGTGTTGCCTGCAACAATTTCTAAATTTCAAATGCAAAAGTCAAAAACAATTATGTTTCTCACCAGGACTATGCAGAACTGTTAACTTTGTGGCTCTTGCATAGGAACAAATGAAGGCACGATATGACCTACCAGTCCTCTTTCCATTCATATGAATCTTCTTTAATCCTTTTGCTGAAAATGAATTGTTCAGTAGAGATATATTATTATTGAATATGATTTAAATAACTATCCAGCACTTTCTGTGCAATTAATATTGCATACATTATGCCTGTAAGTATGTAATCCATACTTTCAACTCAGTTTGCCAAGTATAAATTCAGAGCTGGGTACAACACAACAGGCTATAAAGTCCGTCCAGTACCTTAAAGCAATGACATTTTCACGACTATTGCTCTTCAATTTATCAAGAAGGCAGAATAGGTGGCTTGCCAACACTGCTTACTACAGTAGGCCAAGCTACCAGAGGCAATATATTATACAATCCCCATAACACATGTCTAGCTTCAATCTAACAGTTCTCTGCTTTTGTGATCTACCATGTATTCATCATCTTGATGTCTCCTTATTGGCTGTCATTGATAGGACACAAAGCAATATTTGCATCCCTGTTTATGTGATGATGGAAGTAAAACAGGTTCAGAAGTTCTTCAAAGCTGAAGATTTGTATCCCACTGGCTACCTTTTCACTGGCTTCCTGTGGGGCAACAGATATTAATTCAGATAGAGAGTAATAGAAAATTAATGAAATATAAATTCTATAAAGTGATGAACCTACGGAAAGGAATCTGTGTTAACTTTTCCCAATGCATCTTAATATCTATCACACATTTCTGGATGTATAATTTACTCATGTGTGTTTTAATTATCTGAAATAAAAATATATTATGCTGGACTCAGATACTAGATATAATTAAAAATAAATCATGAGTCTTATTTTAGCTGACAGCTCTTAAAATAATTCTGAATATGTGCTTTTAATAAGTACATAGATAAACAAGACAAAAGAAACAACCTGACACAATATCACTTTTTATCATTAACAGAAAAAAATACCAAAAGTTTAGACGCACTTGAAGGAAACAAACTGAATGCAAAATACAGTTTTAATGCAGTGAAGAGTACAAGCTAATCTATTAATTAGTTATTAACATAGTTTAAATTTTGGCAAACATCTCCAACAAAATAGTTAATGCACTAGTTCAGAAACTGAATTATTCAATAAAGCCAACTAACTGGAAAGGTTTAACCAATAAAGTGCACGGATACTAGGTTTACATAAGAAAGTTCATGATCTTAAGTAATTAATTGGAATGAACATGGTAGTTCAGTTTTTGGTTTTTTTCTGAGGCTAATTAGATTCCAGAGCAAACCATCTAAGCAGATTTGGAAAGAAGATGTCAGGCATCCTCACAGATACAATTACCCATACTCATCCTTGATGTAACTTCCCTGCAGTGAACACAATCACAGCATTGAGTAAATCGGTGCTATGCTCACAGAGATTTTCCTAAGAAAGAAAAATTCATGACAATGTTTTTTTCTCTACTTTTCCCCCCCACCCCTGAAAATTTGCAGACAGTGAAAGTACAAGGGAATGACATCTCCCACAAGCTTCAGATTTCAAAAGTGAGAAAAAAGGATGAAGGCTTGTATGAGTGCAGGGTGACCGATGCCAACTATGGAGACCTTCAGGAATACAAGGCGCAGGCATTTCTCAAAGTCAATGCTAACAGCCACTCTCGGCGAATGCAAGCCTTTGAGGCATCCCCCATGTGGTTGCAAGACATGAAACCTCGTAAAAACATCTCAGCAGCTGTCCCAAGTAGCATCCACAATTCTGCCAATCAGCGCGGACGTGCCACCTCCAGCCCTGAAGCAGCAGCCAAAATCCCCAAACAAAGTCCACAATCAGGTATGGTAAAGCATTTTGAGCTTTCATTTGATTGCTTACCAGCATGTAAAATGAGGCTAAACCATAAGGTAACCAGGAATTGTGACTAGGAAGAGTGTGGTGCTCATTTGTTCCTCCTTCTCTCTGGTTCTATTCTTCCTGCTATCTTTTTACTTCCTAAAATCTGAAGAATAAATTTCTGAGCAGAAGAAGCAAAAAAACCTTAAACTTCTTTACATGGATTTTATCTCTACCAGTTTTACCCACCTAAAGCTAGCTCTCAAATCAAAACTTAGTTTTCCCTGTAGTGTGTGTGGACAGACAGGGGCATGTAAGCAAATGACTCATCTCATTTTAAGATGTCTGTGCATGATAAATTAAATAAAACACTCATCCAGATGTGTTTCTTCCTAGGTTATTTTACACCAGTCATCTAACATATCTTCAACATTTGTTAAAATTAATTTACTTTCACTGTCAATCCTATTTTCATAAGGAACTTGACTTCTAAATCTAAGCAGACCTTAGACCAGATAATTTCTCTGTTGTGTAGGCTTTATAAAGACCATTGGTGTGTCACAGAATGTGTGTTTGTCATCTTCAGGTGCTTGATCATTGGCTTTGAATCAAGGGTTAAAATGGCAGTGCCTCCATTGTCTGTCATGTAGAAATTAACATACTGCACATTTTATTGGGGGGATTTTGTTCAGCACTGCATGCATGTCTTATAATCAATATCAGTCTTCATTTTCTACATGGATACTGTAAAATTCATATTTATGCAAAGGTACATGAATATACAGGAAATGCAGTTCTATATGATGGCAATAGAGAAATGGACAAGATAAAACCCTGAGATTTGTAAATGCTTAAGTGTCCTCTGGAAAACAAACTGCAAGTTTAATGGTTCCTGAGTTACTCCTATTTATACTGAGGGCCAATGCAAGGCACAAAATCACAACCTACCTTAAAATATGTAATGGAAGCTAATTAACTGATGCATCATTTCTCTGTTAGTGTGTTGTTAAATTAAAAACTGAATACAACAAATTTCGTAGCATACCTCTTGTGAAATCACTTCAAAGTTACAGACAAGACAAGTTAGAAATACTTTTTATAAGGAAAATGCATTTCCTTACCGATTGGAACAATATGATTATTCATATGAAAATTCTTTTGGCTGTTAAAAAAGGTGTTGCATATACTAGCACTGTTTTACCTCTGTATACACTTTTTGAAATTTATGTAAGTTTCATTCAGTTTTCATTCCCTGAAATGGGGCCACTTTCATTTTTAAGCTCTTCCAAAAAATATCTAAGCTGTTAAAAGAAAATAAATATTTCACTTGATTTAAAGCCACCATTCTACCATGAATTTCCTTTCAGATAAACATATATACTTCTTATTTTCCATTGGACTCATACATTTCAAAACGGCAGACTTTTCCATAAAGGGAAAACTCTGCTTTCTATTCCATCCTACATGAAATTAATTAAAATAGTCAGAGGTTTATGAAATATGTAGCAACAGACTATACTGCATTGCGGCCAAAGTGTGCACAAAACAGCTAATCCACTAAATCATTTTGGATATATAATTTATTCTATAATATTGTTTATGTTCTTAGTCCAAGCAATGTCTTGACTGAATAATGGACATTTCTTATATGGGATCTTGTAGGTTATTACATGGAAAGGTCCCTGTTAAAAAACAAAAACAAAAACAACCCCAAGCAAACAAAAAACCCAAACAAACAAAAACCAAAACAAAACCGAAACTAAATAAAACACAACAAAAACAAAACAAAACCGAAACAAAACAAAAAAAACCCCAAAAAAACCAAAAAAAACCCCCAATCTTTAATTTTTTTACTTGAGCAAAGATTAATGCAGATCAAGTACAGACAATCCTAATAAAAAATAATTTTAAAGTTAAGCAGATAAAATATAATTTAGTTTATTAGTTATTTTTTATGACAAAGCACAGACAAATGTTGCATTCATCAGAGGTGTAGCTTATGTACTGAAGAAATAAAAGTGTACCAGGAATCATTTGTATGCTTAATTTCAATTTAATGGTCACTTGCTCCACAAATGATTGGTGATATTTTTGACATCAGATTTTAAACATCAGTTCAACTGTTGAGAACCAAGGTTTGCTTTCCTTTACTTGAGAATATCTTGGCCTGGCTCCTCCAGCTCCAGTGAGTGAGATTTGGATTTTCATTGGATTTTACGGTTGTTCTACAGTAATAAAAATACCCACAGGAGCATAAGGAAGGGGGAAGTTTTAGTTTTATCTAACTTAGAGAAGCAACTTCAGCTGAGGAGGTGATATGTCAGTTGTGAAACCTCAAAGAAAGCGGAAATGAGGTGTTATAGATGTTAATAGATTATCTTTTTATGATGCAGAATCAACACAACCTCCTTACTTAATCAAATGAGAAAGTCTTCCCCTCTCTAACATCATGCTAACTATTTATGCATGCACAGGACTGCTGTGTGATCACCTTATATGTAAGCAATGTCTCCATCTAGCCTAGAACTTAGAAACATGTTTGAATACAAATGTATCATAATTAAGTACATATTTGTACTTGAAAGATGTACAGGTTGTGATGTTTGTTCATGTTGAGTAAAACATTGACTTCAGCACTACTGCTTGAAGAGAAAAGTACTATTAACCATAGGTAATTGTATCAAACCTTCTCCAGTATAGAGAGCTGGTATGTAGTTATTTGCAAACAATGAATTTTACTGCTCACAGATTATTGTGAAATACATTTACAACAGTGGGAAACATGACACTGTGGAATGAATTATTGGGAATTCTGTATTCAGCTACTGCTGAAGAACCCAGCTACTAATATATGAACAAATGGATTCTGATTATATGAATATTTTGTCCCCCAAATTAATTTTTAAAAAGTAGATAACACTCTACCTGACGCCTTCTATCCTGAAGTACACTGCAGAATTTTGTTTATTTCTTAACAATAGATATTTACTATGTAGCTCTATGAAAGCATTTTACAGTCACTACCATTTTAAAACATCAGCACTTTCCAACAAATATTTCTGCTATTCTCTTAGTTTGTTTCCAAAGTAAAAATATCGGTGATAACTGTCAGGGAGCTATATAGTCACAGCTGACAAATTAAAGTGCTGCAAGGCCCATTCAGTATTTTGCAGTCCTCTGAAAAACATTATGTGAATGTAAAAAAGAAAAAAAAGTGTATTTATTACTGTAAGCATAATGGAGATTCAATACAGGAAGAAATAGCTAATGAGAACATCTCCCACAGAGAGTCTTCATATAATATACCAAGAAGTACAAAATTACTATCTCAAAGTCAAAAAAGTCAGGAAAGCAGAAGTTAAAGCCAACACAGCTTGACCCTTTCGTTTCATAATTATGGGCTGCAGCAAATGAAGTAACCCATCACAGCTTAATAGGAATCTGAGTAATTTGACAGAGTAATCTACATACATCCAAAAAATGTCCTATGCAGGTGGAGTGACAGACATTTTTTTTCCTGAATAATATATAGCAACCTATCTTCATCCAAAGGTAAAGGTACAGGGTTGTGACAAAGCTTTGCAATTCTAAGGAATTAAATAGGATCCAAGAGCTAAAATGAAATCAGGTGAAAGGAAGCTAAATAATCTCCAAGCTGCAGCAAATGCCATTATTTCATGGATACAAATCTAAACTAACTCTGCTGCCTGCATTCAAATCGCTCAACATTTTTAGCAACAAAACCAGCTGAAGAATTTGTTGTGCTGAGGATGAGTATTTCCCCCAAGCTCTTCTTGTTCTGCCAATGCTCTGTTAAAGCACTCAAAGCTATTAGTTGCTTTTCAGACTGAAGAAGATCAGTCTCAGAGAATTAAAAATGAAGAAGTGACGATTAGGTCAATTTTCTGCCTGCTTATATACAGACTCTGCACATTTCTAGCAACTTTTTGTTCTTTCATGAAGTAACAAATTCATCCATTAAGCTATCTACATGCCAAAACTTCCTGTGATGATGGCAGAGTTCCAACATGTGACTTGAAAAGTAACTCGGAAGAGAAGGTGGTACTTTCCTAGGCAGAATAACCTGGATTCTTGGCATCATAAATCACTGAGAAGCTTATCAGGCATGAATGCAAAAAAAAAAAAAAAAAAAAAAAAAAAAGAAGAGTATTTTTTTTTCTTCAGTCTTTTCATACTGATAAAATGAAGACGTTACTTCCCGTCTCCATTTTTATGTAGAGAATCTAGGAAACTTATCATCATCCCATTTCAAGCACAAATTTTATGTCCAGTTTGGAATCTTTCAGGATATAAACCAGTTTCCATGTCGGGATTTTTATTCTTTTTAATTTACGTTCCATCTCCTCTCAAAGCAAAGGAAAAAAATGTCTGCTCTAGCCTCCACCAAGGTGACAGTCACCATTACTGTTTTCTTTCCTAAAATAATCTTTGGCTTTCATAGTTATTGTTTTAGAAACTGATTATCCATAAAGTTGGGAGGCAACAATCATTACTGTGATTGTGGGAGAGCAAAAAGTCAAGTCTCTGTTTCCTTTGGACTTCGTGAAAGCAAAGGTCCGAGACGGTTTTGTTCTTCTTGTTCTGAACCTTACTCAGCTGTTCTCAGAAATATTGATTGCAAAAACACTATTCCAATTTACACCTGTATACAATTTGCAACCTCTGTTTTTACTTGAAATACACACTTTGATTCCCTCTTCATGAAAAGATGATGCTCTACTTCTTTTAACTTCTCAAAATAATCAATTCAAACCATGGTACTTGATGTAGCCCTAAGAACTAGTTAGCTCTTGACCTTGAAACTGTAAACATCTTCTGAGAAGTGCTAATATGCTCTGAATAAATTAATTGACAAAGCAACATCTTTACAGTTTTTTTAAGGCCAGGATTTCCAATGCAAAATCAACTCAATAATGCCTTATGCTTCTTTTAAAAAACCCTACATATTAATTTCTTATCTGTGTGTATTTATTGATAGAACAAAGTGCATACAAGTACTTAAAATCCTGTTCCTAGTGCTTAGTTCGCCTAGACCCAGAAACAAACTCTTCTTGGTAAATCTGCAGTTCTAACACCTGTAACAAGCACAACATTATCTACTTTTTGTAGCCATCCCTCATTGCCATTGCCAGTCACTGATATTATACCACTGTCAATTTCTATTAATTTCTATCCCTCATATAAAAACACAGGTTTGAGAATTAAGAAGAGAAAGCAATCACCGGCCACTACTTGTTCCTTTATCTTGTTCTGTAATTTTTAGCAGTTGCGTAATCCCTCATGTCCATACCAGACTGAGTACTTGGGTAACATACTCCTTCTGAAATCAGAGGTATTATTTTTAACCTTATTTATGCCCATGGTTAAACACTCATAATAAATCAGAAGAGAAAATAATGGTCTTCTGAAATTTCTTGAGACAATAATGGGATTTGTGGTTAAATATATGGCAGCATCATTGTAACTCATATTTCTGGAAAAATGATGGTATTTGGATGCTGCATTAGTTATTTTTTCTCTTATGAAGCCAGTCATGAAACAGTGAGAACAGACACAGTTGAAACTAAATGCACAAAGTTTAGGAAAATAATTTTACCCTTTACCCATCTACATTGTAGTTCATATAATGCACATGTACTGAGATCTTTCCTATTCTTTTAGTAACATTACCAGTGTGTTTCACTGTCATTGCTACATATGCACTTCATCATATGTCTTCCTTTCTTTCAGCTGCTTAAAAATAAAACTTTCAGACTAACCTCACATTTAAAACAAAATTCACATACAAAAATCTGGTAGGAGACCATTCAAGAGCTCCCAGAGTAACAGAATCACAATAGTTCTGTTCTACATGCCTGATACAACTTTCTTTGGTAAAAACCACTGGAAAGATTGCAGGTGGACACACATTCAGTAAACAAAGAGAAGAAAATAAAGGAAGAAAAAAAAAAGGGGGGGGGAAGCTGTGTGTGATTTGTTTGTCAGCTCACTCAAATTGCTTTTCATTGCTTCACAATCAGACAGATTGCACTGGGTCATCAGAGATTGCAGCATATGTGACAGGGCCTGCTCTTGAAATAACTAATGGGATTTCCTTGCTTCAGAACACAACCCATTTGTTACTTGACAGATACACAGCAAAGCAGAGGATATTTTCGCTTTTTTCAGATGAGAAGCAGGAGGTTTCCCATCTATGGTGCCCTACTTCATTATGAAAATCCTTTGCATCACATAAAATGAAAAAGAATGGATGCAATTATCTGCTGGCTGGAATGGATACAACTCTGCTGAAGTCTAGAGGATGTCATTCATCTAAAATAGCAAAAAAATTGGCTAAAGGATGAGGATGAAGATGAATTTTCGTCTACTCATATTGTGAGTGTGAATTCTAAGAAGAATTGAGGGTGTGCCCTGCTTGTACCACTGGAAAAAGTTTAGGACAGTGAAGGTTTCTGGGAAATGAATGAAGGGAAGGAAAACACCTGAAAATTGCTCTTTTCACTTTTCAGCTCAGAGATTCAGGGGGAGAGGGCATTCTTGATGGTGGGTTTTGTTCCTTCATTTTTTTCTGTGTGCTTTTTCTTCACCTTTGATCAACTTTTTTCTGGTGTTTCCTTTTGAAACCTTAGCCCAGATCAGCAGAAAGCTCAACAATTTCATTATCTTCTTATTCCCTAGAGTGGGATTTTATATTTGAATAAATAATTTTAAAGTTTCAAAGATATTCCAGGGACTGTTATTATATTTGCACTACAGTAATAATCAATTAGTTCTTCTTTGTTGATGATAAAGCTGGATGGTACTTGAAGAGCAACTAATGATCTTGCTGCCTACCTTGAGAAGAGAAGACTCTACTCCAAACTCCATTTTACCCTATCATAAGGGAGTTGCCACTGTACTTTTTGGCAGTGCAAATTGTTATCCTGCCTGTGTGTGGGTGTTGTAGTCAGATCCATCTCACTGAAGTTTGTTCCTCCCACCTACTCACAAATGCTACTATCTTGGAAAAAAGCCACCTAATTTTCTGTGAATAAAAATGTGAAAGTTAGTTGCACAGCCCCGTTTACAGTGCTTCAAATTTGTGTGTTCATCAACCAACAAAAATACAGAGCAAAAATCTGGATGCTACTTCTGCTGCCATTCCTGTTTCCACTGCTGTTTTTACCTCAGCTGCTGTTGTTTCCTGTGACACTGCCTTGAGGATTTTGGCCACCAAATCACGGCCACAGGCCTATAAGGATTATAAAAATGACTTCAACAAGACTACAGAAGATGGTGTATCCATCTCCAGTTCATTCTGTGCCATTGAATGAGAGTTGAAAAGACAAGATATTTTGTCAAGGAGCAACAGTAAATGTATCATATAGCCAAGAACTAGCAGTAGGTCTCACAGAGAGCTACACATTCAGAGCATGCAAGGCCCTTTACTAAAATTATAGTGTTAGACATTAAGACAATATAGGTTTGTGCCTGTCTGAAACACTGAGAAAACAACATGTCAGTTATCTATTTTGTACTTTTCTGAATTATTACCACACATTCAATATCTACTCTTCAGTGACCCTCTTTTACCTGAAGAGTCTTTGAATATTGATTAATGATATTTCACGGTTATGATTGATCTCACATCTCAGATGTTTTTGGCACAAATACTTTGAGCTTCATTCTCACAATCCACCATTTTCAAACGAGTGTACTATAGTTGTAGGGGTGATTAAAAAAAATTGCATCCTTTATTTTTTTTTATTTGCGAAACAGAAATAACAAGGGTGAAGGTTTTGGATTGGGAATGCTGATTTAGCTCTAGGAGTTTAAAATATTTCCACACAAAGTATTTGTCTTATTACTCCAATCAGAAATTATTGCCCCAAATCTGGATGGCAGGAGGAAATAGGTGTCCACTGCACAGCTTTCCTAGCTCACAGTGTCAAGCCTCTATATTGTCATAATGGCATCTTTGACAGCTGATAAACTAAAGCAGAGCTCTTAAATTGAGATAGGTGAAGAGATTACATGGGGTTTGCCTGTATCACTTTTTCTATTGGGGATTTAATTTCCATAAGAGGGGGAGGCAGAGAGATGGAGCCACTATCATCTTAAACTGCTCCAGCTAAACCCATTAAAAACTTGTGAGTCATAGCTCTTAGACAGAGGCACCTTCTGTTAGTCAGAGACATTGTTCTAATCTTTATAACAACAGCATTATTCACCAGGCAAACTAAGGATCAGAGGAATGGTCCCTGCCTCAAAACACCATCTAGGAATCAGACAGAAAAAACCCCACATTCATCCAGTGGAAACCTAGCTGAATTCCATGAAAATAGCTCATATAAATGATATAAACAAAAGGAGACCGGATTGAATGTATGTCAAACACAAGCCTAAGTGACAGGTGTGAAAAATGTGAAAAGGGGGACTGCATGTCACATGCTGAAATAGTTACAAAAAATGATAATTTTTATTCTGTTTTAATACCCTCTTTGTATATGTTTTTCATGACAGTGCTGTTGAAGATGGTAGTGTAGTATCACTCACTTAAATTTTCTTTCCAATAGATAAAAGGATTAACAAGATACAAAAACAAAGGGCCAAAAAGACAAATGCAATTCTCTTTTCCTTCAAATAAGAGTCCTGTCGTAACTTTATGGTGTCTTTCAAAAATGGCTCCATTTACTGTTTAATTAAATGTGGCGTATATCAAGTATACACACATTTATGTACACATTACAAAAATGCTGAGCAGTTTCTGTTGGAGTCATATTTAGTTAGAGCAACACAAGCTGGCTACTGAAAAAAGAGTTAATTCAAGAATTTTTGTTAACAGCCTGAATTCCACCTTCATTCAGTATAGGGCATAATGATATGAAAGTATAGGATGAAGAAGAGTTACCACAGAACAGTCAGAAAAAAACTGCATTTGCTTTAGAATCAGCCATTTCATAAAAATAAATACAAATGTACCAGTTTATATTTTTTCTGTCACACTTTAAAAATGCTCTAAGATATTTTTAATCCATGCTTATGAGAGATAGGATGAAAGAGAAGAATGAGAAGGAAAAGTGCCCAGTGCTGATAACTGCAGTCAAAAAACCTACTGCCGGTTGTTCTGAAACACTAACAATTACCAGTTATCATTTGGTTATGCTGGCACCCCTCTCCCTCAGCTCTGAACTACTGCAATAGACATTGTTTCCTGGACTGTTTCTCACACAAGATTATTTAAATAGCTAACACTGATATTTCACAGATTATATGCGAACACCTCTTTTAGCAACCATTTTCCTAAAAAGTACTCTCTCACTGAAATAGAAAAAGCTGAAGTCAATGCATTACTTACACATGTGAAAAGATCTTAAAACTTTGAAAGTCCAAACACCAGCTAAAGCAAGCAAGAGAAATAGAATGTCTGCTATAAATGGCTGATGTTTGGACATTTGTGACTGTAGGCAGAATGTCATTCTCCTGAGAAGGTCAGGGAACGTGGGGAAATTGGCTACGTCAAGTATGCTATCCAGTTAATCTTTCTGAAATACTGTGTTCAAACTCAGCAGTCACTTTTGGCTGTTTTCATCAGAAAGGTACAAACATCTATAAATGCTGATAAACTGCCCATTTTAATTATATGTTTAAGGATCTCATACCTCCCTCCTGTCTGTTCAAGGCAAAAGGATGACAGGGTTGAATCATTTTGGTGTTCTCATTTCCGTCTTTGAGAAAGACATTAGAAATTCTCTTCGCTTCTTCATAGTGCATGATGGCCCAATTAGGAAGCCTTCTTCTATGCATGAGATTAAAGAATGAGATATGAACAAGTGCACTTTTTTAAGAATTAAACAGGGAATTATGACTTTCAGATATGTTCTGGTAGAAAGACAAAAATGCTAAGAGTTAAATGTTTCTCTAGGTAGGAGTTAATGTCAGGAATGATGTAGAAAGTGATCTGGATGTAAAATTCCAGGTTATTTCACATCAGTATAACCTTAACTCTACTTAAGTTCATCTTGGCATGGTGAAAATGCAGAATTCATTCAAAGTCCCACTCCTCTTTCTTTCTCTTTTCATACTGCTATTCGTTGTTCTTCTATAGTTTTACTATGGCGTGTTCTGGACTACTCCCTGAAGCCAAGCATCATTATTCCTACACGCTACCAATATTTGAAGTCTCCACTAGTTTTTTCTTTTCCAAGTATTTCCATCTCAAATTTGCATTAGAACATGACCTGAGGTGTAGCTGACAGCAAGGTGAAGGCTGTGACCTGCCTTAGCCCACAAAGGGCTCCAAGAAGTTATTGTGGCTCAGATTTCTGGAAGAACTCTCTCCTCTGTTTAGGGTTGGAAACTTGTAACTTTTTTGTGCCCCATTACAGGACTGAATGCCTCTGGGTGCCTTATCTAGTAAAAGTTAAGGATTAAGCCTCATTCTAGAATCCCATCTCTCTTTCTCATCTCCTCCTCTGAGCATCAGAAAAGGAGTAGACATCAGATGAACAGAGCTACATGCTGAATGCAAAGTCTAAGTAGACTTCAGGGAAATTCAGTACATAACCTGTTCTAAATTTCTTCTGCTGTGTGGGACGAATTCATTTGCCCTCTGCAGTATGTAATGAACAAATCACACAATTTCAAGCTGATTATTGTACAGCCAGTGGAGGAAAATGGAGTAAAGTCCTAAGCAGAAGGGTCTTCATTGAATATGAATGATACTCACTGCTCATCTTCATTCAGTCATTCAGTTCCCCAGAATCAAACACAGATGACTGAGCCCTAAGAAAGAGTTGAGAAGTCATTCCCCCAGAGAGAGAAAGGGAGATTTTTCATTTGTGGATAAGAAAATTTCTTCCTGAGTGTGGGTATATTTATCCCATAGCTATAGAAGAGATACATACTATTGTGATTTATGCAATTCAGAGGAATAAGAATGATAGCAATTGATAGGCCAGAGGGAAAGAATCTATTTATTGAAAACCTGTGTGAGACATATTCAAATAATTTTTTTTAAAAAAATCAGCCGTACTTGGTTTTACCTATCTTTATGGAAATAAAACTGCAAATATCCTCCAAGTAATTTGACGGTTCATTTATGTTCCCAGTAAAATTAAGTCAGGTATCACATGAACTTTTACTTACTTTACATGGAAATAATGCAAAATTATGGTTTTGTGTGGTTTCATCTGGGGTTGACAAGAAGAGTATTTCAAATCTAACAGTATAAACCAAAGCTAAATGTTACAAAACCAGGCACTAAAAGATGGAAAATCTCAGCACAAATTCCTGAAAAATTAAATCTCCAAGGTTTCAACACCTCTGTGATTTCAGAAATCAGTAGA
Source organism: Chamaea fasciata (assembly GCF_029207755.1). Classification (NCBI taxonomy): domain Eukaryota; kingdom Metazoa; phylum Chordata; class Aves; order Passeriformes; family Sylviidae; genus Chamaea; species Chamaea fasciata. The sequence goes on along the minus strand of NW_027094086.1, from coordinate 68,421,061 downwards.
ACAATAAAATTAACTCATACCCAGCACAGTCCAAATATACGTCTCTGAAATATATGTATTGATATTTGGCCTCATGTAATACATACAGAGAATTTGGGATGAACTTTTGTGTGACTGGCTGTATTTCTCCTGTACTGGTCAGCACAAAGCTAGGACTCTACTAAGGCATTACTCTTTCCTGTGATCAGTGGGTTACTACTTAAAGAAAACTCAAGAATACCCTAACTGAATTTACATGTTTAGTAAAGTACTAAAGAAATGTTGTTGAATTTTCAAATTCCTTCTGGGGTTTTTTTCTGTATGAGCACACACCATGCATCATACACACAACTGTAAGGAGACAATTTTCAGAGGCTCTGACAGGTATTGAGGCTCAGAATGCTGGATGCTATTACACCCCAGAGAAATCTTAAACCTTAGTAAGCACAAGGAATGCCAAACTTGCTAAACTTCAATTCTGGCAGATGCAAACTGTTTGAGACCCCGGATGATTTACTGTGTAATAGAAGATGGTAATATTTTAGTTCCTGAGGCAGCTGCTTTGTTCACAATTCAGTGTTTCATCCAGTTGTGAAAAATAAATGGGCAAAATTATTCAACCATCCCATGGCATCTCCAAATCCCATGTATCAGACACAAATTTTGTCTGATCAATATCTTAGTGAAGGCAAGGCATCATGCCTGATTGCATGCATGGAATGATGAACTACGTTTTTGACCAGTTACATTTCACTAGGAATTTATAACTTCTGGTGGCTTTATTTTATATTTAGATCCTCTAAAATTAATTTCATTAACAAAACAAAATTGTTGTTTAGCTGTGGGGTTCATACACTATAAGCGTTGAAATGTAAGCATTTGTGACTTTATTTTAAACCATCTAGGGTTCCAGGGTCAGAACTATTTATCACTGTTTTTTTTTCTTTCTGTTCCTAACATTTAAGTAAATCATAAATTCCAATAAAACGCAGTTTCAAATACTTTAATGGCATGAACTAATCTTTCATGCTGTTGCTCAAAAACTTATCATCACATGCCTTTGGCAGCATAGCATTTGTTTACTGGAGAAAGCTAAGTATTTCAGAGACACTTGCCCTTTTGGATATATGTTAGGAGCTGGAAATAAAAGACAACTAATGGGAATTTGCATATCACAAGAAGAATTTAACTGGATCCCCATGGCTGACAGGTGAAACTGTGAGAGTGGTGAGAATGTCTGACCCACACATCACATGTAATTTAACTAATAATGTAGAAATAATACACACACACATTACATGACAGTTCTTCCTCTGAGTGACTGTCTTTGAGGATTACATAATTGCAGTCCAGCTTTACCCAGTGTTGTTGATCTGCAATAAAATTTTTTTTAGCTCTCATTACGTTAATTAGAAAATAATGCTTGAAATGGCGGGATAATGAGTACTCAGTTTAGCAAATCCACAGCCAGATAGACAGCTGTTAACTTACATTAATACATTCACAGTTCAGGTGATACTATTCAAGTCCTAGTCAGAATGGTAGACTAAAACCACATCTGCATGTATGTCTGAACTTGAATACAGTGGAATTGAGTCTCTAATGTAAGTGCCCTATGACTTCCAGATTATAAGTCAAAATAGAAATTTATGAATACTTTTTGTCTCTTGTTTTTGTCAACATGAACAAAATATGAGCAAAAATTACGAAACAGCTGCTTTCAGTTTTGCTATGTTCTTGTTCTACCTTTGCAGCTTTCACTCTTGCAAAATCGAAACAAATACTTAGGTTCATGAAAGAAAAAATACAATTCTTTTGCTCTGGAAAAGAAAAATGAAGCTTTAGTATACTTAAACTTCAATTTTATTTCATAAAGCATCACTGAAAATATGAGAGCACACTTAATATCCATACGTGTCACTGTCTATTTCAAGTCAGTTTTATGTGGGCTGATATAAATGACCAAAAATTTCTCTGTTTGGATTAAACAGCATTTTGGAAACTATTAAATCAGATTAAGATCTAATAACTAGTTCCCAAGACCTTGTAGAGGACACCGTCTATTACAGGTTTTTTTCCAACAATCTTAATAGCCACTTTCTTCATGTATAAACTGAAATTGTTTTAGTTGTCATTTCCCCTATTTTTTTTCCAATATGTTCAGAATTCTTTAGCTTGCACTTACTGCACGTTCTCTAATCTAAATCCCCTGCAAGCTATACAAACTTGCTGTTTAGAGAAGAACATGGATGTAGAACATGTGAAATGAATTGGAGGGAAGTCATGGTTTGTGCAGAAACTGAACATTATAAATAAAAATATCATTATATTATTATTATTATTATTATTATTATTATTATTATTATTATTATTATTATTATTTATGTTATTATATATTATTATTATTATTATTATTATATTATATTATATTTCATTATATATTATCCCCTAATTTGGGTATCTACAGATTGAATCGTTGAAAAAAGCAAAATGAAAATAAAAATCAGAGAATATTTGGTCTGCAAATACGGTGCTGCTTTCCCCATTGTGACATATTTTAAGTTAAACTTATTTCATATCATACTTTTTCTCTTTTGCATATTACAGCTTTAAATTTTGCAAATTGTAACATCATTACTTGTTATAAAACCTCTTTTAAAATACATTCATGAGATTCTTTGAAGTCCCATTATATGTATTTTGTGCAGATGAAATGTGTCTCCAAAGGAATCTTTGGAGTTGGATTGAGACATATTTCCTTGGTTCAGAAAAAAAAAAGTAAAAATAATTTAATAACATCAGGAAATGATCTAACACTAACAGAGATTCTAACTAAGTTTTGATAACTTCAAAAGGGAAAGAAAAGCCTTCATAAAAATCTGTCAAATGACAGATTTTGCAGAGAGAACAAAGTCATGCTGCAGTAAAACCAAAACCAGAAATTGAGCTCTTGAGTTAAAGATCATAAATACTATCTGTGTGAGAGCAACATATAGGAAAAAGTTGCAGCAAATTTTGTTGTGCATTTGCTTGTTTGTAGTACAGAATGAGTGTCCTGAGAAGCACAGCAAACTACGGCACTGTAGTACAAGTAATGTTATCAAATGGGCCAGAGAGCAGTGGGCTTCCCACTCATGTCTTTTTTCTGTTGAAACTAAGCTCAAAGTTCCCTTGGACTTCTCTTGGAAAAATGTTAGTAATCGCTTTGAAATAAGTTAGTAATGGCTTTGAAATAAGTTTTCATTTAAAAGTTCATATGTATTTAGCAATTCAGTTCACACATGTATAATTGAAATAACACTATTGCTTAGAAGGTCTTGTGAATGTGACAGAGGACTAAGAGTGTTTTATGGCAACCACTATATATGTAACATCTCACATCATGTATTTATCAAAGCAAGCAGTGTTTATCTAAAGTCTGTGATTTAGTTTAATTCCCATTTCAAGAAGGAAAAAAAAAATTCTAAAGACAGGAACAGAAATACTTCTTGCTTCACTTATAGCTAGCAGATACAGAGAATGGTGTTACGTCTGAAAACTTTAAAAAAATGAGCACTTTCCTGGATTTCTTTTTGCTTTCATTGTGTATACTCCTTATAATAGGATAAATGTGCTTTTGGGGGCTGCATTGAAATCCATAATTTAATTTAATATAAGTTCTTTGCAAAAATTTCTTATACGTGATTAATAGATTAAAAACAAAATAACAACAATTTATTACAAATCCATCATTATCATGGATTGCTTGTAACACTATTGTTACCCTGTTATAGGACTGATGGCCCTAACCATCCATAATGTTTATGGTTTTCAAATATATGACAGATATAAAATCTATTAATCATGCATCGACCTCTTATAATCTGAACTTCTACTTACAGTGTTACCAAATTACATTTATGGATTTGACCTCAAGTAATTAGTTTCAAATTCTGAATGAAATTCTAGATGATAATGGGGGGTTTTCAAGCACTGAGACTTGGCATGTAAGACAACTAAATACTCGTGCCCATGGTGCATGAACATTTCAATTTAAAGCCCCAAATGGTTTTATTATGCTAGCATACTAAATATAAAGTCATGGGTTTAGAAATATATGGATTATTATTTTTTCATAGCTTTTTAAAAAGAAAAAAAGTCTGGGATAATATAATTTCTCAAAAATAAATACTCCAAACCTTTTGGCAGTCTGTTTCCCCCTTGTAAATAGCAGAGGCATTTGCCTGTATCTCCTCTGGTTTAAAAGGAAACACTCTTTATCCACTAGATGACTTTTTTGTGAGCAATCAATGATGTGATGCTAGAAATGATTTTGTAAATAACACTCTGAGGTGGAAGGTGTTTGGCTTTGTTCCTCTTGGTTTATGGCCTCATAGATAATATTGTATGAAAAGACATAAAAGAAAAAAAAAAAAAGCAAATCAAACCAAAAAAAAACCTCCCTGGGACTGAAATACTTTGTATGTGTTGTTATTTGCAGTGCATGCCAAGACATTCATGGGCACCAGAGCCAACCTGGCGAGCTAATTAAATAAATAAATGTATGTGTTTAAAACAGCCTTATAAGGAGCATTGGAAATCTGCAAGATGAGCGAATATCTTATAACTTCTTCCGCAGGTGCGAGGATAGCTACAAGCCATGGACTTTCTGTCCTGCTTCTTGTTTGTGGCTTTGTGAAGGGTGCTTTGCTTTAATCTAAAAGTGCTGACTTTTTCCAATATCACTTTCTCTTCTTAAAGCAAAGAGCAAATCGCCTGTAAAATCCACGGAGCGGACAGCAAAGTTGACCCTAACCTCCAACCACCACTCTGCACCCAATGTACTCTAAATCTCTACACAAGGAGCACCTTCTTCAGGAAGTACAAACAAAATTACTAAATAAAAAAAATAAAATAAAATATTATAAAAAAGAAGAGGATACCACGTTTTCTTGATATATCCTATTTTCTTTGGCGTATCACTGATATTTTATTTGAAGAGAACTGGTGTGATGTAATCAAACATTTTGTAACAGCAAGACCTAGTTTTCCTTTTCTTTTGGCAAGGAGAAGCCTCATCCTTGACTTCTCAGGGGTTGGCCTGTGAGTCCTCAGTATTACAGAATTAACCATGGATGACAATTGGTTTCCTATGCTGAAAGAACCATTCCAGCCTGGAAGCAAAAAGAGGCCAAATAATGAAACAAACCATAGTGATTTAACATAAATAGAAAAATAGAATACAGACAAACTTCATCAAAAAGCCTTTTTTTTTTTTTTTTTTTTTGCATGAGGAACAGGGAGGAGAAAATACATTCTACAAAGCAGCTCAGCAGACTAGGGGATGTTGTTTCTGAAAGACATATGAGGATATTTTTGTTTTGAGATTTTTTTTCTTTTTGCTTTTTTATATATAATTCTTTTCTCCCTTTGAGTTTTTTTTCCTGTCTTTCTGATTGTTTCTTGTTCAATGGTGGCAAGTACCTACTTAGGCCAACCCCTGATGACTATGTGGAGGTTTATATATATACATCCTTTTTTTTGTGTGTGTGCGTTCTATATTTCAGTGTGTTTTCTCTAATTTTGCAACTTCTGTATATGCAAAACTAACTTAAATTCTGTAAATTGCTTACAGTCTGTGTGATATAACTTCAGAGTAGACATACTTTGGTCCTCCTGCAAGCCAGTTTTTAATATTACCTATATGTCGTGCCACCAAGAAACATCTTTATTTCATTTTTTGACAAAACACCACTTTTTAGTTTGTAATTCAGTAATATGTGCATTTTGTAATGGATATCTTCACTTTGACTGGTTTGACCCCCTTCAGCCCCCTGTTTACTCTGTAAATGCACATTAAAATTTGTTATGGTCTCTAGACAATGAATTATTTTTCGTTTGTATGTTGTGTTGGAGTTCAGATGCTGAAAGCTCTTTGAACTTGTGATGTTTATAGAAGATGAAGTGATTCAATCACTAGAGACTAAAATGCAGGTGTGCAGTCAAGTACTGCATGTAAAGGAAGATAAGAAACAGAAAACAGACAAACTAGAACATATCTTTAAGGATGTTCTTTTGCTAAAGAGTTTTAGGAAAGTTAATTTATTACACTGATAAAATATATTTGCATCACAGCTCCTTCTACATGGCCAAAGAAGTGTCTTTGCTTTTTTCTGAAAGTGGATTGTCATTACTCATTGATATTCTTAATTAAAATACTTTTTGTCTGTGAACTGAATGTGAGAATTTTGCTGTTGAATGATGTAATATGTGTTACATGAATTACATTCATTAATGCAGGAAGCAAAAATTGCTACCATTTGCAGCTGCAATCAGGAAGGTTTTTTCTTTTTCCCATCTTTCCACTGATGCTGAAAAATTCACACCCTTTCATTTATCAGCACAGACAATCACATACACCACATGCTTATTATGATCTATTTATAGCAGCATTAAGTAGCTGCAGTGTGGTCAGCTGTGTGATTTCTCCTCACTTTGTAAGTACTGCAGAAGAAATTTTAAAAGTGTGTTTATTATCTTGCCAGTCTGTGGTCTACAGGCCTAACATTTTATTTCAAAATGCTCATAAGTCTGATGTCTTTCCCCATTACTTTCAAAGGATAAAGAACAAATAAAGGCATATAATCAACATTTTGTTAACCTAATGCTTTGGAAAAGGGTAACATATTTATGCAGACCTAATTTCCTATAAATTCTATAGTATAAGCTTGACTGGAAGTAGTCAGTCTTTCTTCGGTTTTAGACAAGTCTTAGCAGTAATAACGAGAGCAGAAGTTCAGCGTAATACAGACAAATCAGGAGTAATCATCAGGAGAAAAAAGGTCAAAATTTATTTTATTTCAACATAAAGTTTATGACCCACTTGGAGTGTTGTATATTGAGAAAGATTTTCTCCACAGTTATAACAGTTTATCAGCCTACTGACAAAGAAATTAAAAACTATACCCATTAAAATGCTCTGAATCAAAGCCAATATTGTGGATCAGAGAGGATACAAAGAGGATAAAGAGAATCAAGGGTCAGAGCTTTTCTGAAGTCTCACTTTCTGAACACACCTGTGGAACCAAACTTTGAAAGTTCTGGAAAAAAATCTCCATTTTCCCTCTGAAACGGACGTCTGTGACTTGATGATGTGAGAATCTCCTGCTTGGAGCTTGGAAACTTCAGTTTCCATTGGTCTTAACTGGAACCAAATGCTTAATGTCACATGTTTCATTTGTTTAATGTATCCATGTATCTTGTATGAATATTCCATGTATGCACATAGAGACTACCCATCATGACATATGGCGTTTGACAGCACAGTAACACATTGCTAAAGTTGTTACTATGTTAAACTGATACTGTGTTTTGCTTTATGCTGTTAGCTGCTTGGATAAAAATCACAATGTATTAGGAATTCAGATTAAAGAACAAGCTGAAATTAAAGCAGAATTCTAGAGCACTTGGATTAGTGTGATGCAAGTCAGACGACATTCCCATATTGTGATTTGGTATTCTACAACTGTGTCAGGAAGAAAAAAAAAAAAAAAAAAAAAAAGACAAAAGAAATCTTCAGGACTTTTGAAAAGCCTTTAAATTTTCCATGAGATGCTAAGAGGACGCAGAAATTGTCCTTTCCCTCTCAAAGCAATACACCCAAATTCTTCAGATAAAACTGATCCAGCCCTTCTGGTTGCAGATCTAGAGCACAGCTTTAGTTACTGCAAATCTATGTGGATGCAGCAGCAACATCTCCGAACAGGAACAGCTATTACATTTCTAAATTTTAAACTGTGTATTAACAGCTGTTCCTCAAATTGAGAATCCACTTGGAGCTCCTAGAATTTCTGAAAATGGAAGTTATAATACAGTAGACACCCTTGTTTCTAAGCATTCTATTGTGAATAATATTTGGCATAACAATGAAACTACTACCATTTTCTGCCAGGTGCACTTCTAGTTTGGATTTAACCAAAATAGATTAAAAAAAAAGTAGCTTAATTAAATCCTGAAAAGCTCCCTGTTGAGTAGAGTATCTAGAAGGGCACTTTGCATCTAGCAGTCGTAACATCTCTCAACTTAATGTCCTTAACCTTTTTATAAAAAGAGTCTGGTTTTGAGGTGGTCTTTTACCTGACTCATTCTTCTCGTTTTGTGTCCCCAAAGCCTCATTGCATATGGTGACTTTCTTCAGGTTGTTCCTACAGGTTTTGTTTTTAGTAGAAGAATAACCATGGGTGAGTATGAAACACTTCTGTATTTCAAGGTATTTGCCATCTACAGTCACACACTTTGCGATCTGATGTATCATCAGGCTAAAAGAAACATGTTCCAGTTCCATGAGCTGTCAGTGAAAGCCTTTGTGTTACATGAAAATAAGACCCGTGGCAGTTTGGTACTACTGCCAGGGATTAGTACTGCAACAGAGCCTATCTCAAAAAATTTCCATTTCTGTGGGTTACCAATATTCTTTTAAGCTCTGGAACCTCGTGCATAGAAATTGCTGCATAACATGTTTGAACATCTTCTTAATTGTATTTGGTAGACTTTGCAAAGAAATTTGTGGAGCATGAGGAAGGCTCAGACCATGGATTTATAAAGTTTGACAGACTAATTAAAGATTGACAGTTCCTCAGAGCTCCTATTAAGAAAGAAAGAAAACTTGAATGGTAAACACTGAATCTATCAGAAGGAATTGTTATTTCTTTTTTATTCTCAATATTGAATATTTACATAACAGCACTACCTGAAGGGAAAGATCAGAAGTAGGTATAAACATGAGACACCGTGGCAAAAATGATAATTCATACTTTTTCATCTAATTCAGGGCTACTGTGATTCAAGAGCAAAACAAACCCTAGAACCTTTTTTTGCACATTCATTCTTTAAAGCACTTCTGCTTCATTCAAATAAAATGAGGAAACAGTGACCAGAGCAAAAATCTGAATGCTTGCCTGATATTTTTCAGTGTTAAACACTTCTAATGATCTCTAATTTCTAATGATCTTTAACTTCTAATGACCTTAAGTGATGTCATCATTTAAGTCATCATTAAAAAAAAAAAACCCCACACCTGCTCCCCCAAAAAAACAAAACTGGCACTGCTGTCAGTCTTAAAGTATTTCCTTAAAAAAAAAAAAAAAAAAAAAAAAAAAAAAAAAAAAAAGGAAGGAAGAAATAATATATTTCAAACCTTTGTCATTTGCAGGGTATGGGAACATTTGTCCATGACATTACTACTAGTAAATGTCAAATGTTGTTTATAGAGCTAAAAGCATTAGGAACCAAGGATGGGATCATCATGCTTTGTAATACAAATTTTTAAAGGTTAATCTTCCATGATTATATCAGCTAAACAATGCTAAGCACACAGTAAATTGATTAATGCAACTCACTAAAGATGCCTTCAGTCTTTTGTTCTGAGCTTCCTAAATATTGATTTATTTGATTTCACAATCATAAAGTTTGCATATACATTGACATGGTTGAAAGATGAAACATAGTTTTTTCTAGTTTTATTCATCCAAAAAATGTAAGTAAAAAGTTCAGTTTGTTTGTAACAATGAATTACAATCAATTGGTGAAGATACTTGCAAAGGAACAAGTGTGCTTTCCTGAGACTCAAGTTTAATTGCAATTCATTATTTAAATTCTCCATTTCAGGCCATTCTTTTTTTGCCAACATTTCAATCAGCTTCTGAAACCATACTATATATCTTATTACTCTCTACAAGGTGACAGAACAAAGTAATGTCACCTCTGTTATGAAAAATCTAGGAGGGAGAAAAACAGTCTTTTCATTTAACAACAATCTAAACTCTCATTGTTTACAGTGCCCTGTCACCTCAAAATATCTTGAGAGAGATATATAGATATAGATATATACTGGTATTTATATATATATAGTTTGATTTACAACTCTATCATGCTGATAATAGAGATGGCATTCAGATAGGAGCAAATGAATATTTCAATTATTGAAATGCTCCTTTACATTGATATTGCAGCACAGAAGTCTTATGTGTTATGAGACTATTTACTGGGTGAGAGCTCATAAGAAAGCCAAAATATACATAATAGACTATTAATTCCTTTCTTATTTTTATATGCCACGAATTTGTAAAACAAGAGAGAAGATTGCATCTGAAAACTAGATGCTTAAAATAAACCATTTCATTCAAATCTTTGAAGAAGCAAATTCCTTATTAAAATTACTTGTATAACCTTTTAAACTATATGGGGTTTAGATTTTTGAGAAAAGTTATATATATTATATATAATATCCTTGTGTATATAAATTGGGAAGGAAGGAGATAATAACTTCTTTTGCTACATCTGATAGAAGATTATGTTCATTGCTGCTGATGGTCTTCAAAACCAAATGATTTAAAAGACTCTTTAAATCCCTGGCAACCATACTTTAAAAAAAATACAAATAGTTTCCAATTTTTCTGATTATCTACTATACACTTTAGTTTCTAGGTATTAACCAGCACTGGTTCAGGTTTTAAAAATGTTTTTTTCATCATAAAAGAAGTAATCCATACTTTATTAAAAATAAATGTCAACGTGTTTACCAAACCTCCATAATGTCTTTTTCTTTTGTGATTCAGGCACAAGATTTTTTTTTTTTTTTGTTGTTCATATATTTAATCTGCTTAATGGGGCTGAGCACTGAAAAAAGACAGGGTATAGTGGTTCCTAGTTGTTCCACCTACTAATTGAAATCCTGTGTAGGAGAGAGAACACAGGTGTGACTCTTTCTGTTTCCCTACAGTGGCCAAAACAGAGAATCTTCATAGGGTCTAATGAAACAAATCACTGCTATAAAAGATGACAGTGGTAGTTCAACTTGACAACAAGGTGAAAAACAATGAAATTGAATGCAATTTCCTTAGAAAAATGCAAAGCTTTTTCTTCCAAAACTATTACTGTCCCCACAGGTACGAAATAAGTTCTTGCAGTTAGGGCTTTGAACAGGGGAAGTATTTGTCCACCTCTTGCAACTGCACAGTGGCAACCCCAAAGAGACTCAGCTGTCTCCCTTTCACCATCTCTGTCCTAGATATTAATCATGAGGGTGCTCAGAAGATGAATATATATTACAGAATAATACTTTTCTATGCTGAGACTGTTTTATTTTTACCATTTTTAATAGAAAAATCTTTTTGTCTCAGTTAACTTTATTTTAAAAAGGCAATGATTACATAATTCATAAGCACTGCAGATAGTTTACTGAAGTTTTATTTCTAAATAGTTCCCATCATTCAAGATAACAGAAGAAACATAAAAATCTCCTAGTAGTATTCTAAAGCTGTTTATGTGTCAGAACTTCTTGCATTAATTGAAAAGCAAAACAAACAAACAAAAACCCAAACAAAAGCCTTCCTAATCTGGAATTCCTTCTAATCAGGAATGAAAGTCCTGAGGAAAAGAGGTGACCAGAAGAAAGCTTTTGGAATGATTCCGGTGATAGTGGTCTGAACTTTGCCTTTAACCTTTCCAGTATTCTTCCTGGACTTAGCAAGGGAGCAAATTTTGAAAGAACTTATGATGGACGTACAGCAGCAGAAATAATGAATGCAATACTGCTGTTAACCTTGTGTGACCTACTGAGCTTACATATGAGCACTGGGCACAAGGGCAGAATATCTGACATTGTCTGGATTCTAGAAATCTTAATGCCAGGAGCTGCTGGATACGGGCTACTCCCACGTCTGGACAGGATTTGTGTAACTAGAAAATGTGTTTCCTTTCTAAAGCTCCCAACCCGTAGGACAAATAAAATATTGAATATTGAAAAATAATGAATATTAAAAAAAAATTCCTCAAGAGTATCCCTTACTCTCTTTGTGATTGACACTTCTAATATCGAAGTCCAATAAAACTGATCTCAACAATAACCTCCCCAGATGGACTTGGAGAATACTACTTGACCCGAAGTTTACATCTCAACTTTATTTCTTTCAATTTTGAAAGTTATGTCAACATTGAAATAGAATATAGAAAGAAGCCAAATCACACATTGTGCCAAAATCCTGAGTAAAAAAAAAAATTAAATATGAATTATCAAGTATATCTAATATTAAAGAAAAATTTTATTAGACACTTAAAAGAATCACTGATTTATAATCAGGAGATTTAAGGAGAAATCTGGGAATTGTGTTCTATTCATTTTATTTCAAAAAACAGCAAACTTGGGGCTGTTTGCAAAATTAAGTGCTATTAGAGTGTTTATCTATAGAGGTAAACAATGTAGATGTTTAAGGTATTTGTCATGAAAATGTACATAGAACACACAGAATTATAGAGACAAACCTGATAATGGTAACACAGTTCCTTTTCTCAGCAGATGGATGAAGCAGATGGAAGAACTGTGTTTTCTTCACACTTTTCCTAGTGCTCAGTAGTTGTCAGCAATAATGTCAATTCTATTCTAGAAATATGTATGCAGTGATTTTTTTTCTTCTTAGCCTCTTTTTTTTTTTTTTTTTTTTTTTTTTTTTTTTTTCTTTCTTTTTTTTTTTTTTTTTTCTTTTTTTTTTTTTTTTTTTTTTCCCGTCAGACTGGGCTTTTGGTAGTCCTTGGAAATATGCAATACAGAAAAAACACCACGACAGTTGTTTAGAAATATGTGAGCCTTCACAAATATTCATCAGACAAATACAATCAGGTTTTCCTTAGGAAAAGAAAGGCATAAGATGAAAGACATAAGTACGGTAAGATGAAAATTTTATATACAAGTAAGTTTTGAGACACTGTTCATTAAGATTTGCCCTTACATATGCCAAAAAAAGGAGGATCTACTTGCAACATTTCTGTGGCAAAATTCTAAAATATTCTATTTGTCCTCATTTTCTTGTGGATTGCTCTATTGTAGTCCATATTCTCTTTGAACAAGTTAGAAGATTAAGGTGTACAACCTTGCTGAAGTGGATGAGAAATAGTTTTACAATCTGTTTCACTGGGTCACCTTTGAAGGCTCTGACTTCCCAGCTGTAAAGTGGCAACAAACAAGAGGAGCAGCAGAAATGTTTTAAAACAATCATAGCCATCAGGGGGAGATTTCAAAAGAACACTATTCAGGAAAGTGACACAAGATCTGCTAATGAACCAGCATACAAAGTTCCTAACATTGGAATAATTTGTTTCTGTACTAACTGTAGATACTACTGAGAAAGACGAATGTGCTCAATGTGTCAGAACCAATGAAAACCCCATTGTAGTGGTTAATGGGCAAACAAGCAGAAAATATATTATGACATATAAGAAACAAGCTACATAATAAAGTCTGAAAGTAATAAAATGACATGACATATGTTCGTATTGTATGCTGCTGAAGAAAACTACCTGCAGGTTTAAACTCATTATTCCTGACAGCACTGATACCAGAATGTGGTAGTGAGATAAAGATCTAACTCAAAATGAACCTGTGATGTCTGAAACCACCATATCCCTAGAAGTAACTGTATGAGTAATAAAGATAAATAGTAAAATTCTAAGTGAAACTGGACATTTAAGATAATAATAAAACCTACAGATCCAGTAGAAGCATTTTTTTAAATGCTCGGATGGTTGTGTAGCAAGCAGGACTGAGGAACAGTCCATCCCCCTGTGCTTGGCACTGGTGAGGCTGCACCTCAAATCTCGGTGTTCAGTTTTGGGCCCCTCACTGCAAGAAAGATATTGAGGTGCTGGAACATGTCCAGGGAAGGGCAAGGAAGCTGATGAAGGGTGTGGAGCACGCGTCTGATGAGGAGCGAGTGAAGGAGTTGGGGCTGTTTAGCCTGGAGTAAAGGAGGTTTGGGAAGGACCTGATTGCTCTCTACAAGTACCTGAAAGAAGGCTGCTGTAAGGTGGGGCTCAGTCTCTTCTACGAAGTAACAAGCAACAAGGTGAGAGAAAATTACCTCAACTTGTGCTGGATGAGGTTTAGTTTGGATATTAGGAAAAAATTCTCACCAAAAGGGTTGTGAAACACCAGGCTGAACAGAGAAGTGGTTGAGTCACCATCTCTAGTGGTATTTAAAAGACATTTAGATTTTGGGGGATGTTTTAAGGGTATGATTTAAGTAGGGGATTTGGCTTGTTAGGTTAATGGTTGAACTCAATGGTCTTACAGATCCTTTCCAAATTAAATTATTTTATAACTTTGTCAATATGTATCTCCATGTTTAAAAACTAAAGATAACAAGCACCTACTGCTGGTGAGGAATGAAATGACCCTTAGACATATAATTCCATGTAAAAATTATTCCAGAAAGTAGTTCTGATTGTCTCTGAGAAGCATATAGATATGGCTACCACTGAACACTATATACTGAATAAGGTGGACCTCGTTACATTCTGCAAAAATGGACAGTGCAGAGATGTCAGCGATTTTTCTGACTGGGAACACAGGAAGGACCATGGCAATTGCTAAGACTGTGATGCTGTACTGTGCCTTTTTAAACTACTCTTCCAACAAAGCCTTGTTTCAAAATTTTCAATTTTTTACACTCTAGTTCCTATTTGCTTTTGAATAGAACTGTGAAAAACAATATGCTTTTCCAGAGCCTTGTCTGTAGGAGTTTTTAAGCTTCAAAACAAAGACACTGGTAGTTTATGATCAATTTACTGCCAAAAATTCTTAGTTGGAAGAAAGGTAGATGTAGTAGTTACTTCAATAAATCACGAGTTGAGCATAAGTACTTTCTCTTTAAGGGAGAGACTCATTTAAAAAATCATAAGATGCTGTAATGAATTGGATTGACAGTATTATTTTGCTTTGGTTGGAAGTACAAACATAATTGTCAGATGCCAAGAAAAAGTGTCAACTTGACCTAAGATGTTGGGCCATTCTGCTGACTACATAGAATCCTATTTAGGAGAAACATACCTTGTACTGATTTTTAAACTGGCTTCTATCCCCATTAAACCCCATGTATTTTGGGAAAGTCTAGCCTTAATCCTAGTGCAGTTACAATAGTCTTTCCACTGATTCTTTTGAACAAGAGTGAATGGGACATGTATGATAATGTAGAAAGTTATACATAAAAGTTAAACTCATGTAGATTGGCATAAAATTTACCGTCACTACCAGCTCATGTCTTTCTGGCAGGATCTACCATACAAGCATATTTTTGCCTTTTTCTCCCCTGCCGCCTTAATTTTCTGGTTTCTTCCCATGCATCTATTGTAAAGGAATGTATAAATATGATGTGCTCAATTATTAATCATGTATCATTCAAGCCTGGCAACCAGCTTCAGAAATAAAAATGCAGAGAAGACTTAAAATTATATCCCACTTCATGAGTTTTACCTAAAAATAGCTGGCTCTTATGTGAGCCACATCCTGTTGATTTTTATCGCAGAAATACCATGCTGGAATTCTAAGTATTCACACACTGTAAGTCATATTTGCTTTAAAAAAAAAAAAAAAAAAAAAAAAAAAAAAAAAAAAGAAGTAGTTTTCTCTTCTGCAGTGGTACAAAGAAACCACACAGGAGCAGAACAAATGAAAAGTAAGGAGTGGCTGGAGGAAACCACTATGTAGACTTTAACTCTCACATACACACACACACACCCCCCCAAACTTGCATAGAGCATTGCCTCATTGTAGGGACTGAGTGTAACTTATGGCAATAACAAGGAGGAAACAGGAATTTGGAGTGAAGTTGAGTGTGGAAAACAAGGGGAGGAAAGTAATGTTTGGTTTATTGTACTTTTCCTTCCAATTCCCATATAAGTAATTCCATATTTATTTTCATTGACAATAAATTTATTCACCTCAAATAAAGTTTGTTTTGTTGACAATGATAATTAATAAGTGATCTTCCTGACTCCATACTGATCCAAAATGTTTCTCATTCCTGTTTTTTCTTGTCTTCCCCTGTCCTACTGAGGTGGGGAAGTAAGAGAGTAGCTGAGTGTGAAATTGCCTACCAGCTGGGACCAACGTTTCATACCTTACCTTTTTCTGGAAAAGAAGAGTGAGAAAAGAAAAGAAAAAAAATAAAGTCTTCTCACATATTCTTAGTTGCAGAATGCGTGGGATGACTAGTCAGACTTTTCTTTAATTGCAACAAATCCTTTCTGGTGGTTTCCGATGTTCTGGAGTGGATTACTGGATCTCAGAGGCAAGTGACTCAAAGGTATGTATAAGACACTTCATAAGTTGTGTCTCCCTGCCCAGTTCATTCCAGGAAAATGTAAGAATTGTTTAAGCAGTTCTGGAATTTGCATTCAGATGCAATCTCAGATTGAGATAATTCCCATTCTTTCAGCAGCAAAACAGGCGACCTCCTTCTTTGTCAGTGTCAGAGGTTTAGAGCACTCAGTTCTAGACTACACAAAGACATGATGTCTCAGTTTCTGGGTTCTTGTTTCCTTACTTTCAGTTACAACAGCTTGTGGGGAGGAGATAGTTCTTTTCACCCTGCTGCAACACCTCTGTAATTTCTCAAGAGAGTTGCTGGTGTTAAAATATACAAGATTAAATATCAGGTGTAGAATAGAGGTTTGTTAACAAACTGGTCATCTGTGAAACTCAGCCTTCATAAGGAATCATCACAGAAGCAAACTACCAATGTCTATCCAGATGTCCTTGCCATGTATTTGCCATGGGTGACTACCTCAAACAAGTTATTTTTTTTCCCTGATCACTGCCTGCCGATAAACATGATGGCTCTTTTTGGGTTCTTCTCTGCATTGCTTTCCTTCTGGGTGATTTGATGCTGGATTCTCTAAATGCTTATTTATTGATGCATTTATTTTTCATTGCAGTTCTTTATGTCTCTTGTAGGAAGGAAGACAAGGGAAAGGGAAGAAGATTTGATTTGTCTCTTGACTAGAAATATTTGTCCCCAGATGGAAATGAGTAAGGTTCTTTGCATGGGTAGCTGGCATTAGATGGCAGTCAGTGCCAGGCCAGAGAGACAAATTAAGACTATTTTTCTTTAGAACATTGTCTTTTAAAAATTAGAGAGTAGCAGTATCAAAAAAACCTCTCAAGGACGAAGATTTGGTGAACAGGGAGCTCCAAAGCCAGATAGAGGCTGGAATTTTTATCAATGAAGGCACCTTGTCAATATAAAACGATACCTTAATTAGATTCCATGAGAAGAAGAAAGATATGAAAAAGAAGAATTATGTTTCTAGTTTTTAAAATAATAGTCACTAATCCCCAAAAATAACACTAGTCAAGAAAGGGCATTCAGAAGAAATAGGAAACTGAATATTTAGAATTTGGTCTTGAAATACAAATTCTCATGTCTTTGAATGAATGCTTGTGGTACAGTTTCCCTTCAGCTAAGGGATTTCAGTAGTGATAACAGGAAAGTTTTTAGCTGGTAGGTGGTTTTTCAGGGTCAAATTCTTCTCTTAAAATTTGTTCTAGATTTTATAGTGTAAATGGCAGGTATTGTTAATTGCCTCCCATACTGCTGTAACAGGAGGTTCAACTTTTCTTCAGAGTCATTCTGAGCAGTGATAATGATGGTTTTAAATAGCATAGAGGAAAATCACTAAAACAGCTTCAAACCAACAAGGGTGAAAATGTATGAAAATGATTTGAGACTGTGGAGAAGGGAGAAAAAAAAAAAAACTTCACTGGTCTGCAGTGAAGAGACAAAAAGCAAAAAAAGGGGAAAGTTCTGATAACAACAAACCTATTATAAATGGTTTAGAAGAGCAGGAACATTAAACACAAAATACTCTAGTTTATCTGATGAGAAGTTTGATTAGCTCAACAATCAACTGCCACTGTACTTAACCCTGTTCTCTGGCACTGGTTAAACTATGTAACACCAAAGGAAAAGAGAGAGATAAAGAGAAGGCATTCTTCATCACTTGCTCAATTCTGCATGGTAAAGGAACAGAAATTATCACAGAAATCCTTCATACAACCAGTGAAATCAACAGAAGTTTATTGATCCAGCTAAATCTCTATGAATATGTCACAATTCTTTCCAATTATTCTATTTGGTGAGTACTAAATTAGTAATCACACCATACAGTTAATTATGCTTTAAGTTTTCCCACACATTAGAAAACTTTAGCACTTAATATATATGTTTTTATTTAATTAGAAAATGTCTCAGTGATTTCTGTATACTGACCTATGAAGTGACTCTTCACTTTTCCTTGTGGAAAAGAAAAACATGAAAAGAGAAATGGCAGAGTCTAATAAAACTACAAGTGGCATAAAGTGAGATGGACAGAAATTGTTCATTTTCTTTTCCAGTGCAGGAAAGAGGAGGTGTCAAATTAAGCCAGTAGGAATACATTTCAAGAGAGAAAAAAGTAGGTGCAAAAGACCTTGTAAAAGATAATGTGGATTCAAGAAGTTCAAGTAGGTTGGTTGATTGGGAGACTGAAAAGGTTTATGGAAGAGAAATTCGTGTTGGGTTGCAAATTAATAAGACCACATAGACTCAGGAGATTTTCAGTGTGAAAATAGCTGGAGCGTGAAATTAGCATTACACAGAAGTGTCATTTTATAACCTTGTCCTGCTCTTCCTTTTTCAACCCATTCACTTGTGGATGTTGAGGGATACAGAACACGACTCGGCCTTTGGCCTTAGCCACTACAGCTGTTAAAAGTGTATTAGGTTCTACAACTGCTGTCACTCACTGATGTCTCCAAGTGAAACTGCAAATGTGTCTTCAAATTTATTGAAGAAATTAATTTATTATTATATCGATGAATCTTTAAAACCTTTTTAATAATCTACAAACTTTACTTATATCCTTACTGATTTTTTTAAGACATATTTATTTATCACATTTTGTGTGTATTACCCGCAACCTCCATTGTGACCATATCTCCTCCCCTTGTTTCTTCTGACAAAGTTTTGTCCTTCTGTAATTCCTACCACTCCCAGTTTCTGAGAGTTCCTGATCTATATGAATTGGGTTTTACGATTGAGCTGAAATAATACTCTGTTCTGGCTTTTTTTCTTCTATCTGTAAGCTGAGAATTGGCAGCACTTTTCCTGCCAGGTATCATCTTTAATTTGTGAACAGTTTTTCTTGGATTCAAATTCTCTTTTTAATCCTGTATCCTTTATTAAGTAGAATAAATTTTGGATTGGTAACTAAGAGGAGAATCTCGTCAGTCTCTACAAAGCACATAAAGTAGAGAAATATTTTAAAGATTTGATGGCCCCTGAAAAATTCTGCCAGTAAAATTTTAAAAATAAAGTTTTATCTCAATTTTAAAACAAAAGTTTTATTTCCATAGTTTTATCTCCTGACAGGAAGCAGTCTGCTGTACCTGCCTTGTTTAGACAATATATCTTTGGTCAAAAATTTGTCTCTTGCTGGGCATACACATTGAGCTATCTGTCTTGCCAGTACTTTCTCTTATTCGTTCCTAATGTTCTTTATAAACTCTACATCAGAATCACTTTATCCTATCCACTTTTATTCATATCTCATCTGAAACATAACTGTCTAGAAACATTCTACAGCACCTTCACAGCAGAAGAGATCATCGCATTAAGGTGGAAATGCAAGGATAAGTTTTCAAATGTACCCCAACTAAGTACCTAAATTAGTGTAATGATCAGTATACTATCTTTACACTTAAGGAGAGCACCAAGAAAAAAAATATTAAACTATAATAGGCAGAAGTCTTAATATTATTTGACATTTTACTTTTATCACTTAACATTCAGTAAACAAGTCATTTTTTAAGAGCAAACATTTACCACTCATTTATAAGTTATCATACTTATTTCTTTCTTCCATGTTAGAGAATTATTATGGTATTACGATACTTCCTTATGGTAACTCTGAAAACACTTACTCATCCTGGTAACAGTGCTGCTGCACCAGTTCCAAAACAAACCCAGCTTTCAACATTAAGCATTGCAGTTGCAGGCAAGACTTGTTTCCATAAGTGTCTCCAGGTTTCTAAAATCAAAATGGGAGGATATTTCTTTAATATTAGATTAGTAAATAACCTATAGCCTTGCTTTATAGAGTGTTTGCTTTATACAATATGAAACAACATCCTCTTCACTGACAGCAACCAACCATATATACTATGGAAACTCAAAGTTGCCTACTTCCTTGCTTCTAAATGCTGAAGAATCCAAATCAAGTTATTATACCAGCGTACTGTTAATAAAAATCAATTAAGTTCACCACATGGAAAAACAGCTATAATAATTTTCTCTCCCATCTTAAAAAACAGACAAGCTTTTACATAAAAATAAACCTAAAACATTGGAGTATTTTTAAAAATTATTCAATATGTCAAAATCTAAGAAAAAACCCCCAGAACTTACTTCAAAAACTATCATCCAGAACTATTACAATCAGCACAATTTGTTTCTAATTTGTGCAATACTATGGCTTAATAGCATGTATCCATTGACAGCTCTAAATGTATTTTTTCCTTACTGTATCTACGTACATATACAGCCAGACTAGAAGTGGTTCAATGAAAAGAGTGTGCACTGTACAATGAAGACCTCTCTAAGTAATTATTTACCTGCAGAACTTGGATAGTTCAAAGCCCATTTTCCGCAGTGTCCTTTTGTTTATCACTGATTTACTGAATGTGATCAGAGAGTCTCTTTCATTAGAGGCTTTAAGAAACAGACAAACAATTATCAGAAATTTTGTTGTAATACTTGTCTTGTATGGGAGCAGCAAAAAAAAAACTTGGTGACTCTCAAGGTCCCTACATCCTATGTGCTAGGCTTTTACAAAATTCAGCAGCAAACTCGAAAGTGAGAGAAGACTTTGCTATTTTTGAACATGAACAAATGCCTTGTGATAACAGCAAGAACTTTTTTCAATAAGTTCCAAACTGTATAGGATTAAGAAACACAACATTGATCATTCTAATCCATGTTTTTACAGTCTGTAATATATCTTTTATTATTAGAGTGGAAATTGACAAAAAATTATTTTAATAGATATTGCAAATACATTGAAAGTGTATTTGGACACACATATACATTAAAAGTATCAGACAGCAGTGTGTAATCTAAGTTGTGAAATATGTTTTGAACACTTTTTATAGCTAAGAGAGCTGCTCAATAATTTGTAGAAGGGGAGACATCTGGATCATTATAGTATCTGTATGAACAAAAAATAGAGAGATGATTTCACAGCCATTTTTGACCTCTCTGAATAATTTTAATCTGACTATGCAAAAACTCTTCCCCAAGCAGACAACAGCATTGTACCGATGTCAATTATTGTAGGCAGTCAATGTATGGCTGCTGAATAAGTGATTCAGTCCTTACAGAATTGGTATTTAGATCTGGCATCTGTTTTTCTTGGCTTCTTTCACTGCTGATTCTGCCAGCTTCTTAATCTTAGTCCCTTGCTTTCTCTTATAGGAATAGACATTTTCCCATTACCTCTAAATTTTCTGCAGCAAGCAACAAGTTGACCTGTCTTCTTTTCTGTTATACTGTTTTGTTCAGACACAGTGTGCAACACATTCTGTAATCCTATCGAGGATATTTAAACCTTTAGCACATTGTTTGATTTTGATTCTCCTCTCCATTGCTCTGTACACAAAGGACTGTGAGACAAAATGAAGAAAGATCTGAATCCACCATAAAAGATAGGACACTTGAGGTAACAATAGGAAATTTTCCTACTAAATACATATTCCTTAAACACAACAGAAAAAAATCCTAGGACACCACAAAAGACATTCAAAACCTGAAGTTTCAAAACCTGAAGTTTCAAAACCAGAAAGGCTGCAGAGGAATCAAAGTCTTGCTGATAACAGATTTTTCACAGCCATGTCATCACTTCCTTCTCTTCAATTTAGAGGCAGTAAAGGCCTTTTCATCTCTGTGTGTCCTGAGCACCTTAACAGCTATCAAACTTATACCCAGCAGCTGCCTAAACATTTACAGGCAATTTCAAATCTAGCCATGGTACTGAACGATATGAGGCAAAAGAGTGTACAGTGTAATATAGTGTAATACTGTATTACATAGTGTACACATTACATAGGGTAACTCAATATAGTGCAATACTGCTTAAAACTGCACAGGATCCTCTATTAACCCACCCATATTCAAGCACAGTAGTTTAAAATTCAAACCCATTGATAGTGGCCAAGGTCAGAGACAAAATGCGATACTTAAAATCCCTCAGCTATCACCCTGAAGGGCATTTCTAATGTTAATCCAGAAATCTAATTAGGCAGCTTGACTAAAAAAAAAAAAAATCCCACTTGAAAAACCATTTAAGGTCATTAAATTGAATAGATTCCAGCTACCATGTGGAACAACACTAATCATATGGAACTGTATTCACTGTTCACTTTAGCATTACCAAGCAAAATATTTGCATGTAATATAAACAGAAAGAGAAGATAGTGCAATATTAAATCCTTGGAAATGGAAAACAGAAGAGCAGTTAGTAATGATGGCCAATATGACCAGCATTTCCTATACAGATATGCATGCAGGTGACTCACAGACACGAGTAGATTAACTCAGAGAATGTTTTTGGGAGGGCTTTTAAAGATGGTTGAAAGACTGCTTTCCATGATAATGAGAGGATGGAAAAGAATTTCTAGAGGAATCTGTTTTGCAAGGATCTTATGTATATTTATTCCGATGCTGTGGATCTCTAGCTGTCACCACCAGTGGCAACAAAAAGGCACTGGAAGAAAAATAAAATCTTAAAATAGTAAAGGAGTTAGTTCTACAGAAATATTTTATTACTACTTATTTGGCATTGTTTCAAGAAAGGTCACAAAGCACTTGAAAATATTATAAAGTTTCTGTGAATCTTTCAATAATATCAGGGCAAAAATAAAAACATAACCTTACTGATTCTTTCAGAGACTTCAGAAAATTACCTCCTTATTTCACTGTAAGCTTGCCTACTAGACTGAAAAAAAACCCCAAAAAACCCAAAAACCAACAAACTCATAACCACCAGAGATATACAGAGTATATTTTTTTATCTTCCCTGTAGTATTGCTAAAGTTCCACCCAATTAATCACTTACCCGTTAATCACTTTCAAAATCCCTTCCAATTTATTGCATATTATTGAATGCTGAAATACAAAGGCCTGTTGAGCCAACCGTAATTTCTTCTACTGGGCTGCTCAATTAAACACTACTAGTTTTCCATGTGCAAATAAAGGGATATTTTTATTCATTCTAATTTTGTAGGTTTTTTTCTCATGTTCAAAAAAGTTTATCTTAATTAGTTTGAAAGCTTGGTGGCATTTGAAGTGGTACATCATTCACTTTAAGATCTGAAAGTAAAGTAGCAAGGCTGACTTTGGGAATTCCATCCAAATCCAACAATTCAACTCTTAATGTCTGTGTGAGCTCAACAGACTTAAAATTTTCTTCCATCTGCCAAGAGAGCAGTTAAATAAAATAAAATTAATTCCTGAAAGCATATGTCAGGAAAATCTTCCAGGGCTTTTACATTCCCTTTAATAAAAACATTTCTTAGAGGTGTGCCATATTTTTCTACCTTCTAAGTGAGTTATTTACTGACTTTTACTGACTATAAGATACCCTAGTAACATTTCAAATACTAGTAGAATATTTATTTTACTAGCCAGCACTACCTTTTCCATTTTTCTACTGTATATCACCTTACAGAAAATTAAACAGGTAAAATCAATATGCAAAGAATTCTTTTTGAGAAGTCATATCATATTCAGATGACTGTATTCAGGAGAAATAGTTTTGAATTTAGGGGAGAATCACTGTTCTCTTTCAAATCTTTCTTTTCTGTCTTATGTATACTCCCAATACTCTTGTGATTCTGTACTGAATTCAATACTGATAAATTCTGTACTGAAATTATATTAGGCTTTTAGAGGCAGTATACTGATGAGAAAGAAGGATAGAAGGATCATCATTCACTTGCTGTTTCCATGTTATGATTTCTTTGGGATGAACTCTCTAACTCAACCACCTGTGCTATTCATTAGATAAAGTGATTAATTAATGAGAAGGCTAGTCTGTTTCACCTTGGCTAACATTCATAGATCAGTATAGTTCTTCTGATGTTTATGAAAGTTTCGTATCTAAAATATAATTCCATTTAAAGAACTCAAACTTCCACCAATATGCAAAGTTTGCGCTGCCAAGTCACTATTTGTAATTAAAGGAACTTAAACAGTGCTTCAAAGAAAAGAGATTTTCTTACAAGTTGATTTGTAGCTTCTATATGTGACAGCAATATACAGATATTTTTATCTGTAAAAATATCCAATGTCTTATTCTGTAATATGTTTGTACTACTTTGTGTTATTTTTTTCCTGTGGTTTACACAAAAGCAGCTTGTTAAATTGATATTATGGTCTGTGAGTCCCAAGCCTAGTTCTGAGCTAGAAGCAGGAGCAACTTTGAATCCATTTGAACAATATCAAATTACAACCTTAGGGTCTTATTCTTTCTTAGTCATTTAGAATTTAGAGTGAGACTGCCTCCTGAGAGGCCCAGGTTTATTTCAACCTCTGATTTGCTTCTATCATCTGTGTCTTTTTGTGGGCTTGCAAGATCACAACCCCTAGATGCTCAGTTGACATCATCACTCTAAGTAAAGCCTTTTCTAATTTCATTTTATAGATTAGATTTTGCAGATACTCAAGATTTTGATAGCATTGACTGCATATACTGGCATTAGCTTAGGCAGTTTGTGAACCTGCCTATAAGTATGTTATGAAGCAGTTTCCATGGACAAGGTCTGCCAAGTAGCAGGCATTTACAACCTTACACATAACCTTCCAGATCCCTTTTTTTAAACAATTAAATATCTTCTGTAACAGTACAAATACAGCTATTTGGTTTTTTTATGTTACTGATAATATTATTCATCTTAGGTTACACATCCTAAATCGTTGAAAAGTCTATATCTTGCTTAATCTGCCACCAGATGTATAACATATCTTCTCTAATCATTCCTTTCTACTTCTGATTTTTATCTCATTTATATAGTGCTGAAATTTTGGTGGTTTTTTTACTCCCTTGGATTTACATATTTCAGCTTGATTAGTTGAACTGGTATATTGCTGCTAAATCAGAATAATTACAATCAAGCACATTAAGAATAATAACTTTTTCCCTGGTGTTCTTGAACTTCAACAAGTCCTACTGCAACAATTAGCTGGTATGCTTCTCTTGCTGCCTTTTAATAATGTGCCAACATTACAGGAGTTTTATTCAACAGATTCTTAGCGAAAAAAATGTCTGCTGCATTTTCATGAAAGCTTTGTGCCTTTCTTCTGAAACTGTGAAGACATCTTCTGTGCTGCTTTATAAAAAAGGAACCACCAGGAACCACAGGTAAAATAGAATAATTATTTATTTTAAGTAAAGCCTCAAGATACTATAGTAGAAGGATATCACTTCTTCTTCTTCTTTTATTGCCTTGTAATTTCTACTGAAATTTAATGCAAGTGGGTTATAAAAGTAAGTGTCATATTTCTGAAAAGAAGAATAAATGAAAAAAGCAAGAGATTTTCTTTGCTGTTAGTTGAACTTTATTATTTTAACTAGTAATAAAGAGTCTGGGATGGATAGATACATTTAACTTAAAAGAGTTTGTGTTCTATTGCAATAAAGGAAGCAAAATATTCAATTGATTTCTATGATTTGATATGGCAATCACCCTCCACTGAAATGCTTGACCAGATGACACGCCAAGAAGAAAGGCACTTTCCATAAGCTACGGCACCTGCCAGCTTCCTTTTGGAGAAGGACTTAGGAGAGAAATCCAGGCTATTTCACCTACAAACACAGAAACCTGGAAGTAAACTTAGCTAAAGAAATTCAATTTAGTGCCTGCCAATCATTAACTATCTCACATGAGCCTATGTGAAAGATTTTGACTTATGGATAGCAGATGGTGAAAAAAGGATTACACTTCTTTAAAGAGATAATTTGGTTATTTGATATGGCATGAAATTTGCATACAAAGTTATCCAAATTTACAAAGGAAAAAAGACATCAATTTGCACACAATCTGTAAAATTCAGAACTATTTTGTAATTTTAATATATCTATTCTACTCATTCTAGCAAAAAAATTTAAAATATGAAAGACAGAAAATTAAATTGAATTTTTTCTTTGTCAACTGATGTATGGTGAATTTTCTGTTGATGTCACATGCAAATCCATCACAGTCGCTCTTGAACAGTGGTTATAGGAACCCCAACGCTCAGCAGTTAATCTTTAAAAAAATTAAAAAAGAATAGACAAGTGTATATAAAATAACTTATCCCACTATTTGAGCAGCAGGCCAGTACCCAGTATGTCACACCACTGTCACTCAGGAGTAGTGTTATGTCCAGTACAATCCCAGTGAATATCCAATGTATAAGCAGCTTTATGCAAAATATCGGCTATAGAATAATTCACTAGATGGCTTTTTCTCTTCCTCAAGTTCTTAATGATCATTAAAAGACATTTAAACACTTCAGACAAAGAAAAAGTTCAGACACAGAAGCACAAAGTGTTTTCATAACTTTTTTTTTCTAAAAGCTTTGCATGTAATTTATGTATTTGCTCAAAACTGCTGTTCTGCTAATCAGTTGCATCCATTGACAACATTTCCTCTTTCTTTGTTGCAAAGGATTTGACTCTGAATACAGCTCTGACACATTCAATTCAATGTGACAGCATTCTTAATTGTAGAGACAAGAAGCTCTGGCAGTCTTCTGATGATCTATTCATATGAGGTTCTTTTACATACTTTTGCATTTTTACTGTGAAGAAAAATTAACTCTTTGAACTGGAGTATGAACTCTCAAAGAATCTCCCCCTCAAGTGTTAGGTTCCCCAAACTCTGATTCTTATTCTGGTAATTTTCTTCTTTTGGAAGAATTTCTACTCTTTTATGGAAGACACCTCCAGTCTGAATGAATACACTGATGTGCAGGAAGCACCATCACACCCAGAGTCCACTAAATGCACTCATGGTTGTTGTCAGCATTCTGTTATGGGTAAGTAGCTAAATGAATATTTACTTCTCAGGCCCTGTACTTCCCTTCTTATCAAAATATTCAACTGGTCCCCTTAATTCTGTAGAACAGAAGGAAAAAAATACTTTGTGATTGACAATTTTGTCTGTTTTTCTAGAGAGAAAACTCCATGTTGATATTCCATTACAACTTTGGTATGAGATGGAAATTTTTATGAAAACATATTAATTTTTTCAGGTTTTCATTACTGCTCTTACAGTATTCCCTTTCAGAATACCAACATGGTTTGCTGGTAACAGCTGCCTAAATATGAACCACAAACACCAACCAAATGAAAAATGCTGTGTAACGTTTAGCAAAACCGGCTTTTAGATGATGATTGGTGAACTGTTTCTGCACAGACATAAGATAAACCGCAGAGCAACTGCAATGCTTCATGACCCATCATGATGGTGTGTTTTCCCATTCAGAAATTCTGTAAAAAACAATAGCCATTACTTTTATGCAAGGTGGAAAGAGCCTACAAATTTATAATAGTTGTACAATTCCAGAAGCTGATGTTCAAACTGGTAAAAAGTAATAACTGCTTCATGTATTATGTCAAATCAAATTTTAATATACTTCATTTGCCTTGAGAGCTCAACCACACAGAGGTTAGAAACATCTAAATTGTTCTCTAAAGCTTCTCTGTCTAATTATTATCCTATAATTATCTAATTGTTCCATGGTCTGAGTAACGTGTGTGACCTATCAGTAAAAACTAGTTTTCAGGTTTCCAAGATGATTGTGTATATAAGGTATACATTATATATTTCATACATATGGCAAAATCACTTCAGCTTTAAGGGTTGTGAAGGGAAGGTGTGATGTCTTGCATTTCACCCACAAAAAAAACTCATCAGCTTCATATACTGCACAGCATAGAAAAAACCTGTCATTCTTCTGTAGCTGGCAGTTCCTCAAATGTCAATTAGCACAGGTGGTCTTGTGGCAGATGACAGTACTCATCTCTGAATGTATAGGAAGGGAACAACACAGATGAGTCCAGATGTAAATCATGAAAGTGAGCTCACGGACATCAGTCAAGTATAGCCTGTAGTGCTAATATACTCCTAGTGACACTGAGAAAGAGCACAATTCTCACAACAGTGTCTTCAAAGTCAGCACACCAAGTTGTGGATCAAAACAGAGTACAATACAATTGTGGGGATCTAATAAGTTATAGAAAAAAAAGGATTAAGAATTTTGGCTCCGAAATGAAGATTTTAGAGTATTATGCAATTTTTGTTGAAATATGGTATCACATCCAAGCAAGTATGCTTAAAAAAAAATTAAAAAGTCTCCCATGTGTTTTCAGTGTCATCATTCAAAGTAATCTTCACTTAAAATAAATCAGAAGCTAAGTAGGATACTGTCTAGATCAGCAATCACAACTACTAGAGTGCCAAGGAATGGAAGGTCATTGGGCAAGTTCCCCAATGTGCAGCATATGCTATGGTCATGAAAGCTTAAGGCTCATGACCTGCTATGAACACAAACTGTTCCCAACTAGTGGTCAATAATTTTCTGTATCATTTGCAATAAATATTAAAAAACCACCAGCACAGTAAGAAATTGTGTCCACCTGCTTTCCAGGACATATTTGCATATTTGCTAAAAGAACAAGCATTAGTAAAGAATCTCTCTGTATCAGATTTTAAGGAGAAATTCTAGAAGCAGTTAAATCTTAGGAATTAAATTAGAACTTAAAGCTTAAGACATATGGGGTTTTGGAAGTCCTAGTTAGCCTTTTCTATAAAAATTTTACTTCAAATATAAATCATGGGAGTTTTGTCATTATCTCTAAAAGAAGTAAAATTACATCCTACTTTTGCAACCTCTTATTTGTTAGACCATAGGAAATTCAAAACTGTGTTTCTCCTCATGAATAAAATATTTAATAATCTATAAAACACTTTTTTTCCTGTATACTATATATTTTATGTTTCTGATGTGAACACCTGTGTTTCAGAAAAAGCTAATTCTACCAGTTTGTATTGAGCTATATGCTTTCTTCTGATGCTTCTAGTTTGTTCCCAACAGTACTAGATCTTAACAAAGTATCTCTCCAGTGATTCAGACTGGAAAACCATTGTATGTCAGATAGTTAGTGGTTTATACAATTGTTTGAATGACCAAAAAGAGGATTTGCATCCATAGAGAAGATCTGCATAGTGTGTAATGAAAAAAAAACAACATTTGGGGTTAATTCAATGCTGCATGAAAGCAGGGGTCCCAGCCTCTGGAGGGATACAAGATTTACTTGCTATCTGCATTCCTTTTTTTCCTCTATTTTCTTAAAACAGCCATTTTATTGAGCCATTTGTTGTCAGATCTTTCTTACCAAGATCCAGAAAGAACCCTGAACCATCTCTCTTTCATCGCCTTTGCCTTGGTACAAAACTATTTCTCAGGACTGCTCTTGGCTCATCTGACTTTTATATTTTTCTGTTCTTCAAACAAAAATGGATTTGCAGAATGCTACAAGGCTGGTTAACCTTGTCCCCCAAGAAAACAGCAAAAATTGCTATAGATGCAGAGCTTTAGTTCTGACGTAATTTACTCTCAGAGACAACAGTCTGAAGGTTCTTTTAACTTTTGGTGAAAATAAGGTTTATTACTACACTATTGCTGAGGGGCTACTACATATTCTAACTTAACCTGATTCACCAATAATCTTCAAAGACAACCTAGTTGAGAAAATAGTTAACTAGAAAGGGAAAGTCTTGGCAGTGTAGAAGGTAACACTTTTCATAGTCAGTGGTCAGATGACAAAAAAGATCAAGCAGTATTATGGAATCCAGCTTTCAAAACAAACTATTAATGGGTCATTTTCTTTCTCAGAGGCTCACTTTGAGCAGAGGAAAGATAGTTTAAGTGTCCAGCTTCTGAAATACCATTGCAAAATGCACAGCTGACAGAGTTCAGGAAGGCTGGAGAATGAAGACTGCTAAGCAAAATCTATCAGCAGGCTCCTTTAGATTAACCTAGAACTCCATTAAGAGGGTTCCTTGGTTAGCAAAAATACATTTTAAAATAATTATTATTTGGGGAACTTCACAATCAATCATGCTGATAGATGGTTTCATTTGTCTGGGAGACACTGTTTCAGTGCTGTGACAGGGCAAAAAGGAACAACAGCAAATTTGGCTGTGAGCCACTTGGCACAGTGTTTCAGCATATGCTGCTCTGCATCACAGTTTTAGAAGGACAGAAAGCTCTTAGAAAAGTAAGTGGACAGAATCAATCTCATATGAGGCAGCCAAAGGCATAAATGCCATTTTCATCTGAAGATTTCTTCACAAACTGATTCTCCCCATTAGGCAGCAGTCTTTGCCAATAAATGTAACTAGTTTTGTTCAAGTATTCATGGAGTATTACTGAAGTAGCAGATTTCCTTACTGAGAATATCCTGAGCAAGTAAACATTGAATTACCTGCACTTAGAGACTGGGCCATGAACTCTTGCACATAGAAGGGTTCAGAATTAAGCTATGACTCCACTACACAGTTTTCACTCTGTGCAAATGATGACGGTCTTTAGAGAGCAGATATTCCTCATCTGACAATCTGCTCCATGGCAACTGTAATGATAGTGACACTGGCCTTTAATGAAGCCAATGCCACTACAGGATTCATCTGGAGTGATGAAGGTCAGCTACACCACTCTCAACATGCCTGTTACCAGCACAGGACCCGAAGGGCAAAAACTGATGGCTCATCAGTGGCACAGATGTGCCTGCAGGAAAATGTTCCTCTGGTTATTTATGGTTGGATAAAGTCATTTACAGAGTCTCAGTGGAGCCAAAGGGCCGTAACCAGACTTGAGAATCTATTTTCTTTTTTAATCTTCATAGGAATTTCCATATACTGTAACTACATTGCATTCATGGAATGTTTCCCTCAAAGAAAAATCTGTTTCATCCAAACCCATTATTTGAAAGAGGTTCCTGAAGGGGGTTTTCTACAGAATATTTCCCACTAGAAAATCAGGGTGAAATGAAAAATTGACATGTGTTCAGTTTAATCTGTCTGTTTAGTTGGGGCAAAAGAAAGCAGGAACTATAAAAAAGAATGAGATAAAAGAGACAATTACCCAATGCCTTCAACAGTCATCAGAAATATCTGATGAAAATACAATTTAATATTAATGTTGCTCAAGCAAAATATTCTAATATATAGAAAGGTGTTTTTCAAACAATTTTCCATCAGAAGAAAGGGGGTTCTACATTTTCACTTTTGAAGAGATTGCGGACAAAAGAGCATTACCTCAACACTTCCCATGTGACAAATTCCTTTTACAGATAATTTCTAGCAATGATTGGCAAGGAGTTCTCTTTGATGACTGTAAACAGAAGTTAATCAGAAGAAAAGACTAGGTGAACCTTGAGATGGACAAAGCTGAGGTATTCAGAAGATGCAAAGCGAAGACAGAAAGAGGACATAGAAAGAGAAGTCAGCATATAAATGAAGTGCAGGGTTGGGAAGCAACTGCAAAGAGATAGTTAAAGATTAAGTAGTCTCCCTGCTAGTGGTCTCAAGTATTTTTTCTGTCTTAAACCTCCAAACTTCATTTATTAAGGATTCTCATTGCATCTACATGCTAGTCCGAGTATATGATATTTATTAGTATTCGTAAAAAAATTGTTCCTTAACTTCCATATGACTTTTTGTCGTCCCTACTTGAACAGTGGAAAATGATCATTCTTTAGATACCTTCATATATTTAGGAAACTTTCTACACACAGGTGCATCAACATTGAATTACTCTATTAATCTTCGTAATATTTGTCATACACAAAACAGTGTATCACTTTAAAATTACAAAACATCTGTCTCAAAATGATTTTACACAAACTAAATCAGCCCTGTTATTAAGTGAATCACCATTTCCTTCAGCCACCACATCATAAGTTTTAAGAATTAATATATGTTCCTAATTTCATTATTCATTCTTCATTAGCCTTCTCTAAAAAGTCAAGATAGATCCTGACACTTGTGCCATAATATATATAAGGAAAGTATTTTTGTATTATTTCTCAAGTTCTTTAATTTAAAACACTGTCTAAATCCTGTGTTGCATTATTTTATTTAACTGTGCTTAACAGAAAAATGCAAACTCATAAATAAAAACATTTTGGCTTTCTACAATATGGTCAATCTACTTAGTCAGAAAGTACTAAGAAGATCTGTTCTCACAATGCTCCCCAAAACAAAACAACAACCATATACAACAAACCAACCAACCAACCAACCAAACAAAAATCTTCATAAGTAGGATATATGTGTGCATAAAACAGAGGAACCAATAATTACCACTTTACATGTAGCACATATGTTCATGACAAACCCTTTCGTTCTCTACATAATTTCAATAAATCCTGCAGACTGTTATTTTTTTGAAACAGTGATTAGATTACCCTATTGCAAAAATCACAAGTAATTTAAATATATTTTGAACATTTGTGTGCAGTTCTCAAATTTATGTTTGTATTTTAACTTATTAATTATTTACTTATGCATTCAAAAATAAAATATGGAAGCTTTTTAATTGTTAATGAAGACAAGAAAAAGTTTGAAAAAGTTTAAAAAAGTCAAATCTGGACCTCCTCCGTCAATGAAAACAGTAAAGAAACTTCTGCATGATTAAAACATTACCCTTAAATGATGCTTTTCAGAAAATGCATATTGATATTAGCAAATAAATTTTTCATTTTATGTCAGATATAGCTTTTTTAACCTAATTTCATAGTGGAAACTGCTGTGGTAAATGACAGAATTTACAGAGCCATGAAACGGACAGAGAAATATGTTGAGCATGTTAAAGACTAAGAGATTTTTGTAACCATTCTTTGTGCAACTTATATCATATGGTCTGCTACTTCAATAAAGTGAAAGTTAACTGGCCTACTTTTAAATACAGATTTGAAAATCATTATGCAAAGCATATATATTAATTAATATATCTATTTAGCGATAGTTTTTAGAAGCTTGTACAGCACTACAATTGTCCAGCAGATGACATTTTGACATAAAGGCAGGATAGGCTCCTCAATGCATAAAATACAAATGCACTTGCTTTAAGTAGGATGCCTATTTATACAGGAAGATGAAGAGTCAAAATAAAAGCTATGCCCGTTCACCTATACTTATTTTAGCTCTACCCCAAAATACATTCATAAGTGAAACAATCCAACTGCTGATGAACAGCTGTGAGTTTCACAAACCATCTCTGGACTTACTAAACTGGACATAAAATATTGTGTACTCTGCTTCTAATCAAAAATATAGGTGAGCGCAATCTTAATTTAACAACATGGCTTTTCTGTAAGCACACTAAAGCACACTTCAGTCACAGAATAACCTTCAATGTGATCAATAAGCATTAAGAATTTAAATAGCTTCCAGGACTGGGGACAGAATTTACTACAGGGTACCAGCAGGCTCAATTTGGCAAGGCCAGAGTGCTTTGCTGAATAAGGTGTTCAAGATATGCATAAAGTTTAGCTGTAAAATATTTTACCAAGTATGGCCCATAATGACAAATTAAGTGAAAATCAAGAATGCTTCTAATATTTCAAAAGTACTTTTAGCCTAAAATTAATTAAACTTCTTTCACAACATTTTTAATGGCACAGAATTTAAATTTTATTTCTTCCCTTGTAATCTGTTCAGCCATCCAACAGACTATGATTTTAATATTTGGTTATTGTCTTGTAAGTTGATTTATGAAAAATCAAAAATGTTCAAGAGATCAGTTATAGCTTAAACAAAAATCAAATATTAGCTTCAGAAGAGCATTAGATGGGGTTTTCTACATTACGAATTATAACCTGCAGTACTGAATTCCTTGTAAGAAATATATTGATAAAATACTGGCACTTTTCAAGTTTCCCTGGATAGTTTTCATGAAATCTAGTGCCTAGTCCACAAAGTCCTTTGTCCTTATTTAAAATTAATATGGATTTTGACACATGTTCACAGGTGGTTACCTAGGAAATTTTAGCATGCTTTGGACATAACTGAAAAAAGTTATTCTCAGAAGCATTTGCAATTTTAGGTGGATGCTACTTGAGAAGTACATGTGTAAAAAGGCAAGAAGGCTAGCCTGTGTCACCATGGATGTGTCAGTGTCTCCATTACCCAGATCAGATTTAGCTATAGTTTGCATAAAGAGGAAGGGTGATTCACCTTGGGTCAAAGATTCAGTGCTCAGTAAAGTTTTCAGTGACCTTATCTATTGCTGTCACTTTCCACTGTAGGGATCAATTTAACTTTACGGCATCCAAAACCTCTTTTATTCCTTTTTGCTGCCACAGCACAACTCAACGCAATTCTTTAATTGAGTGCTCTTAGTAGGCACTTAAGACTCTCAGGATAATTGTGTAATAGAATACACAGTCTTACTGCCTGCAACCTACTGGCTTTCTTTTTTGTTCTCACACTTCAGAACAAAAATAAAACAAAACAAACCCCCAGTATCCAAAAAACCTCCTTCACCCTTCTACTCTCCAAAGTACGATCATAGAAAACTAGAAGGGGGTTTTTTTGTTTGTTTGGTATTTTTTTTGTTATTATTTTCATTTTTTTTATTTTAAAGAGGAAAAAAGGGATAGGAAGGATAATTGTGAATAATGTGAATATCCAAGGAATGCTAACAAAATTCAGAAAAAAAATATTTTGGCCACAAGCATTCAGTATTAAATTGAATTCATTGCAAGCAGAGTAAAGACTGATTTAAACTCACTCATAAAAGCAGCATTAAGGAGAAATCTAGATCTTCAGACAAGAAATTCTGATGCAAGATTAGATGCTATGCAATATGTTATACCATCCAAAGTCTCAGGTTTTAATATATGTTTTTCTTTAGCTCACCTGGTAAACCTGCCAAACAGAATTAGCTGTGCAGGTCATCTACCCAACATCTCCTCAAAGTCAAACAGAATAAGTAGTTACAGCACTTCTTCATCATATGCTCTTTTAAAAAGTTATTTTCTATTTATGATTTTTATTGCATACAGGTGGTTGCTGGTACACAACAGCAAATTGAATGTGTTTCATAAAACCAGTTATAGATATTGTTCAGTACTTATTGGCATTATCATCCACCTTGTTTGCAACCTAAAAAGTCAGTTTTCCAGGGGAAGCTGAAAGAGACATGATGGACCCTTTAGCTCTAAAAATCCCTCCATAAGATTCCTTGCTATTTCAGCTTTGAAATTAATTAGGGGAGGAGGATTAATACTAATAAGTTATTCAGTTAAATGTGCACAATTAGATGCCATTTACAGTATTTTAAACATTAATTTTCAAACTTTCTTTTAAGAAGGTGTAGTCACAGAAAAACAGGATTAGCAAGCTATTTCATCATATGAACATTTAATGCTTTAAAATATTACCTTCAAAGGGAGGCAGTAGCTCTAAATAAGACAATATGATGTTTTATCTGATTTGATTTCAAACCTCAAGGTCTGTATATTCTCATGCTGCACCCAGAAATTTTGCAAACGAATTTATTTCCCACATTCAGTGAGGCTTCTCAAGTATTTAACTACATATTTATATGGCTTTTGAGGAAAACATATAAATCATCCATCTACTGATAGGTGACAGGAAAAATAAAGGAAACACTCAATGGCTTTATATATCTATATGTATATCTATATCTATCTATCTATATATGTATTTATCTATATCTATGTATGTATATGTATGTATAAATGTTTATTTTTTTCACCTCAACCCCCAGTTCAGAGACTTAAACCAATTCAATGACCTAGGTGGGTATGGAAGATGTGTTACAGGGACAACTGGTCTCTGAATCAGCAGGTTACACATCACTGTACTGCAATCTAGATGAGCTTTCAAGATTAAGGCATTTATCTCTTACTAACAAGAACAACTCATGTACTGATTGTGGTGTTTTAAAGTATGCAGTCTTGTCTTTAATTATCTAATTGCAGCATATGTTTTGAGACACTTCTGAAAGTATAAATAATGGGCTGTTTCCATCTAAATATCTGACTCTTCTATTAGGGGCTGAGAACAACCTCTCCTTACAGCAGTTACCCTGGCTAAACCCTGTTGTTAAAGAGATGGATGCCCAAGACCACTTATACTGTTCTTAATCTTATGGGTGGAATTACAAGCAAAATAGTGAATTTTCAATACTGATGACAGAATGTGTTTTACAATACTGATTATTGAGAGAGTTAGAAAATTATAATGCATCTTTTAAATCAATTTTAAATCAATCAACCAATTAAATTTTAAATCATTACAGGTCTGTATGAATCTTTACAGACTATAAGAAACACACATTTTTTTCTTATATATTTGTTACTTGAAGAATACTGGAAATATTATCATTTGGTGCCTACACTGTAAATACACAGGCTTGTAAATACAGATTGGTCAATTCCATCCTTTAAAAGAAAAACTTAATGTTTTTTGCCTTATTTATTTTCTAAGATGTTTTAAATAAGAAAAAATTTCTAAAAGCAATAATTTTTGTGGCTTTTATAGCGTATCCAATATTCCACAGAGGACTATTTTGCATGCAACATATATCAAAAAATAGCAGTTTAATAAATTCAAGAGGCACCTTGATCAGAAGGCAAGTAAGGAATATGAATGCCACTGCTAAGGAAACAAAACCTGCTTGGTACTAAATTTATTTCATCCCAACAAAAGAAATTCAGGAAAACTTCAGAAAGACAAACAAAAAAAGCAACTTACTGACTTTAAAAATGTGTAAAAGAGTTATGTCCTGTCAGAGTATAAAAAGACCAGCCTCTGAACACTTAACTGGAATTCAGAAATTGCATTCTCCCCCTCCACGTGCACTACAGAGAGGGCAATATAACTAACCCCATAGCCCACTAAATAGAGTATTGCTAAGAATAGGCCATAAGTTTTGTATTGATGTTGCAAGGACTCAGAAATGAG
This sequence comes from Chamaea fasciata, assembly GCF_029207755.1. NCBI lineage: Eukaryota > Metazoa > Chordata > Aves > Passeriformes > Sylviidae > Chamaea > Chamaea fasciata. The sequence goes on along the minus strand of NW_027094086.1, from coordinate 68,384,196 downwards.
CTTTTTCAGGAATAATTTGTACTTTTCTTGACCTGCCTGGAACTTTGCTTTAACTTGTTTAGCTATAACATCCTGACTAGGTGGCTATGACTGGTTAGTTTTATTTTTGCATGATTCTGTATTATATAACTAAGCCTGTACATACTCTTGCAAGAAGTATTTATTCTGTAGAACAAAATATTCATGGCTCTAATATAATGATGCAAAGAAGAGAAATACAGGCTTGGTATGACAGTGGAGGCTTTAAAAGCAGGTTGAAAACTGTGTGGAATGTAGAGGAGCACATGGCATGGGATGGTGAGAGAAGTCACTCAGGGTTGGCTCTAGAGAGCCTAAACCTGTAAACTCAACTATGGATAATTAAAAGAATGCAGGGTAACAAGGAGAAAAGCAAGAAATATCCAGTATATGCAACACACTTCCTATATAGTAAATTCAGCTTTTACATGGACCGACAGGTATAGAAAGAGCAAAGTTGGCAATATGTGTTAGAAGAACATAGAAATGACCCTAGGCAGCTCCTACAGTGAGGGGGAGGCAATTACAATTAACATCATATTTCTCTTGTAAATGGACTCAGGATTCTGAAAAGTTGCATGTCCAACTGAAGATGTCAACTGCAAGAAGCCAAGGAGCAGTGGAAGGGTGAATATAAATGCAACGAAAGGGGTAGATGAAAAGGAGTTCATGTTTAATAATTTTACTTTATTGTTATTACCAATTCTTCCACAATATGGGAGAGGTTTTTTGTTTTGTTTTTTTTATTTTCCTGTCACAAATTTGAAGCAATGAATATTCTTTAAATAAATATTTAAGCCTTCAATTACACAAAGAAAAAAATACTGGCTTTACATAGATACAATTTGTTTAATTTTTGCCCTTAAGAAGACAGAAACTGAAGTTTAGATCCATGCAAGATGGTACTGAACAATTTTTTGGGGTCTCAACATAAGGAAGTAACCTTCTAGTTTAGTAAAACTCATGCAACCTAATGTTCATTTCGAACAGTTTCCCCCACAGTCTTCCACACAGTTTTTCCTTCTACATACCTTTCTTTCCTGTTTGTATGGACCAACCTTTACATTTAAAAAGAATCCACAGGAGGGTATATATTTGTTCAGGTATTTGAAGAAAAAAGATTTTTATGCTTTGCTGTCTACTTTTAAGATATTTAATCCTAACAGAATACTACTGGAATGACATTTTTAATTTCAGTTTCAAGTAACATGGAATGGAAGAAACATTAGATATAATGCATTTATTTCTATAACAACCTACTCTGGCAGGACCTCATTATACTTCAGGCTGTCATCTGGAGCATCTGTTCACATATCCCTTAAACTGTGAAGTGGGCAATGTATCAGCACAAAGTGCATGCTAGAACACCAGAGTGATACTAGGATCATCCCTTCTCAAGTGAACTTTTGCATATGTCCTTTCCAGAAAAAAAAAAGAAAAAAAAAAAAAAAGAAAAAAAAAGTCTATACCTTGGACATCACCAGAACATATGGGCTGCTGCTACTTGCAAAAAAGTAACACGTAAGTAAAAACATTAGAGGAGACTACATAGAATATGGTTTCCCCATAGAAATTTTTCTGCAGGACAAGCAGCCTATAGGCAAAGTAGTTTGAAATTATTCTAGCATCAGGTAACAAATTTCAAAGCTGAAGTAATCCATAAAGATACTCATTTTCACTTTTCTGCACACGTGTTACAGCTACTTCAAGTAGATCTCAAAATCTGAAAGACTATGGTGTTTGATTGAAACCAGTGCTATTTTCTTACTAACTGTGCTCATTCAGCAAAATGGTAAAGCTGAGCAGAATCATCATGCAAATCTGTGACAAGCTTTAAAATACTAGCTGTAGAATGAATACACATTTTATATTTATTCATAACGCCAAGAGACTAAAAATCTGAATCTTTCTTACGTCTGCTGAACTTTACAATACACTACAGAGCAAGAATTCTAATATTAAAAATATAAAAATAAACCCCAAACCTAGTATGAGGTACAGTCATAACATTTGGAATTGGCTATCATTTATATCACATTATTATAATGTGCGGAGAGCACACGTTTCCTGATGGAGCCATTAGTTGTGTTTACGTTCCAGTACAAGACACATGCACAGTACGCTTCACTAAAAAGTAGCATGTAAGAGAAACAGGCACACTGTTTGCATCAGAATTCTAGCTGCAGAGGACCTTAAAAATATCTACAATTGAACTTCCAGCCTCATGTTCAGTTTTCAATCTCCTATAAACCAAAACATCTGAATATTAACATGAAGTTGGCCACCGTTCTGAAACCCATTGACCACCTTTTCTCACAAGAGAATAAATGTGGTAGAAGCTGCAAAAACACATTCAAGTGTTGTCCCAAAAAAAATACTGAATGCAGCCAGCAAGCTCTAAAGAAGTACTGCAGCTTTCAAAACATGCAAAAAACTGATAAGCATCCTCAGCCTTCTAAATCTTAGAGAGCATCCAGGCACAACTCCAGAGACAAGATATCCTTGTAGAAGATATTGCTCCACAAAACAATTTGGAGGTGGAGCTTAACCTGTCTTCTTTCTGAAGCTGATCCACAGAATTCCTTCTTCACTAACAGTACAAAGAGGTAAACCTTCCTTGACCTTTTCTCCTGGAAACTATATTTTGTCTGAAAAGGCTCTTCTTCAGTAGGGAAATATGCCTAGAATAGTCGAAATAAGCACCTTCCATTGCTGCAAATAGTTGGCCCAAAAGTTGTGACTGACTAAAAGGCACTATGGTTACATGCCAGCATTTCAAAGGTTGTGCTTGCATAATCAGGTGCTGAGCAGGCTGGAAACAATGAGGCTGCTTACATCTGGTCACTATCAACCCGAAACTCCTTAGTCTACAATTTCCCATCGGCTATATGTCTCACTGAATACTCAAAATCAAGAATCAACACAGTTCAACAGAGGAGGAAGAGAGAAATACAACCCAAAAAATTTTAAAGGTAAGAAAAAAATTAAAATAAGAAGAGTTAAGGCGTCGGTTAAAATTTTTTTTAATCAAAATTATGGCAAACTTCTTATTTTGGTTCCAGAAATTTGATGTAGATGAGTTGTTATCTACAGGAGGACTCAGTACTTCAGTAAACCTAAGGACAAGAAGCCTAAGGACATCTCTGGATTATATTTCCTGGTAAGTTTATTATATGCATTAAGAAAAAAAAAAAAAAAAAAAAAAAAAAAAAAAAAAAAAAAAAAGGCTCAGAAAAGTGTAATTCTCCAAAATGTATGGAGAACCCTATTTTTTCTAACTAGTGACTTATTTTCTATGTCTGAAATGCCTTCAGTTCATAATTTATTTTAGGGATTAGAAATTTCTAAAAGTTCAAATGAGTCCCAGTTGTCATGTTATGCCAATGTAATGACATTGTTATGTGTAATTTATCATCAAACTGACAATTTTGTAGTACAAAGGGGAATGAAAGATAACGGATTACAATGAAGGACCTTGAAAAGAGATTTCAGAATTTAATGATTTTGGTTTAGAAAAAAATTCTGTCTCAGGGTTGTTCATCTTGTTATTCTATTTTCTCCTTCATTTAGACTTAAAATATTGGTAACAATCTAATCACTACCAAAAGTTTCCAACAACTGTATTTTTAATAGTGGCCTGGCTTCAAAGCATTCTATATTGCTGCCAATATCCTGGCAAAGTCTCTGAAAATTACAGACATTAAAAATGGTCATTCCCTACATAAAATGATCTGGCCTTTGTCCATTTTTTTTAATACTAAATGAACAAAATCCAATAAATGATTTTTCCTCAGGCTCAAGACATTCTTTCTCCATAGAATTTATGTGACATGAGTATGCATGATAAAGAAGAAAGTAAAATACATTTTACCAATTGTGGCACATTCCCAAAATCATAACAGAGTGCTGGAAATGTATAAATTTTCTAAATACCTTGTGATAATGTATCTACTTTTATTTGATTATATACATACACTGGCATGTGTCTTTAATAAAAGTAGACCTGCTACAAAAAGGAAGGAAAGACATAGACTGCAAAGTAGCCCATGGTCTTGTACCAGCTTCCAGCTGCAATTAGAACTGGAGCTTGTAACAGACTTTTCCACATATCAAGTGCATATTCTAGCAATTCTGAGTTAGTTCCTTAATTTTTCAATCTGAAAATTCTCAATCTGAAATGCTCATAAAGGAGAAGTTGATTCTTATTTTTAAACACGTCTTCATAATTTTGTAATTGGGAAAAGTACTTGGGGGCAAACTGGGCCATGTCTGAAAGCATTGAATCATCCATAGAAATGTGTTACTGATAGAGCTTCACTCAGTTTAAGAAAACTGTGCTCACTCAGTGTAGTCAAGGACATGAGACTGAGAATACATCCAAAGTTCTTCCCCTTATCACAATTCCGTGCAAAGTCATTGTTCCTCAGGGATCAGTTTTGGGACCAATGCTGTTTCATATCTTTTTCAGCAACCCAGGGAGTGTGATTGAGTGCAAGTTTGCTGATGACACCACGGTGTGTGGTCTGGTTGACATGCTGGAATGAAGGGATGCTGTCCAGATGGACCTTGACAGGCTTCAGAGGTGCGCCCATGTGAACTTCATGAAGTTGAACAAGGCAGAGTGCAAGGTGCTGCATCTGGGTTGGAGCAGTTCTAAGCTCAAATACAGGCTGGGCAGAGAATGGTTTGAGAGAAGCCCAGAGAAGATGGATTTGCGGGTGTTGGTTGATAAGAGGCTCAATCTGAGCTTATGGCAATGTGTTTTCAGCCCAGAAGGCAAAATCATGTCCCAGGCTGCATCAAAAGTAGCAGGGCTAGCAGGGTGAGGGAGGTGTTCTTTTTCCTCACCTCTTCTCTCCTGTGACCCCACCTGGAGTGCTGCAACCAACTATGGGTTCTCCAGCATAAGAAGGACGTGAATGTGCTGAAGTAAGACCAGAGGAGGGCCACAAAAGATGATCACAGGGCTGGAATCCCTGATCTATGAGAACAGGCTGAGGGAGTTGGAGTTGTCCAGCCTAGAGAAAAGCAGGCTCCAAGGAGACCTTACAGCACTTTCCACGACCTTAAGGGGACCTGCAAAAAGGCTGGAAGGACTTGTCACAAGGACATATAGCAAAAAGACAAGGGGCAATGTTTTTAAACTAAAAGAGGGTAGGTTTAGATAGATATTAGAAAGAAATACTTAACTGCAAGGGTACTGGAATAGATTTCCCAGAAAAGCTGTAAATGCTCAATTCCTGAAAGTATTCAAGGCCAGGTTGGATGGGGATTTGAGACACATGGTCTAGTGGAAACTCTCCCTGCCCGTGGCAGAGGGGTTGGAAGGAGATGATCTTTAAGGTCCCTTCCAAAGCCAAAGCATTTTATGATTCTATGATTAGACACTTTGCATGTCCAAATTCTAATGGCTGCAAAAAGCCTGAAAAACTAAATACACCTCTGAAATGCCACTTTTACTGTCTGTAGGTGGCAAGATTTTGAACAACGTGAGGGCTACAGGAGTGGCTGCTTTTACTGGACATCAGAAGGAGTCTTGTCCCAGACTCAGCTGGTTTCAGCCTTCTCCATGATAGACCCACAACAAGACAAAGCGGAGGTTGTTGGCCATTTGTGCATTTCCTCTGCCATAGCATATTCAAAGAGAGAGAAGAAAGGAGAAAGTGTGAGAAACAATCCTGCAAGCAACAAGGTCTGACAAGGAGGTGAGGATGTGCTCCAGGTGACATACCAGACATTCCCTTGTAACCCTTTCTGGAGCAATTTATTTCCCTGCAGCCCATGTACTTGACCATATTGAAATAAATATCCATCTTGCAGCCATCAAAGGACTCCACTCTGGAATGTTGCTGGTTATTTCCTTTTAAGAATAAGATATTAAAGAATGTATATTTTGTGTGTATATTTTCAGATTCGCAGACCTACTATTTATTAGTCATAATGCATCACAATGGTCAAGGTTTCTTTCTAACGCAAGATTCATGATGGCTTGGACTTAAATTATTGTACTTCCTGGAGTTCTGAATGCCACAGATACATAGCACAAGTTTAGGAAGATTTGCTTGCTATCAAATATCATACTCTAATTTAAAAATTTATATATGAAGAGATTAGAGGATTGGACTTGAAGAGATAGCACTACTATGATATGTCTTCTATGAAGAATTACCCTTAGATTTTTCACATTCTTTTTTAATTAAATAACAAATGATTTCTACACATAGATGTAAAAATGTGAATAGGTATAGATACATAAGATAAATGCTTAAGTGTTTATATGTATTAAAAATATGCGCACATATTGCATGTCTAGCTCTTGACACAGCATGCTGTGCATCTGGATTTCAGATTACAGCAAACACTTTTGATTATTTGCATGTATAAAGCTATATTTGGCACTACATTTTAACTTCTTATATTTAAGTGAGGCTCAGGTGAGATTATTCTGAATGCTAAGATGCCATTGGAGAATGTTAGTCCTCTGACAATAAAGAGACTGACTTTTGATTTGCAGTGCCTTGTCATTCACTCTTGTCTCTTCTTAACTAATGTAGCATACTGGGGAGCTAAAGACTGTTCCCTGAGTCAGTCTGTTTCAGCCAACAAAGCCCAACCCTGCTAATTCCTGTCATTAAACAACACTCTAATTCTATCTGGTCCAAACCATCAGAACCTGTTCAAACTGCGAAGATTGCCTTATTGGCATACAGGAGTCTTGTCTCTCTCTTTTAGTCTGCCCAATACCTCCACCAAAGAAACTTAACCAAGGTACCCATTCTATTTTATTAACTGACACACTTCTTGAAGAAAAAGCATATCACAATCTTTGCCAACATTCTGCTGCCTTTCACCACTACAGTGGAAGTATTGAAATGCAACAGAACCGTAGAAAATGTTGACTCTTTAGCAGTTGGGTACTGCTTATCAATATAAGTGAATGCCACCACAAAAAAAATACACATTTGCCAAGAACTCAATATGTCTTAGCAAGAACGTTCTTTAATAGGTATGATTGCATATCAGTTTATCATAAGAAAAAAAAAAAAAGGAACTGGATTTCCATTTCTCATGGTTTTAGTTGTCAATAGCTCAACATTATTTCCACAAAAAGAAAAATATGACCACCTGTTTTTTATTGTCACATGAATAAATCATGCCAAAGACTGACACACTCATAGAAGTGTGGTTTCTTCTTTTTTGTTTTATTTTGACAGCTGTGCACACTTGTTTATTTCCAGAGGTGAAAATTTGATCATGACAGAAGGAATTTTATTATGATAAGACAGAAAGGGAGAAAATAACTGAAGAGAAGGAAATAAAAGGCCTGTGAAAACATAGAATGAAAGCAAATAGGGGAAATGGGAGGATGATGGTGTAAAGAGCCTGAAGGAGACAAAGGCATGGAACTGAATCAAGCAGCAAATCAATGTAAAAGAATGAATTCCCAGATTAAAAACTCTGAAGGTCTCCTGAAATTGATGGCACCTATCTCCATTAAAGCCATCATACTCCACTCATATCAGTTGAATTTCTATGTATTGTAGTAACTGTGGGGTTTTTTTCTTCTCTGATTTAATGGTTTGGGAGTTATTTTTCTCTTCTTTCCACCATGATCAAAAAGACAGAGTAACTTTTGTGGTGTTCTTGGTATTTCATACAAAGAAAGCAAATTGAGCTTTAGAGTGATGCAACAATATTGGTTCAGTCCCGTGCTCAATAACAGTTCAATCACAATCACAGCCCTATTTTCCTCAAAACATCTTAGTGATTTCCCAACCCAGTATTAGCAGAGTCAGGTATTGCTTGTCTGATGTGACCAGATGCAACAATATCTGGGGTACTGCAGCTGCTTGTGTCAAACTTCTGGCTACAAACTCTACCTCTCTTGTTGATGACTTGAAGAAATCTTCTTGTGCATATGCATATGGTCATGCAAGTGCAAGGGTTCCATTCAACTTGTTTTGGACATGGAATTTTGAGATACTGTACGCAGAGAGGCCCGGCCCTGAGAGTACTTACAACATTACTGCTCTTACATATCCCGTTATATCTGGTCCTCTTTAGAAACAGTCTACCCTGGAGTAAAACTAAATGGCTCTGTTCTAAATAAAAAAAGTGCATTAATGAAAAGATGTCCCTGAAGTCACGAAGAAAAATTGATAAATAAGCAATACACCAAGATAACAAGCAAACTACTTAGTTGTTTAATTAATAAAATAAAATCTATTTCATGAAATTGGTAATATTTTCCCACTGCAGTATAATGTGAAGTAACTAGGAGATTTTCATTTAATATAATGTGCTACAACAACTATACAGTTCTGATTAAAACCAAACAGGGACCAAATTATGAATGTATTAATAATGATGCTCTCTTCATGAAATCCTATAGCATTTTTTCAGTTCCCTAAGGATGTCCCAGAATACATCAGAACTCCCTAGTTATCCAATGATGTGTAGAGATTATACATTCTGTGTAATTTTTTTTTTTAGCAAATTAGTACTTACTAAAAATGATATGAATGAAACAAAGAATTAGAATTTAGGCAAATAGTACTCATTAAATTGGATGCAAAAGGGGAGGATGCCAGGGAGGAAATAACCCTAGAATATGTTTTCTGTCATTATTTTCAGCCATTCAACAAATATTTTCTGGATCACTGAAAATGGATAACACCTTTTCACAGATGCATGTTAATGTCCTGTTCTCTCTCAAGCTTGTAGTGTACTTTTGCAGGAAGACAGCATGACTGATCATCTGTTTCCCAGGCACGGTATTTGGTTGCTGATATTTTCTCAACTGAGAAAGAAAACAAAGACTGGCTTGGTTTAGCAGCTTTGCACTGACTATTCATTGCTAACTAACACCATTACCAGGGAATAAAAGGTAAATTCAGGGAACGGAAAGTATCACCCAAACATGTGAGGTCCTGAAAACTCTCCCTCCCTTGGCTCCTAAGACAGGAAGAGTGCCAAAAGAGAACAAAGCAAGGTCAGCAATTAAATGAAGCATGCATGCAAGCTCTTGAGAGGTAGCATAGTATAAGGGACAGTTGCAATCTCACCAATTATATATACCTTGAGGTCATACTTACCAAACAATACAAAATGGGCTGAAAGACTAATGACTCAAATCAGCATACGCAAACTTGGATTTTAAAATGGTTGTCTTTACTGCTGTGACAGCTGCTTTATAGACTATTTCATTCTTAAATGGATCACTATTAATTTGATGCTGTGGAAAACCTGAGATACACCCATAATCAGACACTGACTAAGAAGACATTAAATACAGAACTCATTTAGGTAACTGCTCTCTTTCTTTAAGGACTTCACTGTGAGCTGGTTAACTTCCAGTCTGATAAGGGAATATAATTACCTGTTACTTTTCTGTGTGAGTTATTCCCTGCTATGGGCATAAAAGAGAATGGATAATGTAGATGCAGCAAATCAGTTGCTTTCTCCACAACATAAATAATCAGAAAACAGTCAAATGCATAGGGAAAAGGGAACAGGGAGAGGAAATCTTTTAATCAAAGGGAAAACCCTTTATAAGACCAGTCATTCTTTCAAAGAAACAAACTCAAAGTGGTGCTGCAGACAGGGAAATTTTTTTTTTTTTTCAGTGTTCAAAACTGTTCTCAGTATTTACTGGCAACATGCAGAAGAGGCAGGCTTAAATTGCTGTCCAGAAGTTTCAGGGCAGACACTGCTCCCTTGAACAAATAAGTAATAGAAGGTGGGCTAACAACATATGGGAATCAAAAGCCAGTTTTCACAAAGCAGGGACTGAAAGCCCACTGAGTTCTGCAGTAAAGAATGTTTATAAAATGATGATAAAAATCTGGTGAATAGAGAGAGGATAAACCTGATATTACATTATTCAAAGTCATAAAAATAAAGGTTGAAGGTGAAGAGCTCTAGAATAGCTTTTCAAGAATGGGCCATGAGATAGCAGACAGCAATTTTGTCTATATAAAAAACATTAATACGTGCAAACTGATCCAGATGCTCCACACAAACCTTTTTTTTTCTCTTTAGTCTGTGCTCCACCAAAATGTACACCTGTCAAAATGTAAAACCTGTAAGTACTTCTGGTAAACACGAATAAAGAGATGACTCCTTAAAAACAAGGGTTTTCTTGAGGGCTGACACCCTCAGATAGAAATACCAACTCCTTTTCCTGCTATGAATGCAGCCCAAAGCCTTGCTCAGACCACTGCCTCCGTAGACAGAGGGGCTCCATTTTCATATCATCCTCTCCTTCAATTGCTGGGGCTAAGGGAATCAAATATGGTTTATGGGAAGGGCATATGGTTTATGCATATGCCCTGAAGTATTAGAGAGGATGGTTAGAAAGGAGAAGAAAGATTGCAAAAATTAGAACAAGAAATGTACATGAACATGAAAGCGTAACTATTTTCAAAACCACCGAGTTTTTCAGTTTGGAATACATTGTCTAATTACATATAAAAATATTAATTAAATACAGAAATATGTTGTCCTTTTAATTACTGAATACTCTTAGAAAAGCAAAATCAGTATTTAAGTGTAAAAATATAAACGTTTAAAAGAATAGTTATACAAATTATTGCAAGAAAGGAAAGCCCACAGTTAAGTTCTTCCTGGCTGAACAGGATAATCTATCAATGTTAGCAGGAAAGAAATGCAGATAGAAAAACCTAAAATATTTCTCTGTAGTGGAAAAGATCTTAGTTGATGAAAACGTTATTTAAAGGAAAGATTTAAGTTTGAAACAATTACCTTTTAAATAACTTTTTTCAAATATATCTTGATTTAGGCTCGTACATAATATCAAGAATTTGAAACATTCTGATTTCAATGGTTTGATTTAGGAGGAAACGGTTGCAGTGAATTATTAAAATTTACTGTAAGCACTTGAATAAATTAATATAGATTTGTTTTGATACCAGCAGTTGAATTTTGGCAGGGACTATAAGGATATGCTGATTTGCTTTTATAAGAACTGATGCTGATTCATTTGAGATCTTCACAAGCCCTTTTATATAATCTTTCTTGAGTATTATATTTTTTTTTCCTCCAATGCAGTATAGTTTATTTTAACTATGAATGGATGATGCAACCTGATAAGAACATATTTCATATGAAGTTGAACCTTGAGGTCTTTTTCCTTAATGTATTTTTGCATCATTGAAATTATGTCCATGTTCTGCTAAGTTCACTATTTCTGTTAGGACAGAAAGGACAACTGATGGTTGTGATGGTGCATGGCCTCCACATCCTTTCCTTGTTCCACACTATATTTCAGAAATGCTCATTAGGCCTTGGCCTTTACAAATAGCACCTGGACTAAGCTCATCTTGAGACTCTCAGAAACACTGTCAGCTCCCAGGAAATAGTGCTGTCTAATGAGCTCCTGTTCTTTAGCAAACAGCTTTGGTAACTTAAATTTCTTGCCTGAATAATAACCCAAGTGGAACAACATTTTTGTTATTGGACTTTCAAAGAAAGTTAGGGGCCCAAATTGCTGCCAGGATAGAAAATGACTAGGACTGAATCCAGTGTGCTGGCAACTGTATGAACAGCAGTTCTAAGTGAGATTCTTTGAGTTCTCCTGGACCCCAGTGGGCTGTGACCAGCAATCCCCTCTAAGTGTGGCCTCTCAGAAGTAGTGAACTCTCAGGTTTTCTGTGCTTGGAGGACTGAACAATGATGACAGAGCCTGAGCTGATACCTCCACTCCATGAGGCTCTACCTTTCACCCATTGTGAAGATGCAAAGATGTGAGTACTTCACTGAACTTGAAGGGAATTTTTCACAGGTATGGTCCTTTATGCATGGTCCTTTAGGTCTCTATGTGTGTCACTGTGAATAAGCAATAAATAATGTATTGTGAACATTGCTGTCTTAGATTCTTAAGTAACTTAAATTCCTAAGATAGGCCCATAAATTAGTTACCCTTGTGCTTATAATAAATTATATAAAATCTTTTCTTAAATTATTTTAAATAGGCTATAAATTTGGTCCTTGATAAATTTAAGTGCTGTTAAAACCTTTAGGCCTAAACCATTGGTCAAGTAGAGGGCTAAGTTTGGCAAGACAGTCTACCCTGAACCTTGTAACTCAATGAGAGAGTCTCTTATATTCTTTTTTATCTTTACCCTTTTCCATCCTCACCCTTTTTACATCCCCAGACTCCACCAGATCATTTGTGGCTGATTTTAGATTTATTGATTTTTCTCTGTGTGCTTTAACCATCTAGTATGTAGTAGAGTAAACTTTGACAACAGATCTTGTCACCATTTCCCTTTAATACTGTACCTGGTTTTGCTGATACGTTTGCTGATCCTTTGAACAACCTAAGACACTCATTTGCAACAAATGGTCAGTGAGATGATACTTTCCACTCTAGTGTAATTGAGTAAATACTGAAAATATTGCAAGGAAAGACAATCCTCAAAACTGTGATGGTTTTTCCAAGACAAGAATTCAGATAAGTCAGTATTACTTTAGAATGGAATGTCTTCTACAAGAAACATATGACTACTGTCTTTGGAAACACCAAGTGCTTTTCAAAAAAGCAGTTGCTAGTTGTATGGTCCATGTTGTAAGAGATATGAAAACCTAAGCAAAATCATTACTTCGCAACTTGAGCTTTCAGCTGGAGGTGGTGAAGATGAAATGTGTTCTTTTTCTCTAGTTATTATAAAGGAAAGGTATGGAAGATCTCATCATGACAGACTAACGCAAATGTTATCTGCTAAATGAATATTTTTCACACAGTTGCTAAGCTTTGATGGGAATTTTTGCAGGCTGTGTGAAGACACCTTAATGAAATACGACCTGAGTTATATCTCTGTACTTTAGCAAGTAATGACTTGTGATAGAGACTGGAGACCAGCACTAACCATGACTTTCTTTGGTGCCAAATAATTCCTACATACAAACACACCATGCACTAAACAGCTGTCACAGTAGCAGAAATGATGCAAAGATACTAAGAAAGAAGATTTAAAGATACATTTTATCCAAGAGAGAATGATACTGTTGGTAAATAGTAGGCAAAGTAACAGCCATGGTGTGCAGACTTCACAGAAAAGAAGTGAATTTCCTCTGGAAATTATATATAAAGCATACTGTCAGTATATAATGGTGTGCAGAGTTTTTCAAGGCTGAAACATCATGATATATTTCAGCATTAGGGTTTGTCGTTAAGTTTTTATTCCATATGACTGAAAGCATTAATGTAACTACTGTTTAGAAGACATTTATTTGTCAAATTATCATTGTCATTTCAAGTGTCACTTCGACCCACACAGCAGTTAAACATTTTTCCTGGAAAGAGTGATAATTAGGGAAAAAAGTGGAATTGGGGTGATATCACAGAACCATAGAATACTTTGGAAGGAATCATTAAAGGTCATCCAATCCCCATATAATGAGCAAGGACATCTTCAAATAGTTCGGGTTTCTCAGAACCTCACCCAGCTTAATCTTGAATGTTTCCAGGCATGGGACACCCACAGTTCTTTGGGAAATCTCTTCCAGTGTTTCACCACCATCATAATAATAATAATAAAAAAAATAATGTATATTCATATTTTTTGTTATAATGAAGACTTTCATGTCTTTATGATTTGAAAAACTAGACCTATTCTCCCTTTAACTGCACAGTGCAAACTTAGTGTGCATTAACTTATCCTGCTTTTTTACTAGAGTTCTTCCCCAGTCTTCTCTATCTTTAGTAAGGAGAAATTATGAATAAAATTCCTAATCAAGAAAAACAGGTAACACCAGAAATTTTGCATAGTAACATAAATTGTTAAAAACCTCACCACTGAAGCACAAAAATGCTGCAATCAGTTATGTTTTCAAATAATTATGGCTCTTTTAACACTATAAATCAGATTAGTTCATGCTACTTTGCAGGCTTATCAGGCACACATAAATACATAAGATGACCATTAACATTTATTTCTTTTTCCAGCTTTCCCTAGATTTCAGCAATTCATGTTTTTGAGATGGAGTTTTCTTGATTCCCATAGGAAAAAAAGGATTCTGTCATTAACAAGATTCTTGTGTGACCTTCAGAGCTGTGTCTCCAATTCCTTCCTAGCCTCCTGTCGGTCTGTTCAGTTTGCACTCTTTTGGGACAATGATGAGCTACATATTTCTTGAACATAAAAAAGAAAAATAAGGTGCTACTCTCAATTGGAGTATAAATATTATTGTAACACAATTAATAAAAATAATAAACCCCAACCAATTATATAGACCATATTAAAGGCTATAAAACTGGGCAAACTTTGACTTGTTCTAATCTTCTATGGTAGATTATTCTATGTAGGAGTTTCCATAACTTATGCTTTGTCAGAGGCTCTCATATGCCTTCCCCTGGATCTATACCTTTTAGCCTTCCAAAGAAAACCTATTAAAGCAACCAGTATGGAAAAAGCAGGATTAATCTTTACCAGAATTCTTGTTTGCCATCCTATACTCCATAAGAAAACATTATGCTTTTTCACAATAGTAAATTTTCCTTGAAAATCCTACTTTATAAATCCATGACACACTAAGTATTCTCCAAACTGATTGAATCTTGGAGCATGAGCTGCAGGAATAAAAATACATGAGAATCCAGACATAAATAGCAGGAATTTTTTTTTCTTTTTCTTTTTTTTTTTTTTTTTTTTTAATTTTTTTTAAGCAAACAAGAGAGAAGAAAGTATTTAAACATTTCTGACTTATGTTGAACTTCCAGTATCTTCAAATGGACAAGGTATGGATAATAAAAGTTAAATCTACATGAAGCTGTGTAAAAACAAAAGATTTGGATCTTCTTGAGTGTCTTAATGTTGCACCAAAATGCCATAGAGAAAAATGAAATTAGGCTTTGTTGTGGCACTGGTCAAATAAAAGTCAAAATAAGCAACAACAACAACAACAACAAAAAATCCTCAAAATCAAAAACCAAAACATACAATAAAACCAAAAAAAAAACCCAACCCAAAAAAAAGAAAAAAAAAAAGCCCCCCCTCCCAAAAAAAAACCCCACAAAACAACATGCAATTATTTTTTACCTAAAACAGTTAATTGCAGCTTTCCCCAAGAAAACATTTTCTAGACTGCATTAACTGTGCTTTATTTCATGGATTTAACAGGCAGCAATCTTATCTTATTTCTCACACACAATTGTGCTGTTTTTCAAACCATATGTGTGTTATCTTACCTCTCATTTTCAATTTTTCTAGTTCCCTTTTTATATACTATTACTTTTGTTGTTTACTTCAATTTTCTTCTTAGTTTATGCTTAGGATGAAACTTATGTCACCTAAGTTTTCTAAACAAACACCCAATCTTATTAAATTGCCCAGTATGATTAGCCAGGAAAAGTGACTTCTGAGGAGAATTTCATCCCCTGCCAAGATGGGAATTTTCCCCAAGGTTTGATTTTCTCCATTACTTTTGACATTGTGGCTTTGGCTCCTTCTCTTCAGGTAATTTACTCTAGCACAGCTGCAGTCTTCCTGTCACTCCTTCCCCTTGCTGCTACCTCCTCCTTCCTGCAAACAGGTAGGTTTGAGAAAACGGATCAGTGGAGAACAAACCACAAGGCAGAGTTGTGGGGAGAATATTGCAGCCTGAGTTTTGTCTAGCTTATAAAGCACTGATTTTTACTTGTAAACTAACTCTAGTTCTTGGAAATCTGTCCAGGCCAGATCTTGAAAGGACCCAATCTCTTCAGAAGTAATTATTCTAGGCTGGTAAGCATTCTTTTGACAATTTTTTTGATTGTTCATTTTCTAGGCAACTATGAAATAGAGTCCTGTTGGCCTTCCAAGAGTGGCTAACTCCACTTTAATCTGCTCCTGATACTTGTTATGTGCCTCTAGAACTGAAAACACATCCAAATTGTTAATATTAATCATTTGCTAAAGTAGAATTCCTTTCTAACTGCTTGTTAAAATAATGATGCTGATTGTTCCAGCATACAATTCGTAGCATAAATTGTAGCAAGTTATTTCTTTGATATTTATAGACAAGTAAGACTATCAGGGGAGTCAAACATTCTACCTTGTTATGCTTTGAGATGTCACTATTAATGCTGCAAAATATCTGTTGCTGTATTGATTCTAAGATTTTTAACTTCAGAGAAATATTTTTGAGGCATTTCCACAGATGTGAGAACAAAGTAGCTGATGTGCACGCTTAGTTTTCAATGGAATGAAGTTATCTACAACATGAGCAAGACTTTACAGTTTTCTGTTTCTCCAGAGGCTTGTAATCATAGATAAGATTGCTAACATTGGTACGTATTAATTTCAGGTGAAGAAAGGTGTTTTCTCACTTGGTGATGAAGTCAAGGTAGTCTGGTTTGCAAGAATACCAGCAATTCTAGAGCAAGAAGCAGTCCTAAAAAGAAGGTAAATTTATCTACAAATAAACCTATACATAATAGAACTTCACTTCCCCCAACTCCCCACAATACTCTTACCATTCCGGACACAGATCTCAGTTCCAAAAAACACAGATTCAAGAAGAGCCTGAGAACACTGCCTAAACTGATGCTGACTGCTGCAAGATGTACAGCAATCAATGCTCACATCTGTGACCCAGATGTGCTAGTTTTGGCTGGGGTACAGCTAATTTTCTTCACAGTGCCTAGCATGGAGCTTCATTTTGGATTTGTGCTGAACAAATTGATGATGACATAGTGATGTTTTTCCTATTTCTGAGCAGGACTTACACAGAACTAAGATATTTTCCACTTTTTTTTACTGCCACACTGGGAAGGAAACTGGGGTGCATGGAAAATTGGGAGGAGACACAGTTGGGGCAGGTGACTCCAATTGAGCAAAGGGATATTCCAGACCATATGACATTATGCTCAGCAAATAAAGTGGAGAGAGAGGGGTATTCAGAATGATGGAATTTGTTTCCTCAAGTCACTGCTACATGTGATGGGACCCTGCTTTCCTGGGTTTGCTGAACCCCTGCCTCCCCATGGGAAGTGGTGAATGAATTGCTTGCTTTTCTCTGCTTGTCTGCACAGCTTGTGGTGTCTCTGTTTAAGTGTCTTCATCCCAGCCTGTGAGTTTTCTAGCTCTTACCCTTCTGATTTTCTACCCAACCCCACGGGTGGGGAGCAAGAGAGCAGCTGTGTGGGGCTTGGTTGCTTGCTGAGGTTAGACCATGACAGTCCTTTTTGGCATCCAGTGCAGAGGCACAAAGTTTTGAAAGTAATGTCAGATTTGTAATCTGATTTTCTCTCCAAGATTTAACTAGGGTATCTTTGTTTCCATGTACTTAAATTTTCTTTTTCTGCTACCCATGCATGACTGACATACATGACATAGTCTCATCCCAGAAGCAGATTTTTGTCAGCTCATAATCTGAAATTCCTTCTTTAGTTCTATACTGCGAAAATCAAACCATTAGGACATTAATTGTGCATTTGTGAATATGCAGATGTTGGCTAATATGTGAAATTTTGAATTAATTACCAACCTTTCACTAGCTTTACCATCCTTAAGAAATGCTCATATAATATTATTTTCTACCTATGGTACAGTTTGATTAGCAATTTAGCCTTGCATTATTGAAAAAAACCCCAACATCTGGGTAAGGCCATTTTCCTTCTTTTCTCAGAATGAGAAAAATATGTAAAAAATTAAAGTATTCCTCCTTTTTATCCATTACTTTGTCTATATCATTTGTAATTGTTTAAATGGTAAACAGAATTGCAGTGAATTCAGATATGTGTTAAATAGTCTGAGAATCTTTCTTCTTCTGGTTAGTTTGTCTCATATGTAACCTCTGTAAAGATGAACAAATGCTTCCATCTTGCTTTCCTTATGGGTAACAGAGTGAAACAGAAATTTAATTTTGGAGTTTAATGTTGTATTCTGTACGCAAACCATTCACAAAGAACCTGCAGACTAAATTGTCTAAGGAAACTAAACTTACCCAAGAGCAGGTGGAGTACTATTGAAGCATATCTCTTATGCAGGATGTGAAAAATATGTAATTATGCTACAATCTCTCCTCACTTAAGCACGTTTCATCAATGAACTTACACATCTTGGTATCTATCCAGAAAGAACCCCAAACAACCCTTCTGTAAGAAGAAGCTTTTGAATACTACTGCAGATGGGAGAGCATGTTCACCACAGTCAAAACCTCCTACAATCATGTTTTAGCTTCTGAATACAGAAATGGTAGAAGATGAATGTAGCCTCAAAGGAAGCTAGAAGAAGGAAGAAAATTAGCAAATCAGATGGGTTTTTTTTCTCCCATAAATTTATGAATAGCAAAAATGTGAAAGAAGCAGCTGTAAGGAAAAAGTAAAAATAAAAAGAAGGGGAAGATATTTAAAATATTTTAGTTTACATTTGTTAAAAAAAAAATCTAGTAAAACCTACAGAAAGCTGAAGGTCTATTTTGAACCAGTTCTGGATAAGTATTCTAATAGCAAAATCTTGTTTTTTCTTAATCCATCCTGTAAACACTGTTGTGTTTGCTATTTTTGGTTTGGCTTTCCAGGTTGGACATTCACCTTTACAGATTTCTGGCTTGTGTATTTACATCCTGCTAGAGATTAAGTTGAATTCAGTAGGAACCTTTCAGTTAGGGGTATTTCAAGGATTAGGTGTGCTGTCAACTTTTTGACCTCTGCCAAGGTCAGAGTATCTGGCCTGAAGACATTTAAATATTAACTGAAAGATGATTTTTGGTAACTGAAACACAGAAGTATGCATGTAAAAGAAAAGAAAAGAAAAGGGTCTCTTTTGTGGAAAAGGGTCTCTTTTGTGAAAAAGGGTGAGGGTGATGTCAGATGAAATTAAAAATCCACTAAAAAGTTCAGATCAGCTATGGCTTGGTCTTGTAATGATGATAAAAGGATGCAAAGGAGCACCAAAGAGTCCTCAGGAATGCTACATATACTTTTTTAAATTTTATTTTAATTGAGAATTAATTGTTCGAAGACATTCAAGCAGAAACTGTAATAGAGTATAAGGTTAAACAATAAGTTCGTGACAGCAGGTAGTATGGAAATATAACCTAGATTTACCTGAGATGATTATAATACTAAACCTCAGGGAAATTAGTATATGCAAACGATAATATAAAGAACTAGACTAAGATCAGCATTAGGAATTTTGTCATAGGCATGAGTCATCAAATATGGGTGTCCAATCACTTGTGTTTGGGAAAGAAAACTGCTTTAGGGGCAACTGGAATTTAAAGTCTGGGGCTAGACTGAACCACAGCAGTGGATGTGGTGCTGTCTGTACTGTCTCAGATAAAAAATTGTGTTTTTGAAAGGCACATTCTTTTTTTCACCTACCATTTTATATTTCTTTCAGAGGATGAGGCAAAATGAAAGATACTACCCCCAGCCTAATATTCCTGCAGAAGCAGTCAGGTGATGTTCCAAGCCTCTTCTACTTGAATGCTCAAATAATCTTCTTTTGTCTTTTAGACTGCCTAGAGAGCTGTTCCCTACGTCTCCCATCCACTGCAGAAAATCTTTGTTCCTCCCAGAGCTTTCACAGTTTGTTTACCATATATCTCTGAGTTTCCGTTTTTCTTCTGCTTTGACTCTCCTAACCATAGCAAAGTTACCATTTCCTTCCCCTTCAATTCTTCCACCTACTCCTTTTCCCCATTTCCATGTTCTGCAGAACAGACCCACTGTAACAGCCAAAGCTGCTGAGCTGTCCTTGCTGTTCTGCCTCCACCACCTCAATTTCTGGCAGAGCCCATGCCACTGCATCTCCTCCAGCAGGTACCTATTTTTTTTCCTGGGCACAGCAGCTGGCACAGCCCAATCTTCTTCCAAATTTGAGCCCTGGATTCATGCTCTGAAAGGCACGTCAGAAGTTTCAGACAGTGGAAACAATCTCCTCAGGTGATATTCTGAGGGCAGAAAGAATGACACACAGTGAAAAAAAGGGTGTTTTTTGACCTGCGCTGCTTCCTATTTTATCAGTTAATTGAAGTGCTATATATACCACTTTGCAGCAGTTTCAGGTCCCTCTTGACTCAATGTAGACATATTGGCTATCAGTCTTTGCTCCTTACTCTTTCCTGCCACTGTTTGGTCACTGCTAAGAAAATAAAAAATAGCAGCTAGACATTTACTGCTTCTACCCCATTTTCTCCTTCTGGTAGAAGGCCATGCAAGGAGACCACTGATAAATTTACTCTTTTCTGGGATACTGATGCAGAATCACAGTCTGGCCTGGTACACTTGGTATCAGAGCACATCACAAAGAATTTACAACAATACATTTTAATTAATCAGTCTCTGAAATTAACACTACACACAGCTGCACTTAGAATTATTTTTAAATCAAGTGTGCCAGTGTACCATTTTCCCCTCACTCAGTCTTCGAATTTGGCAATAAAGCTGGATGAATTTTTGCCAAGGTGATTCATTTTATCCAGACCTCTAATTATATTTGGGCAATTAAGGAGAGAGATGGGGGCAGTTCAAAAAGTCAAGAGGATTTTATAAATAAAAATTTGTCTAGTATAATGAAAAGTAGTAGCTACCAAGAAAAATTATATAAATAGAGAGCTAATGTTTGCTGAAGAAAAATAAAAACAAAAACTGGCCTTTGTGCAATTATGCAGGTTGATTTGCTGGATGAGAAAAATGACAGAATCTGGAATGAAACAGGAATGGGATTTCAGTGTCATAAAATCCAAGTACACACACCAAGTAAGTAAATTCTGCTACTCCAAGACAACAAAAACTGTACCTTGAATCCAGTACATACTGAGAGACCACATTAGTTGTTAACTTGTTTCCCACAATGTTGTTTTACCTGGGTTCCAGTTACTTAGTGCACTAGGTTACATTTGGTAATGGTGATAAGGGTCCTTTGATAACCATCATTAGCTTGTTTAAGTCACCATAACAGTGAACTCTAATTTAAATTCTATTTATCTTTATCTTTTCTATTCATTTTAATAACAAAATATCTGTGTTGTGAAAACATCATGAGTTTCTTATTACATCAAATTTTACCTCTGTTAAGAATCAATATACAGTAACCATTTCCAGAAATCAGAGCAGAGCTCTCTACAGACTGAGCCCTATATTCTTCAGGAAAGAAAACAGTAAAATCAGCAGGTGTTTAGATTTACAGAGGGTGCACAATTTTATATTTGTTTTTGAAAAGATGAAACATGATAATTACCCCTTAGTTTTCTTTCAAGCACTTACTTCAAACAAATAAGGCTAGAATAACAATTCACTTCCTTAACTTTATTGATACAACACCATAAATCAAGTGTAACATTGTCAAAATGACCTGAGAAAACATTTTTATATCTGTTTTTCTGATGTTGTTAGTGATGATTCTCCATATTTTGCTTGAACTATTCATTTTCACCAGAAGACATTTGAAGACGAATCTAATCATTTTCTGAGTCATGTTTAAAATAACTGTGAGACTGATTTTCCATTGTCCTGAAGAGTGTATAGTCATTTCAATGGTGCAGAATGGTCCCACTTCACCAATCTACTTAAAGTACATGCCTGACTGTGTGTGTGAATCGACCCAATGATTTCAAAGGAAGTATTTATATCTTTAATGAGAGGCACACTTGGAAATGCAGACTGAATCAGAGCTGGAGCAGGACTCAGTCTCTCTCCAGCTTGTATACTGGTACTTCACGCCATGTACCCACCTATTTGTAACACCTGCCTAGGCTGAGTGAAAGGGTGACCAGGCTGCTGGTTCTAGGTCCCAAACACAACAATCCAATCTGCAATGGGGTGCCAGACAGAAAGAGTGCTCTTTTGGACAGATAAACACCATTTCTCTAACTGGTGGTATGTGTATGTTAACTCATCCCTATACAACATCATTGTGTAAAACCTCTAAATGCACAAAACTGTGCAAAACCTGTCAGCTAAATAAATACCTAAATGAAAGAACAATTGCAATATTTTACATGTAATTTATAATGTAACACAATGAAAATATTCCCCCCCCCGCAGCCTCCCCCTCCCCCTGGGGCTAGCTCTGGAGAGGCTTTGGAGGAATATCTCCGAAGGGACAGGACAAAAGATCCAAAAGAGGCTCTTACCCCCAGCTTATTCCAAGGCGTTTATTCCTTGAAGGGGTCCGGGGGCATCAAGAGAGAGAACAAAGAAATTACAGGGGTCTTATCTAGTCTCCTATTTTGGGAGGGTCCTGGCATTCAGCCAATTAGGCATGGACATGTAAGGAGGAAATTCCAGAAAGGTCAAAAGGCGAAAGACCATTCCCCTAAATGGTTACAACAACACAAGAATTATTAGTAAGATGTAGAAACAGCTGAAGTATGACTAATCTGAGATTATATCTTTGGAACACCATTTCCATGTTCAGAGCAGGATTATTCTGTGTCTACAGAACCAAGGTTCCTGGGGATGCTAAAGCTAAACATCATTATATACCTTAGACTGAATTGTATATCAGATCATTTTGCATTTCAAATCTGTGTGTATTCAGCTGTGTTCAAGAAATTTAGGTGCTAGTAATTCTTACAAATATACATAAAGAGCAAAGACAAATAAGGGTTAGTAGATAAAGTAGGTTTGAAGATATTCTAACAACTGGATCTCTAATAAGCAATACTAATAGAATTCTACAGTTTTAGGTGCTCTATAGTTTAGTTACATTTCTTTTAGTTTCTTCTTACAAGTGTCTTGACTTCATTTCATATAAAGCAGAACATAGTTGGAAAGAGATGCTAAAAAAAACTGTATTAAATTTGTGAGTTTTGAATATTTTTTCTTAACTAACTTTTAAGTGATTTTCTTGTAAATATTTGGGAATTCTAGGTACACAAATGATGTCATAAATAGAAGCTCTGTTTACCTCTCCACATCACAAAGCTGCACTGGTGTACACAGATCTAACAAATAGCTTTGACATTCTCATCTCTTTTGATATTACTCTCCACTGTCCCATCACTCTTTCGTCACTTGTTCCACCACACAAAGATATTTTGCTGGTTTTATGTCATGACCTCAGCCCCACAGAACTGAAAAAAGGGAACCATAGGTTGGCTGAGGATTGTCTAGGGAAGGATCTCTGCTTCCATCTATTGGTGAACTGCTGGGAGAAACTAAGGCGGCCTTATTTCTCTACTTCCACTATTCTCAGCGGGAGTTTTCTGCAGAGAAGTCCTCTGGGCCCCTAGCTACCCTGTTTCCCACACCTGTGCCACAGAAAAATGAAGGGAGACCTTCTGAATGAACTGGTAGTGTTCTCCAGCTGCTCTATCCTATATCTATCAACCTTATTGCCAGGCAGAAAATATCAAGCAAAGAACATGTCCCATGGTACAGTCCAGTTACCAGTATTGCTGAGGGGCACCAGGCAGCTTCTCTGGGACCAAAATCACAACAAAGGCAATATCACAGCAAATTACCATACATAGAAAACAGTATCACTTACAATATGCCTCTAAATATAAGTCTGCCAGGAGAAAGACAGAAAGCAATGCTATATGTAGACTTACCCCAATAAAAATAACCAAAGATATTAACTATTCCCAAACTTTTACGTGAGAGCACAAGACTTGAATCCATTGAATTCAAGAACTGCTAGACATTTAATCCTTGCTCTTCTTGTTCAAATCTTACACCAACATAGTATTGGCTAATGTGAAATCAGAAGGTCAGTAATATTTATTTCTTAGTAATGCACATAACCACTTCACTACATGTTGCCTTTTCTCTTATTGACTCTTTTTCTATGTAGGTATCATTGTCTCTTAATATCAACCTTTTTAATATTTGTCTATTAATTTTCTTGATTATCTTCTGGTTCTTATGTATTTTCTCTGTATTCAGCTTTATTTATTCAACTTCAGTTGTTATTATCCCATCTCCATCAGTATTTCCTTAAATATCATATCCACTTACCTACCCGTTTATTTTCTCTCCTCAACCCACTGTTGGTATCCTTTGTTTTCTTCTTCTTGCCATGAGTTATTTGCTGTTTCACTCTTCACTGCAGAGTGTCCCTTCACACCCTTGCTCCTTTGAATCCCTCGCAATATATCTTCACTTGCTGGGCCACCATGTTTACTTCAAACTGTCACCCCACAAGGGCAGCAGAAATCTTTCTATTTCCAGCAAAAAGATTCTCTCAGAGGTCTTCATGTGGTATATGAATCTGTATTCAAGCTAGTGCTACACACTAAATTAGACAGAACATTCTATCATCTGTTCAGAGTAGCTGTAAAGAGTTGCAGAGACACTGGTTTGACTGCACAGCAACAAATTTTATTGGTCTCGGTAACCCCAGAGATTATGCTACACAGTGAGCACCATCTACTGGCATTCAATTATTTATACATGTATGTGGATGGAAAGCACTTCTCTATTCTTGAACTGAAAAATGTTTATTTTTTAAAGTATTGTTTTGTTTTGGTTTTTTTGCAGACATACAATTAGTTTTCTGTTCAGATCACTGCATAGTAATAGCTACAGTTCTGGCTGAGAGGGAAAAAAAACCTATGATATTTAAAATACATTATTTTAAATCAGTGCAAACATACATGTAATTTAACACATGCAATTTGTAGATAAATATGAAAAAAAATACACACATATTAATGGTAATCTTGGCTTTAAATTATCTCCACTTATATCCCAGGAAGCCTACCTAAAGGGAAAAAAAAAAAAAAACGTGCTTAACCCACAGTAATAACTGCAGATACTGCAGCATGAATATATTTTATTAATATTCTGAAAATCTCTTAGCTACAGAAAGATTTTGAAGAGGGAGAGATTTTGAAATACAAATTTAATTTGGACAATTATCTGGTACATATACATCAAAGGAAGAGCTGGACAAGACCTTCCTAATCAGAACTTTTCCAAGCTCAGAATGTTCTGAGGGAAGCTTTGATTTTCTTCTAAGCCTAATACTTTCTGTGAGTAAAACCCAAAAAATCTATTGTAGGAAAAGGATTCTATTGTATTTGGTTTTCTTCTTATTCAAATAACATTATTTCATGCCATTCAATTTGCATGGTTTAACATCAAACTGGCTTTACCAATTATACTTCTTCATGTGAATGAAGTGGTAGAATTTGAATTTGATGATGTTTGGGGTCTGTGTATTCTCAGTTGCTATTGTTTTACTCTGCAGACTGATTGTTAAATTTTTATTTTAGCAGTAGGAATACAAGAGTTTTAGTCCAATTTTTCAAGTGGAAAAATTAGAAAAGCCTCATATTTAGATCCTGTGCTTTCCAGAAATATAGAGGTTGCAGTGATAAGACTTTCCTTTCAGTTTCTTGCATAAGGAAGGCTGTCAGGACAATATCCACACTACACTAGTTAACTGAGTGTGCCAAGGAACTTTCCCCAAGTACAAGTAACATGGAGTAGATTGTTTGATTTATGGTATTCAAAAATTATGATCAAATTATCTTATTCTTCACAAAGAAATTGCTGCAGGAAGCTGAACATTGGGAACAACCCTTGGAGTTATATAAACCTTAAGCTGTGCCAATAAACTGTTTAGGATTCACCAATTTATATTTAGGGAACATAGGAATAGTTTGATGGACTAGACAGTCACATTTCAGTGCCTAGAAATGCTTGTTGATTAATCTACTAGCATAGACACAGCCTCAGTGTTTTAAAAAGCAAAACTAATCCTAGTGACAGGCTGATTGAGATGTTATGCCACAGGAAACCTGGAACCTCGTGTAAGGTGCACCAATTGTGTCATTTAAGGCACATAGGGGAAATCTACAGGTTTTATTCAGTGTTAAGGAAAAATTACATCATTGTGCTTGACATCATTGACATGTATATGCCAATTATCAAATTAATTCAGAGCAGTGAGTCTGGACTTTATAAATATATATCACAAATTAAATACATTCAAGGATATTCTCCTGATATTCGCTACCAGTTAAACTGTGAGTTTCAATGTATTTCAGCATACCATCTAATTTCAAGAGATATTAATACCTGTCAAACCAATTCTGCTAAAATCCTGGCAATAATACACTGGCTTAACTAAAAACTTTTACATACTTTTAAATGGATGAAAACACTGAAAAATACCTAACTTTAAGTTGGACAAATGAATTCTATGTATTTAAACATAGTATCTGATCCATAACAGTAAAGGCCACAGTTTGGAAATAAAAACAGCACAGCACATAAATAAAACCACTGCCTAGCTTTCTCAACATTTGTTTCTGGATGAAGACATTATTTCCAGAGAAAAAATTAGGTTTCCTTCCTAAATGTCAGTTATCTACCTAACCCTAGAAGACATCTGTGGGACAATATGCACAAGGACATTTAGACTAACTCCATGTTACCCCTAGAGCTGCAATCTTACAGCTATTCTTCCCCCCTGAATTGATATAACAAGTTAAGCCTGCATCCTCTCCTGGCATTCTATCCTTACTAAATTTTCATCAATATAAAATATTCTTTTAAGCAAAATACTTTGTTGGTCTAAAAAGCTATTTAATTAGACTGCATTATACTAGATGAATGCAAATGAATTATCAAAAATGCTACTGAGATTTACCAGTGAATTTCTATACATCTTTATCACTTGTGCCAAAAGTAATGAAGACTTTCCCTTTTCAGTTTTAGGTTTACGGGAAAACACAAATGGGCAGATATAATTTATACCACACCATACTTTTCTCAATTAGCTAGAGAGAATAAGCCTTCCTCAGACTGATTATTCTTCTGAAGATTCTCTTTCCATGCTTCCACATAAGACTCTATGTGTGCTTTTAAATTAATTTGTGCATGCACCCCAAAGCTCTGGCAAGGTGCATTTAAAAAATTGCAGTAGAATATACATCAATATTTAAACACATTAGATACTCTTGAACTTTTACCTTGGGCATTTTTTTTTTTGGATTTGCATAAAAATGTATTTCTTTAAAGGCTGAGAAGAGACTGGAACATGAATATACACACTCTAGAAACAGGCATACTTAATGCTTACTTTAAGGAACATTTTAGCTAGATAAAAAGTTTCAAGTTCAGGACTTGAACTAAATGGAATATTAGGGGCAAATGCCTCAGTAAATGTAATACATACAAGAAGCAAAAAGAAAGGAAAATTATTTTATGAAAGTTTAGCCTTCTAAATTCCCTCAAAATGCTCTGCAGCCCTGCAATTTTTTTAATTTGAAAACTGCATTTTTCAGTTTTCTTTCAAAGTTTCTGAATAAAGAAGAAGAGTTTGAATATGAAAAATTAAAATCAGTTGAGAAGTCCTCCACCTGCTCCCCAGGGGCACCATTACCTTAGCTAATCAAGTCTCTTAATACTCAGGTATCTTGACAAAATCCTTGGCATCAAGAAGCTAAATTCTGCTTGTAACTCTACTTCTACCCAAAATTATACAGGCTATTCCTGGTACCTCCTTGCCATTTCTTAATATACACCTTGTCATCCCCACTTGGACTGAAGTGGCCCAAGAAATGCTAGATTTCTGTAGAATGACAGTGTATAAATAATTTCTTAGACATAAAAAAGTTCCTTGGTATTACCCATAAGATATGACTGCAAAGTTCAATATTACTTGATATAAAATTCTCATGTAGCTTCACAAAACAAATAGATATGTAGCATCAGGCACATATTGTTAAAAGGGGGAATCTGACAGGTTTTGTAAAACTGTTTTTTACAGCTACCATAATTCCAAATCAATTTTTTATTGCCAACACATTCAGCAACAGACTTGTGTTTCCTGTTAGAAATTATGAGATAGCACCACCACAGGTACTTTTCATACCTCAAGACTGATTGTAAGGGTTCTAAGTTTTATTTTCAATAAATTAAAGATGGCTGCTGTGTTAACTTGTATACCTCAGAAACCCAGAGAAAACAGTAACTTGTGAGAATTTATTTCACTACTGATGCACGTTTCAGATGTAGCTGGGGAAGAATCAATACAAGAACCACAATTAAAATCCCCACTTATATTACACAAAGTTGGTGCTTACAACATTGTTAAGCTGTGCTTACCTCACACTAGCTGGGGTTTCTGCAAGCTCACAAAAATTTGAAGGTGACAAAAATGGGAAGCTGTTTAGAATAAAGAACTCAAACAGTATTTGCCAGATGCATCTAAACTTCAAGTCAAGATGTAGTAACAAGAAGGACCATGCCTGAGTGCCCCTTCATCTCTCAGGGTAGTGACATTAGAAATTAACCTATCACCAGCAATTGTCTCGAGGTTGTAAGCTGGCAATAGCACTGTATCATCTTATCTTGCTATTGTGCAGTTGGGAGGACCAGGTAAAAGCTTAAAAATTATCTTCTAAATTGCAAAAATGGAAACCTGGCAGAAAAGAGAGATCTTTCTTTTCATTCTAATGTATTTCTAAAAATACAATTATTCTCAGGCTTGTAAATCAGCTGGAAGATCCCTCAGATTGTTTCATGTGAAATTCAGGTCTGTACCCCACAATAAAAATAAATACATTTTATTTATGAGACTAATGAACACCCTAAAACCAGGTTGTTTATTAATATTAATATTAATATTAATATTAATATTAATATTAATATTAATATTAATATTAATATTAATATTAATATTTGGGTTAGTGACTAGTCTGATTCTGCATAACATGAAATTCAAATTTACTTATTTGATCTACAAGTCTGTTATCTCACTGTGGAAGCTGGATGCAGAACAAGTTTATTAGCTAGTCTGGTCAATTTGTTTGCAGACACAGGACAGTTCCCCCCAGCTTTTGTAACTATTATGCTATTATGCAGCACTTAGGATCCAAATCAAAGGGCTTTCTTTATGTTCACAACAGAAATTATCTCAGCATTACAAATCGTCCCTAATACTCATTTTCTCCTTATTTTCATCTCAGTCCATTTTGTAACAAACTCTGTACCTAACTTAATTTACTTTACTTCAGGATTTGAAAGCTACTTAGTATAACATGGCTGTTCTGAGCCAAATGCTGCTAATACTCTCTGTAACCAAATTCCTCTGCTAAAGTGAGCTTTACACATTTTGGATTGAAATTCGTCTTTGTTAGAAGTGAATTTTAAAGTAATTTGAGCCTGTAATGCCATTAGAAAACCGGGGCAATTAGAGGTCTAACTAACTTTGATGGTTTGTGACTAAGATCTTAGGGATACTACTTTTTCTAAATGGCAAGGGTAGGATTTCAAAGGGGTTTTTTCCTGGAGCCTGATACAGTCCAGGTGGACAGATTGAACTTTTTTGAGCAACCACAAGTACTTGCTGTCAGGTAATCTTTTCTTCATGAAAAGATTTATGCATAGGTATGAAAATCACTGCTATATGTCAAATTAGAGTGGCAAAACCCCACAGCATAATTTTTAACATATGCATTTACTTGAGTGTGAATGGATAAACCTGAATTCACATTCTGGATGTGTTTGTTGAACAGCTTCCTATCATAAGTGCAGCTACTGTTTAAAGACCCTAAATTTTAGAATAAATATCAAATTGAACTCTATTTGTTAGCCCATTACTGTACAAAGTTTAAGACAACACAGGACTTTTGACAGCACTTTGCAAGAAATTAGAAAATAAGGCTTGCTTAAAAGTGATATGGAGGCGCAGGTTGGTTGCCCATTGGTGATGCCAACCAGCAACTAAGATATCTTAAAAATATTCAGGAAGGTCATAAGCAAATGGATGAATCCAGAATAAATTAAAGCATGTGCAATTCTACCATGTACTAAGCAAAACAGAAGAGATGGAACAAATATTTATATGACTTATCTTTCTTTATAATTGAAACGAATTTGCTTGCTGTTAATTAGATGATTGAATATAAGAACCTAGGGAAATTTGCTTGAGGAACATCACATGTAAAGTACATAACACTAACCAAAATGCAATTAATTCTCGTGCACAAATCCTAAGAAATCATAACTGCACCAAAAAGCATATTTGGAAGGGATAGTACATCTTTCAAAGAGTGCAATATCACTTTTCTCTTAAAAAAAATAATCAAAGATCAAATGCAAATTTTTAGTTCAGAAATCTCTCCTGGTATGCCCTCTTTCCATCACTGGTGGAGATCAGACCCTGACCCAGGTGCAGGACCTTGCACTTGACCTTGTGCACTTCATGAGGTTTGCATGGAACCTTCTCTGAAGCCTTTCTAGGTCCCTCTGGTTTGCATTCCTCCCACCAATATGTCAACCACACCACACAGCCTGAAGTAATTGTGAAACTTGCTGAGGTGAACTCAATCCCACTGTCCATGTTGCTGACAAAAATGTTTAACCACACTGGTCCTGATACCAATCCCTGAGGAACGTCACTCAGCACAGGACATCCTCTCTATGCACTATTTAAGATGACAGTTTATTGAGAGATGTAAAAGTGTTTTAACCATTAATATTCACCAGATCAATGGATTTCATGTTTTCGGCTCCACTGGGATCCCTCATAGCAGCAGAGCTATAATAGAAGAGCATGCAGTGTGTGTGAATAAAGCAGATAAAGCCCCTTTCCCTTCTTGCAGCTCTCTTTTCTCATCATATCCTTGAGCTGAACTGTGGGTTAAGGCATCACACACTTGTCTATGACTGAGGCAAAGAGCCCAAACTCTGTCTCCACTGCTTCCAACAAACTTGTGCTTCATGAAAAACTAAGCTTTCCCAAACCTCAATCGCAGTGAGCATAAGAAATTTTACTATCAAGTGGTTCTTAGGCTGTTTGCAGGTTTACTGATGACTGTGGCTAGACTTTCTGCAAAAGACTGAAAAATTTCTAAAAAAGGAAATTATTTGAATCAAAAAATGGAAACTTTTAAATACAAAAAAATAGTAAGCAATGTTGGGAAACAGGAGGGTTGACAAGTACTCCATACTGCAGCGTTGGATGGAAAGCCTTTATTACTGTCAATTCAGAGATGTTTTTTCAAAGTTGCAGCCACTTGGGATAGCTCATGCCATCCCTAGTCTGGCTCTCAGTTCCCAGTCTGCAAAAGTTTCTTTATATCCATGAGGTTCAGGCTGCAAACTGCAAATAGAAATTCTTCTCTAGCCTTACCCTCTCAATTCTGAAGTACTTTGCATATTGAGCAAGCTCAACAGTCTCTAAAAGAGCAGTTCCCATCTCCTTCCAGAAGACTTTATGGACTCTCTAAAAGAAATAGGAGCAAACAAAACCAAAGGTTAATAGGACCATAAGCCACATTTAACATGAGTTAACATGACTCATCTTAAATGAGTCCTGGCCCTACATATCCCTGCATCAATTCGCAATTAAACTCCTGGGTTGGAGCAGTATTTATTACTGGTAGATCTGAACAACTCTTTAGTACTGTATTTTCTCCTTACCATGTGCCAAAATAGGATGGATTTTTTAATGTAAATTCTGATTCTTTCCCTATTGCTCTGTCTCTTTCAAGTGTAGAGTGCATCACACTAAGTGTCATTCTTTTCCTGCACAACACTGTCAAACCTTTTAGCATCCACAATTACTGCAATCCCATTTTATAGATTGAAAGCCTGTTCTGAGAATCTGGAACACCTTTCCATCCCTCAGGATAAATTCCCTAGGTTTTTACTCCAAACAGGAAAAATTCTTGTCCATGAGTTCCCAAGTGGCTGGCAAGGGATACCTTCACAGCTATCTTGACCAGACAACAGACTGAGCCTGCATGTCAGAGCCTGCATAAACAGCCCCACCTTGCTCAGGCCATATGCAGAAGTACCAGTCAGAAAATACTGTCTTGAATATAGCCTAATTTAAGGTCAAGGACTGAGCTCTTGCTTAAGCAGGTACAAGTTCAAGCTGGAAGGCAAAGGCAGTGAGCACTGGTGGTGTATGCCAGGCAGGAGATGGAGCACACCACTGTGCTCACAGCTCCCACGGGACAGCTCAGCTGCTCAGCACTGAGCACTGCAGGGATAGAGCAGCATAACACTGCCGCTGCTCCCAAATAGGATGACTGTCTGCCAGCATAAGATTCCTCCTTCTCCTGATTCTAAGAGGGAAATAGTCTCAGAGGTTAGGAGCACAGAGAGGTTGGTGTCTCCTAGAAAAAGAGGAACATTGCCACTCAGGCCCTGACCTCAGCTGGCAGTGCTGCTTTGTCTATGGGCTGAAATGCAATTGCTGCAGCTCTGCTCTTCTCCTTTGCTGGGAAGGTCACACAACAAGTTGCCGTTTCAACAAGAGCCCTGATAAAGGCAAGGCTGTTTTTCCCAGGCCTGGAACAAACACATACTCTGATACACCTCAATTAGTGCTTGCTTCCCATCTGAGGATTCAGGGAATACCTTCTGCTCTATCTCCAACACCTCTTTGTCCACTATGCAAATCAGAACAAGAAGGTACACTTCTGACCGTTTCCTTCTTGTGGCAGGCCAGCAGCTGCACAAATCCTAAATGTCCCCTGACTCCAGAGACATCTACCTCTGTGTTCCTGGGTAAAGCAATGAGTAAGTCAGGCGTCAGAAATTGTAACAGCTCTGACTAGGTCACACCCTGTTTCTGCTCTTCACCCTGAATCTCTGGTCTCTGTGTCACTGTATACTCAGCTGGAACATGTATTTCCAGTGATTATTAAACCTTTTTCACCAGGCACAAGCATGACTCATTGTTATAAATCCTATTATTAGGGTTCAGTAAGAGATAGAAATCTGTGCATCCATAGACCCTCTTGAAAATACGCAGCTCTACGCTTTTCAAAACATAACCCACAATACAAGCTTAAATTATTTGAAAGTACTGGGTTTGAGTGATGACTATTTTACCCACTTGAAAGACTGGCCAAAAACATTTTAAACTTATTCATTAATACAAATGCCATTGTGACAGAAACACACTGTAGAAACAAGTAATTCAATACCCAAATTGGTAGAAATATTTCATTATTCCTCTGTAAAATTCTCCTCTATAGGTAAAAGAAGGAAGTTAAATTTCAAGATGCAATACTGCCTACCAGCTCTAAGACATGAATAGTGTCTAAGTTTACATCATCATTCAGAATCAGTAAAATATTACAGAAAATTTGGGTATACCTTACTCCTCTTTCTCTCAAAGATTTTTTTTCCAATTTAAACACAAAATCTTAAAAAAAAAAAAAAACAGTTACCAGCAAATTCAGCTAAGAAATAAGAAATATATATATATATAAAAATTAATATATTGTATGAGAATTTATTAGAATTTTCTTTTTCTCCAAGGGAAGACTAAAGTGAAATATGCCATACATGTGTTTAATTCCTATGTTATGGCTGTATTAGGAAAGACTGATCTTTCAGACATTTAAGAAATTTATATTTAAACAATAATGCACAAAATTAATAGCACAATGAAACACTAATCACATAATGAAACACTTATAACAAATTCCAAATCTGTAGCAGATTATTTCATATATGTTTTCTCTGGCTTTCCCTACAATTTTAAAAATTCTCTCATTTTCCCAGAGTATCTTAAAAGTTTTGCTTATTTCATTTTGTAGGCAGATAATACAGAATTGGTACAGGAAAATTCCTTCTAGGAGAGATGTACATAACCAGCAAAAGTGACTTTTCTGCTTTGGTTGAAATAATATTGTAAGTGCACAGCTATTGCCTCTGGTTAACAAACAGCACGAGCATAGAAAAAGCATCACATGTTGCCAAAACATGAATCAGGATTTTTCTAAGTATGACAACATTTTAAGTTCATTCTCCAAAGAAATTCAGTATAATACTCCTATTAACTTCAATTGAATAGGAAACAATTTTTTTATTAGTAAAATTGTATTTATGTCTAATACTTGGGCTAAACATATACTTGCCTTCAGCTACGTTTCCTTCCAGCACAATACTCTTAATATTCCTTGTGAATTTTATAATTGGAGAAACCAAGTGCATTTGTGTTTTAAACTTGAAACTTACATGATATTAAAAACTCCTTTTCTTTAAGTAACATCAATTTTAAAGTCACCTGTGCAAAATATTCAGTTTTCAAACACTTGTTCTTTTTATTGCACATTATACAATTTAAGTAAAGTAACTGGAAATATTATGTTGGGGTTTTGTGAGTTAAGTGTACAGAACAAAATTTTCCTTCTGAATTTCATGGCAACATTTCATGACAAATCATGCTGAGAAGTAATTGTGATGGAAGGGAGGTATTGAAGGTACTCTTCTATCCTGGCAAGCCAGTAAAAGGGTAGAGAAAGTGAATTAACATTTTATGTTAATGATGTCTAAGACAACAAAGAAACTAGGCTTAATAGATGTAACAGATTTGACTATATCATTTTGTACAAGGATAATCAAGAATAAAGTGCTAATGCAGTAGTAGAAATCTGATACAGAATCTTAGGGCCAGATCAAAATATGGTTTGAGAGTGCTTATGCTGTCAGAGACTAATACTAGAACTGCTTCATTATGAAAGATTAGGTTGGCAAAATACGAATGGAATTTCCTCACCAGCTTATCACAGGGCCAAATTCCTAGAAGGATGCAACAACTGCCTGTTAATTGCCCTTGACAGTATTTTTATCATGACTTTGACAGAAAAGTAATACAAGCCAGATGGACAGGTCAAGAGAGTTGAACCTGTTGTGACTTCATTCCATGAGAGAAACCCCAATAAACAGAATTATCTCTGTAACCCAGGGTCTCAATTACATATCATAAGGTGAAAAACTAGGAGACCAAGTCAGTGAAATGAGCTGGACAGAGAAAGAAAGGGACTTCAAGAGTCAAGAGATTTTGGAGTCTTTTACTTAAACAGTGTGTCCATTAGGCTCACATTTGAGGAATGCCAATTTATTTTGAGCCATTCTCCATCTATGGTCCTCACTGCCCAGTAATGTCTGACTGGCAATTTCAGTGACTCCTTGCTGAATCCTTACATATCCAGCCAGTCAGCTGGAACTATTCTTTAACTTTCCACAAGATATCAAGAACTACCCATATATTTTGGGAACAAAATATATTTTTTGAGAAATTTTGAGAAGATACAGTCTCTACTCCGATCTCTGATGATGACCTTTCAACTGTCCACTGTCCAGGGGTTCTGAAAGGCATAACTTGGTCCATTGTTTATTCTCAGTACAGCTGGCTTATACATGCTTTAAATAATTTTGCAACAATATTCTGCAATGTCTAAGATTTCCCTTTGATGTAGTGTGCAACAATATTAAAGGGTTTTCCCCCCATCTTCTTCCAGTATTTATAAGCAGTGTTTTTATCTAGGCAAAATAGATGAACATTTGATTGTGACTTCTATTTTTTCTTTCCCTCACATTCTTCTAAGATTACTTTTCTCCTATTAAAAATTCCAGGAATCTCAAACTCTGACAGTCATCTTTGGCTAGTATTTAATTTTTGGACCATTTACAATCTAACATTTTATTTTTTGGCTTCATTTTAATTTGTTTCAAACTTGAGGAAGAATGCCTTTTTTTGTGTTTACTTCACCATCTTATATCTTACCAAAAAAAAAACAAAAACAAAAACAAACAAACAAAAAAACCTTCCCCCACCCCCCCCCAAGAAAAAAGAAAACACCAAAAAAAAAAAAAAAACCCAAAAAAAAAAAAAAAAAAACAAAAAAACAAAAAAACAACCCAATGGACCAATAGATGTAATGGCATTGCAGCTACATGTCTCCAGGTTTGGCCAATAGTGAGGATGACAGTAAATATATGCAAATTTGCACTTCACATACTATCCATTTGTGGATACACATACATGCACAGCTGGACATGCAGCAAATGTTACTTTAGTAGAACACACAGGAGAAAAATAAAGTAACATTCGCACAAAGGTGCACAGCACAGATGGACCAGTCCTCTTCCTCCTCTCCATCTGTGTAGTACTGAAGTCAGCTACTGCACAAAAGTAAGCAAAGAATATGGATTACTTCAGAGGCTGAGTGACTTTAGCCACTCAAGTCACCAGTGGCCTTAGACACTCATGTCTATGCAGTAGCTTCTCCCTAGCCACCCCCACCATGATATACAAGAACTTGAGATTTGCAGCCCCACTGCAGCTGATGGTGTCTGGATTTCTTGTCATTACACACACATACATGCACAGTAAATTTACTCTCCCTTCCCTCAACAATTCTGTCCAGTAAGTCATCCAGACTGATTATCTTTGCCATTGCTGACCTTCAGGTCCCCTTGTCTTTCTGTTTTGGTTTTATGGTCCCCGCAGCAGCTAACTCTCACATATGTCTCTTCATTATTTCACTACTGCTGTGCAAACCCAAAATATTCCACCCAGGAAAAGAAGAACAGAGTTTAAAAAGAAGACATGACACAGTACAATCACAACCACTGGGCATAAGTGGATAAATTTGCTGGCTAGCCATCTGCTTACAACCAGTGACTGGCAGTAACATTTTCTTTTCCGCCTTTTCATATTCTTGTTTGTGTACATGTTTTCATGTGCTTGTTCCTTCTTGATCTACCTTTAGTTGTCCCTTCCCCTCCCTTTGTTCCTCCACTTAAGAACCCCATATTCAGATTCCAACTTAAAATATCCTCTAGTGAATTTTACACATTCCCCAGACTTCTTTCTGCCCCATACTAGTTACTGTATCAGTAGCTTATTGTAGTCTTCAAGGCATTCCAGGAAATAAGTTTATTTGATGGAACCCTCTAGCTGGGTCACAGTGGGGCTGACTGTTCTCCTGTGATAGCCTTAGGAGAAAGGTACAAGCATTCCTTCTAATGTTTTGGATCATCTGATACTCAATGGATCTTTTTCTTTGTTCATCATGACCAGACACTAGACATACAACCTAATAAAAGCTAAAAGCATTTTGAACAAGTTGTACAGTTGTAAATATCAGTCAGAGAACTACTGAGAGAAAGCCTTTGACTTCAGAGAGAAGTCGAAATGTAAATACCAGAAAACCTTCTGTTTTCACTTAGTTGTCTTTGAGTATAAGAAGCAAATATTTTAAGATTTTCCTTGAGCTATCAAACCCAGGTATTGCCTGGGTTAGATTAATAAGAAAAATAGCAAACAAAGCCTATTAGAGTTTGATTATTTTTTTCTCAACAAAAATGTAATTGAGTTTATTTAGGGGAAGCTTATTTAAAGGAAATCTGCACTCACATTCTTTTTTCGGTTTCAAGAAAGTTCAACATTCAAAAGCAAAAAATGAGGCTACTTGTCCCACAGCAAGAAAATTTCTGGAACAAGCAATAACTAAGCATACAGTCCCTTTCACACATATTTTAAAGTCACTGGCCAGTAAAACAAACAAACAAACAAATAAAATTAAGAGGGCAAAATTATCCATGATCTAAATTGTCATAAGGTATATGGCATCTGTACATGAACTAAGTGCCATTTCAGAGGGAAAGGATAAACTCTTCTGGTTAGTACTACTTAAGTAGGTGGAGGACACAGGGAGAGGCTACTCATTCCTCAGCCATTTTTACATTCCTGACAACTTCCCCACTGTGCTATTTTTGTCCTTTCAGGTGTAGTTCGGCAGCTGATGTAAGAACTTTAAGCAGCTGATGGAGACATAAAAGGTTTGTCTGAAAAGGGTCTCTGGAGGTCACCTAATTTGATTTCTACTTGAAGAGAAGCTTTTTGCAGAACTAGGTCAGATCAGCCATGGCTTTGACTACTGAACTCTTGGAGATCTCCGAGGAGGTTCCATCACATCTCTAGGTAAACTGACACAATGCTATACATACAAGCACACACACACACACACATATATATATACACACATCCACCTATCTATCTATCTATCTATAAAAATCTGTAATACTATCCCCTTCAACTTGGCTAAGAAAGGATAATAGGAAAGGATAATTTCTAATATGCCAATATCTAGTTCCAAGCTGCAACTCATGGCCATTGTTCTATCATTCTCCTGCCGCTACTGAGAAATATTTGTCTGTGACCTTTGTAATTCCTCTTCAAGCAGATGCCAATTACACTTAAAAGTTCATCAGCTTAAAAAAAGGTCAGCCTTCTCAGCTTCTTATTCTAGTTAATGTTTCCTTGGTTCTGGTTATATTGATTTTTCCACTACTGGACTTATTTTTCTCCACAGCTTTTTGAACTGGGAGAATAAAAGGCATAGGAAGTATTGCATATGCAGCCTCAGTCACACTGAACAAAAAGAGATAATGACTTCTTTTGACATGTTAGTCACAGCAGTGTAGCTCAGTATGCAGTCTGCCTTCTACAATGAGCACTGTCCACTCATATTCAGTTCAAACTCCAGTACTTTTCTGCAGGACTGCTCACTCACCAGTCAGTTCCAGTCTGTGCAGCTGCATGGGGTCATTCTGCTGCATGTGTAGAGCTGTGCTCATCTCTTTTTTGAGCTCCGTGAGATTTCCAGTTTCCTGATAAACCTGCTGCTGTGCACATGTTAAAATAAAATACATAAGGAAAAAACCCCACAAACCAAAAACAAAACCACTCAATTTTTTCCTTCTCATGCCGAATTCAAAATCTCAGGCTAAATTTCTCTTGGTGCCTATGCAGAAAATCTGTGGTGTAGTCAGAGCAACTGGTCAGGAAGGGTTACTCTGTAATCAACTTGCAGTGCCATATCTGGATGTTCAACATAATGAGCATTCTGCTTTTGTCTATCATTGCATTCCAATGACTAAGTATCTCACTGACTTTATTAACACAGCTCTGATGCTGTAGCATCTTGCTAGTGGCAAAGCTTTCTGCTATGCCCTTCTTTAGGAGGAAAAAATTCAAATTTTGGTGCCCACATCTCACTGAAAATCAATGGCATGGGCACTTAAACAACTCTGGCAATTTATTTCTTATTAAAGAGGTTGTGGTCAACATCTCCATAATCAAATGGACATTGATATAATGCTGTGGACCCTATGAAGAAAGTCCAGAGGAGGGTAATGGAGACGGTTAGAGGCATGGAACACATCCCCTATAAAGAAAAGCTGAAAGACTTGGGGTTGTTCATCATGAAGGCTCCAGGGATTCGTTATACCAACCTTCCGGTACCTAAAGGGAGCCTATAAGAAAGCTGGAGACAAAAAAAACACAACTCAGAAAAATCACAAAATTACTTGAAGCCTTCTGTTGAAGAGGAAAATATTGTCTGTATGCAGGCAGCCTCCATCAGAGCCAATTTCAAAGAAAAATACATTATCATTTTTGTCATGTTGTAGAAAAAAAATGAGGATTTTGTCATGTTATTAGGGATAAGTTTAAGAGTCTCCACATCATTTCGCCTTAGTATCAGCCTTATTAAAAGTCTCATATCTTCTTGAATTAATTTTAAATCCCATTCACATATAGGACTCATGGTATAAATGAATTTATAGAATGAGAAATATTTAACCTCATAATATTATTCTCAGATAATTCTTATATCAGCAAGAGTATTTTAATTCCTTTCTTTTCTTGTAACTTCCTTAGAGATTCCACTCATACCTTTAATCTATGAAATAGTAGAGTAAAACACCATGATTTTCCTCTCAGAAGACCTATATATTTCCCATTTTACAGGTTTAAAAGTTGTAGCCTCATGATTCTTTATTGAATGTGGATGATTGAATTTTGAGTGCAAAAAGAAGCTCAGAGTGACATAAACTGATGCTCATACACCATGTTTCTCACAACTTTAACAGCATCTAATGTATCTCTGCTCTGCCCTTCCTTCCAGCTGTGACCTGGAATATCTCTCATATCTTTAGTTACATGGCTTGCGAGGATAGATAACCCACTTCTATGGCAGTGCATCTAAATGATGTGAGCCATCCCAAGTCATGTCCTTTAGCACACCACCAGATCCAAAACGTCACGTCTGAACCACAGCTAAATGAAACCAAACTTGCAATTTTTATCTCAGCAATGCCTCAAGTGGGTGAAATGTCAGGAAACAAACTCTGCTTCATCTTCTGTTATTGTATGTATCCCCAAGCTTCCTGTTAAAAAGTTTAGTATTGTTTGGCACTGTATATACTGGAGATTATGGAAAGGAATCAATTAATGATTTGCACAGGAGTTACTTAATATGAAGGAAATTTACCAAGATGTATAGATTACAGTAATTCAGATGGAGAATAATAGCAGACAGAACATTCTTTCAGCATCCTGCGACCTAGTTTTGATATTGTTGATAATGTACAGTGCAACCCTTAGATGTCAAACCTGAAAAATAGACACTTTTTCACTTCTCCTGTGTCCTAGCTTAGCCACAAATGATGCTCAAACCTTGTCACTGATACCAGTTTTGCTAAAGTAAACCAATTTTTGAATATCACCATGCCTCACAAAGTGCTTTCTTTCATGGTCTTGAGAAGAAGTGAATGACTACAGATTTCTGCAGGAAAATGCAGCCCTTCGGAATGGCAACATTTATAGTGAAAGCAGATTTAATTCTTGATGAGTCAAATTTGAATTATATTTACAGGTTAAATAAAAAACCTAAAATTCTGCATTGAACTCAAGGAATATGTGCACTCTCTTTTACTTGAACAGCTGAGAGAAAAAAAAGACTGAACAGGTTTTTATCTTTCACATTTTGCTTAAATACAACCTAGGGGGAAAAAAAAATTAAATAACAAAATTAAAAAAACCAGGAATTTTTCCATTTTAATACTCCTTCTTAAACAGACCTTAAAAGATTTAGTAAAAAAAGACTTCTATGTTCTCTCCCTTTCCATGCATTATTTTTCAACATAAATGAGACATCACCTTTAAGGTTCAATTATTGCACTGTGTTACTATAGCAACTCCCAGAAAAAGTCTATTAAGCAACCTTCAACAAAAAAAAAAACCAAAAAAACCCCCCAAAAAAAAAAAACCAAACCCAAAAACGAGTCTACTTCATTTATAAACACTCTCTAAATAAAGAAAAAGATCTTCTCATTTTAGTTGTTAAATAACTGATTTTAACGTCTATATAAAGCAATAAAAGATCTTTGCTTGTATCATGAAACCAGTGCTGCCTATAGAGCTCAGGGGAAGGACAGCCAAGGCTGGAGTTAGGGCAACATTCAGATGAAAGAATAATTCTTCGTTAAACCTTGTGATTAAAGACCTCTTTGAACGGAACCTATTCTGTAAGTTAAAATGGCCACATTTCCAGTCATGGAAAACTGACACAGTTTCACTGAATTCAATGGAGCAAAGCCAATTTACACCTGCCGAGGCCCTTCATATTGTATGAGATGAATAGTACATTCGTTCAGGATGAGAGAACTTTTTGATCATACTCTCTGAAGTGAATGGGCAACTCTGAAAGAAAGATGATGGCAAATGTTTAAATCAATATTAACCCAAGTAAAATTGAATTTGGATCATAACATTTTTTCCATTGAATGTTCAAGATGAAGTCCCTGTCCTGACCTTGATAAGTCTACACACTCAATTTTCAGACTGTGATCTAAAATCTTTTATGTCAAGGCCTATTGTTGAATATATATTTAAAAAAACAAACCAAACCAAACAAACAACTTATTTTATATTTTATGTGGAATTGAGTATAATTAGCCTGAAACTAGCATTCCTTCTAACTGGTATTAGGATGTATTTCTGTGCCTTGCTGCTAAAAATACCTTTCTTCAGAAAAAAAAGTTTCTATTTAAGGAGTGGGCTATGGATCAGCTTTGGATTTTAATTCCAAACACATAGTACTTCAGTTACAGAATTGGAATTGGTTTCCAAACTGCTGGCAGTCAAAGTCCAGTGCAGAACTTTCCAACACTGCCTTCAGTGGCCTAGGAAAACCAAAACATATATATATCCACAGATGTCAAAAGTGATTAGACCAGATTCTGTGTACTCTGTCCTTTCAATTTTCAGCTTTCTTCCCCTCTTAGATATAGTGGAATGATATCTAAAGTAAGAAAAAGAGATCTGGAAGGATACTCAGGAACCCATCCATTTCATCTTCTGCCTGAAACGGCAATATTTGATTGCCATTTTTATCATGTTCCTTCTTACCTGTCTTGGTTTAACCTAAATGTGGCTGAGAGATGACAACTTATTTTATTTTCCTTTTGAATACACGGTCAAAGAGAAAGAGAGATGGAATGAGTATTGTAACAGTACAACTTCAAAATTTCATTAGCAATGTATTTTCTACCCTAGTGAGAAATTGATGTAAAATTTTTGGGCACCAAAATAAGCAGATGACTTTTAGTGGAGTAGCCGGTTGGGAAGAATAATATTTTACATTCACAAGTTTATATGCATTAAGAAAGACAAAGGGTCTGGCATGAGGTTTAATAAATACAAAAACACAATACAATGGGGTCAATGAAGGAACAATGAATGGAGAGAATACATTGTAAAATTTAGACAGATATGGTGCTTTTCCCAATGTATTATTGGTTTCTCCTAGCATTGTTATTAACTCAAAATCTTCTGGCTACCATGAAACCTTTAAATCAGACTACACCAGTGTCTCACTGCTAAAATCCTATAGGAGATTAAAAAAAAAAAAAAAAAAAAGGAAATTCAACATTAAATGACTGGGTTTTTGCCCTGAAAGTTTAACTGTACACTAGATGAAATTTAAGAAACTAAAGACTCTAAACCATTAAGCAATCTTACAGCTGAGAGCATAGCTTCTTCAAATTCCATCCAATTTCTGTACTTCCTGAAGGCACTGCAACTGGCAATAGTAAAAAGCAAAAAAATTGAACACAATCAATTTAATAATTCCATGAACCACAAACAAGTGGACATTGGCTTCCTCTGTGGCATATGGTTAATTTTCGATAGAATTTATTTTTTAGTAAGCTTGTTATGCAAATAAGCTTTTCACTTCTCTCCGCATCCCCCAACCCTCGTGGGATGGGGGGGAGAATGAAGGTAAAAAAGTAACATTTGTGGGTTGAGATTAGAAGAATTCAATAATAGAAATTAGGTAAAATATAATGATAATACTAATAATAAAAAGTGATGCACAATAAAATTTCTCACCACCGGTTGACCAATGTCCAGCTTGGTCCCAAGCAAAGATCAGCCCTTTCTAAGTAACTCTCCTCAATTTATATTTTGAGCA
This sequence comes from Chamaea fasciata, assembly GCF_029207755.1. Classification (NCBI taxonomy): domain Eukaryota; kingdom Metazoa; phylum Chordata; class Aves; order Passeriformes; family Sylviidae; genus Chamaea; species Chamaea fasciata. The sequence goes on along the minus strand of NW_027094086.1, from coordinate 68,341,194 downwards.
TGATGTCCTATGCCATGGAATGTCCCTTTGGCTAATTCAAGTCAGTCTTTTATGCACCTCCTTGCTGGCAGAGCATGAGACATTGAAAATCCTTGATTTAGGTACATTACTGCTAAGCAAAAACAAAAACAGTAGTGTATTATCAACATTATGTTCATACTAAATCCAAAACACCACACTGTACCAGCTAGTAAGAAGAAAATTAACTCTGTCACAACGGAAATCAGAATAAAGCATGAAGCTCCTTCAGCAGGATCTTTGTCAAAGCTTCTCTGACAGCCCTTTAATAAAATGTGCTGGAACTTAGCCTTCAAGACCTTTAGCCCTTGTTCAGTTCAATCTAGATTGGATATATGAATTCAGAAGTTACAGAAGAATAAGTTCCATGTCACAAAGAGAGTGGAACAAAATTCATTTATTCAGGAAATTTTGCTATAGTAACTTCTTTTTCTAGATATGTCCATATATTTAAAACCATATCGCCATATTTTCATTTTTAAATGCAGAGTCTTCTGGAATTTTGCCCCACAGAAAATTTTTCTTCTGTTTCAAGAGAAAATTTTAAAAGTATATGCATGTTCAGAACATTTCTTGGGAATATGAATGCCATAGTTTCCACAGTCCTTTCTATAAGGACGATCCTTCTGTTTTGCTACAGCAATTCTTTTAGACATTTTTTTTTTATTTAAACCAAATTGTTTATCTTTAAAGTACATCTCCTTAGTCTAAACCTTATTATTTCATACATAATACAATAACAGCATTATCTAAATGGCCTTCTTATTTCCTGTTAAATTCAAAATAAGAAGCAAAAATATTCCTGGAGTGAGAGCAATATTCAGATTTATGCTAATCAGACCAACTGCAGCAGAAGGTGCAGGGGAACATCTTTCACCTAAGTGGAAGAAATGAAATGCCAAGAAACAAAGTGAGAAGAAAAAAGAGAAACCAAAACACTAGAGAATTGAAGAATAGGATAACCAGTGTTTTCTCCAAGATGACTGGTAAGCAGATGAAGATTTCAGTACTATTAAAAAAAAAAAAAAAAAAAAAAAAAAGACTGGGACAAATAAGACAGTGTCCCCCACAAACTATTTATGGAAATTCCAAATCACAGGTAGCATCTCCAGTCTTCATAGCCCAAGTGAGTTTTATTATTACCGTGCATAACCCAACTTAAAAAACATAGTGTGCTGGTTTCAAGGAGGAGGAATCATCCCCTCAAAAATACCTTTGAAAGATTCCAAGTCAGAGCTACAATTTAAGTGTAAATTAAAGTTTACAATTAAGTTACAAGAAAAACAATAATACAGAGACACTGGCTTAAATTGACCAAGCCAGAATATGACCTGACACCCTGTTGGTCAGGGTGGTGGTAGCAGTCTGATTAAAGGGTGGTTCCAGCCCTGTTGGAGTGATGGATGTGGTCTTGTCAAAGCAGTGACTCTACAGAAAGCTCTGGTTCTTCTCTGGAGGTCCAGTGGTGGTTGGAAGAGCTCTTGTCCTCTGGGTATCTGATGTGGGATCATGGTGTCCCAAATCCCAGATTATCTACAAGTGGGAATGTTTGGTACCTCCCCCAGAGTAGGTAATTTCACAATGGAGTGGTGTAATTCTATGAGTCATTCAGAGTGGTGACTGCTTACCCAGAGGGAGTTATCACAGCTGAGTCATGGCAAAGACAAAGAAATACTTCACCACCCAATTCAACAGCTCATCATAAAGTAATAAAGATAGATGGTGGTAGAATACATACTTTGGTTACACCTTACATTGTAACCCAAGATAAACAGTATGCCACAAAAAACCCCCCAAAACAAAACAAAAAAAAACCCCACCACAAGCAAACAAACAAACAAACAAACAAAATCCCCCAACAAAACAAAAGAATAAAACAAAAAACTAAAACCCCAAACCAAAACCATAAAAAAACTCCACAAACAAAACCAAATAAAGGCACCCCCTATCCCCCCCCACCCAATTAACAACACTCCCACTAAAACTGCTAATTTTATTGATGCTGTGAAATTCAAGTACTAGAAGCCCAAGTGCTCCTCCATAATCTTACAGATTGACACATATCTGAATTTCTATGGGAGTCTTACTGCATTCAGAAATTTGTCAGAAATTAATCATGATTAAGTAATTAGAAATTATCAACATGTCCATGTGTACATTTTGAAACTGAAGGTCACCCTGGCAATCCTAATTCTGTTATTTTGTACTAGGCTTTTTAAACTTCAAAGGTATAATTCCAAAGTTGTTGGTTGATATTTTTCATTGTATTTGCCAAACTGTCATAAGCAAGCAAGTAGATTTTTAAAAACACACTAGGCATATATACCTTATGTTTGAAGTGTTTTATAAACATTGCTGTTATCAGATCTTACTTTTGCTTCCTGGTGCAATCTATAAAATCAAAATTACAGCTGGCATGTTAGGCAAACGTTTCAGCATGCAAAACTTGTTCATATCATACTTTAAAGAACTAGTATTTATTAACAATAATAATTATTTTCAAAATTTCAAGATATTCCAATAATATTCCAATTCCTTTCTATATCCTAGGAAGTACGCAAGAATAAATATTGCTTTTATATGGCCCAGTAACCTTGTTTGAAACAGTGCCTTATTATGTGTAAGATAGATGCTTAGCAGATAGAGTTTATTAAAATTAAATACTTACATTATAAAAAGAAAGTTGCTTAATAGGAGAACAGATGGCTAATGGGCTGTGACTAGCTACAAATGGGTTGTGAATATTACAGCAAGAATCTATCAACAGATCGGAAAATGATTCTGGACAAGGACTGATTGCCTGGAGTCAGAACACAATCTAATTTTAAACCTTTTAATTTTCATTTTCCCTTTTTTTTTTTTTTTTTTTTTTTTTTTTTTTTTTTTTTTTTTTTTTTTTCCAAATAATACGAACAATATGATGGAGTCACTTTGCTGGAAACAATTGAACAGAACTGACAAATTCATAATGCCTCAGACCATGAAATCCCAATTGGTCCAATCACAGATACATTTATCATGCCTGTAGAGATATTATTATAGTTACAAGTTATAGCCTTTCCCACTGTGATAACTACTTCTTTGAAATTGGCCAGTTTTTCAAAATAATCCACTCAAATTTCCTCAGAAGACCTACACAATCATTTTTTAATCAGAGAGTTCTTTCGTAATTTAATTTTTCTTCTTGAAAATGCATTTGAGAAGCACTCTAATAGAGCTTTAAACATAAAATAGTCCACCTAAAAGCTTTGTTCTCTGTCTGTTTTGACAGTTTTTTGCACCCAAAGGTCAAAGCAAATGTGACTAAATTCACACATGACCACTCTCTGCATAAAGAGCTTTCTTTTATACAATGAACACCAGTCTGTTTTGTTCCTATAAATTTCTGTAAGGATTTAAAATGTTGGCACAGGAAACCCTGACTACTTTGTTCTTTCTCTCAGTTCTTAGAACCAGCAAAAGATACAAAAGCTGTCCAGGGCAATATGGTACAAAAAAAAAAAATCACACCAAGTTAAGCAGCTGGATTAATTATAAATATTTATATGAATTTATTTAGGCCTAATTGGGTGTCTTGGGGTTTGTAAAGAACATGTTACTCTATTCCATCTGTTGAAACTGGGTGGAGCAAAACTGCTTATCTTTGCCTACAGGAGTCAGTGTCGCTTATCAGATCGTGGAGTGCTACTTATCTCTCTTCATTGTTCCACTACTCCCATGGGGATATCTTCTGCTAATGGACCATTAAAAGCTCATCAATGACATTACACATTACATCGTACTATTGTAAGCTGCTCCACACAGAGAAGAAGAGCCAAACCATCTAAACCTATATAAAAAGGAGCCACAGTGCCACTAGGTATCCAGTTTTCCACCGGATCCCTGGAGGAAGACTGGACCCATATCACCGTTACTGGACCCTTTTTCTTCAACGGGACCATCTCTACTCCAACAGAACCACATCTGCCACTCCAGGAGGGCTTACTTTGGACTGCTTCTAACACCCTGACCAACAGGGTGTTAGGTTGTATTTCTGACTCTGGCAGGGTTTTCTAGGATTTCTTGTTTTTTTGTTTGCTTGCTTATTCTTCTGTACTACAACATCTGTTTTTTTATATCCCTAGTAAAGAACTGCTATACTTATTCCCAAAATCTTTGCCTGACAGCCTTTCAATTGCAAATTTATGATAATTTGTAAAAGGGGGGAGGGACTTACATTTCGAGCAAGACTCCAACCTTCCCTGGCAGATACCTGTCTATCTAAACCAAGACATTGGGTTGAACAATTAATTCCTGGTCCTGTTTCAGAAGATGTCTTTCACTTTAGAGGTGTAAGAAACCGTTAATATTTTTCTAGTGCACAGATAAACATAAGAGTTTCTGTAATAGAAATAAATCAGAAGTCATTTCTCTTTGGAATAAATACTGCATGGCAGAGGAATAGCCATACATCCATCTTCAGTTACAGAATTCCAGTGATGGGAATCCACCAAAATCATAATTAATCAATCATTCACAGTTAAAATGTGCTCATCATATTTATATTTCACTTTTACTCTGTCTTAGTGTAAGTTTCACTTAGAAAGCTACACTGGGGGCATTCACACTATTATATTTCTATCTAAAATATCAGTTCATGCTGATCTACCTGTGCAGTTCTCTCTCAAAAAAATCACCATGCTGTTCTCTCTCTCCCAAAAAAAAAAAAATTAAAAAAAAAATGCAGGCAGTTTGAGCTCATGTCACTTTTTATTTTTTTCTTTTTAACTAATACCTCTTCTCTGTACCATCTCAATTTTTAATACAGTTATTTTGAATACAAATGCAAAAAATCAGAATATTTCTATTGCAATCAGGATAGCAGTTTACACAGGGCACTCAGTTTTTTTACTCAAAATACCCTAGTGTCTATTGGGGTTTTTTTAAGAAACAGCTTCAGAGTACAAGCTACTGTTCTATTAAACATCTGGTTATCTTCAAACCATTCAGAGCTGGCTTGGTTTGGTTTTTGTTAAATATTCTCACCTATATTTTGTAAATATGGTCTGTAAAACTTTTTAAAATTATGTAACTTTATATTACGGAGTATTTCCACTGCATCTCATTCTGCACATTACATAGACCAGGGAAAATCAATCTTTTTGTTATTTTATCAAATTCTATTCACATCCATTTCTCCATATCCAAAATCTGGGTAACATAAAACTGCAGATATCTAATGCAAAAAAAAAAAAAAATCCTTAATCATAGTAACATGCTTGAGAATTTGAAATTTGAAGCCAAAAACATATTGAATTAGGAATCTTTTCTTTAAATTCCTTCCCCTCAAAACTCCTATTTGTCTTGTGTAACACCAGCACTACAGTGTGAACTGCCAAGATACTAAGTTTTCTCTTTCTTTAAATCATAGAGGATCACTAGTTGCCTTAAATTCAATTAGTACTACAGTGTGTACTGCCAAGATACTAAGTTTTCTCTTTCTTTAAATCATAGAGGATCACTAGTTGCCTTAGATGCAATTAGTGATCCTCTATGATTTAAAGTAAATGAAATAATCTAATTAAATGCAAAATCAGAAAACAGTGTTAAAATGAAGATGTAATAATGAGGTTTGAGTGCTCATACCCATGACATCACCTGCAACTTATTTCTTCCAGGGTCTGTGAAGTCCAGTCTAGCAATCAGTGTTGAAGTTTTAAAGACCTACTGATTGAATCACAAAATTATAGTTTGGTAGTTTTCTTAAAACGAAAACCGCATAAAGAATCAAATAAACAAACCAACCAACTGATTTTGTGAATATCATGTATGCCAATAGACTGTATCATTTTTCCCCACAGAAAGGGAAAAACAGTGCATTTAATTAAGTAAATGATGATCCAGAAATGTTATGACTTCATTTTAATCTATGTCCATTAGCTGGGATCTTTTATTTTCTAAACTGATTCTAATTATTCCTTGTACTCATGGAAAAATACTAGACAACCTGCTGTAAGGTCTGTTAGCAATGAAAGAAAATCTCATGAACACAGTAATAGGTATAAATCCATTCCAAATAAATAATAAAGCACACAGATCTACTCTGTTAAATGATTGATGAAAGTCTGTCAGAAGAACCTGTGCTGTTTTGAAAATCTAGATAATTCAGGCCTTCTCATATAAACTTGGTACCTGCCTAGTTAATCACAGAGGGAATAGTGTTTCCTATCCACCAAGCAATGCAATCTAGTTTATAGATTATACAATTATATTTGTCCTTTCAATATTTATTGCAGAGTTACTGCTATTTTATGTCCTTCATGTTAGAATCCTTCTCATTTCAAAAAGATTATCAAGAGGTCCTTTTCCAAATACTTGTTAAATGCAGTTCTTAGGTAGCATTCTCCCATACAAACAGCCAAAAAGTATTATTTGGTTTGCCCATGGTTAGAAAACCTGCAAAAAGAAGATTTCTGTGAAGGCCAGCTGAAAAACAAGACTTTAAACTTTATTATTCAGAATGTTACCACACAGTCCAAGGAAAAGGAAGATTAGACTAATTTAAGGTAACACTTAACAATCAAACTGCTTCTAATCTTCAAAAGCGACCTCTGCTTCTTCATGCTTATCCATGGGTTTAGAGCTAAAAATTTTTACACCCATTGTGTCAATGATCTCTTTCTTTTAGAGTAAAAGCACATTCTCATGAGTATTGTAGATCTGCCCTCAAAGCAGGAGCCTTATGTGAAGTATAGGATGGAGGAAAGAGCACCTCCTTTTGAAGACTTAAGAGTGAATCATGTGCATTTCTCGGCTCACTTTTCTGAAGCAGCAGAGTGGGAGAGGATTAATAAAACCTAGCTCTTCCAAACTTTCTCTTTGAAATTCTAAGCTGCTTACTGTAAGAATCTTAGGAGTAGTCTTGCTCTCCTTGATCTTCTGTACTCTGCCCTCAGATGCACATGCTCAAATAAGAGTTAAGCAAAACTTTGGCCATAAAAATACCTCAAACTTGCAACTTGCTTGACTTTTTGTCACTGGAACTCTCTCAAAAGGGACTCAGAGTTCAGATTAGTAGTTGCTTCCAGTCTGCATTCTTCTAGATCTGCAGGTGATTGCTGTAGCACAGAGAAGTTGATGTTTCCAAGTCATAGAGTAGGACAACCCTGACTGAAATAGAAAAAGACAAGGGTTACCACTAGAAGATTAGCTTCCCTTTGTACACCTGACACTGGCCAGAAATCATGAAAGAACATATTTCTACTGTTGACGCTAGGTACCATTCCCTGCTCAGAATTACTGTAATGAAGAAATACTTCAGACACACAGGACAGCATGGAGGACAACTGTGGTAGTACTATGAGTTTGATTTTGATTTTTTGTTTTGTTTTGTTTTTGTTTCAGGTTTTTTATTGGGTTGGGGTTTTTTTTCGGTGTGTGTTTTGTTGTTGTTCTTTTTGTTGTTGTTGTCATTGTTTTTAATAAAAGATCTTAAATCATGTGACATTCCTGCTTTCAGTGCAGAAGAGTATATCTAGCTAGTTTTCCTGGATTTACTGGTTCCAGACTCACATCTGTGTTTCTTTGCAGAACTTATCTGCATGAATAAATTTGTGGGAGGACTTTAACTCAAATTCTCTATATGTTGAATTTTGTTCCTACTTCATAAAAGAAGCAGCACACACCCAAAATGTTGCTCCAAGTTTTTGACTTCATAAACAAGGCAAGAGGCCCTCCAGTGCTTCATGTCTAAAACCTTTTAACACAAAATGTTGGCTCCTTTGCATTGCTGACAGACACCCAAATTAACAGTTTTAAATTAAATTCACATAATCTGTTGCTCCATCTCTCTTCCTTATTCTTTTGTGACCTGTTTTATTCTGTTCACTGAAAGCTGAAGCTGGTGCTAAAGGCCCCAAACTCCTAAAGAGGAAGTCATTCTCAGTATCTTGCACCTCAGGGTTCTATGTGGTTTTTTGCTCTGTGCATCTTTTCAGTTTTATAGCTGACCATATGATTGCTTTCCAAAGAGCTTTATATATTAATCACTGTCAACAAGTACAGAAAATCAGGTCATCTTTTCTGTATAGATACATTGGATGCCCCATAGATTTCTTTTTACTACAGCTCTACAAGCTGCTTTTGTTATGAAGCTCCACAAAGCCTGCAAAACTTTTGCTAAAGGATAGTCAAGGAAAGTTGGTTTGATAACTTGTTTCTCTCCCTGTAGATCTTTGAAAATGAAAGAGAGTTTTAATTCAGTAAAAATTTTATTAAATTCTTTATTTTAACCACATAACAATAGTTTATTCTGCATGGGTGTCCACCCATATGAATTTGTTGTGCAGAACTCTTGTTCATATCTTATATAAATTTTAGTAGGCACATTTGTTCCAGTCAATTGATAAATATTTCAACAGATGAATGTCAACACTTTAGCATAAACATATGAAAATTAATTGAAACCTCCCAGGTGGTATAATGCAGGTGACAGATGCAAAAGTGTCATTGAGTAGGAAAGGGATGAAGAAGACAAATAAGACATTTTACACTGCTTTATTTTGTTTTCAGTTTTGATTTCATGTTTCCTAAAAATCCAATAAGCTAATTATATATTTTTGTAATTCAACACACTTACTTTAATTAGATCAGCAAAAAAAGTAAATCAGAAAGTGTAGCCAAAAGAATCATTATTCAAAAATCTAAATTCAGCTGCTTTTTTTTTCTTCAGGTTCAGAATTGATTTCAAGTTCATTTTCAGCCTATACCACTTGCAAGAATTTTGATTTCTACAGTACAAAAGTTCTCCAGGTGCAATAACCACCCTTCTTAGCATTAGAACATAATCCTGGTTACACTTCACATTCGTGAGCATATTGCACATCATATAAATCTCTGATGTCTCTTTTTTATTATATTAAAGTTTTTGAGATATATTTGCTTCATTCTTAAAAGTCAGTTTAACTTGGAGATGCTGAATAGATGTAATATTCTATGATATCTCTTAAACTAATGGATCACTTCTGTGGCTATTACCGTTGCCAGTTCATTTCTATTTCCATCTGGTAGAGTTACAAGATGATATCAGACTCCAAAGTAATTTGTTTTTATAGTACAGTGGAAAAGATGTGGTCTGGTTTTTGAGACCTGTTTTGGAAAGGGTTTTTGTTGTTGCTGTTTAAGGGTTTTTCAGCACAAATGCTGAAGTAAATAGTAAGTAAACGAAGTAAAGAAGTAAATATTTGAAACTGTTTTATGTGTAGCAAACCCTTTAAAATGCTGAGGAGAAGTACTCTTACATCCCCTCTTGAGAAATTTTTGTGGTTACTGCATAGGTTCCTTTGATAATATTATTTCAGGTCATGGTCCTGTCATGTGCATGTTGTTACAGTATGGCTTCTTAAATTGTGCTTTTTTTTTTTTTTTTTAAATTAGAATGGTTTTTCTGTGAAAAGCTATGATTTTTGCATGTGCTCTTCTCTTAAGTCAGCCAAGTATTATCTTTTACTAAACCTTTACCTAATATACTTTGGGAAGAACAGTCCATTGCCCTATGTGAGATATAAATGTAGTCCTTTAATGACACCCAGATCCATTTTGATATAATATATTCATTGCATTAACACTGGCAGTGCAACTCAAAATACCTTTCTAATAAACTACATTATTTTACGATTGCATGATTTAATTATTATCTTTTTCTGTGTCAGTAAGTGGCATAAACCCGAGTGACAAAATAAAGGATTAAAAAAGGGATTAAAAGGATAAAGTATTTAAAACAACCTCAGTATTTTGAAGACTACAGCACATGCCAAAATCAAGAATGCTGCAGTCCATGAAAAGCAAGGGTGCTTTTAGCTTAAGAGAAATAACAGAAATAAAATGGTTTTGAACAGTTTTCCTTTTGACACGTGGACTTAACACCAATGCCACTGAGTTTCAGCTTTAACCTCAAGCTATAACCTTGCATCTGCCTAGTTCCCATCCCTATCTTTTTACAAATCCACACAATGTTCACTGTGGAAGTCACTTATTCATTTCCAGTAAGAAAGTATATAAGTGATTATTTTCACTACCTAGAACCTGGTAAAACAAATTAGACAGGAGCAAAATGTTTCCATTCTTCCTTCATCTATGTGGTTTTTTCCTCCCCTCTGCATTTTCTAGAGGCTGCATATGAGAAAATGACCAGCTTGCTATTTTAAAGTGACAGGGTATTCTGCACAGTCCTCTCCCAATGGAGAGAACTTCAGATTCTTTAGTCACTCGTTTATCATAAAGATATTTAATGTCTGTCTCCTTGATACTTTTTCACATGCCTCTGGAACCTCCCATATCATTGAAGATGAAAATATCTCTATGAGTACAGTCTATAACCTCTAGCTCTGGTGAATGTTTGACTACCTTTTCTGCAAAAATGCAGCTCTAGGTATAAGGTGCAGCAGGATTATTGTGACTTCTAAGAAGTTTATTTTGCATGAATAACATTTCAGAATTCATTCCTGCCAAAGGGTTATCTGTGAATTCTGACAAGCATCCACTCCATATATCATTTGAGTCTGTTACAGTCCTCAACTATTGTAGCTTGACTTGGGTTTCCAATTTTAGTGGCTCCTGGGACTTTTTATATATTTTTTCCTCTCAGTATGTGTTTGTTCTGTCTCTTTTGTGTCAACTAAAACAATTGTCCTCCCACTAATGTTTCTATTAGATAGCTTTTACAAGCTTCTTATTACTTTTATTTACTCAAAAAATTACTTTTATTCTCATTACTTACTTACTAATAGCTGTATTTAGTGTAAAAAATCTTGGGGCACTAGAGTTTTTTCGATTTGCAGCTTGAAGGTTAAACCATATAGGAGATGAAGATTAGAAGAATGATCTATATTTGTATTCCATTATCATTTTCCTTTCTGTAGTAAAAGTATAATAAATAAAATCTGGGTAGCTTCACTTTCTATCACAAATATATTTCAAAAAGCTAAGGCATTCCTAGGATAGTATGTAATAGAATGTTTGTAATAAAAGGACTAAAATAGGATTCTATGATCTCACCCAAAATACTATATTCCAGGAACAATTTTTTAAGCTTTACCTCCTGAACGGAAGATGTTCTGTATATCTCATGATGACATTCATACTTGTCACACAAGGAGCACACGAATCAGTTTAATAATTTAGATCAGAATGCAAGTCTGTTCACATAAGTGTATTGGAAACATGAGAGGGGAAATCACAGTCCATTTTTTCTGATGCTGACTGAAAACCAAATGGTGTAGGACATTTTTTTTATCCTAACAAGGCTGTTGAAAACAAACAGTCATTGACTGATCTACCATTTCTGCTTGGATATTCTTCCAAAGAAAAAATCTCAAGAAGGTTTTGGGAAAGTATTACAGTATTATATCAAACAGATGTTACAGTTTTTAAAATCCCCAAAAATCCAACTCCCACTAAAAGTTAGTTGGAAAGCTTTTGTAAATTGTCAGCAACAAAAGGATAAAACCCTGACTGATGGCTTGGTTTGCCATACATTTTGGAAATATTTTTGGAGCATGAAAAAAATTTTTGCAAAACTCAAAACATTTAAATCTGGAAGCAAAAAAAAAACCCAACATTTTTTTGATTGTGATAAATTACACAGTCCAGGTTTATAGCACCCTATCTGTTTAGAAGTGCATGTCAACAACCCAGTAAATTGTCCCCTAGTAAAATGCAAATATGGTCATCTATATACTTATCTTCCAAACCTACTTCATATTCTGTTATACGTTCCTCTGAAAAGATGTTTAACATTTTCCTAACAATTTTCTAAGTGATAAGTCAGATTCTATTATTATTATTATTATTATTATTATTATTATTATTATTATTATTATTACTATTACCACCACCTATCCTGGTAAAGTAGCAGTAGCTCAGATTTAGGACACACAGAACCTAAACATGGCAAGAGTCAGCTGTTTGGGCCAGATGTTCTGATGGATGTAGGCTTCTGGAATTACCTCTGGTGTGTTGGGGGTTTTTTTTCTGTTTTTTGTTTGTTTGTTTTTGCCTTTTTTGTTTCTTTTTTTTTTTTTTGTTATTGTTTTATGGGAGGATTTTTTTTGGGGGGGGGGTTGGTTGGTTGGGGTTTTTTTGCTCTTTTTTTTTCTTTTTTTTTTTCTTTTTCTTTTTTTCTATTTAACTATGCTATTTACAATCCCAACACTGTTCTCATCTTGTGTTAGACAAAACAGACAAATGTCTCTAGCTCAGGGCAGATCACCTGGCAGCCTAGACCTTAGCAATCTTTCTCCTGCACAAAATTCCACTAAAGACTGTTGGCAAAGCATATTTCCTGGGGTCATACATTGTAGACTGTAAGTCTTATATTTTCTTCTTACAAAGTCCCGATTCTTCCATTCTTTCTCAATTCTATTTGGCATAGGTTCATGCCTAGTGTATGTATTTTGTGGCTTAGTGCTCATCTTGAATGCAGAGTTTTTTTCACATTTCTGTACACAAATTACTGCAACTAACATTCCACTCAGAGGGACTTTCTATTTCTTTCCATGATTAGGTGTAATTTTCTATTTTAGGAATTATAATCCAAGCTTCATTTTGATTTTGGAATCTTCACATTGATTGCTATTTTGATAGGCTTCTTCTAAACATAGTCAAAGTTTATACCTGAATCTCTTTTGTCTGGATAAGTCACTGATGCCAGTTAAAAAAAAAAAATGTATTTCTCTGTCCCTCACTGAATTCAATGACATCGTTTGACAATTCTTGGAACTGGGAATTGCCAACAGTGGAAGAGACCTTTTGTTGCCAAACACCATGATGGAGGTAATCTACAGGAGAAGACAGGGGCTCCTTGGGTTCTATTAACTGGCTTCTGAGCAGAATCTAGCTTTGTCTCAGAGTCAACAGATCCTATTTCCTTTGGAACTGGTCACCTAGAAAGAGCCACCACACTTAATGCTCATGTCTCAAGTTACTACAGATCCTAGTGTTAGATGCCTGTTCAGCCTTCCCATTTCCTGCCTTTGGCAATTGCACCATAGGATACTCTTAAAAGTGAACAGATGTAAAACAAACAGTTATGGCTTTTGAAAGTGCACTATACAGAACAGCTTTAGCAAAGAGGTAGGAATAACAAGAAATCCTAGTCTTCATAACAGTGAAATCAAGTGCATCTTAAGCACAAGTGGCTTTCCAATCCTGATCTGTAAGGGTGTAGTGTAATTGCATCCTCTTTATACCATCTCAGAACCTGGGCTAAGACAGTTTCTAAAATAGTAAAAATAAGCAAATAGTTGGAACAGTGACAGCAGTAGAATAAAAATTCATTCTACACTACTTCTTTAAAACAGAGCCACAGGATAATAACATTACAATCAAAGCTTTACTTAAATCATAGTTCAGCAGGAAGCTACTCCCATACCAGTCATACTTAGTCTAGTGAGTCTTGCAGCTCTTAGAAGTCATTCAGAAGTGCTGAATAAATATTTGGAGGTACTGAATACCATTGCAGAAGAAACCAGCTCAGCAGGAGACAATGCAGGTTCATACTTGCTCTCACTGAGAGCCCTGCTGAGAAGAACTTGGAGGTGCTGCTTGATGAGAAGCTCAACATGAGCTGGCAGTGTATGTTTGCAGCCCAGTAAGCCAGTCATGTCCTGGGCTCCATCTAAAGCAGCCTGGCCAGCAGGGCAAGGAAGGGAATTTTCCCCTTCTACTTTGCCTTCATGAGACTCCAGCTGGAGTGCTGCAGCTGGCTCTGGGTTCCTCAGCGCTAGAAGGACATTGACCTGTTAGAGATAGGTCAGAGGAGGGGCACAAATATGATCAGAGATTTGCAACACCTCTCCTATGAGAAGGCAGGCTCAGAGCGTTGGGATTGTTCAGCCTGGAGAAGAGAAGGCCCCAGAAAGAACTTAGAGTTGTTTTCCAGTACCTAAAGGAGGTTACAGGAGAGATGGAGAGTGACTTTTTGCAAGTGCATGTAGTGATAAAGAAGGAATGGGTTTGAACTGTCAGAAGGCAGGTTTAAAATAAATGTCAGGAAAAAATTCTTCACTGTGACAATGGTGAGACATTAGCACAGGTTGTCCAGAAAAGCTGTGGGTGCCCATCCCCGGAAGTGTTAAAGGTCAGGTTGGATAGGTCTTTGAACCACCTGGTTTAGGAATTTTTCCCTGTCCCAGCAGGGGTGTTGGAACTAGATGATCTTTAAGGCTCTTTCAAAACCAAACCACTATCTGATTCTATGATTCATCTTTATATATAATGTAGATCATAAGATAGTATTCAGTAATATGGAAAATCTAAATTCTTCAATAGAAACATAAAATTATGGAATGAGCTGAGTTGGAAGGGACCTACAAGGATCATTGAGTCCAACTCCTGATCCTACACAGCCCACCCCAAGTGTCATACCATGCACCCAAGAGCATTATCCAAACACTTGAACTCTGTCAGGCTGGTGCTATTGTTGCCTTGGAAGGCTGACCTGAAACAGAGACTGGACAGAGATAGAGAATAAATTAGGTATTTATTGAAAGGCCTCCAGGATCCACCCTGGGCAGGACAGGAACCTGACCAAGGGTGCACCCCAGGTGGACCAAGAATAGTCACAAAAATGCCTCCCCCCCCCCCCCCCCTTCCCCCCCATCACGAGATCCTACACTCTTTAAAGGCTTGGTCCGGTTGCATACTGGGGCTCAATTGTCCAATTACAGCTTCAGGTTATGAGGCCTTATCCTTCTTGTTCCTCCCTTCAGTCCACCACCTCCCATGCCTTCAGGCCTGAAAGGTGTCCTTGGTTCTCTGCAGAAAAAGGATTTGTGCTGCCCACCCAGTCTGCGAAGAGAGCTGACCGCCACCCAGTATGAGGCTCAGAACTACAGCCCTAGGCAACACAGAATCTGCAACCATGAAAACTAAAATTTAAGGCATCACTATGACCACTGCCCTCAGGACCCTGTTAAGTGCCCAACCACGTTCACCCTCCAAGTGAAGAACCTTTTTGTAATATCCAATCTAATCCCCCCCTGACTCAGCTTCATGCTCGTTCTCAGAGCCCTGTGCCTGATCACAAGAGTGAAGAGATGGGTGCCTGCCCCTTTGCTTGCCCTCTTGAGGATGTTGAAAACCACAAAAAGTTCTCCACTCAGTGTCCTTTTCTCCAGGCTGAACAGGCCAAGTGCCCTCAGCCACTCCTCATATGGCTTCCCCTCATGGACTTTGGCCATTCTCAGGCCCCTCCTTTGGACACTCTCTAATAATTTAATGCCTTTCTTATATTTTTGTGACCAAAACTACTCCCAGTACTAAAGGTGAGGCCACCCCAGTGCAGAGCAGAGTGGGACAATCCCCTCCCTGTCCCCACTGACAATGCTGTGCCTGGTGCACCCCAGGACACTCTTGGCCCTCCTGGCTGCCAAGGCACTGGTGGCTCATGTTCATTTTTGCCTCAACCAGAACACACAGGTCTCTTTCCACAGCATTGCTCTCCAGCCTCTCATTCCCCAGTCTATACACACAACCAAGGCTGACCCTTTGCAGGCGGAGAATCTAGCACTTTTCCTTCTTAAACTTCACAGGGCTGGAGATTGCCCATCACTCTAATTTGTCCATGAAAACTTAAATTCTACTTTTAATCATTCTGGGTCAGAGCTTCCTTTTGCTTCCAAAGCAGTTCAGCTTTATAAGATATTAAATATTATCTCTTTTTAACCAGACATCTCTGGAAAATCTTATTTACCTTCTTTTAGTTACAGGATTTCCACTAAAACAGAATCCCAAACATCTGATACTTGATGTCTACCAAGGTTTCAACATATTTCTCTAATATTTTTAATTAAAATACTCATAACATCTCTAAATGCAGTAATACATTCCCCAATATAGATTAAGAAAGAAAGTCAAAATAAATTTAGATTAAGTAAAAAATAATCTTAAAAATAAAAATAAATACCACACCATGTTTCTTTACAGATTATTTGACATTTATTCTTCTAACACTGAAGAACTACCCAAAGTCATCCTTCTTACAGGCTGATATGGCTGAAATCTGCTATTAATTTAATTTTACACCAGCACGATGAGTCGCAGACTAATTTAGTCTGTCTTGGGCTGTATTTAGATCTCTGTCAAAATCCAAGTGAAAAAAGACCCATCATTCCAGGATGAAGCTAAAGAAAAAACAGAAATAGTTTTGAGGGTTGGACTCACCTTTATACTGAGAATAAGCAGGGACAAGTCTGATTACTTCTGCTGCATGCAGAATATGAATGAACTAGGAAATTCCTATTGAATTTAAGAAGTCATCTTCGCAACATCTCTGAGGAATAAGCGACTTCATTTAAGACACTGTCCAGTTAATATTTTTAATGTATTCATGAATAGGATACTAGATTTTGTTTCAACAGAAGCTGGTTAACTCAAGTGTGTAACACTCAGAACCAGGCTGATAAATCAGTGCATTACTAGACCAGTACAAGTCATACATATATCCAAGCATTTAATAAGCTGATAAAGGGTGCTGAGGTATTGTCATTCCTAATCATTAACTTTCTAGTAGGTATGATCAAAGGCCCTGTTAAAATTTCCTGTGGGTATTTCACCTTACTTAAGCTTTCACATTGTTACAGACTGACAAATCCCATTCTGTCCTGCTCTCAGAGCTAAATTCAATTCTAAACCTTTCCATCTTATCATACACATCAAAAGTTTGTACAGAATGAGGCTGAAGAACCCTAAGCAACCCTAGTCAACACCTGCCTCATATATTTAGGTTAGTTATATCATGATGCTTTCTTGGAGGACTCCTAACACCTACTGGCAACACTGACTAATAATATTGTCATGCAGCTCATCATTCAGACTAGCATAAATCAAATTAAAAGTAGAGTGGTTGGTCTACTTAAAATAGTACAGCTAGATTAAATGATTCTATTAATTTCTAGAAATCCCAATTCCAATGCACATGTAAAGATTTCAGTGATTCAAAACAAATATAATTACTACTGTTTCATTACAGTATGTCTGGAAGATCAATTTTCCAAGGAATGTTTTGCGTTTCTTACCTTCATCTTTAACACGTAATTGATACATGTGCCAAAAAATCCCACATCTTCACGACCAGAAGATTTTCCTGGTATTTCATGTTTGTTTTGAAAAACAACCTTACATCCAATATTACACCAAGACACACAAACATCAGGTTAGACAACTTTTTAACTAATTTCTTCAATTTGTGCAGTTTTTATCACTTTTAACAGTCAAGTCACAAAGAAGGAAAGCTTTGCATTCTGTCTGTATTTTGGTCACACTTTCAGGTCATTTCTATATATATAGTCTAGAGAACGTGCCAAGTATCCTTTGGCATGATGTTTCGAAGAAGAAATTTATAGATCCACTAGGTAATATAAGGTATTTATAGATAATGGTGTGAGATATGCTCAAAAATAAAAGCAAGATGGTAAGCAGATAGCAGCTAACAGACGAGAAAAACTTCCAGTCATTTCCACTTCCAGCTCTCCTTTAGATATCCTAGTAAGGAATAAAATTATAGAAAACATGACACCGAAGAAGCCAGCTCTTTCAAAAAGTAGAGGTATGAAAAAATCTGTAATGACAAAATAGCCAGCTTGTGTTTATCTAATATTTCTTGCTGGGCTAACATTAACAGAGTATTTTTAATAAATTAAAGTATTTAAAAATATCAGTAACAAGAGATGGATTTTGCTCCTAGACAGTGTTATTGTGGTATAGAACCTGAATTTTTGTGGATGACATTCCTGATTATTTATCCACAATACTGCATAATATCTTAATTATTTTAAAATCTTTGCCTGTGACAGCTTAATCTCTTTGTAATGGATTTCCTGGAGTCACCTTTTCCATAAATATTCCAGCTTGTACTTGGGAATGAGTTTATTAGCAAGTAACATTTTTTGGGGTTCATACTTGCAGTAATGATCACTCTTTCCTGTTTAAACTTAGGCTTTAAAGCTTAGAAAGAATTCTCTTATGATTTTGGAAGACGGGTTTATTAAAACATCACCTTTTCTAGGCCAAGTGTCCTTGATTTAATTGTGATAATGTTCTACACATAGAATAATTATTTCTGGTGAATAACACCTGTTTTAGAGTTGAAATTGTGGCCATCAAGACAGTTGTAAGATCAAAGTTAAAGCCTTGGGAGCACCATCTAGAGATAAAAAAGCAAGAAGTAATAAAATTTACTTATATGAGGTCTCAGTAAGGCAACCTCCTAACCAAAATACTAAGCTAGGCCCACAGCTCAATGTCTTGTGGAAATGCTCTGAGGTAGCTGCAGGCTTGCCAAAGCCTCATGGTTGTTCTGCAACCAGTTCAGGCTAACATGAATGCCTTAACAGTGGTCAGGTTCCCTGGTTTTCCTGACTATCTCTTTCCTACTAGCCAGTCCATTAGCCAATGCATATATACTTCAAACTCAGATAGCC
This sequence comes from Chamaea fasciata, assembly GCF_029207755.1. Lineage (NCBI taxonomy): Eukaryota > Metazoa > Chordata > Aves > Passeriformes > Sylviidae > Chamaea > Chamaea fasciata. The sequence goes on along the minus strand of NW_027094086.1, from coordinate 68,322,718 downwards.
TCTGACAGGGTGTCTTCTGGAAATAGGAGTTGTCTCTTTTCTATTTATTCTCTCACTGACATTCACTGTATTGAAAACCACCTTTTTCTAGAGTCCATATTCTTTTTGTCTGTGATCTGAGCTCCTATGGAAAGCTTGATCTTTTGTCTGTATTTTTTTTCCTATACCTGATGATTTCAGAATACCTAGCAGAGCAAGCAGGTGTTTCATAAAGGAATGTCACTGCCCTGGTTTAGATAGACAGGTATTTGCCAGGGAAGATTGGAGTCTCCCTTGGAATGTAAGCACACCACCCCCCCCCCCCGCCCTTTCCAAATTATTATAAATTTGCAATTAAAAGGCTGTCAGGCAAAGATTTTGGGAATAGGTATAGCAGTTCTTTACTAGGGATATAAAAAAAATGCAAATGTTGTATTACAGAAGAATAAGCAAGTAAACAAACAAACAAGAAACCCTAGAAAACCCTGACAGAGTCAGAAATACAACCTGACACCCTGTTGGTCAGGGTGTTGGAAACAGTCCAAAAGTAAGCCCTCTTGGTGTGGCAGATGTGGTCCTGTTGGAAGCAGAGATGATCCCGTAGAGAAAAAGGATACAAAGATGGGTCTGATCTTCCTCTGAGAGTCCTGTGGGAACACTGGATGACTGGTGACACTTGTGGGTCCTTTTATCTAGATGGAAATGGTTTGGCTCCTCCTCCCTGGGTAGAGCATCTCACAATGGGATGATGTAATGTGTCATGTAATTGGTGAGCTTTAATGGCCCATTAACAAAAGATATCTGCACAGAGGGAATGGGAGGGTGAGCAGAGATAAGAAACAATGCCCTAATTGGTTTTAACAGCTGGCTTGTTATCAGAAAGGCAGTTGCAACCCCTCCCTCCTGGAGTTACAACAGATAAAGAAAAAACCTCCCCAAGTGGGTTTCAGCAGATGAAATAGAATAAACTTTTATTTTTCTTTTTGGTTACAAAACCCAAGAAAATCATGTGAAAACAGGTGTTCAAAAAAGGAAGAAAACAGTGCAGATTTCCTAATGATTTTTGATTAAGGACTTGAAGTTTCCATCTGCATAAGCAACCCCTACTTTTAAGACTATGAGCTAATACACCCTGTGGTTATATTTGTCATTATAAATTTTTTTAAAAAAATATGTTTACAAGATTTTTTTTTTTACTTGAATATATTTCTAAAACCTTAGTTTTATGTACATGGTCTGTACTCAGGAGCCTAGTGAGGAGGGTTTGGCAGTGAGGACCTATAGGGTGGGCCTCTGTAAGGAGGGCTGTGCTGGACACAGCTAATTCCAGACACCCCTGTAATAGACCCAGTGCAGGACATGTCAGCTCCAGGTGTGGTGCACTAGGGAAAATGTAAAAAAATGCCATGTGATGAGAGGAGGGGAGAACATAGGGAGATAGAAAAATAGGGAGATAGCACCCTGCAAAGCCCAAGGTCAGAGAAGAAGGAGGGACTCCAGGAGACCAAGCAAAGATTGCTTCTCAGTGTTTGAAAAGGACCTCATGATGGGTCCAGTGAACATTTCATCAGGGAACTGTGGCATCTGAAAGGACAGACATCAGAGCACGAAAAAGGTGTGAAGAGGAGTGCCAGATAGAAACTGTTATGAAACGACTGCAGGCCCCTGTACTTTTCCAGGGGCAGAATGGGCAGCAAGGGTAGGAAGAGAGGTTGAGAGTGAAGGCATGAACAAAAATCTGGATGATAGGGAAGAAAGACATTTTGTTTATTATCTTTGAGTCTTACCATCCTCAATCTCTTTTATTTGGCATTAAATGTATTTTTCCCAAGTCAAATCTCCTTTACCTCTGACAGTAACTAATAAGCCATCACTCTGATTTTATCTTGACCTTTTTTCAGCATACTTTCTCCTCCTGTCCTGTTGAGAAGGGAGGATGGGTGACCAGATGGGAGTTTGATATTTAATCTAGGTTAACCCAGGAAGAACCTATACTAAGTTCCACTTTAGGAAACAGGAAACTAAATAACTTTTTCTAAAGGAAGTTTTCAATCACAAGACACATGTTCTAGAATCATCTTGCTAAAAGACTATGCCAAAAAAATTCTTCCTGCTTTATGTCAAGAAACAAATTAACAAAGATTATCAGTTCGATCCCGTAAGTACAAGAAATCTGATACCATTTTTGTCTGTTTTCGAATCTAAGAAAAATGGATTATTTTAGTTTCACTCAATCTAAAATGTATAAACAAAGTTTCTTTGAACTGTATGGGGGTGCTTTTCTCAATATTGCCTAAAGTTACTTTAGAAAAAAAAGTGTTTGAAGTTCTATAGGATTGGATCGAGAGGGTGCTGTCTTTTAATAAGAGAATGTTCTTTACCAGCATATATTACCTTACTGAATACTTATTTCTGACATTTTGCATGACATATGATAATGTTTTCTAGCAATTGAAAAATTAAAAATTGTCTTGTTCTCTAGTTTTATTGAACTTAAAACATGTATCAATAAAGAAAGCATAACTGTAAGTATATAATACTGATATCTGCTACGAATCATCTGTCACATGTTATCAAGACCAGAGACCTACTACCTGAAGTATGCTAATTTGACAGAACTATGTCCCTGAGCAACAGCTAAATAAGCTTTCCCTTTAAAGCTCTCCAGTTTCATTTGATTATTCACTCAACATATGTTTTTACTTTCCTTGATGAATCTATAAAATCTTTATAAAAAACTCAGTTAGTTAACATTTAAATTCACTGAACAAGTCTACCATGGATTGCATAGTATCATTTTTACAATGTAATTTAACAATGAAAATTACAAACAGAGAGCTTAATTTTTATAGATGTAGCTATTTTATTCCTTGAGGGATTTTTTCATCTTTTGAGCTGGCTTATTTCATCAAACACTCATATTTTCTTGTTTTTAGTTAAGAAGTGAAGAAACAAGAACCTTTTCTGACAATTGAGATATTTAGCCACTAGGATAATATAAACAATTATTTAAGGAAACAAAAAGTACCACAGTAAAAGTCACCATTTGGACAGTGGCAGATTTAGGTTTTAACAAAGTGTTTTCAATCCTTGGTAATAACTATGTGCCCTCCAGCTATTGAAAATAATGATGTTATTAAGTCTAGAATATAGATAGAAGTTTTTTTATCAATTCATTTCAGGACCACCTGGAGCCCTTATAGAGACTAGAACAGTTCCAGTCTTCAGACTATTCTGGCCATTACAGTAGAAGAACTTAAATGAGTAATTTAGTAATTTACATATTTGTCAACATCTGAGAGGTAAACATGCATGCCTGTTTCGGAAACATAACTTAGTTCAGAAGGAAAACACTAGTTTTAAAGCTTCTAGATCTTAATTCCAGCTTCAATTTTATTAAATGAGATTTAGATTCTACATTACTTACACATTTCAATTGCCTAAATCTTCATGCCATTACTTTATATCATATTTTTATTTGGTTATTTTTCTATAACTATGATGAAAAAGGATATCAGTACATATAGTACTCTATCTTTATTTGTCTAATGGAAAAAGCTTTAAAAAATCAGTTAAAGTGAAACATTCATAGTCTTGTGAAGTTACTTAGGATAGGTCTTATTTTAACTCCACAAGCTTCAATAAAGTTTCTTGAAGCTGCCTAGAAATGATTCATGGTAAAAGAAATTAAGATGTTGGAAAGCCATACCTGTGAGAATAATCTATAAGGCATACTTCCATGGACTTGACTAGCAAGAGATCTAAACAAATGATGAGGCTAGAAAAGTGGTGAAAGGATATCTAGAGTTATCTATGGCAATGTCAGCAAGAGCTGCATCACATAGCTATTTAATATTGAGGCTACAGGGGCCCAAATTTTAAGTATCCCATCATCTTGTAGGATACCCAAACCAAGCTAACAACAAATACTACACACAACATGAAAACGCTTAATAACAGAGAAGAAGATCGGGTCACAGTCCAATCTTATCACCACATCATTGAATTATTTTGTTATCTGTATTTAAGTTGAATTTTCTTACATACATTACTCACTCCTTTATGGTGGCTGTTTTGAAAAATCCTTTTTTTCTCATTACACTTCCAGCCCAATAATTGGTAGTTTATACCATTTTGTACCAACAACTTTTTTGTTTTAATAGCTATTTTGCGTCATCAGTATTAGACTCTCTTTCGGAACAGGTTTATAGAAAGCACACAACTTCTCTCTCAGTCAGTGTTTTGATAGCTCTTTGGTCTATGCTTAAATTCATCATTGCTTAAATCTTCACAAACAGGCTGTCTCTCGGCCTTTTGGCAACTACTGGCTCCACCCTCCAGAAAGGATGGTCTGATTTGTTCAAGTGAAATCTGATCACTGCCTTGTGCAGTACTTTTCCTTACAAAATAACGATAAATAAGGTGTTATTTCTAGACACACAATGATCTTCTTTCCACATGTCTGCAGCTATTTCTTTGTAATAGGAAATTTACCCATCCCTCAGTATTTCGAACACTGTTGGGTTTCATGCCATTCAGTTCTTCCAATATATTCTGAAGGTCTCAGTAATGACAGTACTACCAAGCTATTTTCTATGGACCAACGTCTACTTTTCTTGCTCTGGAACCAGGACAATCTATTGAAAATAACTGTTTAATTTCTACTTTACAATGCTTTCTAAAAGCTGACACACATACAAGAATGTCAAGCTTCTGGAAGATTAAAACAATGCACCACAGTATGAGCTCTGAATTCAAGCTCTTGCTCCAAGCCTTTTGGAGGGGGAATCAAAAAATATCCTAAAATGGTATCAAAACTTTGTCTGATGTCTTAGGAAGGCAATAATTTAGTTATCTTTAAAGTGCATTCCATTATGAAGTACAGACACATCCAAACAGTTTCTAGATCTAAACCCGTATTCCACTTAAATCAGATCTAAATTAGAGAAACTACATGCTTAATACAACTGTCCAATTCCAAAGATTTTACCAAAGTATCAGTTTCTTTTACTTTTTCATGTTGCTTCTATTTTGATGAGTCAACTTCTATGTGCTTTTAAACATTACACTGACAAAAAGTTGTGTGTTTTTTCTTATATTTGTTATGGTTTTTTATATTTATTCCCCATTTATTATGTTTTGGTTTTCTAGTTTCCTATATGCATCCATAATAGTTTATCCCAATACTTAAAAAAAAAAAAAAAAACACCCTAAAAAAACCAAAAAACCAGCAACCCCCCCTAAAACAAAGTTCAATAAATGCAGTCAACATACAACAACTATCTAATATTTTTAACACTTAAAAAAAAAAAGGATCGAAGAGCCATCTGTGGGCATGCTCATCTAATTGCCCTTCCACCTAACCACTTTACTTTGTAAAGAGAAAAGACAGCAGAAACTATAAAGTTACATTAGAGTTGAGACCGCTTTTGTTTCTAGAGTTCAGTGAAGTGGGATGAATTAAAAAAAAAGTGACTATCTCCAGGATGATGAAAAATACTCATATTCTCAAAGTTCAGTTCTTCCCATCTGACTGCCACTGATAAGGCAACAGCAAAATAAAATTTAATTAAGACCAAGAATGTATAGGGTTGATACTGCTATTACTAAATAAACAGACTCCGATTCTTATAGTCCCAGAGGAAAAAGCGAAAAAACATAGTGGTACCTTCATTGCTTTCTTATAATCAACTTTCAAAATATGAAATTCAATGTCTGAGTTCCTTATAGTGATTAACACATTCACACTGATTTTCTGTTTCTTCCCTGCAGATACATTGCAGCAATGAGTCTATTATTGTTCATTCGACTAACTTCACATCCAGCTATTACAGATCACTTTGAAGCTTTCATAAAGTACGAGAGTGAACATTCCTTTAAAGTACTTTCAGTGCCCGCCAATTTGATAAATAGATGCATTTACTGTCATAAATACAGGCCAAGTTTAGAAAATGAGGGATAATATAAAATGTGTTGTTACTTTTTTGCAAATTTTTTGACAGTTTTACTCAAGGTATATGTGTTAGAGTGTAACTGAGGTTTTTTACACAGATAATGAGCATTCCTAGACAAACTGAGTTCCTTTATTAACCTTAAATATTCTCAAAAAAATACAACTCTCTGCTTTTAAGAATGAGATGGAATGTATGTTTATTTGCAGTAGAATAAAAGTTGATTATACTACTTGAATTTTCTCTGGTTTAAAAGCAGATGATGTCCTCATTTGCGTCTACTTTATATCAACTTTGAACAGTCCATTACATTAATGTGTTTGCTTATTTTTTTCCCAAGTCAACTTTAGTTCTTTTTCATTCCTTAGTCATACTTGCATTTGATATTCAATATGCAGTACAAAGCTAAGCTCAATTCCTTAGTTCTGAAGGGAGAAATTAATTCTGTGTAACACACGTGTCTTGTCAAGGTTGTTTGCTTTTACCTTTCCACTACTTGAAGTGTTGAAGTTTTTTGTCAGTTTATTTTTGCTTCTTCACTTTTCTGGATTTCTATTTTTTACAAGGGGGAAATCTGGTTTCTACCAATTTGAATTTTTTTCCTGCTATGAGAGGAAGACTGATGAATTGTAAAGCAAAAAGTTTAAGACTAAATTGTGTCATAATATTATTCCACTTAAAAGATAATCAAACTTTTTTAAAAGAAAGCAATTATTATATTTTACAATAGAGGAACAGATCTCATTTAAAAAGTCAATTACAAATTTTCATTACCCTTTGCTAGAAAGATATTTTGTTCTCTCTTGCAGATTAAGTGGTCTGAGGACAGTGATGTCAAAAAGTTCTAGTTTCTCAGTTGAAAGGCTCAAGACCTTTTGTTCCATTTCTCAGCTGAAAATTCTGGGTGTTTGCATGAGAAGTAAATTCCTTATGGGTGGTACAAGTCCTCTCTTATTGGCAAGTTTTTGACATCTCCTTGGCTCCTAGTACTCTATTGAAAAAGTAGTTTGTGGCCTTTTGCCTTTTATTTTCATATTTCCATTTAAAAAAATACAGAGACAAATTTTCTTCCTTTGTTTCCCTAACTGTATTTATATGACAAAAAGTCCCTTAGGTTCTACTGGGTAAATAGTGAAATTTCATGACAGGTCAAATATGTAGTTAGTTACAGACAACAATGGTTTAAAAGGAGTTTTCCTAATTTGCAGCCCAAACAATTCCTTGATACACATTTATTTACATATACTACCTGTAAACAAGAAACAAACATATTTTTAAATAAATTGACAAGATCAGGTCTATACTTAAAATTTACAAAAGCCTAATAATTTTAGTGTCATGTTATCAGCTTGGTCCATAGCCCGCGCTTGGTGTTTTGATGTTGAAGTGCATGAAGTGAACAGATTAGAAGATTTCCTACTGTTTGGAGAGTCCTGAAAATATCTGTGCCTGGTAGGAAATGTGAGGGACAAAGTGTTCCTCTTCAGAACAGCTTGTCTTGATTTAGTATTTTAAAGTGTGAGCTTTAATTAAAAGAAAAGGATCTTCAATGACTAATTGCTATTGACACCTAAATATATTCTTACTTCGTAAATAGCTGACTAAAACCAGCTTTTAAACAACACCTATGTCTAACAGCATTCCAAGTCATTGAATGCATCTCCTAGCAGGAGCTGATGTTTTAATGATATAATGCCATACCTCCTACAAAGAAGAGTAATGTCAGGAAGTATTGTAGGAAAAATAATTTATCAAGACTTGAAAAGCACTGTACCAATAGATTCAGATAAATCTGACTTCCGCTTAGGTTTTAGAGGCAAAATTTACTTTCTCTCAGATCAATTGAGCCTCTCTTAATCACTTTTTTTAGCAAGACAAAATTAGAACCAACTTTTTAATGATACTGTGATGCTAGTTCCATTACTGTTTCAGGTAATACAGAATACACACCCAATCAAGATTTTCAAATAAAGTGAAAGTGTGTTTGATTATTTATTTTGCATTTATATATAAGTATATAATATTTATAACTGTCCAGATGCAATGGAATATTCTTTGATAATTATTTTAATTTCACTTCATCTTACAGCAGCCAGTGGACATATTTCTTTAGTAAGAAGGTCAAACACTTAAAAGAAACTAAGATGTCTACATTTACAATGAACATGCACTGGTAAAAATAATGTGGAGGCTGCACACTGTTCCTCTAATCTGCTCTGTATTTTTGCTATCCAATACTGTCTGTTACCATCATGGCTGTAATCAATAAACCCCACAATTATAAGTTATCCCATTTTTTGAACACAGCAGTACTTCAGTGACTCTTGTCTTTAAGCATCAATATTTTTCAGTCTTCTTTACAAATCATTTCATGTGCAATATTAAAATTACATGCAGTCTGAGGATGAAAACAGATTAATAGTTTTCTCTCAGGAAGAAACTATTTAGGTAGATTAAAAGCAGCACCAATACCCGTGTATATATGAAATAGCAAATCTACACATGCTAATAGCCCTTTTTAATAGGTATAGTTACAGAGAGAACAAGAAGCAGGGGAAGAAGTTAGAGAGATGATCAGTGTTATTTAAAAATTACAATCCATTTCCAGTGCATTTCCTGTGCAGCCTCAACAACACAAAACAAAGGAGTGCTCCTGATCAGCATGTGTTGCTTCTTCTACTTTAGGGTAGTGCTCGACTTGTCTCATTCACAATTTATTAAACAAGCTTGGTGTACTGGTTGTGATTGGGATAGAGTTAATTTTCTTCACAGTGGCTGCTCTAGGGCTGTGTTTTGGATTTCTTCTGAACAGTTTTGATAATATAAAGATGTTTTTGTTATTTGTGTAAGCTGAGCAAGACTTACACAGACCCAAGGCCTTTTCTGCTTTTCATATAGCCATGCTGGCAATGAAGTTGGGTCTGTATGGGAGGAGACACAGCCAGGACAGCTGATCCCAAATGACCAAAAGGAAATTCCATTTCATGCTCAATACATAAAGTGGAGGAAAAAGAAAGAAGTGAGGGAATGTTCAGAGAGATGGCATTTGTCTTCCCAAGTAACCATTACATGTGATGGGGCTCTGCCCTCCTGGAGATGACTGAACATCTGCCTTTCTGGGTGGCTGTGAATTCATTCCTTGTTTTACTTTGCCAGTGTGCACAGCTTTCCCTTTCCCTATTAAACTGTCTTTATCCAAATCCGTGAGTTTTCTGTCTTTTACCCTCCCAATTTTCTCCCCAGTCCTACTGGTGGGGGAGTGACCAAGCAGCTATGTGGAGCTTGGTTGCTGGCTGGGGTGACACCACAACACTTGGGTGTCTGTGAGCAGGAAATCCTGCTGTCATTTCCATCAGGCCACGACAGCCTGTGAAGGCTCAGCCAGTCTAGACTAGCAGGTGATGGTAGAGCTCTTGTAAAGGCTTCCAACTAGCAATACAGCAGTCTTTCCCCTGCTTCAGTGTGAGGTCCCTCCTACGGGTGATGATCCTACAGGAACTTCTCCACAAAATACTGCAATGCAAGTCACTCTTCCAGGGAGTCCAGTCCTTCAAGAACAGCCTGCTCCAGCATGGGACCCCCACAGGGTCACAAGTCCTACCAGGAAACCATCTACAATGTGGGATCCTTTCTCTATGGGTCTGCAGATCCCTGACAGAACCCTTCTCAGCTCTGATCTCTCACAGGGTCACAGCCTCCTCTCAGGCATCCATCTGATCTGGTGTGGCATCCTCCCCAGGCTGCAGATGGATCTCTGTATCCCCATGAACCTCCACGGGCTGCAGGGGCACAGCTGCCTCACCATGGGCTGCACCACAGGCTGCAGGGGAATCTCAGCTCTCATGCCTGGAGCACCTCCTGTCCTTCCTCCTTTGCTGACATGAGCTGTTCCTCTCACATATTCTCATTTCGCTCTTCCTTGGTTACAATTACATCTGCACAATAACTTTTATATCTTCTTTCTTAAATATGTTATCAGAGACGCGTTACCACTGCTCCTGGTTGGCCCAGCCTTGGTCAGAATCATGTTTGTCTAGGAGTCAGCTGGCCTTGGCTCTGCCAGACATGGAGGAGAAACTCCTGTATTGCCTCCACTACCAAAACTGGGCCATGCAAACCCAACAGAGGTGCATAAGAAAAGATAAAACCTTTTTCACTTTTCGGAACAGAATTAATACACACCACTTTTTTTCCATTCAGCATTTAGCTGAGATTTATCATGCAGAATTAACATAGACAGCAATCAAATATTCTTGTATTTTTAAAGAATCTTAAAATAATCATACACACACAATACTTTTAATGATGAACTGTTTTTTTAAGCACAGACTCCAGCGCTGTAAACTGTGACCTTCAAGGGAAATGGCCTAAAACTAATTAATTTATACACAGACACTGATATAGCTTATTTCTGAAATAAATACAGTGTAATGTAAGTAACAATTACATTACCTGGCAAGTTCCTCTAACAGCACCAGCTACCTGCTTCGCACATTCTGTTTCCAACTTCCTCTGGGGTTTGCTTGAGCATGGCACTGTTGTCAGCATGACAAAGTTATCTCTTTTCAGAAGGCAAATTAGTTTTGTTCCAACAGCAAACATTGAGAGGGTGGCCATTTTTATGAGTAGCTAATCTTTATACTCTTTGGGTTTTTTTTTCTGTGAAAGTCTTTATTTACTGGCACAAAAAAATTTAAGTTACTGTAAGCAACAGTTCCCTAGGGAAACTGTTTTGATTTAACAAACACTACTATGACCCTTCTTTCTCATAAATCTTTTACAGACGTGTATTTTTAGAAATACCTGCAAAAATAAAATAAAAATTTTAAGTACATATGAAAGCATGCAAAATTTCACAATGAAAGGCTACGATTTTAAGGAAAATCCATAGTTTTATGCTTAATTTTAAAGTATGATGAATCAAGAATTAGGAATATCCATTCAATTATAACAAGAGTTTACCTAAAACAAACAATTTTGGGAACTGTATCTTATCAGACAGTACAAGTTAAACTGTTTAGAATGCCTGTTTCCTACAAACGCAATGGTTAAAATGGGACATCTTTTAAAGATTAAATGTATATAAACTGGATAACTTTAAAGATTTGTCAAATAGTTTGTAAGAATTATTTTGCACTTTGAACACATTGAGGTTTCTGCTACTCAACAAAATTTTCCTTATGTTTACATTTCTGAAGCTCTCACAATGTATCAGAAGCCAAATTTACAGTAAAATAATCTAAAGCTTTAGACATCTTGGCAGTTTATAGAGTCGGCACAGATGACAAAGTAATAAGCTTTTAAGAATTTAATCAGAGGCAGGGGAAGACTCATCATTTATCTTAGGCTTTTGAGAATGAATCTTCACTGATATCTCTTCTGATTAAAAAATTGCACTGTTAAAGATTTGTGTCTTTGTTTTATCATTTTAATTTTTTGCCTTTTTTTTTGATTTTCTTTTTGCTTTAAGACATTGATTAATTGATTACATTGGAAAAAACTTGCTCAAGGCACCCAGCAGCTCTACATTACCCACACTGACCCATAAATTATATAGAAGCTGTTCTCACAGCTACTTAAGGCTGGCCCCATGTCCTACACACTATCTCAGTATTGCTTTAGTGAGAAGAAATAGAAGATGAAGCTAAAGAGATTTTGTTTACATGGAAAATTGATGAGTTTTCTTACAGAAGCAAGAGAGCACTTGGGTTCACTAAGAAGTCAAGGCAAGCAGCAGCAGTGGTCCTCTGCTATAAGAAAGCCCAGTGACACTTGAACTACAGCAGCTCTCCAAGTCTCCCATCCCGTTCAAGGCCACACAAACATTGCAAAGGTTATTACCCTGCTCTGCAATCATTTAACAACAGAATAAAAATGCCTGTTTTGATGATTCCGGTATCATTGACTGACAAGAAGCTGAGGAAGAACTGAGAAAGATCAGAGAGAATTTTCTCAGTAAGTAAGAGATTCAGATTATGAACTACTGTAGAAAATTGTCAAAAACTGAATAGAAGGGGGAAAGCCCTTTTTTCTAATATCTTAGATTTTCTTTCTTCAATATTTTCTTTAAAAAGAAACCATAGTGGAGATCCTGAAACTAAATGAGAAATGTGAGTGATACGAGAGACAAAATAAATCTAGACAGCACAGTTTGAAGAGCATGGCAATTACCAGCAAAAAAAGTTATGCTGGTTATTACTGTGTTTGAGGGGTTTTTTTTTATATTTCTTCACTAGAAAGGCTACCTACCTTGAGGGTAAGATTTCTGATGCTACATTTCACTTTAACTAGGCAAGTTTTAATCACCTAATCACCTGTATTAGTTTCTTATTCTTGTGGCTGACAAGAAAGTTGTTTATGATACTATTACACATTGAAACTTCTCACGCCATACAGATGCAGCAAAGGAATACATTGCTTTCACTAACACCTAAATAACTAACCATAAGCCATAAGGATGCAGTCACACAGCTTCAACTTCTTGCTGCTTATGAGAAACTTATAAAGTCAATAGAACTTTTTTTTTTTTTTAAGAAGATATATGTAGGTAAAAGACAAGAAAAAAAAACAACTAGAAAAGAAAGTATGTTATTTGCATCTTATTAAAATTAAAGGGTAGATTTATAATGGAATATAGATTTTTTTTTTCCTGCTACACATTTATTTAAAGGTACAACATAGAAAGAAAGACAAACCCTCATTCTTCTTTGAATAGTAAAGGTATATAATGTATTCTACCAATTTTTTTTTCTTTCTTTTCCATAATTCTATGGAAATTAGGGTTCAAATATTGGTAAACAAGTTATCCTCTGAAAAAAAAACAAAATAAAAAAGAAAGATAAATTCTTCTGGGTTTAATATACATTATATAAAACATTAATTACTTTAGAAGTTGTTTAATTTTAAATATTTGCATTTTTATTTTGAATTAACAGATGTCTCTATTAACTGTCACTATTCCGAGAAAAGCAGACAGAATACTGAAAATTAAAGACTTGGTATACATGAGAGCAAGTAAAAATACATCATAATAGGAAGAGAGTTTTGCACCATGGAGCTCTCGCAATGCACTGGCTGAGTTACAAGGAATAAAGTGAATCTGTTTTTTTGCCCATTTGTCTTCAACAAAAGTTTACAGCATTTGGAAAAAAAGAGCATTACTCCAATCTGCTTTTAGAATAAATCTCACAATATAACAATTTTTAAACTTTGTCTTGTATTCATCAGCTCCCTTTCACTACATGTTCAACAATTGTGCATTGTCTTTCTGGCTTCAGTAGTATGGATTTCAGATGTACAAATATTATTTGCTGCATTGTGACACACTTTAAAAAACTGCCTGAGAGGGTGGTGTATGGTTGCTTGGGTTCCTTTGTGACCACAGCAGAGAGGAACTGAAATATTCTGCTTGAAATCTTCTTAGAGAGCCAATATTGAAAAAAAAGGAGAACAGAAAAGCCACAATAATGATGGCATGTGAGGCATCTATGTTTCTTGAAACCACAAATAACAGGACTGAAAAATAGTGCTAGCAACCTCGGTTCAGAAACTAAAATAGTGCAATAATTCGAGCCATGCCCTGGGATCTCAAATTCAGACTCCATACCACAGTTTGGTAAACATATACAACAAGGTCTTATAATTCTTTATCTATCATAGAAATTATATATATATATATATATATATATATATATATATATATATATATATATATATATATATAACTTTCTTTAAATGTGAATGTGTTTCAAATGTATTTTACATTCAGAAACTGTCATTTGGATTAAATCCTAAAGCTATTTTTTTCCTGGTAACTATAAGCTTATCTACTTTTTTATAATATTTAACATTTTTTTGTGTCATTCAACTCCATCTGTTCCTATCTTGCCTCTCACAATTTACCTGTTTCAGAAGACAGTACATATATTCAATGACTAGCAACTAACATCCAGTCTAAGATGAAATTTTCTCTCTCAGTGGTTTAAATTGCCGACAGAACTCTCATTTAAACAAATGAAAGATGGTAATATAGAATAATCAAATATTTCATAGTTCATCAGAATTATAAATTGCTTTACCAAGGCACTAAATAAATTTCAGCAAACTGTCCATAAAATTAAGTTGTGCTTCACTTAAAAATAATCTGTAACCTGACAGGAAGAAAATTCATATTATCTACCTGTTCCTGCCTGTCAGCCTAGGGCATAGAGCACAAATCCAAGTAGCATGAGATAATCAACACCAGGAAGATGTATCTGGCAGCAGTGAATATTTGGTATATTAAATCATTTTTCAGATCAAAAGATAGGTGTTTTCTAAAGTCTTAGTTAAGGCTAGAAATATTTCTTGATTATATATACCTCTTGCCTTTGGATTTCTTCTTTTTCAAATATATGAAAATGCAGTTTCTTTTTCTTGATTATCTATTTCCAGGCTTGTGATGCTTCTCCTTTTTTGACTTTCAAGAAGACAGAAGTAACTCACACTTTCAGGGCACCTTAACTCTGAATTACATTCTTAGGCCCGATGATTTATGCAACTCTTTAACTTAAGGAAACCTTATATTAGCTGTGTGTTTTAGAGTGTAGTATTCCTCATACTCTGTCCATGTAAACTATGGACTTGTGTAAACACAAGTCCTTGAAGAAATACACGCTGATAATAATTACTTGTTTCTGTATTCATTAGGATAGAATTATTATAGGTATTAGTCGGATATAAAAGTCATAACTGCTGACAGATAGTTTAAAGTTAGCTATTTAAATCTACTGATCTCAATCTGATATCAATGCCCTCTACTTTTCACATATCTCCTGGAGAAATAGTTGTGATGAGCTACTTAATTTCAGCTCTCAAACTCATTTTGCTATTATTTTCATCAGCTAATGAACATCCCTAATTTTCCACAGAAACTTGGGCTTTTAGATTTCCCAATTTCACTGGATGAAATATGCTGCAAGTCAGATAAAAGTTCAGTTGGAATACTCTGGTTAATCCCATTAACATTTTGTGACACACAAAAGCACCATGCTTAAAGGGAGCTTGAAAAAAGCTCCAACACCTCTATTTCAGTTTTATGAAACTGGCCATACTTTAAACCTCTACACACCTGAAAGATATGTTGTGAGGCAGTAATGGCTATATTTTGACATTGTTCTTTACTCAGTAAATTAGTAATAAACACGGGGACATCGGAACACCTACAGATTTAAATGCTAGTTAAGACAAAGACTAATGAAAGCCCAAACACTACACATAATTACCAGTCATACTTTTTGTATTATATGACTAAACCAATGTCAATAGAAAACTCAAGCAAATTAATTAAAACTTGTTACTTACTGACTTTTGGCCAAGTATGAGATCAGCCATGTACATCCCCAAGCATATCTTTCATAATATGAGAGGTCTACATAAAATAGCAATGAAGAGTCCAAGGTGACAGTCTAGTTCAGGAGGAAGAAAATCACATTCATAATACAAAGACAAAAACTTTTTGCTGCAAACTTACTGTTTTGCTAAAGAATGTGCATATTTGTGTCTGAGGATATTAGTGAGATTTTTCACTACTAAAAACAACTCTGAGCAAGGTCCATGACTGTGCAGTAAACACACAAATAGTTCAAGAGATGTGAGGAATGCAGTTTTATTATGACTGATTTATTATAAAGATAGCATCACAGCACACGATAGTATTGATGTACTCTCAATACACAAAAGTTCAGCTACAAAATCATGTGAAGGACTCCCTTTGCTTTGTCATTGTAATTGACAATCTAAACTTCCATATCTGCTCAATCTCTTGCCCTCCACTGCAATCTGATGCTGGTTTAATCCAGTAAAACCACCTGTTGTCTTCTCCTAAATATCTATTATCCAGCACTTTTTTCCTGCAGCAGACATGCTCTCCTCGATCTCCAGCCATTGGCTTTCACACATAAGCAGCACAGGACATCCTTTCACATTTCCAGTATCATTCACCCACTGTCAGATATCTGAACAGTCAAATTTTTACTGTTAATTTTGTACTAGTCCAGTCTTAAAGGAACCTTCAGCAACTGGACCCAAGAGAATTTTCCTTCAGTTAAGGTAAGTGAAACACAATCATTTCACGAAGCTCATTTTCCTTTACTCAAAGTACGCACTTGGATATTTCTAGCTGCCACTGAAACAATGCCACTGTCCTGGAGACTAAAATGACCACTGGTTCAGGGCTGAATCCTGTTTGGTTTCTATCTAAGAAAGTCAAATCTAGGGGAAAACTTACAATTGTTAAAAGACAGAAGATTTATCATCTAACTGTGTAGGAGTTCAGCACTGACACACTTGGTAGTGATCATAGCAGTGATGAATCAGTGGGTAGAAGTGTGAGAAATAAAAGTTCATAACTTTTGCTGTCAAACAAGTTGTCATAATTCATAATCATAAATAATTCTTGTTAAGCATTCTTGTTTCAGGTAGCTTTAAAATAAAATCAGCAACAAAACCATAAAAAACATTAAAAAAACCTCACATTGCCACCTTTTTCTCCTAATTCTTCAGTAGCCATTTTAGATTTGCATATCTCCAGAAGAAAACTAAGAGGTTAGGGTATTTCCCTGGCCTGGCACATTTACTATGCAAAATATTTAGCATAGCTGCAATAACAGAATAACGTTATTATTAAATTGACTTCCTAGCCAACCCTCAATCCCTTTCTTTTGTCCAGGTCACAAGATTTTGTTAACAGCAGGTTTTAATCTGGTATGGCCTTTGTTTTAAATTGAAATTACTAGTTACTATATAAATCCTACCATCACAGCTCCTTTGTGCCATTTGCATAGCAGTTGCGAATCCCATGGCACAGCTGTATAATAAACATTTGTGTATTTTAAATCGCAGTTTAACATATTTTTGCAGCATCAGCTGCCCTTTTCTCGCCTCTGCCTTTCAGTGTCTTCCTACCACTCTAGCACAGAATCCAAACGAAGCAACAGCTTCTCCCTGTTCTGAATCTCACCCTACAACAACTACACTAGCACTGATATTCAGGTGATTACCTAGTTCTGCACAGAAAATTATGCACCATTTAATCTAATTCAGTTCTTGTTTATGTTGCTTAAAAGCTATTCTTTAATGCATTCAAGAGAACAAACACCATTTTTAGGAACTAATTCAGTTTCCCATAATGTAGCAACACACTACTACAGAAACTCTTATGGGTAAGGTTGTAAAAATGAAGTTAAATAACTAATTTCCAGAAGACTTTACAACGGAGTTATTTCTGTGGGGACATTTGTTTTTTATGACTGAGCAGGAATTAACCTTTGAGTTGTGATGGCATATAAGGAAAAAAAAAAACTATTAATCCCATAGCCCAAAATAATTAGAGATAATATTCAGTCTGGGAAGCATCACTAATTAATATGGAAATAAATATTTTAGCTTATTTTTGATTCTCTAGGCATATCTCAATTCTAGTATATTTCAGTCAAAATCTTTTCTTTTACCCTTCAGACCTATATTCTTGTGAGCTAATTTCTTTGGTGTTTTCAATGCTAGACAAGAAATCACTGCAGTTACTTTTAAATAAGACTGCATAAAAGAAAAGATAAATGGTTCTAGACAGCCACACTGCATTGTGAAGTACTGAACTGTGCTATAGGTTGACAAATCCTTAAAGCTACTGCTAAATCATGAAGGCTCAAAAGTCAGAACAGATTATTAAAATATTCTTAAGTGGATTTTTGACACCATTTTTACTTGAGCTATGAGGATATACTACAGCATAAGGCGACATTCAGAAGTGGTTTTTGACATGAAAGAGATTAGTACTTGTTAGAGTATGATATGGAGATCATAGTATGTGTAGACTTTTCATATATTACATGAAAGATAATGGATTCTCTGAAAGCGTTTTATGAAGTAGTACATTAACCTATAAAAGTAAAATATGACTATATGCATTTTTTAAGTTAATACATGCTTCATTAATAAATTATTAAATACTTTGAACTATTGAGATGATGACATGAAGATTTCTATCTAATTTTCAAACAATATGGCACATAATTTCTTTGTTTTACTGATTAAATAACCTCAAAGTAGCTGAAAAAAAAAATTTTTTTTTCCATTCCTTTCTCCCTGAATTTTCAGTAGGTACTCTATATTATACTTTGTGACCTGTGCATATGTGTTTCACAGATTACTTAAACAATTAGCACATAAGCCAGCCCTGGTCCTTATCCTGATGTGCAATGCCCCAAGACACTGGAACACGTCAAACAAAGTCATATTTTCCTTCCAGTTGCTGTAAGACTAAGCACTCCATTCCCTTTTTTTTCTGAGTGGGATAGGTTTCTATACCTGGTGGGAGGAGACAGGCCACTGTACATCCCTGATCATTTTTCACTTTGATTCTATATATCATCCATAGCAGAAGCCTACAAAAGTTAAAAATCCAAACTAAACTTCTGTTTAATTATTTAAGCCACATAAACAGAACAAGATAGGCATCTACAATCACACAATCTACAGCCATAAAATCTACAAGTAGGAGAAAGCTTTCTTGAGCAGCCAAACTGAATCTTTAGAGGCTTCAGAGAGTTTTGGAAAGTAATTTGCTACTAGCTAAGTATTTTCAAGGCACTTCTTACTAGCACTAATTGAAATCTGAGCCACTAAAATGATTACTTTTAAGAGGTGTATTTTCTTTTCTCCTTAGCTACAGTTCTTTTAAATAGAGGAAAATTCATTCTCTTCAGCTTGCTGATCAGCAAACATGTATTTTTATTAAAAAATAAATATACACCTTCCTTTAAAAAGTTGTTGCATTGACTTATGAAAGACTTCTGTTTCTGCTGAAGTAATACTGTAATTCCTTTTGATTTACACAATACATGCCAAATTTCTTTTCAATAAAGTTGAACTTGCTATCACAGCTTCATTTGCCTAGCTTGTGCTGGTTTGATCTCTGCTCACTAATATCTTTCCTGCAGGAAAATATGCTTTCATGCAATATATGTTACATACCTGAATTTATAAACACATTATAATTAACAAGAGAAGGACAGAGATGTAAAAAGAGAAGGACAAAGCCCATTTTCTAAGTGAACATAAATACAGGTAAAAAATCTTGTTTTGGTATTTATTGCTCATATAACCAAGTTGAGGGTACTTTCTTAACAACAAAAAATAATGGAACTTATCACCTTTAATCTTAGAAGAAAATTAGTTTATGATGATGAAATGCTAATAAACACTCAATGACTTCAAACACATGATAGAACCAAGCAAGTCTATTTAAATCCTGTTTTGACAGAGATTTTTTTTGATGCTAAACATCCATTAAACAGCAATAGGATTAGAGAATTTTACACTTTGCAACTCTTTTGAAAATCCCTACTGCTCTCACAGTACATAACTTGTGATGTACTACAGGCAGTGTAAATTTAAGATTTCTTTCTTTCAAATGGTGAGTTAATGCAAATTGAATGGACAAATATACTTCAAAGGACAATTTTAGTTTACTTCACTCCTCAGAAGACAACAGAGGTATCTCATACAGAGGATGAATTAATACTGAGCACAATGTGTGTAGGATCTACACTGAAGAATTTTGAACAGGAATTTCCAGAAGAGAACCAGGATGTATTGAGTCACTACCCAAGTATTTGCTTTGCATTCAAGTATTCCAGACACCCTCTAGGCAAATAGCATGACCCTTAGCTGTTATTCCAGAAGGATACACGTCTTCTGCCAGCTCTTAGATAACCTTTCAAATCATCTGCTGTGAGAGTACACAGGGGAAACAGCTGCTTCCGTTGACAGCCATCTTTGATGAAACATGACTGGGCAAGAACCCAAGTCAAAAAAATGAGAAATGAAGGAGAGCTGGAGGTCATGGTCACATTAGGGGTGGAGGGACGTCGAAAAAATGTCCTTGCTTCATTTAGAGATCTGCAATTTTAGGATCATTTCATTTCCCTGGGTGCTGATGAGGAAAAACAAGTCCTGTAAGGGGGTTTATCAGAGTTGATTTCCCCCAAAGCTTTTGTCTACACAAAATAGAAGAGGCAAGTTATAGTTGCTGAAGACTCCCACCTTTGGGGTCCAAGGCACCAGTCTGGTGGCTTAATCCAAGCTAGCCTCTCAGGTTCATTGCTTTGTCAGGGCTAAGTTCCAGGATGCTCCAGAGAGGCTACTGAGGCTTGTCTGCCTCTGCGCTATATCGCTTTTCCATCTGAGAACAGTTGGTATCACTGGGGGTAATGCAAAACATATTGAGAACAACCACAGGTCCCTGACAGAACAGATAAAAGGCATGTGGGGGCCCATGTTGTGTCCACTCAAGCCTGTCACTAAGGCAACAGGATGAGCAGAAGTGCTCTCATCCAGCAGGCAAACAACTGTCCGTGTGTGCCTGTTGTTGCAGCCAGAGCTTTGGCTGTGGGGTCCTTTCTGCACTTTGCAGCAAGCATCAACTGCTAGGGTCAACAAAATGCTTCACAGCAGCAAGATGAGAGCCAAAGGGCACAAGTTTAAACATCAGAAATTCTGATTAGGTATTAGAAAAACATTATTTTAAGGTGGTGGAATACAGGAACACATTGCTTAGAGTGGTGGTGGAATCTCAGTCCTTGGAGACTGATCTGTGCACAGCCTTGAGCAACCTTATCTAATTAGATCTGCTCTAAGCAGTGTTTGACTTCTGAAGGGTCTTTCCAATTTTCATGATTCTAAATGAAGAATGATGGGTACCAGCTCTGCATACCAAAAATTACTAGCTTTCCCTACTGGGTATTTAAAGGGATCTCAGAAAACTTGCTCAGATGTTTTTATTATGGATTCCTAGGACAAGGCTAGATGAATTAATCTCAGTTCCAGTTTCTCTTTTGCTGCTGTTTGAAACCTATAGGAATTTAGGCACCTGAAATCCTTACTGCCTTTGATTTTTAATAAGTTCAAATCTTATTGAAAATCATTTCTGAGACAGAAGGCTTCTTTTAATAGTTCTCACAGCATTTCTAAAGTATATTTAAAAAATTACCATATCACTATACAAGTTATTCACCACTTCATTGATGAATGAGAAAGACAGGGTTTTTTTCACCTGAATCTTAGGAAGAGTTACACCCTAGTATCTGTAAGTTAGTGTCACTTATTCGCTAGAAACAGTTACAGAACCAATTATTCTTGAAGCAAAACATCTCTGTGTTAAAGCCCTCTCTGGAATACTTAAATTCTTATTCTGTGCACTTGTCTCCTAATGCTTAGTCATATGAATAAAACCATTGATTCAGTTAACTTTTTTGTATTAGTGACTTATTACTGTGCTGGAATTTTTGAGTAGTATAATGGTTACTTTATATAATAACCTTTATAATATCTCTTTGAGATTTTTGATGTTGGCATTATTCTTCTAAGTTGCTTTAAGTACAGAATAATGGAGAGAAAAATGTGAGCAGAAAAACATAAGACAGCAGAGGCAGGGGTGACTGTTTTCTTTCTAAAAGCAAGATAAAAAGTCCTTAATAATTGAGCTGACATTTACAGAAACATACTTTTTGGCAGTATTACCTGAACAAAATTGTCCAACTTTTTATTACAAAATTCCCATTCAATTGCATGCTAAATCCCTTTTTCAGCTGTATAATTCCCTGAATTATTATGCATTTCTATTAAAAAAAAAAAAAGTGTAGATCCTAAACTGAGAGAGTGGCAACATTGATGACTAAATAAAATAGAAGAATACTGTCCCTATTTCCTGTTTCATTGCTGAAGCTAGTAAGAATTTAGGCATCTATTCCTCATGGGAGTTTGATATCTGTTTCTACTTGACGTAAAATAAAAAGGCCTAGTAAATGTCCCTAAAGTAACCATTTCCAAAAATTAAACCAAGTAAAAAATATTTGTTAGCAAAAGTTGTGTTGTTCCAGCTTGTCAGCATGAGCCTTCATCTGGACTTGTTAAAAGTTCTTTGTAGAAGATGTGAAGAGAATTCCATTTTGGCAAAGAAATTAATTTTAATGTTTTCACTTCAGCATTTCTTATCACGCTAGTAGCAAGGCTTCCCATGATCTATCACCCCAGAGTCTACAGGTTTACTCCAAGATTAAAGAAAGACGTTCCTTACAAATTTCATTCACAGAGGAGGCCTGGTTGCACATGGGAACTGCAAGGAAGTGTCCATGTCACCACATTTTGTGCCAATTGCTGAAACAAGGGAAGACAGAAGGAAAGATACAGTGATAGAAAAAGAGTAGGAGAACTGCAAAGTAGAAGTGAATTGGAGATGGAATCAGAAGGCTTGATCTGAAAATCAAGAAGTTGAACTGAGATAGATAAAAGAGACAAAGGTGAACATGAAAGACTGAAGAAGAGGGCTCATCAATGATGCTGAAACACAGACCCGGGAAGGTGGTAAGCTGTCTCCATGGAAACTGCAGGCAAAAATCCTCTGGAGATTGGTAAAGATCAAGGCCAGACCAAGTGAAAAAGGAGCCCAGAGTTAAGGCTGTTTATGGAGAATATGAAGTACTACAGATCATGAGCGAGGGTCTGTAGGCAGGTCAGAATAAGAAGAACCAGTCTAGGAAAAATCTGTGGAAAAGGAACCTGAGCAGGTATAAATGAATGTTTCTGGGAAAAGATGGTGGAAGCTTTTGTCAAGAAATCCCTTTTGAAAGATGCCTACTAATGATGCATTCTTCTTTTACTGTGTGCCTGTCTTTTATATTTGAAAGATTGCCTACAATTAAATGTTCTCAAGGACATGATCATCACCTCAGATTTGTCACTCATTATCCTGGACTGTCTCACAAAATATTTGTAGATTTTTCCCATTAGTAAATCTGAGCTTCAATTCATATTCTCTAGGAACTGGTTTAAAAACCAGCACACCTCAGAATAGCAGCAGTATAAATTCTTTAGTGGTAGTAAGTAAAATCAAGAAAAATAAGAAAACAAGAAAAAAGAGAGAAAAAAAAAGGAAAGAAAAAATGGAAAAGAGGAAACAGGAGGGGAGGGAAAAGAGGGGAAAGGGGAGGAGAAGGGGGGAAAAGGATGATGAATGGTGAAAATATTAATGTGAGGCATAAGACTGACACACAATTATATATTCTTTATTCAAAAGGGTTTTTGAATAGCAGGGGAACTGAAGAAAAACAGTGTTGATCAGCTGCTCCAGTAAGTGAGCCTACTGTACCCTATGTATGGTATTGGACAGATTTTCTGTAGAGAAATAAACTCTATGGCCATATAATTAAAACCTATTTATTATTGTACAACATATTTAAAAGACCACATTAAGTTTGCACAAGAAAACTTAATCCTTACATGTTCTGGAGGATGGAATGTAGCTTTAACAATATTCTTTATATATTTTATGTGTGCAGAAGGCATAAAAAGATGTTCAATTTTATTTCATTTAAACTTGAGTCATTCCAATTAGGATTCTATGGATGAATCTTCCTGTTATGGTACTTAAAATAGAAGGTTTTCATGAAATATTTACTTTGGATCTCAGTGAAATAAATTTTTAAATTACATAGTATTCTTCAGGCAAATAATTTTTTTTACAAGCAAACCAAAGAAATGTAACTCCTTCTTTAAAATGTTCAGCATCACTTATTTTCTTCTTGAAAGACAGCCCTAAACCTTTGATATTTAGATCACAGAAACTGTCACAAATTTTTCAGAATAACCTTTTTCCTCATCCATCTGTTGTGATGCTGACCACCTTTTTGTTCAATTAATTTTCTCTCTTTCTCAGTTTGAATTAAACTCTGCATATGTATGGATAGAAACTTTAGTCTTCTGTACCTTCATTTAGACACTTTCAATATGCCAAGTTCCTTTTGACCTATCTCAAAACCAAGCCTCTCCACACAGAACAAAATGATTTAACTCACTGTGGAAGACAATGTCTCGAGTCTGCAAGCTTCTCTTGGTCCAAGTACTTTGCACTCACCACAAATCCCCTTCTCTCTGTTCCGGCCCCCGACAGTTTGCTGTTGTTGTTGGTTTTTTGTTTGTTTTGTTTGTTTGTTTGTTTGTTTGTTGTTGTTGTTTTTCCATAAAGACCTAGAAAAAAATAATAAATTGTTTTAAAAGAAGGTGACTACTACTGTGCTTCATCTGTTTCCAGGTCCAATGCTGAGGTAGATTTGCTCTAAGATCATGGGCCAGATCAGGCCCATTAATAGTCCGAGGGAAAAAAAAAATGGACAAACAGAAAAAAATATAAGTAACAAATAGCGAGCAAAACTTACAGGAGCACTTCTTTCTACATGTTCCCAGGAGCAGGACTATGAGCATCCAGAGAGCATTACCGTATACAGAGGAGTGCTCAATGAGCAGAGAATGAGTGATCATTCCTGAAGTGCAGTTTCGACACTTCAGTTCTGCTTGATCTGAGTGACTGAGTTCCACGTTAATCAAAGCTGAGTTCTGTATTTTTTATGTTGTATTTCAAAGATCTGGGTGAAGAATTTGGGCCCTTAAATCACAGTACACTATGAGAATTTCAGCCTTGTGCAATTACTTAAGCTGTGGGATAACTGTCATTGTTTACAGGATGTTAAAAACTAGACTTAGCATTATGGTCAAGGGAATTCACTACCTGCCAAACTACAGTTATTTATAGGCATCTGAAGTGTGGGGGGGTGTCTTGGCTTTTTTGTTTGTTTGGGGTTTTTTTTGTTTGTTTTGTTTGTTTCTTTCATTGCTTAGACAAACAGATATTAATCTATTGTCAAGCCAGTATGTTATGAGAAAGGTTCTAAAAATTGATTTTGTTTTTACAAGCCTGTGGTTTAAAAACCAAATGACAGTTCTGTAACCAGGAGTGTTATCAGGTGGAAAAAAAATATGAGATTCTATCTTCCATAAGTCATTGACTAAAGGTATCTAAACTATCTGGTCTGGCCTCATCGATAAAGAGAAAAACACATAGCAACAGCAAAAGCATTACATATAACCTTTAGGGCCATTATCAGCTGTATACGGACAGACAGAGACACACTTAGTTCTGTAACATCCTGCCCAAACACCCAAAGGTGAACTTGAATCACCACATTCTCCAGGCACAAAGGAGAACAACAATAATTTTTAAGACCTATACCCAAATACTCTGCATAAAGGAATGTAGGCCTGATTACCTTTTATGGATCAACTTCTTTCATTCTCCTCCTCAGTGATGCAAAATCAGCTGCAAAATCAGTCCAACTAACTGGTTAGCCATCTTTACCACTCTGCTGTGACACTAGGATGCTGTAAAGCAGCTGGAATTTATTGAAAGTGAATGGGACTTTTTATTTCCAGGAGTCACATCCAAGTTAATCAGTAATGGGTGATGTCTACTTAAAAAAAAAAAGAAAGACACAGAAAAAAAGCAAACACATCATGAGCTGGCACTGTGCATCCCACCGGAACCCGCATCCTGTTCCTGGCTAGCTCGGGCACCGATGCCTCAGTAAAGGTACGGTTCTGTATCCTGGGCTACCTCCCTGATCCTGTGGGCTCCTGCCTTCAGCAGAAATGTGAACAGCAGCGAGGAATAAGGGAGGACTCTCATGAGAAATTCAACTGGGGTTTATTAGCCCATGTGGGACCTGTTCACACCCACAGAGATGTCCCACAAAAGCGAGTTTTCTTTCTGTACAGTACCCTAAGTATGAGGGTGGAGAAATGGGAAGAGGGCAGCTTGGAACCAATCCAAAGGGAGAAGGGAGTGACTCTGAACATAAATGACAGACAATGGAACAAATCAATAGATCAAGGGAGGGGAGAACCGGGAACCCTGTCAAATCACTCGACGTCCTCACTAGAACTTTCTAGACATCAGGGCAAGGCTGTAAAGTGATGGACAGGACCCTAATTGTGATTGACACCTGACAATCACACAGGGGAAGCCAAGAATGGTTTAACATGGGGGTACAAGGGACAAACCATTATAACTTATATAAAACAGTATAAAACAAAATACACCTGCATACAGAAAACTGGTAAACCCCAAACCACACCACCACAAAATCATGAAAATTGATGCTGACATTCTAAGTAGCTGTAACAAGATCACTCTTTTGCACAGTTGCATTATAAATTAATTTAAAAAAAACTACCAATCAACAAAATCAACAAAACCAAATCAACAAATGGAAAAGAAAGGAGGGGTAGCAAGATAGTTTTATATAATTCTGACCGTTCCAGTCTTTCAAAGTGATCTAAAACATGCCCAGCTATGACAATTATCAAATTTAACAAAGAGACAACTATGTGAAAAAACTGCACCATTCCATGCTCATTTGAAAAAAAAAAATAAGTAATGTGTGGAAATGTGTGAGCTTAGACAAATGTAATTATATGAATCTTTGGTTAGGATGGTGAATTCCTTGGTATGAAAGACTTGATACCAAATTATTTTTATTCTCCTTTTGACTGTTTCAGCTATTAACAGATATGGCTTATAGAAACTGAGGGTCAAAACCTTGCAATATCCCACCCAAAGATAAATTCTACATGGTCCTTCTGATGCTAAGATGTCATTTGGTTACTCATTCTCTTTTCACGTGTATGCATTTCTTCTGGTGCATGTACAAGAAAATCAAAAAGATAATGGATTAATCAGCAGATGTTTGACCCTAAAAATGACAATTTAATGTACATTTTGTATTCTTACATTATAAGACCCTAATATGGGATGTGGATTCCTGCATTTTAGACATTACAAAAGTAGGCAAAAAAGGGAAAGGGTACCTGTATATCATCTGTATATTGGTAAGATAAAATTTCATATCACCAAGACAGAGAAGAAGTCACTAAACAGTGAAGCACAGTGGTGTCACTTATTGCCATAAACTTCCATGTCCTTTATTGATTCACACAGGAAGTCTTACTGCCTGATAGTCTGAAAAAGAAGTTTGTTTCATCTGGAGTTCCCTAAGCCTCTACATATCATCAAGTTACTAGAAAAAATGTTTGAATGATGAAGGACCTTCACCTTCCAGGTAGACCTCATTGAAAATTCATGCTGAAAAATGGTGCAAAGTAGATTCCTTAAATATCCTCAAGATGTAAGAAAATTAAAGAAAGACAGAATGATACATTTTCTTGGCATCAATTCTATCAGAGTAGATAATTTTAACTAGACTAGTAAGGTTTTCTTCCGTTAGTCCCTTAGCAAATTACACTCAAGACAGAGATACCAATCAGTAAGAACACGCATGCAGTACATCCCAGATGATGATATATCAGCTGTCTGCAGCAAGAAGTAATCATTGCACAGTGATTAGGAAACAGACTAGTGGCCCTGCTCATGATGGTGCTTCAGTCATAAGGGATGACAACCATTGGTTTCTGTGGTGCTACAGGCCATTTTGCAGTAATGACTGAACAGAACATCAGTAAGAGATCAGCTGTATGAATGAATGGTTGTGTCACTGCTTGATTTATTTTTTTTAGACACTCTTGCTTGGCAGCACAGGAATGCCTGAAGAAACAAGTGTCAGGAAGAAGGGGTGATAGATAAGGAGCCCAGAAACAATAGAAGCACAGTCTTGAAGAGAGTCATCAAGCTAGATATGCAAACATCCCAAAGATGCAGAGGTTACTGAAGTGCAGAAGCCTAGGAAGAAGTGCACTAACAGCTTAAGGGGGAGTCACTGGTTTTTTTTGAAGCCAATCAAAATTATAGCCAGACATCTGGCAGATGATGGCAGCTTAAACTTCACCCAGTAGACATGTTCATGAAATCAGCTCTGAAAAGAATAACCTGAAAAAAAGAGAAAATAAAACATAAACAGATAAACTAAGTTTGCAAGGCACAGGACTCGGAAGCATACTGTTTGCTCCTGGTTTAAATATTTTCTTAAAGGGGTGTATATACTGGGTATTGAAAGTGTGACGGTGGCCTGGAGATATTGTTTATTTCCCAGACCCCACTGGGCTGCAGGGACATGACATTTTCACCCCTGGGGCAAGTAAAGCAGCTGAGTTGGTTTCTTGCATGTTTTATTTTTTTTTTCCACTTTCATTTCACATAATAAAAAAATACACTGCTCCTTTTCCAGAAATATTATGGATATTATTAAGCTCAGCCTGTTTGGACTTATTTTGAGATTTGTTAGTGACTGCTTTTAAGATTCTGTATCAACATGGTACCTTTCTCCTTTGTTAGAACTTTTTTTTCTTCTTCTTCAATTTTGCATTTTTATTTCCAAAGCACTCCCTTATTATGAGCCAACAAAGTCTAGTATTTCTGGTTAAAGGTTGTTTATGACTAGACCCATTGCTGAATGATGATGTATTTCAGGTGTCTCTTCTGTAAATAAGTGGGGGTAGTTGAAAAGATAAACAAAGCAATTTGATAGACATTTGTTATAATCTGACCAGTATTCTGAAGAGTGCTAACAAGTCTGCTGACTTCAAAGTACAAAATGTCTCTCTATCACACTGAAAACAAAATAAAATCCTCCAACCTATTAAATATAACTATTGGTTGTTCTAAGAAGCCTAAATGGACAAGTCACACTAATTTTGTGACTGAGGATTATTTGTTTTTTTTTTGTAATTACATGAAGGCTGTATCTAAAGTGGATTTTTTTTTTTAATAATTGCTCTGGGGGAAAAAATCATCCTTAGAATGGAGAGAAACTTCTTACAGAGCTTTTACACTGGTCCTGTCATTTATAATTAGCACAATACCTACATTCACTTAATTCACCACCTTTTCTACTTTAGCTGTACATGAGGCTGTGGAGATTTACTGATCAGGAGGAACCTCACCAGTATTAAATGTACCTGTTCAGAGAGGTTTAAATAAGACATGATGTTCATCTAGAAAGAACAAACAAACAAATCCAAAGCATGGAAATTCTAACTATTTTTTTAATCACTGATTGCTAAGTTTCATTTCTGACTGAGTGGCCATTGACTTAATTGCAATGTTATTAACTCATAAGTGGTCCTTGTTCAGAAAAGGCACAGGGATATGCCCTGAGGAATGTGTTGCTAAACATAATATTAGCTAGGCTGTGATACCTCAGCAGAAAAGCCATTAATTTGTGAAATTTGGGCTCAGATTGCAATTATTTTCTGTCTTTCTTGATAAAGGTGACTTTTCTGAGACTCTTCTATCTTCATAATGTGCCTCAAACCAGTCATTATAATAATGTATTTTCAAATTGAAAGGATGTTGAATTCTCAACTAAGCTCCTGCATTTGTAATCAAATATATTATGATCCACTGACTTAAGGGCATTTTGCTAGGATGCTGTGTAGATGAACAGTCAGAAGGGAAATTATGTGAGTGTGTTATAAGTTTAGGGGGAAAAAAGTCAATTTTTTGTGTTCAGGTTATAATGCAGTGTGTTTGTGTAGACATATGAAACTGAAATTCTTCTGCATTTCCTTTAAAGGAGAAAAGAGTAACTCTTGTAAAGTACATCATAATAGGGTACAATCTCTAGCTGTTTTCTTGTTGAAATATATGAATTTAAAGTAGTGTGAATTATATTGCTAAGTATACTTTTGAAGATTATTTGAAGACACTGTTTTGGCTGCAGCAAACTTGCTAATCTAGTATTAAAAACTGTACAACCATATTCCTTGCTTCAGAAGATAGTTCACACTACTCAGGCAAAATAAATTCAGCCACAAACAGATTTTCAGCAACCTTCTTTCATCTTAGTCTAAGAGCATTCAAAACCTACTAAGCCCAGTTCACACTGGGGGAAAAAAAAAAAAAAGAAAAAAACTCCACCACCCAAAACAAAAACAAAAACAAAACTTAACAAAACTTAACAAAACAAAACAAAACAAAAAACCCAAAACCAAACCCCCCCCCCAAAAAATAAACAAACAAACAAAAAAAACACCCCAGGAATTAATTTTTTATCTTCAACATAAAAAGAAAATTTTTTGAAGCACATAATGCTATCAGGCCATTTCAGTGGTGCTTAGTAGGATTGCATTTGAGTAAGAGACAACAACAGGAGCTTATGGCTGGCATGTGTGTTCCACATAAAAGGAGTCATTATGTCTTCAAGTGTAAGTGGAAAACAAGATTATGCTTTGCAACCCATTATCAAACTGATTTCAGGACAACTATGCCATTCTGCCATTATTGTCTTTTTCTCTTTTCCATCCTACCAAAAAAAACTTGAAAAATAACAAAATATTGTGTTAAACACATGGCTGATGAAACTAAAGACCAACATGACAAGGAAGAAAATCCTAGTAAAAATATAGTCAAGTTAAAAAGTCAAGGCCCCAGACTTCATTTAAAAATTCCATGGTAAATCTCAGGTGTTCCTTTTTCTCTTTATGTTCATGATGGATACATAAAACAAGTGAGATATATTTTCTCTTACAGAATTTTAGCATGTCAAAGAGAAGATTCAAATGTACCCTTTAAACTGCACAAAGGGAAGTCTTTGTCTACCTGGCTATGTGACAGGTTTCCTCTGGACACCCACAAAGGAGCCTAGAGACACAACAGTGGGAGGAGCTGGCCCAAATCATCTCCGGGTGGGAGACTCCCTCGGCACATCACAGGGACACTCCACCCAGCAAAGGCACATCTGCAAAATGCCCAGAGAATCACTGCAATACACACTCTGGGAGTTGAGCCAGTGGGGCCAAAGGCCAGCCAAGCAATGTGTCATGGATAAACTTAAGGCCATGGGAATCCTTCCTTTAAGTTAGTTCAAGTTAGAAACCTCTACCCAGAAGACCCTAAGGTCATTATGTTAATTAGCCTAAGTTCTGTTCCCCTATTGGCTAGTTGTGTTCCTTATGTGGTTATGTTGCTAGAATGTTCCTTCTTAAGGTTATATATATTGCTGTTCCCTCTGTTGTTCTGGTCTTTGACTGGTTACCCTCATGGAGTTCTCTTGGACACTGCACAAGGTTTTGGGCACCGTTCCTTTTTTCTTTTATCCACTGTTAAAGTGTTCTTTTTCTGGTGCCAACTGTCATTCCTGCTCCTAATTATTTTCTCGCCACCCTCTACCTTGAAGTCAGGGGACCTAGAGGTTTGTCACAGATACCCTCACTATGACAGCACATGGCAGATGGCAACACAAAGGAAGAACTCCTGAGGAATGTCAGGAGTTCCAGGCCCCTCCCTGAGCTGTCGCAGCAGAGCTGCAGGACATGGAACCCATCCTGTGGGTTATGGGGAGCAGTTATCCATCACCTCTTGGACTAAGGGATGCTACTGCCTAGAGGTGAGACATATTTTGTGTTGCAGGGCAAAAGCAGTGTAGGGTCGCATCAGACTTAAGGGATATTAGGAAAATCAGGTATGTGTATGAGAGCACCTGCATATTTCTAGGAATGAGAATTCACTGGGATTAGCCACTGGGGCCAGGGAAATGCTGGAATGGGTGTGTACCAGCAACTGGAGTAAGTCCCTGCCCTCAGAGGCTTGTATGTCTATATGCCAGCACCTGGGAAGCTGGGATTACAGCATTTTATTGAAGCTCAGCCAGTATCTTGTAATACTGCTGTGCAGCATGTGACTGTCCGTCAAGCTCTTTTTTTTTTGTAATTTTTTATCCCCACTAATGTGCCCCACACATTGCTTACTCCGGAGGAGAAATGCAAACTTTACCCTCCATTGCCATATGTAGACTTGAAACAAAACGAGGGGAGGTGGGAAGGTGGATGGTAGAAATTTTGGTTGGTTGGTTTACAATCTCCACTACATGAGATTTTGTGTCAGACATTACAGTTAACTCTTGCAATATCATCTTCCTTAGCCTTGTCTGCTTTTCTATTTTTCTATTTCTATTTCTATAATACTCTCCAAATTTCCTCACCAGTATCACAAATGAATACAGAGAAGAGAAATTACAGCTCCAAGGTTTGCTAAGAAATGGTAGGAAACTAGTTAGCAGCATAAACAGCCACTGAAACAAAACTTGCACCATATCACAGAAAACTGTGGATAATTTTTAATTACTGGAAGAGTAAGGGACATATTGGGCTTTTTTAAGATAGCTCAAAGTAAAATTGCTGAACCTATAATTAAAAGAGAAAGAAATTCTGCAACAAATATTTAAGTAAATATATGAAAGGCACTTAGTGATACACCAGATTGTCAAATACTGATAGTTGGGGTTAGGCATCTTGTATTTCAAAACAATCTGCATATAAATTCTCCATTGAAACAAAGAAGCAAGACAGGGTAAAGATGCTTAGGAGAAATAGCAGATATTTGAACAGGAAAATGTTAGGGGAAAAAGGTACAGCAGTATCTTGGCCACACCCCTAGTTAGAAGCCTAAATGAACAGTAATCCAAAATATCATGGTTATTAAAGCAATAATAAAGCAGTTTAACTGATGTGAATAAGTGGGAAACAAGATTTTTAAGTCTTTTGCTTGCACCTCTATCTGTCCCATCATGTCAAAAGGATTATATGCAATGATAATGTTTGCCTTTCTTTCTAAAATATTTCATCCTACTGCAATTAAGACACATTATAACTTCTTAACACTGGTGTGTCTGTGGTGAGGGATAACATTGGGCATCAGCTCCATCCTATCTAAATGCAGGGTTAGGTCCTTCTCGGAACTCATCACCTGCTGCTCTTGTTACAGTTGAAATAAGGCCCCCTCTCATAATTCTGTACCATCAAAATCAAAAAATAAGACATGCAAATGAAACACCCTTAGAATTATTCTGAGAATCCCAGTTCCATTGCTGTCTACTAAAAAGCAATGGACAAACACTTCAGAAAAAGTGATCATTTTAGGCTGGAAGACGCTGCTTGCAGAAGAACCAGTGGAGTTGATTTGGCCATACTTTACTTTAGAGTGAAAATCAATCCAGACCAAACAGACATAAGTGTGCTTCCTGACTGAAAGTCCAATAGTCCAAAGATGTGTCCATGCCACCTGCATCATTTGAAGCACAGCCAAAATTAATTGCATCACAATTGCATACCATCCAGTGTTCCTGATCCCAGAATCACAGGGATGGTGGAAAAGGTCTTTGATAAAAGTGGAAAAGGGGAAACTTAGCCATTGCTTAAAGGCTTTATGAGGCTCACTCAGTGTTAAGGGCAGATTTAAAGAACTCTCCCCCATTTTTATGTTCTAAACCAAGAAAATTAATCTGAATTTCAATGAAAGAAAGCAAATGAGAAGAATAGTTGGAAGATTGAAAATCCAAATGATCAAAATAATTTTTACTCTGTATTTGAAAATATATGAAACAGTATGTGTATATATATATGTATATATGTATATATGTATATATGTATATATGTATATATGTATATATGTATATATGTATATATGTATATATGTATATATGTATATATGTATATATGTATATATGTATATATGTATACATGTATACATGTATACATGTATATATGTATAATACATCGAAAATTTATTCAAGAATCAAGAAAACATGTTAATGAGTTTCTGAAAAAACATACATTTCTGAGGCATTCATCTGGACTAGTTGATAATAAATTCTCAAGTTTCACACATTACAAGCAATAAAACAAACCCTCCAACCTCTACAGGGT
Source organism: Chamaea fasciata (assembly GCF_029207755.1). NCBI lineage: Eukaryota > Metazoa > Chordata > Aves > Passeriformes > Sylviidae > Chamaea > Chamaea fasciata. Next base: position 68,289,263 of record NW_027094086.1, on the reverse strand, counting down.
ATGGTCCAAATACGGTCCTCTAAAATTCAAATAATATTGCTTCCTCTTCTCCTTCTCCTTCTTTCTCCTTCTCCTTCTCTTCTCCTTCTCCTTCTCCTTCTCCTTCTCCTTCTCCTTCTCCTTCTCCTTCTCCTTCTCCTTCTCCTTCTCCTTCTCCTTCTCCTTCTCCTTCTCCTTCTCCTTCTCCTTCTCCTTCTCCTTCTCCTTCTCCTTCTCCTTCTCCTTCTCCTTCTCCTTCTCCTTCTCCTTCTCCTTCTCCTTCTCCTTCTCCTTCTCCTTCTCCTTCTCCTTCTCCTTCTCCTTCTCCTTCTCCTTCTCCTCCTTCTCCTTGTCTTTCTTTCTCCTTCTCCTTCTTTGGACTTTCTCCTTTTCCTCCTTCACCATGACTGTCATTATGATCATCGAAAAGTTAACATCTGAATATGGGATGAATTGTAAAATCTGAAAACAAAGAGAAATTATTGTGTACTTGTTTACGGTGGCATAATTTGTTGTTTTGTTCTTCTAATTTTAGCTTATGCATAAAAGAGGTAGACACACATTTAAGATTGCATATTCACTAAGATTGTTTTTCTCTAAATTATGCTATTCAATAATGGATTGAATAGCACAAAAATAGAGAACAGGCAACAGATAGGACTTTGAAACTGATATTCTAAGCCTCTAGATTTGAAGGCCGAAATATTCGTACATTGTCTTCTACCAGCACTGAGGCAGAAAAATGGATCTGGCTGTCACAAAGAAACCTCGTAGTTGGCCTGCTGGGAAGTGACACTGTTCCCACAATGCTGGGTGTCTAGAAAGTAAGGTCAAAAATCAATGAAAGTTGCCGAGAGGTCTCAATAGAAACAAAAAAAATATGAAGAAAAAAGAAAGTCACTTTCTATGGACACAAAATATAAAAAACCCCCATTATTTTACACTGTTTTCAAAAATGTAAACATTGGCATGAAGTTTTTCCTCCTTCTAGCCTGAGACTTTGTATATTTCTGGGTAAAACCCTTTGCAAGACTTTTGCTCCTATCAAGACAGATGTCTTCACTAGAGCAGACACAATTGTGATGATAGTGCTTTGCAGTACTGCAGACAGCCAATATGTATAATCTCTGTTTTCATATGGTTTAGCTCAGTCAGCTTTTCCTAATCCGTGTTCTCAGTCTGGCTAAATATTGGAACAAGAGAAATGTTATATTGGTTGAGTTTGGAAAGACAGATGGAGCTTTTGTATTTGCTCCATATTGAAATATAGCACAGAACCATTTCTTCTGGTAGCTGTAAGGTAACTGCTGAGTAAGTTGAAGGGGGGAAAGCAGGTGTGGAGAAGAAGTTTTAAATCACTTCAGTTTTGTGCTTCATGTAATTGTTGATGTTTCTTATTTACTAGGGCAAAAGATTTAAGAGCCCCTAACAATCTCAGTCTAGTCAAGAAGACACTATAGGTTTGAAATAACGTGGAAAATCTTTTTCATGTCAGATTGTGAAAAAGCTAATATATCAGTACAGCCTGAAAAAAAAAATAAATGAAAGAATGCCTTCACCTTTCTTATTTCATATTCAGGCCTTGTTTGATAGAGGAAATCTGGATTTTTTTTGGTGTTTCAAATGCATTTCCTCACCATCTTGAACTGCTATAGTCACCAAGGATATAACTACACTTATGTGTTTGATTCCACTGTTTACAGTTTGTGTGTTACAGTTTATCATGTTGAATCTTGTGAAACTACTGATTCATACATTGGAAGAAATATACAACAGGGACTCAATTCTACAGGCATAGGCACACAGGAAAATATGATGTTTATCCCATCGATATTTAACCTAATGCTTCTGGTAGTTTCTCCATTTTCTTCTTCCTCATCACCTTGCCTGTGTCATTAAAAACCTGATTGAACAGTACACCAAAGATTCTATTATATCACCCGTACCCTGAGCCAAGACTAATCATACCAAGGTCATTTCCAATAAATCTGAATGTGTTGTGGTCTTTGAAATTTCTAATAAAGACACTTATGTAATCTTTAAATAGTCTTTTTGAACACTTAATAATCTCTGACATTTTCCTGTATATCTAATGTAATATCTAACATTACTGCAATTACTTTTGTCCCAAAGATTTTGAGAACTCATAACTGCTCTTGGTTTAAAAAAAAAACAAACTTCAACTAACAGAAAACTATGATCATATCTCTCCTGGGTTGCTTCCTCCAGTTCTTTTCCCTGTTCTTTACAATTTTCCCCACCATTCCCATACTCTCGACTTCTGACAACACAGTTATACTGGCATCCACCGAGATATATCCATTTAATTATTTTCCAAAATGTGATGACCAAAATGGGGTCCAGTACTCCTCAAGTATTACAATGATTGATAAAGTAGAAGTTCTTCAACTGCAAACAATACTCTTATTTATTCATCCAAGTATAATCTCTTTCTTTTGATGACAGAATTTAGCAGCAGCTTGTGACTCATGAAAACACTGGATGCAGTTGGTTATTCCTTCCTAAGATTAGAATTGAATTTAACACTGAAAACATTTTAATTGTTCAGTGTGTTAGGTATCAGCCTGCTTCTATAGAAGTGAATTTCCTATGATCATGCTCCAGTTAAGTATGACCTTGCAGGTCCCTAAATAGTTATTTAATTCACTGATAGTCATGAAGCAAATTTCACAGTAGGATAAAAATTTTGAAGATGTTTATGCTCTTGCAAGTGTGACTCAAGTATAAATCTAAGAATAAAGTTAAGAAGGTAGGAATATTATAATTGCTGAAAATTCTTTGTCATGATTTCTCATTAGACATCAGTGAATCTGCACACACCAGGCATCATCACCCTTCCATTCAAAATGTTTCAATGTTTTGAATAGACAGAAAAAAAACCACAGTAAAATAAAAACATCCAATTAGTTCTAGTGCTCACTCAATATTTACTTGCAAGGTTATGATTTTCATAGTTCTGGTTTATTTATGTTGGGCTTTGTTGACACTGACATGAACTGCTGTTCAAGATATGATTTCTAAGCTTGGCTAGGATGGAGATAATTTTCTTCACCAGTTTTCTTTCTTTTGCTCTTATCCTGAGCCCCCCACCTCCCACACCTCCTGTCCCACTGAAAACTTGGCTGTCAGACAGACTTCTTTTGAAGCATTACTGTATTTGTGAATCTTAAATGCTGTTTGGGCAATTTGATTTTTTGATGTCTGATTAAAAATTAATTGATTTTTGGTACCTGTTGTAGTGCAAATATTTCTGTCACCAACCAAATCCCTCTAACTTACATGAATTTGAATTTTATTTGTGTGTTATCTTTTCCCACTCTGCCTTTACTCCAAGGGCTATTTAAGGTCTTTTCAGTCCTATTTTATGAAGTTTATTCTTTGGAAATTTCTATGGAGTTCTATGCCATGTATGAGGAAAACCATAAGAATTTAATCAACGGGTAATGGAAATCAATGTTGGGATCATTAAGCTGAACTTGTAAACACAGAACTTTAATAGGAATGTGAAATACATTGAGAGTTGAAAACACAAAGGTGAATAAGAACATAAATACTTAGAGCTGGCTGCTGTATGTATAGTAGTTTTTTTAAGAAAGATGAAATATAAGGGCTAAACTTTGTACCATTACTTTTTTCCCTCCTTTAAATAAACAAAATCCTCATCAAGCTTAAGAGCATCATCATCCAGAAGGATGGAAATTATTAAATAGAAACTGAATATCTGAATATCTCACAAGGATTCAACTTTTATTAATCAGCTTTCCACACTTTATGTATATATAGATTTTATATATATATATATATATATATATACACAATTTTTTTTAATGAGCTTACTCTTTAAAATATAGAACACCAATCCAAAAGAAGTACTAATGCCTAGATAATTCCTGATATGAGTTAACAAAAAAGTAGAGGACTACTTCTAAGTAATTATTGGAATTATTTAATTATTTAAATTAATTATTTTCTAAGGCTAAAACAGCATTACATAGAAAGTAACAAAATATTACAAATATACTATAGAAATACCAACTGCTGGGAAGCAAGATCTTTCTGTGTCAGGAATAATATCTTTGCAATGACAGAAGAGGGTCAAGCTATGGTACTGAAATTATTTGTTGTTGACTTTTCCTTATGTAATTAAAAAAAAGATTCTATGCAACACAATGCTTCTTATAGCAAAAGAAATAAAAGTGTGAGGTCAAAAAATATTGGGGAGTGTCTGATTATTTAACAATTGTATTTTCCTTCCCATATTATCAAAATCAGCACATTGATTGTGAAAGAACAGTGAGTCCCAATGACTCAGGGCTGTCTACATTAAAGTAGTATTAGTGCAAGGATAAATTAAAAAGAAACTTTTATAAAAACGGCTTCAGCATGCATCTGAATATGAAAAGAACTTGTTTCTTCTGTAACTTGTGTTCACTGATATACCTTTAATAACTTCTTTTTTTTTTTTTTTTCCCTAAATTCCCATTAAAATACAGCTGTTCAGGTTTTATGACAAAAAAGTCAACATATCTCTCAACAGTGAATTTGAAATATGCCACTAGTAGTTAACTCAGAGTTCTGGTGTGTCAGCTAACATCAAATTTAGTGCTATGCACAATAAGATTTTTATAGGCCTGCAGCAACACTATTTTTTTTTCCCTTTTAAGTACATTTTGAATTAAACTCTGATCCATTTTCTTCATGGTTTCCACTCACTGAAATACTTTGCAAATCTGTTTTTCAAACTTCTGTCCTTACTCTTGTAAAGCACTGTTATTTCACTGATTTCCTCTAGAATAGAATGTAGAGAAATAACTCTGATACATGGCATCCTGTAATACAAAGTCCATTCAGCTGCAGAAAGTCTGTTCCATTTGGCACTTATTCCTCAAAAGCTACATCTGAGTAAGAACTTAGCTATAAGAAAACAAGCATTGTGCAATTTTTAGGTACCTACTTTCTTCATTCACCTACACCGAAGCCTAATGTGCATGGAATCCTAGACAGGGATGCTGCTAATAGAGACATCAAACAGTTTCCCATTTACTCAGGAGTCAGAGACTGTTCTTTAGCAGTCATATTTAAAAGTATTCCTTGTCACATGTCAGCAGCCAGTCCCAGAAAAAAGCAGTAAATTTGGTCCAGTCTTCCTCATCCATGTTGAATTCCTAGAGCTTTCTGCTGTTAAGAAGATGTGTATGCAGTAGAAACACTGTTACTATGCCTTTAAACAGAGAGAGGTCTTCTGAATCTAGTCCTTTACGCAAAGTCACACAGCTTCAGAAAGGAAGTGTCCTTTTCCCAGATTAATAACCACGCTGTTTGCCTCTTTTCTAGCATAACTTTAAAGACTTGTTGCTGAAGCATAAAAAGAAATAAGAATTTTTGGAAGTATTTAGGCTTAAATTTACAGTCATGATTTCTGTCTTAACAAGTGTACTTTAGTGAGTTTGGCAATCCATGCAAGTATATGGGAAATCTTCCACATTAATAAGCAGTATTTTGTACTTCAGGACTATCAGGTTAAACTAGTGCACAATGTACTATAGCGTAGCATAGTCTAGTCTAGCCTGCTTCAGCCTTGGGATCAAATGTTCATTCTCTGGTACAATATTAAAATTAAAATAAAAAGAAAGCATATTCTGGCATATTCTGCATTGTTGGTACAGGCAGCAGTTGATATTTTTTCTGATGCCCAAAGCAAATTAAGCATGCGGAGATGGGCTCTCACCTACTTAACTACAGGGTTCTAATAGCTGCACTCACTGATCTAGGTAATGAAGGAAATGATGAGGAAAAAAAATTATGGTCTCAGCTATATCTGGATTGCTATATAGTCTGGAAAGACTATACTATGTTTTCAGGAGAGCTTTGTTAGGCACCAAAATTGGGATGACACAGAAAGATAAATGCACACAGAAAATAAGAGCAAACACATATGCTCCAGAAATGTGCAAAGATGGTTTCTCATCCCAAAAGAAGTTAATATCTTCTTTTTCTCTGCCAGTGCTCACTACAAGATTTAAATTATAATTGAATACTAATCTTTGTAACATCTGTCAAGAATCAGGTAAAGAAAATATTTTTTTCAGGAACAAATTAGGTTAAATTGGAGGCTTACATAGGAGTAGCTGGGGAAAAAAAAAAAAAAAAAACCAAAACCAAAACAAAACAAAACCCCAAAAAACAACAACAACAACAACAAAAACCCCCTAAATGCTACAAAAAATAATTAAAATATGAGAAAGTAATTGCCTAATGTAAGAAAGTTTTTAAAAATCTGCCTGTTAACTGTCTGTAACAGACTGAAAAAAATATTTTCCACAGTAAATCATCCCATCCTAAGAAATCAAGAGGTGCTACTTTTTCCATGGCAACTCATACCTGACACTGACCAGGGCACTTAAACTAAAAGGTTAAAGTAAGTTTCTAACTTTTAGGAATTTGAAGGTGGTCAAAATATATCCCTCACTGATGTTCTGTGGGAAAAGTTTTCTTTAGCAATCTGGAGAGTAACTGGTTGCTGACCAAGTTTCTAGCTCAGGCTTTCTATCAATTACTTCTGATAAGCAATCCCTATCCAGGCTCATGAGTGATCCTTTAGAGGTGCTGATTTTTTTATGTTAACTAGTGGGAGTGTCTTGACAATAAGCTTAAAGTAAATACCGCCTTTTGGTGACTAGATGGAGGTGAAAGAAATGAAATTTTAAGTGATATTAGGACATAAAGCCTTTAAAATTCATGTCTGTGTAATTATCAGAGAGGCTAAATTTCATAGTAATCTCTTTTCATATTTTTTTTGGTATCATCACCAGTCCTTGCATTCTTTCTCTCTTGTTGAACATTTGGGAGTCAGCTTCTATCTGAAGGCATCACTGTTTTTGGTTTTCTCCTAAAAATAAGGTATCTTCTTGTTCCTGGACAGTGTGTGCAGAGAAGACAGAGCTGACAGAGCACTAGGGAAACCATATTACCTTCTATTGAAAAATGCTGTGACAATATTTGCCTTATTACACAAAAAGTAGCTTATTGCATGCCTATTAGAAAGATGGTAATAAGATAATATGTGCTAAAGATAAAAGTTCAAATACATCAGATAAGAGTGCTTTTACGATGAGGAATATGGCATCTTTTCTACACATAAGTGAATTTTGCAAAGTTTGACTTTGAAGTTTAAGGGTGATAACTACAGAAAAGATGTCAGGGGAACTAAGGGTAAGACTTACGTATTCAATAAAGAAAGAAGACAAAATACATTTTGTTATATAGACTCAAAATGCGTGTTTTTCCAATTTCATCAATGGCAATTGCACATGTTTTGTATAGACAGAAAAGTTTAAGGTAAGCAATCCCATAAAGGCAAAGCAATTAAAAGTTTTACTTGAAATAAAAATTCCATTTTTGGCACACTGCATTGTGTATAGGTTTAAAAGCACAGATGGTATACTACTTTATATCCTTCTTTTTTGCTGTTATCTACAATAGTTAATTGAAATATGTTCTTTGTTTGATTTAATAGAGGGGAGGGAAGAATTAATGTGTCTTTAATGAAATAAACTATTTTCAGTACAATACTCATAGAAAATGTTTTTGGTAATTGTAAAAGACAGCTGTCATGATCATACTGAAACTATGATTCAGAGACAATAGGCAAGACATTTATGTCAATTAGATTGTATGTATTGTCTTGGCATGTTATGTTCATGGTATTGTTTAAAGTCTATTATTTCACAGCTCATTGGTTTGCAAAAAGAAAAAAAACTCCACAAAATATTTTCCATTTTTGAAAAGAACATAAACTCCAAAGATATTAGTTATCCAACTAATAACTACTGGCAGTTGAAGTAAGGGCAGATTTTATCTTTATCTCTGTCAGGTTTTCTGGGGTCTTGTTTTGATGGAATTTGGTATGTTATGTTATGTTATGTTATGTTATGTTATGTTATGTTATGTTATGTTATGTTATAGCTTCACACCTGTGAAACAGCAAGAGAATCTCTCACATATAATCAAATTTTGTTTACTTGTAGGCCTTGCTCTGATCCTGGGTCAAAGAGGTCAGAATCTTGATGTATTTTTATGTAATAACAGAATTGATGCCTTATAAGTGTGTAAGATCTCTTGAAACATTTGAAGACAGTTTAATCCTCCCTAAATAATAAAATTTCTTAGTAACGATAAATTTTTAGTATAGACAGATTCTCATATTATTCCCTTCCACCGCAAAGTGAATTTTGAAGCCTATTGCAAAAAATTTCCTTCAGGGATTTTCAGGGACGTCATTCAAGAAGTTTAATACATATATACATATTTTGTGACTATAATTAAGTACATCCTAAAACAGGAAAAAAGACCCCAAAACTCCAGCTTAATTTCTATTTTTTTATTTCTAATTTTCCCCAGCATTTTTATGTTTTCTATTTCTTTTGACTTGATCCTAAAAAGTATTGATTTTTTTTTGGGAAAGTATGTTTTTTTTTCTGTATTTTAGGAGGATTTCTTAATACATGCAAAGTTTATAGATATTTACTATCACTAAATATGCAAATGTTTGGTGCTTGTTCACTGTTATCAGAGAAATCTTTACCTTCTGCTGAACTTCTGAGCTGCATGTCTTGTTAGAAAGTGCTATTGTCAATCTTCATCAGGTAACAAGCCTAGGTCAAGCTTAAATAGGTAGTTGAACCACCATACAAAATCGCAGATACATGAAACATTTCTGGTTTGATGGACTTCAGAGAAAAAATTTCTCTCTTTTTTTTTTTTTTTTTTAAGGCTTTTATACCTGCATTTTTATCCAAAACTATGGCTTTGGGAAAAAAAAACCCAAAACAACAACAAAAAACAAACAAACAAACCCTCACAGCAACAACAACACACACACACACACACATATGCACACAAAAAACAAACAAAAAAAAAACACGAAAAACCAAAACAAAACAAAACACCACCAGAAAAAAAAAAAAAACCTACAATATTGATAAAAATTTGAAAGTAGTTTTCTACACTCTTATATTTTGGGAAAGCAGTAAACAAAATAAAACTGTATATTGAGGTAATATCTTAATTTTGCTGTTCCAGTTTCCATTACCTGCAAAGTGGAAAAAGCTATTATTTTTATTATATATTTTCCTTTGGATAACTCTAAGATGTTTAACTTTGACCCTGAATCTGAAAAATCTTATTATGGCTAACTTTTAAGCTTAACCAAATGAGCCTTACAGCATATTCTTATTTGAGCAAAACCAAGTTATGCTGGCCAAACAGTGGCCCTCTGTTCATACAGGTCATTCATTCTTCAGGAGTTCTGCATAGTTGAGGCAGAAATTTCTATCACAAAAAAAAAAAAAAAAAAAAAAAAAAAAAAAAAAAAAAAAAAAAAAAAAGAGAGACCATCACCACCACCAGCATATATATATATATAGAGAGAGAGAGACAGTATGCACCGTACTGCTCGTGGGAACAAAATAAAAAGAAATTACAGAGAAATAGAACTTGAATCAAAGGCTCTGTTAGTATTTGCCACTAAGCATACTCCAGGTATCAGCAGAAACTCAGAGGAATTTCTTGTACACTTCACACAGGGAATTATGACTCTAATTCCAGCACTATGAAAGTATTTTTTCCTATTTAAGAGTTCTCCTGCAATGTTTCCATGAGTCAATTGTTAAAAATCAATGCTTATTTCCGTGTGGTGGCCTATTGTATTTTTAATTGAATCCAGATTTTAAAAAAAACCAAACAAAAAACAAACACTATCTCTACTCATGTTCACGAAATAAACAAACCCAGCTGTTGCATTCTTACTAGAACACTAATACTCAATTTGGAATACGAAGCCATTTATTTTTGGTTTTCTGTCTAAAATATTGGGAAAATAGACACAGTTGATTTTTATTTTGCGCAAGATTTATCTCTAATTTAAGACTGCATAACTTCCTGGAGTTAAGAAATGGATAACTTTGGTGTAGTAAATAAAATTTGTATCATCCAAAGCCTCTCTCTCTTTCTGGAAATCCTTTACTTTTTATCTCCTCGATATTCTAAGCAGCATGTGTTTTTATGGGTTTTTATAACAGCTCCTTTAAGTTTTGTTTTAGAGTGGAACTGTTTTATTTTCCCTTAGGACTGGTAATGGTAGTCATTTCATAAAAAAGAAAATTATCTTAAAACTTGTGGTCCACCTTCCCATACATACGAGTGCCTTATTTGTTTCTTTGTTCTAAATACAGAAAAGTTTCTACGTCAAGACACAAACTTGTTACCTAAATTCAGACCTGAGGCAGCTTTTTCGTAGTAGGAAAAGCATCGTATTAACTGTAAACATAATTTTTAATCACAAAAATAATATTAAAAATGTCAGTGATCTTATTACTTCGGTTTTTCTGACCCTAAATATCTATAGATTTTCAGTTTTTAATTAGAATTTTGGTTGTTAGACCAACACTTAAGTCTTCAAAATTTAGAGCAGGCCAGCTTCTTAGGGTTTTTCCTGATGAGTCTTTCATCAGGACACTTTGTACAGCCAGAACTGAACTAGAACTCTGTAACTAGTTTAAGTACTTTAAAAAAATAAAAATTGTGGTGTTCAGAGTTTGCTATATGAGTGCTGAGATTTGAGTAGTAAGCTAATTCCAGTAGATAACAAATGCAGTCTGTGAAGAAGCTAGCCTTAGGGATTTTCTTTATTGTGCTATTGGCATTCAAAGTCATGTAAACAATTACCTCTTTCAGCTGCATACCATCTAGCATATGGATCTAATGCCTTTATGCCCATTTTAAATCTAATCAGTCTTCAACTTGGCTGTCATTAGGTGTGAAAAAAACTCAGATTTGAAGCAAAACAAAATTGTTCAGGTCTGAAAGGACATTCAAGGAAAAACTTGTGATATTTGCTAGAGAAAGACAAGTATTATTGGCTCCATTAGCAGTGCTTCTAAAGGGGCCACTGCACATTCCACTAAAAAGCAGTTTATTTGCTGAAACTGGCGTGTTTACAAGAGTGCTGTTACCACTGAGGGATTTCACTTCAGTGGAAACATATCCTTGTTTTCCTTCCTCATCCAGATTCAGTTAGTATTGTAGTGCAGCCCTGCCAGGTGGATGATAGCAAAGGTGTTTGAGGAGTGGCCAAGATAAAATGTTCTGGGTTCACTGACATACCAAAGACTTTCAGACTGATAAAAACACATCCATTTAATTGATGAAGGCCTTGTTGTCTCTGCCTGAAAGATAGACAGACAAATACAAATTACAAAATATGTGTGTTGAACCTTGCTTGCTTTTTTTTTTTTTTTTTTTTTTTTTTTTTTTTTTTCCCCTATCAGGAAGAAATAACTTTCTCTTTGTGATGATTTTTTTTAATGGTATGAATTTTATATTTTATTCACTAATCTGATCATGATCAGAGAGGGTTCTGTAAAGTAGCAGAGAGAATTCTAAGTAATACTTTCTAAACTAGATGAATACTAACAACCAAGTATTTAACAAAGCCTGCGTAATGTCCTAGGAGAAGCAAAGAAGGTATATTGGCTTTAGAAAATGAGAGGCTATATCTTGCTTAGTATTAGCTTTTACAGCTGAAAGCAATGTGTAGTCTCAGTGAAGCTGCTTAATTTTAATGGAGGTTCTATTAATAAAGCTAAAGTGCCAAACAGAACTTTAGAGGGACTGAAAAGATCCCAAATTTATGTTGCATAAAATAGGTAAAAGGACATGCTGCCATATTTGTGAAATGAAAGCTTTGTCTTAATCCTGAGTTGTTTATAATAGCTGTTGGAAAATTGTTCTTTCAACTCTAAGTGTTCAGAGAATTTAAATCTACATCATCACATTTATGGTGGATTATTTCTGCTTTTAAGGTCCCCAGAACCTGGTCCACAGCTAGAAACAGTGGTCATATGAGGGAAATATAGTAATGGCCTTCTTTTGCCTGTTCAACTTAGGTTTGTAGAAACCTTCTAAAATGAAATTATTAGATTCTCTCCTCTGTTGGAGAATATTTAATCCAGTTTCTCTCACTTTCCAGAAGAATATCCCCACCATTTTCTTAGTTTCTGAAGTAATTCAGTCAGGCAAACACAAGTTTTATGAGTGTAGGGGCAAAGTGGGGTAAAAGGGAAGGAGATTTACTTCGGTGAACTGGTTCCAAATGTATAGAAGCTGCCTTCTTGAAGATTTAGTTATACAGTATATAGTCCTTATGGATACTATGGATATGCCATCCATAATCATGGACACACGAATAGTAAGGTCTTGACTCATACGTTTTTCTACATGGTAAATTGTTAATGACACCCTTTAAAATATCTCTAAATTTTCAGGCAATAATTTCACAGAGATGTAGATGGAAATTTATTTTGTCATGCATTCAAATATGTATAAATCCATTTTCTACTCCAGATTATGAGTAGATGTTTATTTTTGGGAGACACATATAAAGAAACACCAGAATTTGAAATAAACTTTGTCAGGATCAAAACATGGTCCTGCGTGTGACTGAAAAATTACTTGAATGCCTAAAAAGCTTTAAATACTGCGATGTCCACATGCCCCTGCAATTCCAGGGGAGTTAAAAGGTTGTAAGAATACCAGTGTTGCTTTTGGTTGACAAAAATCATCTTGATTCCAACAGTTGCTTTGTGACAAGCCTCAAACCATTCACACTTCTTAAAGCTGTAATTTTTCATAGTTTTGTCTAGTCTGACCCCAAGTGCAGTGATAGTCAGCTGAAGTATCAGAGACCAACATTTGTACCTCTAAGAAACTATCTGATCAAAAAATATATTAAAAGGTTCTGTCATAAGACTGTGAATGATGGCACATATGTTGTTAAACACCCTTTAAAGTGCCATTTGCAAACTAAAAATCCAATGTCTTGCTTAAGCCAGAAAAGAGAAAAAAAAAACCAACAAATCTTATTATCATTTCTGTGTTCTATGCATAGTGCTTCTGTTTCCATTCTGCACTTTTGTCTTGAAACAAAAAAACAGTGTTTTTTTATTATACCAAACTGTATGCAGCGCTGTGCAGAAGGAGTTGCAAGTTCAATTTACAAAAAATGTCTTTAAAGATACATTTTCCATGGGATGACAAATCAATCAAAATTTCCAGATAACTTGAATCTTCTCAGTGGTTAGGTCATCTTTCAAAGTTATGCTTTATCCTGATTTCTGAGTTATTAACATACCACTTCCACTCTGAAAACAAATGGTATCAGTCTCGATCCATCCTCCTATCAAGAGAGGTATAGTGTAGTGGAAAAAGTACACAAAAACAAATGTTACCAAAAATGCTTATCTTTAGGAGAAGAAGAGAAGAACTTTTCTGAATTAGATCTTCTAAAATAAATGCTTCAAAAATATCTTGACTTGACAACTAAAGCAAATAATGTTTCTTATGAATGAAGTAATGATTCTTAGTACCATTGCAGGAAGGAAAGTCCACAGCGGTATCTGTCATTTCTAATTCTAATTTTTAGTTAGCTAAGCATGTAGTCAGGGTACCATAAGGTCCAGTTTCTTCCCAGGGCTTTAGGACAGGAACACTGGAAACTCCCTGTGACTAGCCAGGGCCCATACCACTACCCCATCCTGGTGATAGGCAGCCAGGACAGTCCCAGCCCCAGGGATTGTTGAAATCCCTGGTTTGTGGGCCAAGGATGTGTCAGAATGATGGAAAATGAAGATGCTTGCTGCAGCATTGCTAATGGCCCCAGGGTCTGAAATAGGCTCTTGGACTATGGGCTGGGGGCAGAAGAACCAGAGACACCAAGACAGTAGGTCCCACAGTGCCCTCAGGGCTCGGACAGAGGGACAGCGCTGATCAAAGCCACAAGCCTTCTCAGAGATAAGGTAGCACGTAGGAGAAGACAATGCTCATATGAAAATGTGTTATTTGCAAACATTCAAAAGCTTGTTTATTTTTCCTCCAAGGCGACTTTTACTGTTTACTTCTTCGCAAACTACTTTGCTTCTCAAGCCATTACATTTTTTTCCCTTAAATAGCTTCATTTAAAATATACATAACACTATCTTTTTGTACCATACTGCTTAAATTATTTGCTATCAGTGTAGATTATTGAAACACAGAAAAAAAGTTTATTCTCAGAGAAATGAAAAAAACTATTAACAGTAAATTGGACTTCATTACATTTTTCATAAGTCTTGATTTAAGATGATTGTAAAATTAAAACTTCACTGCTGTAAATGCAAATGTCTCCTTCCTAGCCTATTTTATTATTAGTTTACTTTTACAGCCCCCAGTCTTGACAGAAAGTTGGTGGTTAATAAATTATTTTTACAAAACACACTGTATGTTTCTTTTACATACAGTCAGTAAGAACATCAGATACTTGCTTGTTCAATTATTTAACATAATTATGTGTTTGTCAGAATTTCTTTGGCTAGATTCAATTGTTATGCAACTTAATGTCAGAAACTGTAATGAATTCACTGCTTGATGATCACAAATGAACTAAAAAACCCGAATGCCTTAGACTTCCAAGAGCTCCATTTGTCAGCTGCTAGAGAGACATTTATCAAGTAGAAAGTGCCCCATTAATTTTTTACTTTTTTACACATCTTCAAGAATATGACTAATAATTTCACAATTACCAAATAAAATAATGTCTCACTAGTATATTTTCCTTGTGTCTTTGACAAGCTTTAAATAAAATCAAGTTTCATTCAGTGAATTTATGTCATATTTTCTGGGATCAGCAGCCTTGTTGATATATTAGTCCAGTGTTCCTCCAGGTCATGTCCTTCTGCTATCTTTGTTAAGGAGTAGCAGCAAATTCAGCATCTTTTCTAGGATTGTGTGCAGACAGGTTTGCCACTCCATTTAGAAGCTTTTTAAACAAAATGCCGTACAAATGCACTCTATGCATACTGCAGCTGTCTCAACTTGATTGTCAGTTCTCAAAAAACCTCTATAAACATAGTTTTTACTGGGATTTCTTTAACTTGGTGCAGTCAGACACTTTTTGCAAATAGGTGGTGTAAATCACAGAATGAAATGACACAGGCTAAGGTGTTTGTGACAATACTGTGATTTATCAACCTTGTTTTCTTAGAAATCTCAGTTAAAAAGCTCTTCATGTTTTTTCAAGTAAACTTGAAAGTTTGCATACATACATGTAAATATACAAAACATACAAAGTTAAACTGCATTCATGATCATAAGATGGAATAAAAAGGTACATGAATTGTGATACAGAAAATATGAATACTATGTGTTTAGTAGAACTTTTCCCTTCCTTTCTTTCTTTCTTTTTCTTTCTTTCTTTCTTTCTTTCTTTCTTTCTTTCTTTCTTTCTTTCTTTCTTTCTTTCTTTCTTTCTTTCTTTCTTTCTTTCTTTCTTTCTTTCTTTCTTTCTTTCTTTCTTTCTTTCTTTCTTTCTTTCTTTCTTTCTTTCTTTCTTTCTTTCTTTCCCATATTTATGCTTTTGTACATCTGTGACTAGCTAGCAAGCTAAATTTGTGATACTCAGATGAATGCATTTTATGTACACACATATATATATATACACATACATGTATACACATATATATATCTGTTTGTGTGTGTCTATGTGTCTGTGTCTGTGTGTGTCTGTTGTATATTTTTAGTTCAGAGTCCCACATGCTTCAAATACTGGATGTAAGCGCCTCTTCAGTGTCAACTGGTATTGCTGACAGAAGAATTGTGACAACTGTTTCAAATTTCCATTTCCATTTCATCTTAGCACAAGAACAATTGGGATGAAGGTGATACAACAAGCATGAGATAAAGGCAATACTCTAGAATGTAAAAAGGTTAATTTTTATTCCTCTTGTCTGTGAACACTTCCAGGGATGGGCCATCTACATTTTCTCTGGAATGTTCCAGCATCCCACCACCCTAACAGCAAAGAATTTTTTCCCAATTTCTACTCTAAACATACTCTTTTCCAGTTTAAATCTCTTACTCCTTATCATGTCACTATGCTCCTTGATAAAATGTCTTTCCTCATCTTTCCTACAGGATTCCTTTAAGTACAGCAAGGCTTCCGTAAGGTCTCTCCAGAGCCTTCTCTTCGCCAGGCTGAGCAACCCCAACTCTCTGTATTCATAGGAGAGGGACTCCAGATTCCAATCAGGTTTGTGGCTCTCTGCACCTGCTTGAGAAGCTCCATGCCTTTCTTATGCTGGGGACCTCAGAGCTGATGAAGTACTTGAAGAGTACTTTGTCAGGAGAACAAAGCAGGAGGATTACCTCCCTGAGCCTCAGGCTGTCAATGGTCCATCTGATGCCCATTCTAGCCCAGGAAAAGGGTAGCCTTTTGAGCTGCAAGTGCACATTTTCAGGTCATGTTGAGGTTCTCATTCACCAACACCCCCAAGTCCTTCTCCTCAGGGCTTCTCTCAGTCCATTCTCTGACCAGACTGTTAGTGGCGGGAATTGCCCCAATACATGTACAGGACCTTGCACATGTATTTTCAGATGAGTTTTGCATGAACCAACTTTCTAGCCTGTCCAGGTCTCTCTGGATGTCATCCTTTTCCTCCAGTAAAAATGGTGTTGGCTGCACCACCCATCTTGGTGTCATCAGAAAACTTGCTAACGGTGCACTCAATTCCACTGCCCTTGTCCCCCAAAAAGATGTGAAATAATACCAGTCCCAGTATGGGCCCCTGAGGTACACCACTCATCAGTGGTCTCTCTCTGGACATTAAGCCATTGACAGTAACTCTTTGAGTACAAGCTTCCAGACAATTCCTTGCCCACCAAGAGGTCCATTGTCTTAGGTTACAATGTAAGACATAACCAAAAGTTTCTGTTCTATGACCATCTTCATAAGCTGTTAAAAACAGGTGGGGCAGTATTCTTTATTTCTTCCGTGACTTATCCCTGATTTCACTCTCTGCGGGCTATCTCTGCTAGTGGGCCATGGAGTCTCACTGCATGACTCATAAAATTGCATCATCCCATTGTGAAATGCTCTGCCCAAGGGTAGGTACCAACCATTCCTGCCTGGAAACAATTTGAGTTTTGGAATACCACAAGCAGCACTACCACTTGATTCCCAGAGGACAAGAGTTACATAATCACCACTGGACCTTCAGAGGAAGACCAGAACTTTCCACAGGATCACTGCTACAGCAGAACCACATCTATCACTTCAAGAAGGCTACAGCCACCATTTAATTCAACTGCTACCAATACCCTGACCAACAGGATGTCAGGTGATATCCTGATTCTGTCAATTTAAGCCAGTTTTTCAGTATTATTGCCTTTATCTTCATTTTTCCAGTAAATTGTAGTTCTGACTTGGAATCTCTCACTGGCTTGTTTTCAAACTAGTATACCTATTCATCAAACCCATGTTTCTTCATTTTAGAGATTGATGTTGTTCAGAACAGTGTCAAATGCTTAGTACAAGCACTGGTAGATGATGTTAGTCACTTCACTCTTCTCTTAACCACCCAGACTCCAACCCCACTTTAGGAAGCCACCAAATATTTTTCAGATATTATTTGATTTTAGTGAAGCCGTGCTGGCAGTTACCAATCACCTTCTTGTTTTCCATATTCCTTGACATGATGGAGTATCTGCTCCATCATTTTGCCAGGCATAGATCAATCCCTGGATCTTCTTTTTTTTTCCCATATTAGAAATCAGACTTATGCTTCCTCCTTATATGTATATATACGTATATGTATATGTATTTTATACATATATAAAATCTTTTTTCATGCACACTCATGCACAGTACTACAGAAAACTTGTATTTATTCAAATATTGTCTAATTATCAGTGCTAGAAAAATACTTACTTGGTCTTGAAGGTGCTGTTACTTCAAAGCTCTGCATTATCCTAAGAAGAAAATCCTTTTATTCATATAATGAAAATTTCTGATAATACAAAAAAAATTTCAAGGGAGTTGGTTAGACTATGATTTTCTTTGATGTGTTTTCATGGGAGGTGTTGTTTTTTTCTTGAACCTGTGAAGAAACACTTCATGCGTTTCTTCAATATCCCTTTAAGCACATCTTTTTTAAGAAGGAAGAAAAAAACCAAGGTAATCCAGAAAAAAAATCCAAAAAGTTTTCAACTTCTATTTGAAATACCATATAAATATGCAAACTTTTGCCCAGACAAGTATTACAAATTAACGATTGCACAGCATATGCATTAATTATGCAGGTTTTCTAATTATGACAAACTTAGTTACAAAATGAAATGTCATAAAATGCTCAAGGGCATTCAATCCCATCTTTATGGTGTATGAAGAGCAGTAACAGTTTATATCAAATATTGTCAGTACAAAGACAGTTAAATTTGACATATAAAATATGATGTGAGATCACAAACCTGATGCGTCTTGATTTCTTTTAGGCTGGAAATACACTGAAATGTCCAGAGTCCCTGAGGCATACCAATAACAAGTTTAAAACAAAATGAAAGATTGTCACACTTTACTACCACAGACGTGGAAGAGAAAAGCAGAATTTCTCTGGTATGACTCACCCCTGGTTTTCCTCATTAGGTTCATCCAGTTCTAGAAGTGCCTCTTAGGAGGAGTTTTTAAGGGTTCTAATAAAGGTCATGTTCTCTACATATATTTATTCCTTCTGTATATGGAATATTTACCTACTTAATATAATCTAAATGTTCCTTAATAATGCCTTGTGATTGCTTCACTAAGTCTGCTTGCTAAACCATTCCACAGCAAAAATCATTCTCTGTAGGGAAAATTTATCTTCGAATGCATTATTCTGCTCCCTGCAACTTCGATGTCTATTCTAATATGTCCTCATTGATCAACTTAACCTCTATAGAACTTCTTTCTATATATTTGTATTTTGGGGGCTTATTTTACATTTGTCATGCGTCATTATGAAAGGTATTTACTCTCTTTCTCAAGAAGATAGTACTAGGAAATTATCCACACCTCTGACAATAATATGCATTATTTATCTGTTTACAGCATTCTCTCACTGGATAATTTGAGGTGTATGTATATGAAAACTATAATCGTACCGGGAGGGTCGATATATTCATGTAAACTTTGTACCTTTAGTAATTGAAATTTAGAGATTCATAGCTAAGTTTTGAAAAGCAATTAGTATTATCTCTCTTTTTTTAATTTATAAATTAGTTGATCAGTCTGATTTTCAAACTTTATTTAAACTAATTAATTCTCTGATTCACCAGGTGTGGTAATAGAAAGAAGGATAGCTGTTATATACTGTAATAATATCAGTCTTCATTTGAGGCTAAGGAATAAAACTCATGAAGTAAATGTGACTAGTTGTACCTTAAGATGATCATAAAAGACAAGTGACTTAAAGAACTCAGATTCACTGAGAACCTTTCACTGAGAAATTATCCAGTTATCTAGCAGGAATTCGTAATCTAGGCTTTCACCAGCTGTTCATTGCAGCAGTATCCTAGATGGACACCAAACTTTAGTAATTGAAGAATCTTTTTGGAGAAAGGGATATTGAACAAGTTTTTTATGTGATTTTTTAAAATTTATTGAGATTATATTGAAAACCAACAGTTTCTATGACAGTTCAGAAATCTTGAGAAAAATAGAATAAATCATAAGATAGTTTTCTTGTTATTTAAGAAAAACTAATTCAGATTTTATATGTATGTCAAAAACAATGACAGTACATGTACTTGAAAGCTGCATCAGAGGAAAAAAAAAAGTTTCACATTATGCATCAGTAATAACACCATATCCGCAACAATTTTTCTAATTGCCCATAATGAGAACACCATCACGAGAACAATACGTCTACTTATGTTGACAAGGTAGTCCTTATTGACATCTAAAGTTGAAAAAAAGCAGTCATAAAAAGTAGAAAACCATAGTAGAATGTAGGCAAATCACACATTTAGAAGATTAAAAAAACCCCGCCAACTTGTTTAAAATTAGATACATAGATATAGATAAAGATATAGATATAAATTATATAGATAAATATAGATAAACATTATATAGAGATAGAAATAAATATAGATATAGATTATATATACAGACACATAGATAGAGATAAATATAAATAGATTTTTCAATTTTGACCTCAAAAATAGAAATCTTTCTCATACCAAAGCTAATAAGTTACATGCCTTGATTTCTCATTTCTTCCATACCTTTCATGCATGTATCTAATTGGTATTTCTGTGAAAAAAAGACAACACTGTATGATTACTGTGTGTTTTATTCAGATGAATATCATGCTATTATTAGTTCAAATATTTAAAGCTAAATAATCGTAACCTGTCCAAAGCTGATATTTTACATTTACAATACATGACTTCTCATCATAATTTTTATCCTACAAGAAAGTTTAGTCATTGGACTATTTTGTGCTTATATGCTTTCAAAGTGTCACTGTGTGTAGCAATTAGGAAATAATACAACAATTTTGTTGAAAGTTTACCCTGTTTCAATTTGACAAAACAATCTTTATATGGATCTACATAAGAACAGCTCATTTAGCCGTTTGTGTGTGCATTACCGAAGATCAAGGATATCAAACTGCAGTAGAAAAGTGAGATAAGAATCAGAAGCCCTTCAAAAGACATTCCAATGAAGAAATGGGGATGTTAGTCAAATGAGAATTATGTGACTATTAGAGTATTTGATTAGACTGTGCTTATTACTTGGGTACAACAACTGAATGAGTTTCTGCTTTTAGACGTTTTCTTGCTCAGCAAAATAAATAAGATATACACATAGTGCCTATGGGGTATGATAACACATCTCAAGTGTCAGCAAATCCACAGTATGTTGGGTTAGTACCAAAAATACTGCCTTGTAAGGTGTCCCAGTGTACATCAGCTAATCCTGAAAGTTATTTGCTCATGGGCTCCTATCCCACAACATAGAGGAAAAAACCTCTTGTCCAAAATCTAGAGGTGATGTATATTATTTGAGCAAAAGTAAATTGATTTGGATTACAATGACGAAAGGCTAAGAGAAGCACACATGCAGCCTATGAATCATCTGAAACCGTATTGTATGTCAGCAATGAAGTCAGCTACTTCTGGGTGAAAATTATGCATATTTTATTACTATATATAGCAATTTATATGTATTAATTATTCTGTTGATAAGACAAAGAAGGTCTACCATACTCTTTGGTCACATGATTCTCAGTTACGTATATCTAATACTTTAATATGATTGTAGTAACTACCCTTCTATAGTTAAGGTACTGGGTTTTAACATTTTTAGACTAATTACATATTTCTATAATTTTATATATGTGGTGAACTTTATTATATAAGGTATTCAAGTATATTAATCCTAAAAACAAGTGTGATCAATAAATTAGAATGTGGTAGAATATTAACTTCAAGAGTTCCTGAATCTTCTTATAGGTAGAAGCCTTTTCATTATGCCTGAAGAATACGTGCACTGCCTGTATTTCTTTAAAGGTAAGGTAGCAGGTAGCAAGGGGATAAGCATAACAGAAATTTGCTTGTATCACTATAGAGATAGATATATCTACCCTAGATATAGGCTAGAACTGAAACCTCTCACATTTGCAAAAAAAGTTTTCTACCTTCTTAAGGAGAAGTCAGTACAGTCATTGAAGAAACTGATTTCTAGAAATGAAGTATCTTATCTGAGATTAAATTTTCCTTTTTTCTAGCTACTAAGAAAGGTGAAAAAATATCAGTTACAGAGGAAACACAAGTCAAGCTTTACTTTCATCTGGTAGGCAAAACAGAGAACACTGGATATCTAGAAATTCAAAATTAGTCATCCCGCTAAGAAAGCACACATCATTATATCAATCACTGTTTTTCATAATTACAGGTTTTACATTATGTTGGTTATGGCTACTTAATTTCTTTTAGAAGAAAAAAGAAAGCTGGAAAATGCTCTGGAATAGAAGCAAGCATATTCGAAACTCTCTTTAAGTAAAGTTTAAAACTTTCATTTCGTTTTTTAAGAAGTGATATTAAAGTGAGCTGACCATCTGTCTAAAAATTACATTTTAATTAGTGAAAAGGTCAGATCTGATCTTATTTTGTAGATGTCTGCATTGCTAATGAAAATCAAGGCATTTATTTATATTTGGTGTCTTTCTCTAATAACATTTTCTGCAGCACATGACCAGTTCTTAAGCTTCTCCCATGCATCTCAACTGCTTTACCAGCCCTACACTGCTGGCTGAAGACTGTAATACTCTGCAGAAACTAGTGTCCCTCTGGAAATTCTTTTTCTCGAATCATAGACCCATTTAGGCTGAAAAAGAAATCTAAGGTCATCAAGTCCAACTGTTAACCCAGAGACATCAAGTCCACCCTAGAACATCCCTATAAGGGCCACATTTGCTTCTCTTTCATTTGCCTCCAGGGATAGTGACTCAAACACTTCCCTGGGCAGCCTGTTCCAATTAATGGAAATCCTTTTAGTGAAGAAATATATCCTAATATTCAATCTAAACCTGCCCTGGCAAAACTATCCTTGCCCTATCACTTTTTATGTCAGAAAAAAGACCAACAGCTGTCTAACTACAACCTCCTTTCAGGTAGTTTTAGGGTGATAGGTTGAGAGCAGGTACCCACAAAAGTCACTCTGTCACTCCTCAGCTGACCAAGGGAGAAAAAATGTGTCAAAAGCCCTGTGCATCAAGACAAGGATATTTGTCAAGTACTGCCATGAGCAAAAATTGTCAATTCGGGGAAATTAATTTAATTTATTGGCAATCAACTCAGAGTAGGGTAATGAGAGCTATACTCAAAGCATAGCAACACCTTCCCTCTAACACTTCTTTCTGGGCTCAACTTCACCCTCAATTTTCTCTATCCTTCCCCACCTTCAGCAGTGCAGGGGGATGGGGAATGGGGTCTTTGGTCAGTTAACCACACTTAGTCTCTGCTCTAGACCCTTCACCATCCCTGTTGCCCTTTTCGGACTCTCTCCAGCACCTCAGTGTCCTTCTTGTACTGAGGGGCTCAAAACTGATCACTGGACTTAAGGTGTGGCCACAGCAGTACACAGCATGGAGGGGCAATCACTGCCTTGGTCCTGCCCGACACAGTGATTTTGATGCAAGCCAGGATGCCATTGGCCCTCTTGGCTAGCTGAGCACACTATGGCTCATGTTCAGCTGCTATTCATGAACACCCCCAGGTCTTTTTCTGCTGGACTGCTTTTCAGCCACTCCACCCCAAGCCTGGAACGTTATACGGGATTGTTGTGACCCAAGGACAAGACCTGGCACTCACTCATTGAACTGCAAATGATTAATGAAAAATACAAAAAGAGCTTTCCTTAGAAATACTTGTTTGGTTGGCTGAATCCTGAAAGATTTTGTCTTGTTACTATGCTACTACAGATGATGCAGTGAGGAGACACAAAGGCAAATATCAGAAGCCCCATGCAGTTTATTTAAGCAGTTTGTATTTCCAAGTATGTATTGTGATGGAAGATTTCGGATCTTAAGACAACAAAGAAAAGTGACTAAAGATCATCTTTTGTGTAGTACTGAAACTACTGACATGGTTCTAGCAGAGGGATGAAAAAATCTTTATGCTGTATCTGGTATATTATGAATAATACATTCATGGAAGCCCCAGGGCTATTTTAGTTCAAATGATGTTATAATATATGACAAAATGAGCACGGCAACAAGAATTGTCATAGAACATAAAAGCATGGCTTTATTTTTTAAGTCCACTCTCTATTGAATATTTCTTTCAGTGTGTTTTGTACTCCTGTGTTTTCTACTGCATGGAAAAGCAGCTGTTGCTAGAAAAATGGGTCAGAAAAAAATTGGTGAATTCTCCAGGGTGATATCCAATGTTCTGTTTTGAGGAGGTATTTGTGAAGTTTCTCTACAGGATGAGAGACAACATTAAAGGTAACTGAGGCTTACAAAAGCATAAGTTGGTCAAGACTAAACCAGACCACATTTCTAAGAAATTAGAAGAGATGAAAAATTAAGTCAATGGCAACTGATAATTGGACCTATTTTCCCTGGAAGTATATAATCCTCAGAATATGATACAGTTATTAATAGTTTCCACCAGACCTAATCTTCCACTTCAGAATCTCATATACTAACTGAGCCAGTGTACTTATGCAACTCCAAAAAGTTGAGTTAGAAACTGCAGTTAGAAACTGCAGCTGAGGTTCTGAACTCAGCTCAGACTTTGCTGCAACTTGGCAATGGCACAGCCAGGCACTCTTGCTCCTGGGGCATCAGGCTGCTGATCAATTTGTCTTGGAAAGTGGCCATGAGTATGGTGAAGAAACCAGTGCCATACTGGCAATACAACAAAGAAGGTCAGCAACATTGCCCAACTCTGAAGGAAATCTAAACGGAAACATTAATTAAAGGAGAACTTGGAAAACATAGAAAAAAGGACTAGCTTTGGAGAAATAAAAGATTAGGAAGAGAGAAAAGCAGGAGACAGTGGATAGTTATAATGTTTAAAGTATACTCTGGAAAAAATATCACACTGTAAGCATGTGCAAGTGTCACCTGGACACCAGGTTTTACTTTTTACAAATACTAAACTGACTGCAGGTATGTTCTTTCTTGTGGCTGAATTCTCAGGTCACTCTCAGGCCACTCTCAGGCTTTTTGCTAAATTAGATATATGTCATGGAGCAGCAAATATGCTATAATTTTCTTCCTTAAAGGCCAAGTTAATAATTATTAATTCTAATACAACTATTTTGCATGTGGAACAGGAGAGAAACAGGAGAACTGATATCACTACAACACTAATGCATGAAACACTTGCTTGCATAGATTTGAACCAAGACAAAAATACTGTGTTTTGATCTCTCACATTCCTTCTAAAGTACAGAAATTCTTTGAGCAGGATAAAAGCAGCTCTGAGGATTTTCAAAGTTATTCTATATAAAACTAGCCTTGTTCCTCTTGAAAAATTCCCACTGTTTTCTGAGAATGCCAAATTACATCAATTCTCAGTTCATTTTAGAAGAAAGAATTTAAGTCTTCTATGCTGTACTGTCTTATTGATACAGTTTTATGATACCATTGCTTAACAAAAGCCAGGCAATGCCAGTCATTTCACTTTCCAGCACTGAGAAAAATAGAAGTTTATCAGAGTTTCTTGGCTCCTTCTGAACTAGTCATTTATGTTTTGAAACGATACCATTAATCTCTGAGAATTTCTCATGTCTAATTTCAGTAGCAAAATCTCCTTTCATCAAAAGCTCCAAACTGCAGTAGTAATGGTCTTTCTTCAGTGACTGTAACCCTTTTCCATTAATACCATTGCAACTTTGAAAATCATTTATGCCTTCAACATGCACAACAAAAATCAAGACAGACCCTTTTTTTAAAAATATAGAGTAAAAAATGGGGCACAGTTGTAAAAATGTAAGTGCATTACATATCACTTAGAGATTGCAATTATTAAAATTGCTCTATCATTTATAATATTTGTGCCAATCAGAAGAGAAAAGAGAAAGAAATCAAATTATGTAACAGTATATGGCTATTTCTCTGCTTGCTGGAGAATGTGAGGCTGCTTTATTTTAACTATTTACTATATCAAAATCTCATGGCTATAAACATATTTATATGAGAAAACACAATCTTAGACTAAAATCTCATAGTTTCCCGCAAGGAAATTCAGAACAGGATGAAGCACAAACTCTCTTAATAGGCTGCCTTCATTCAAATGGCAAAAAATGTTGTCAAGTTCCACAATATTTCCCCTTTCCTCCCTCAACACAGATATGGAACATTCTACTGATTTAAAACCGATATGCAGCACATCTGAGTGAAGTAAAATGAAGAAGACATTACTTCTATGAGAAGAATTAGATGATAAAGAACAATAAGGAACAACGTTAAAGCTGCTATAATAAACTGAAATCAAACATTGACAAGGATAATGGCCCATCTCAAGGGTAAGAGAGGCCCTTCGGAGAAAACTGGACTAGAGAGATGAACAATCACCAACCACATGAAATTTAACATATGGTTCACCTGGGATGGTGTAACCCTATATGTATGGGCAGACTGGGGAATGAGATGCTGGAAAGCAGTGCCATGGAAAGGGAAGAGGGAGTCCTGGTTGATGGCAAGCTGAACATGAATCAGCAGTGCCCTGGCAAGTCAGGAGGATCAAGCTTGTCCTGGGGAGCATCAGGCACAGTATTGCCAGCCAGGAAAGGGAGGTGCTGGGGCAGATGTGAGTTTACCTCAACCACTGTGCACAGTTTTGGGTGTTACAATAGAAAAAGGTTACAAAGTTGTTGGAGAGCAGACATAGAAGGGTGAGCAAAGAGACGGAAAGCCTCAAGGGAAAGGCTTGCGGGGGGCAGCTGATGTTACTTGCTTTGTTCAGCTTGGAAAAGAAGAGACTGAGGGGCATCCTCACGCAGCCTACAGCTTTCCCAATAATGGCAGCAGAGAGCCAGGCATTAATCTACGCTCTCTGGTGACACAGAACCACAGAAGAAGAAGCAATAGAACACAAGCAAATCAAATGAAACTGCATCAAAGGAAGTTCAGATGGGACATTAGGTAAAGGTTCTTCACTGAGATTATGGTTGGTTACAAGAATAGTCTCCCTGGAGAAGTAGTTGAAGTACCAGTCCTGCCAGAACTCAAGAATCACAGAATCACACAGAATCACTATGTCAAAATCATCAAGTCCAACCCATGCCCTAATATCTCAACTGGACCATGACACTGAGTGCCACATCCAGTCATTTTTTAAACACATCCAGGGATGGTGACTCTACCACCTCCCAGGGCAAGCCATTCCAGTACTTTATCACGTCTTCCGTAAAAGCCTTTTTCCTAAAAGAAACACCTGGACAATGCTTTTAGTCATATGGTTTGTTTTTAGACAGTCCTGTAAGAAGTTGGATCCTCATGGATTCCTTCCACCTTGAGATATTCTTTGATTCTAAGATTTTAATGGACAGTTTTTTTACCCTTCTCTCAGCTTTGACAGTGTCATGAAACAGTTTAGATTCTGTGATTGCAATTATTTTTTCCTGGCCTATAAACTGCTTGGATGACTATGCAACTACATGGAGTCTTACTGAAGGAGTTGGGATATTTTGCTCATATAAACACAAATGAGAAAAAAAAAATCTTTACAACTGGCCCTCACTAGAGTTTAAATCAAGCAGAGCAGCACTTGTGATGGGGCAATCAAACCCACCATATTTTGATAGTATCTAGCAAGAGAATTTAATTTTGAATAATGTAGCTAGGAAAATGAGATGTAAAGTTGGAAATGAAACTTGTTAGAAGTAACAAAACATGGTTTTAAATTATGACATAGAAAAAAACCCCAACATTTGAAAATGTAATTGGTTTGTATCTTGGTTTAGATAGACAGGTATCTGCCAGGGAAAATTGGAGTCTCCCTTGGAATGTAAGCCCCCAACTCCTTTCCAAATTATCATAAATTTGCAATTAAAAGGCTGTCAGGCAAAGATTTTGGGAATAGGTATAGCAGTTCTTTACTAGGGGTATAAAAAAACCACATCTGTTGTAGTACAGAAGAATAAGCAAACAAACGAACAAAAAATCCTAGAAAACCCTGACATAAATACAACGTGACACCCAGTTGGTCAGGGTGTTGGAAACAGTCCAAAAGTAAGCCCTCCTGGTGTGGCAGATGTGGTCCTGTTGGAAGCAGAGATGGTCCTGTAGAGAAAAGAGGGTCCAGAGATGGGTCTGTTCTTCCTATGGGAGTCCCATGGGAACACTGGATGTCTGGTGAGACTTGTGGCTCCTTTTATCTAGATGGAAATGGTTTGGCTCCTCCTCCCTGGGTAAAGCATCTCACAATGGGATGATGTAATGTGTCATGTAATTGGTGAGCTTTAATGGCCCATTAACAAAAGATATCTGCACAGAGGGGATGGGAGGGTGAGCAGAGGTAAGAAACACTGCTCCACTGAGCAGAGACACGAAACAATGTTCCACCTGTTTTTTAACAGCTGGCTTGTTATCAGGGAAGGCAGTTACTCCCTCCCTCCTGGAGTTACAACAGATAAAGAAGAAATCTCCCCAAGCGGGTTTCAATAGATGGAATAGAATAAACTTTATTTTTCCTTTTTTGGTTACAAAACCCAAGACAGTTTGTTAGGAAATTTGCACAGTCTCCGTAAGAGTAAATCAAGTAAAAGATGATGTGGCAAATAACTTCTAAATGTAGACATGAAACAAATCATAAAGTAGTGTCACCCCTTGACTCTACAGGAGCAGCAAGGTTGCAATAAATTGATGGGCCCATTATAGATGTTGCTCTTTTCCAAAGGTGTGATGTAGTTTGTCATAAGATACAGTCACATTTCAGGCTGGGTTGCATTGTGACGTATCAAATTCCCTGGCAGAAACCCAGCTACAGGAGAGTAGTTTTCTTAATTCTTGCTTGCTCCAACCACTTCAAGCACCGGTTCAATAAAATGGAACCATGCTGCTCCATCTCACGTTAGATATCCAGTTCACAATCCATACTGAGATATTTAACCTGTGTGTTTGAAGACACATAGCATCTTCATAAACCAGAAGACCCCGGAAAAGAAAAACTTTAAAAATATTAGAAGACAGTTGTACTTTTCTCTATTATCAGTTTTGCCTTTGTGGGAATGAAAGTGACTGGTGTTAAGAGTGCCATTAATGGCACTAAAGACCTGAGGTTTCAATTATTCCATCTTTGACCTGAGACTTTGGTGAACTTTAATTTTTTAATCCTATTATGCCATAATGATTTTACCAAAACACTACATGGCTGTCTAAATCAATGTTTTTGCATAATAAATTACAGAATTTAAAGCAGTAGTATACTGCTCAGTTCATTTGAAATTACAAATTATTTGTTTTAGAAAAAGATAGTTATTATCAACAATTTTGTTATATGCAACATACTTAGTGTACAGTTTTCAGTCATCACTAACCTTTCCCCAGTGCATGCTATTTAGGGTATTTCTATATCTTTTTTTTTTTTTTAAATGATTCTGAAATTCATTATTTCTATACACTAGAAGTAATAAAGTGTATTTAAAATATTAGTTCATCTCCATGATTCCTGTCAAAATACTGTGTTTTTAGAAAAGAGAGAGGGAAAGCAGTCAAAACACATTTTCCAAAATGAACATATTTCTAGCTTTATAAAACATTGCAGATTTTGGCCAGCTATTTTGCGCTCAGCATGGGAAACTTTGCACCATATGTCCAGTTCTCATTTAGAATGAATATTTATCTTCTCTGGAAAAACAATCATGAGAACTATCAAGTTTCCAGTTACACAGTAACAAAATAGCTATCTTTGGGTTGTTTGGGTTTTTTTCCCCACTTTTTCTTCCAAATTAGCACTTTGACTCTGCTTCAGTTAAAAAGATCTTGTATTTTTAGATTTGTTAACCCTGTGAAATTATGAAGGGTTAACTTTACAAGTATCCTAGCAAATTCCAAATATAGCTTTTCTTTATATTATTATGCAACACATTTTAAACAATTCTTGTGCTGATAATGTTGTATAAAGAAGTAACAAACTCTAACACTGAAGAAAATCAAGCGCCTTTTTTTTAAACCTGAAAATTAGATGCTCTACACAGACCCAATATAGATAAACTTTCAAAATTCAGATTGGATCCAAATCCTATTACACAATGGCAGTAGCCAGAATACCAATCAGAGCAACTGCTGGAAAAGGAGTATTTGTAATGTCCACATCTTTGCAGATTATCTAAAGCAAATTCCTTCATGCTGTTGTCACTGAGCTGTTAGAGTGAGAATCAGCAGATGGTTAATCAATCCCAAAATGCCCTTCAGGAGCTACAACAGCTGTGAATGGTCAGCACGAGTAAACTCATCCAGAGTAAATGGGAACTGGGATCTGTGCAGCATGGAAACACAATGGTTTCCTTTCCATGGTACAATAAAATGAGTCTGTAAACATTTCTTACAGATTGAACTTTCCAGAATTAATTCAGTAAGATTTCTATAGAAGTCTTGTATAAACAGTCTACGTATAGCAAATCCAAAATCAATTTATTAGTGGACAGAGTGTTAATTAAATTGAATTACTTCAGGCTGAGCAAAATGTACCATCTGCAAATTACAGATAACAGCCCTGCAATTGATAATCTCAGGAAATATTTGTAAGTTTCAAATAATTTTTTCACCAGCATTTCTATGTACCCCCAAATACTGTTATTCATATTTGGATTCAACGAGTGGGGGAAAAGAGCTATTCATTATTAGACAAGCCACATCCCATTTTACAAACCTTTCCCTTCCCTCATCACTGATATACAGCTATTTCTGATACATAAAGCACAGAATTCACAGTATTTCATACCCTGATATCACAGACTAGGACAACAGAATACATCAGAAAAAGCAATATGTGCTTGGAAAACAAAATGTTATATGCAGTAAAATATTCAAAAGCATGTTAAAATTGTCGTTCCAGTAGATATGATCAATTCACTTTTATTTTGACTTTTAAGTGCTCTTTCATGTATAGGTCTAAGACTGTGCTTTCATATATAAGTATTTTAAATGGACATGGTATGCTGGTTTTGGCAGGGGCAGAGTTAATTTTTTTCACGGTGGCTGGTATGGGGCTTTATTTTGTATTTGTGCTGAATACAGGGTTGACAGAGCCAAGGCCTTTTCTGCTTTTGTATGGCCACACTGGTGAGAGGGCTGGAGCTTGTGAAGAGACACAGCCAGGACAAGTGCCCCAAACTGACCACAGGGGCATCTACAGATTCAGAGAACAGTTAGGATTGGAAGGGCCCTCTGGAGATCATCCAGTCCAACCCCCCTGCCAATGGAGGGTCACCTGGAGAGATTACACAGGCACTCATCCAGATGTGTTTGGAATGTCTCTAGGGAGGGACATTCCATGAGCTCCCTGGGCAGCCTGTTCCAGTGTTCTGCCACCCTCAATGTAAAAATTCATTCATCATGTTGAGATAGAACTTGCTGTATTTTAGTCTATGGCCTCGGATGTGTTCTGATTTTGAACCTTTATCACATATAGTATTATTTCCCCACAACACTACCCTATTTTTTTTTTTTTAATTCTGCTATTTGTATGTTGCAAACAATGAACTTCCTTTTTTTTTTTTTTTTTTTTTTTTTTTTTTTTTTTTTTTTTGAGGGGGTGAGATTATTTTGCAGTGTCTCATTGCTTACTGTGGATGCCTTCTATGATACTCCTCTCAATGTTGTCACATTGCTCCCAGTTATGCTTTTGGGAAAGAAAAAGGTTCGTGTTTTGTACTGTGGAACTCTTCTCCACACACAATTGCTTATGTACCTCAGATATTTCTGGTCCTGATCTTCATTGGTAGCAATTCCTCAGTCAAGCCCTCATTCATATTTAGCTACTTCAGTGTCTTCTATTAAGACAATTTTCCCAGCCCCTTGATTGTTTTTATACTATGTGAGAGCAGTTATATTTGGCTTTTCTGGGGCTCCTCCACACAGAGAGAATGGCTCATTCTTTTTTATGTCCTTACAAGTGTATGTCAACTGTATAAAAATCCATGGATATATTTTTTAGGCAGAAAAAAATGTTTTCTTTTACTCTTATAAAACAACATATAAAGTTGCAATATGGAGCTTTATTTTATTCCTGGATAGTTTATTTAAGAAATAATTTTAAAAAACTTAGTACTGTATATAAAGGTATTCCTGTGTTCAAGGGTTTAACCCACAGCCTGATTTTATATGCATGGGGGCCAAAAAAATTACAGTACTCTCTTTATGTTTCTGTTTTCTATTAGTGGCAATTTTCAGAAAGTGGCAAATTTCAGAGTATTTAATAGACTATCTTTAAACTAGTCTCTGGAAACAGAAATTGTGTCTCATTTGGAACTGTTGACACATGAATCAAAGCAAAAAAATAAAAGTCATGTAAAAGCAAAAAAACAAGAAACAAAACTATTGCTATTTCTAGCTGGGAAGACTGCAAATAATCAATGTGATTAATAAGCAAGCTTCACTTTATTGATCAAAAGGCATACATTATATTGAGGCTACTTATTATTATGCATACTTGTTAATATTTGATTGGTTACAGTAAAAGAAAACTATATACTTGTTGATATTTGATTGGTTACAGTAAAAGAAAATTATATTTGGATCCGTTCTTGTTATCACTGAGCTTCTCCCTCAGACTTCTCAACCCCAACGCTTTGTTATGGTAACACAGTTGCATTCAAGGTCATGCTGAGCTCGCTGGCTCCTGTGCAAGTGATTTCAGCAAAGCTCTCTCATGTCTACGTGGCCTTGGTCACATAGCCATCCCTCAACACAAAACAAACAACCAAAAAAACCAAACCACAAAACCCCATAACCTCCCACATACACAAGGAAAATTTGAATATCAAGATATTCAAATTTATACTATAAATTCCTGTTGCTGATACACTTTGTAAAAATGATTGGTTTGATTTTGATAGAACAGAATGCTGGCCTTTGTCCTGGTATCCCAAAAATTAATTGAAAAGAAGGAAATGAACTGAGAAAGCGTAGTTTAAAAAAGCAAACTGGATGCATATACTAAAACGGTATTGAGAATACTAGATATACTTATGTTCTTACTGTGATTCCTTTGCAAAGAATGCATGGAAATATTCAAAGACCTTCAAACACCTTTTTCTCTTCCTTTCTAGTAAACACTATGAGTCACTGTTTTATTATTGAGATAATTTGCACAAGAGAGACTACTCACAAAACAGAGAAATAAAGAATATTTTGCCATCACTATGGCTGGTCACAAGTAGATAACTTTAAAAGCAGAAGGCAGGATGGAAAACACTCAGTCAGGTCTTCTGATGACTGAATAGATATTCAGAGTAAATATGCCTTTGGCTTAACAGCACTGAAGTATGCTGCCTTATAGAAACTATAAGTGTTCTATTCTATATATGAGTTCTATTAATCCATGTTAGGAAAAGATCCCTGAGCAAAGCATAGGAAATAGAGTGTTTAGTCTTACAGGGTTTATAATACAGGGATCTTATTCAAGTCCTGAACTTTACATAAAAAGAGGAATAATTAAATACCTGTGCTCTATCTTAAAATAAAAAATGAATAATAATGCTGTTCTATGCTTTCATGTTTTTCACTCAGGGTTTTTGGTAGGGAAAGGGGAAAACAAAAAACTCCTGCCACGGAATTCTTGTATTTCAGCCTGACATTTGTTCAAGGAAAAACCTATCCAAAGGGAAGAGAAATCCCCTCCGTACAAAAACAAACTGCCAGCACGCCAACTCCAAACATTTGGTGTGAAACCCAAAACTATCCTCAATTTTAGCTCAAAGAAAATATGCATAGACATGCAATAAGTATGGGCTGTAAATGCTTATTTAAATGAGCTCAGTGGAAAAAAAGAACCCATAGATGATGCATGAAGTGCTAGAGTCTGAGCTTTGCTAGCAAAAAGAAGTAATCAAAACCACAGTTATTCAACTTTTTTTCTTCTAGATTTCTCATCTCCCCATTTGCCAAGTCTTCAAAAAGCCAGTTATAGCTGTCAAAACATGAACCAGAATTTTCTAGTTGGGAAGCACTGCTTTCCATAAACCCAAAGATCTGTTCTTGAAGGAACTCATATTCAACTGTTAATTTAAGCACAAATATATCACGCTAGACAGAAAAACAATGCTAAAACCTCAGTGTACAGTCTGTTAGATTTCTTTTTGTTGTTTGGATTCACTTTCACTAGAGAAGATAGAACATATGGAAATGCAATTGTACCAAAACATTGGAAAAGCAATGGGATCAAAAACATCAGAAAAGCAATGCTTTCAAGTTTTGAAGTAGAACAGAGCCAGAAAGCAATTTTGTGACTTAGTTTTGTCTTGAAACTAAACAATTATGCTTGTCTTCATCTATGATGGAAATAAAAAGACAATCTTTGGAGTTCTGTATTCCCAAAACCTGCTCCAGACACACATATAAAAAAGAACCAGCAATCTTCATTGTGACCACATCTAACAGGCTCATGAAAATCTGTGATTTTCATATAGAAAATAATTCTTCCAGCCACCAGTAGGAAGTATGTCTGTTTAATCAAAACCATATGTTTCAGCAGAATGGCTAAGATTTTAGAGGAATGTGGAACAACACCACTCAATGAAGTCTTCACAAAGAAGATTGACAGCTGCTGCAGTAGATGAACCTCCACCAGCTACATTTTTCAAGATCATTGCCTTTTTCACATATAATTTTCATTGTACAACTCTGTTAAAAATATATCTTTGCTAACAGCTAATCTTCCCCTTTTACTTTAGAACAAATCTTAAAGTTGACATCTTTCCTAACAAAATGATATAATTAAATTTCATCATCCACTTTGAATTTTTGACACATGCGTGAGAGTTATCATTACAGATACTTTAGTGATTCCTTCCAGTTTTACCATTAAAACTCACCTTTGTGTAAAGTCGACATGAAAACAGAACACCCATACCTAGTCCCACAGACAGCCAAGATAAACAGCCCAGCCACCTGACTACTATTAACCTCTTTTTTCACTCTATCATTCCATCAGAACTCATCTGTTTGTTTTATAGTTCTATTGTATAGCTTTATAGTTCTATTGTAACCCATTAGTTTTTAATAATTTTTTCTTGTTTTCTTGAACTGAATTAACAATAGAGATCCTCATTGGTTAACAATATTTCTGATGAAAGAAGCATCCACCGACACTCATATGGTAAATCAGAGGTCTCTGTTTTCCTTTCTCTTTAACATCAGAATAAACACACACCCAAGAAAAGTAAAAGGCTGGTAATTCAAGTACTGAATTAATAAAAGGGCTTTCTTGTATTTTATTTCAAGAGCCAAAATGCCTCATCTTGATGAAACATTTTCCCTTGATTCTTTTTATCTACCTTAGCTGCTAGAGAAGAATTATTTTGTAATAGTTCACACACCAACACTTCACTGAAGGTGCTGTATTCACATCAGCCTGGATTTTTGTTCCCAAGTTTGGGATCCCAGCAGTATTGGGAAAGACAGAGATGAAGAATGTGTTGAAAAACTGCAGTTTCAGTGTTGTTGGGAAAAAATTCCCCTCTCCCCTTTGTCAGCAGTCTAATATTTTCCTTCTGCTTCAAATTGTGGTTTACATCCTTAAAGAACCCTCTTGTAGTTTTTGACATCTCTGGCTAATTTAATTCAAGTTGAATTCTAACTTCATGTTTACATGCTCTGGAAATGCCTTGTAGTTCTCAAAAGGTATCTGTCTGCCCTCCCATCTCTGGTATACCTCTCTTTTGGGTTTTAGCATACTCAGAAGCTCACAGTTAAGTCAAAGGGATCTCTTGGTCCACTTCTAAAGAAGACCAACAGTTTTTGTGCTTCCAGGAGTGCTCTTCAAAAATGCCAGCACTCACTAGCTGCTTTATAGTTTATGGAAGATTCCCACAGAATCCCTCTCAACTGAACTCGGAGCAAGCTGAAGCTTGATCTTCTAAAATATATAATCTTTGTCTTAGTTCTCACCCTCATTATGCTCAGCAGGATCCCAAACTCCACAGTATAGTGATCAGTGCAGCCAAGGCCATCACAAATTCTAGATAGTGCAAAGCATGTTTTCCTGGTTTTGGAGTAGGAAGTCCAGTGGCAACTCATTCCTCATTGGCATATCTAATGTGTGTGAGGAAGCAGCATTCTACTCATTCCAGAAACTTGGTGAGTGACCTGGGATTTTTCTGGATAGTTGAAGTCACCAAAAGAACCAGGTTCTTTTGACCTGAAACTTGCTTAAGTGACCCAATTATTACTTTCTTGGGCTTATCATCTTGGTTTGGAAGCAGATTACCGCTGTAAGATCCCCCTCTGATCTTGACCCAGAGACATCCAATAGGGATTTTACAATTGCCACAGTTTGCTTCTAGGCACTTAAGGCTCTCCTTAACACAGAGCACTTCAACTCTGACTCCTCCTCTTCTTCTTCCCAGCATCTCTTTCTGAAGCAGCCTAGAGCCATCCATTGTGATCCACCAGTCATGTGAGTTGTCCCACTATGTTTCAGTTATTCCTATGATATCATAACTTTCTGACTAGACATGGAGCTCCGGTTCCTCCTGTTTGTTCTAGGGACAGCTCTGGTTGGCCTGGCTTATTTTCCAGTTTGAGATTTTCTACTTTGGATTTGTCCCATGCCACACAGTGGATTCAGGGGAAGATAGTTTTAAATACTGTGGGGGTGTGTAGGAGAAAAAACAAAGTTCTCAGGAGGTTCAATGAAAAACAACTTTTACTTGCAAACTTTAGAACATGCAGATAGAATAAAGTATTTGGCAGCTTTGGAATGTCCAAATAGAATAAGGCACCCGGCAAGGTTTTCACTGGATTTTCACATCACACTTACAATACTTTTTTTTCTTTCCAGAAGACATTGGGGGAGAGAAAGAGAGAGATTATTGAGAATAATTACTCATTATATTGAGTGATTTATAGAGTTGATATATAAGAAACCCTGAACCTTAATTATCATGTAAATTTTAAAAATATAAGTCTTTATTCCAGACATTGTAATGGTTGACTAGCGCAGTAAAGTTATATTCTGCACTACACCTCTGATGCTTTTGTACTTCTGAGGTGACAGCAGATATAGTTGTTTCTTGTTTTGAAGTCAAAGATTAATAGCAGTCAGCTTCTGAGCTGTGAAGCACATCAGAAGAGCTTATTTTAGTGTCACTCCAACACTTCTCCCCACAGAAAACATGGCCTTGAAGATGGAAGAATGAACAAGAAAAGGGGCAAAAAGAGAAAATTCTGGTTCCTAAAAACAGTTCTGAGATCTCTCAGCCATCTAAGGATGTCTTTCTAGCTTCTACTAAAGAAAAAAAGATTGGTTCTTCTCTTAAAAATAAACATACAGATGTTATTAAAATTACTTATGTCTGTTTTTCTTCCAGTTAAGATCTTCCTGTTTTGCAGTAAACAGGATGCATCGTCAAATATCTCTTAGAAGTTTGTACATTGAACTTAAAAGCCCATGCTTCCTTTTCCCTTTTACCACACACTATTATCACTAACCTTTAGCCTTCTTTTATTGTATTATATATAGAATTGAAGGGCAAGTAAAAATTTAAATTAAATTTCTGTATCAATGTAATCAATATCTTTGCCTAATTTAGCTTACAAGATATAAACATCACACACTACTTACCTATTTTTCTGGAGTACATGTACTTTCTCCTAACAGATTTCCCTGAGAAAATTTAGCTCATACAAAGTTTGCAGAGTCTTGTAAGATGGGAGTCCATTCCTTGTAATATCCATTTATTTTGAACCTGGGTTACAAGCATCTGAATAATACAGGGGTAAAGGTTTGCAATAAAGCCACAATACATTAAAAAATACTCATTGTACCAGGGCTATTAATCAGTAAATGATAGCAGCCCAGAAAAGTAAGACAGAATATTAAACTGACATAAATGAAAGATAATAGATATCTGACAATGTCATGTTCCATTAACTGATTTACCCAGCACACTCTCACTAGCCCTGCAACCTCTGGCACTGATTTCTATAGCAACAAATGGCAATGTTACCATCTGGAGCACATCCAGCAATAGGAAGAACAAGCTCCAACAGTGGAGTTCAAGAAAAAAATCCATTAGAGAAGTTTAAGTGTATACTTTACAAGAAGTATTCACATGCTGGACAAATCCGTTTTGTGAAAAAGTAGTTTTCCTCATGTCTAATAGTTCATGTTTTTTCCAGTTCCTGTTTATGGCTTGGAATGAGAATATACCGGGAAAAGACATATTAGCCCAGGACAGAAGCAAGCTGTAAAGTTAATTGTGGAGGAAAATGTATTATGTCACATCACTATTTCTGAACCTGGTAGCGATAGCAATTCGTCTTTTGCATCAAGGACCACCCTCCATGGCAAAATTACTGGACGACCCAGAACATCTCCTGGCAACTTCATATGTAGCACTTCCTACCATCTGCCAAACTTGCACAATCAGGTCGCATGTAGTCTGGTATTAACTCTGCTCAGGGTAAGGAATGTAGTATCTTCTATTTCTGAATCACACAAGATATTTCTCTACATCTCTGAAGTATAGGAGTTTGTGTCATTGAATGAAGACTTCTACTTTTATTTGTCCTGGGGGTCCCAAACTCAATCCCAATTACAATAAATTATTACCTTTCTGCATATAGCAAGTATGTAAGCAATTCCATTGGATACTTTTATCATTTATTAGTTTCCAAAGACATAAGGAATCCTATCATCCAGGAGAACCTACAAAATAAACAAAATAAAACATTTCCATTTTCTGTGAAGTCTCAGGCTGTTTTGAGATTTCTGAAGAATATTTGTTGATTCATTATTATGAGATAGTATGTTTTGTTTGTAATTCATCAGATACTGCTACAAACATTATCTTGGATCTTTCTGCTTCTCTGCACAGCCTTTATAAACCATTGGTATTCTGTTAGCTGAACTCCATTGTGGCAAGAAGTGATGAAGACAGGTGTATCTAAATGGAACATTTTTCAAACACACACCAAATGTTCTTTCAACAATAACGATGAACTTCTTTGCAGATGCTGCTACACAGATTAAAGCCTCTGACATTTGCTTCCTGACCTTACTTCAGTGATCATGACTGTAGTATCCAGAGATTAACAGTTTTCAATAAAAAATGGGCAGAGCTTCTGTGGCTAATGCACACCAAACAGACAGCAGGCTGACAACAGATTCCCCAGGCTAACACTGAACTCTCTTCACAAACAGAAAAGAATTGTAAATATTGCAGGAGAAATGCTTTAGCAGATGTCTGCCCTGTTGGTTTAGCTTGGCTTTTTTGGGGGTTTAAAACTGAAAAAGAGAACGAAGTTGTGAATTGTGTAGTTTAGAGCATTATGGATTACAGAAATCACTGAGGAACATAGAGTTTTCAAGACACATGAGATAAAATATATGTGTTTCTAGAAAATGAGCTGTTTCTTGCTGCTCTTGCGTTTCAAAGAGGTGGAAGAGTTTCTTCCTTTACTGAGTTACACTCAGATGATACAATGTTATCCATGGCTGGGGAAGCATATAGGAAAATGTGTATCTCTTAGTGTATGGCCTGAAATCTTCAGGAGACTTCCATTAAACTTGTAATTTAGAATCCAAGGCATCTTACTCTCCGTTATTTTACTAATGATTTGTAGCCAGTTTGGTAGAACCATGTGGCCTTTCATTCCAAAAATATTGCACTGGACTTTTCCTTTACAGACTGCATACAGTTATACTCTTTTTATAAAAAAAATTCAACACTTTCCTGTAACAGATATAGGCTGTAACTGAATCACCCAGACTGGGCCTCATTGCTGAGGCCTGTAGGAGTTTGTGGCACAGGTAGAAATTCAGTGCCAAGAGTGTGGCCCAGTTAGAATTATAGTTTAAGGTGTTAGGAAGGGTCAGAGGGTTTTCTAGTAGTTAGCAAGTACAGTAATTAGTGTGAACACAGTAGCTGCCTTAAAAGTTTATTCAGCAATAAGTGTTTGCATTTTTCCCTGTGCTGTATGCCAATGAGAATACACCTGTAAATGTAAACTGTGTGGAACTGCATAAAACCTGCCATAATGGACAGAATAAATGGAGAACATAGCACTGATCATATCGATCGGATCTGCGTTTTGCTCTTGCCCAGACTCCCCGTTTATTTTAGGGTCACCTTGCTTGTCTTTCCAGTTTACCATTTTATATTGATAGACTAATTTGCCTTTCTACCTCAAATATAAACCCTTTATGTTATATAAAATTAGATCACTTGCTAAAAAAAAAGCCATATACTACCAAAGCTTTTGGTATCTTCTGCTTACTTGCTTAGTATCTCATCCTGTTCTTCATCCAAGTAATTTATGAAGGTTTTGAAGAGCACAGGGAAGAGGATGGAGTCATGTAGAACCCTACCAGAGACACGTTGCCAGTCTGATGTCACCTCACTCACTATAACCCTTTGTGTCACCTATCCATGATATGTTTATCCAGCTGTGTGGCAGATTTTTTTCCAGAAGGATCCTGTGAGATACACTATCGAAAGCTTTACTGATGTCCAAAAAGATTACATCACTGGCTTCCACTGGCTTGATCTATGAGGTGGTTTACCCTTTCAGAAAAGGAAATTGGGTTCAATAAGAAGAACTTTCCTCTCATGAAGTCATACCACCTGTGATCAATGACTGTGTTGCCTTTCAGATGTTTTTCAACACCCCCCAGAATGATCTTCTACATAAACTTACCAGGCAGGAAGTCAGATCTACTGTCCTGTAGTTTATGAGGTCATCCTTCTGGCCCTTTTTGAAAACTGGGACACTGTTACCCAGTTCCCACTAACTGGGACCTTTCCAGATTTCACAGACTATTCAAAAATTGCCAAGAGGGGCCTTGCAGTCGTGACACTCAGGTCTCCAGGTATCCTTGGATGAATCATATCAGGACCAATATACAGAATTACGGGGATCCAGGTGGAGCAGCAAATCTCTTGCCACCTCAGGGTCAGCTGGTATTCTCTCACTCTCAGTCCTCTAACTCAGGGCACTGACAATCCCTTAGTGCTGAAGATAGAGACAAAGAAAACACTGAACATCTCCGCCTTCTCTATGTCCTTGTTTGTGGAGTGATGATCCTCATTCTGGGAGATGTCATTTCTGCACTGCCTTTTGCCATTATGTATCTAAAACCCCCTCTTTTTGTTCTGTCCCACAGTTCTAGCCAGCTTCAACTCCAGTGGAGCTTTGGCCACGTGAATTTTCTCCCTGGGGCAAGCAGCACCTCTGTATTCCTCCCACATCACCTGTCCTTACTTCTACTGGGCATACACCTTCCTTTTTTTGCCTTTTTTTTTCAAGAGAAGATCCCTGTTCAGCCAAGCCACCCTTCTGCCTTCTCTGCTTGACTTCTGACATTCTGGAATTGCCTGTTCCTGTGCCTGTGGAAGGTGGTGTTTAAAAAGTGACCAGCACTGATGGATTTTAGCACCTTCAGAAACATTTTCCCAGGGAACCTTACTCACTACTTCCTGGAGCAGTCAGGAGTCTGCTCTCCTTATGTCCAGAGTTGAAATTTTACTGGCACTTTTCCTCCTGTCTACAGAGATTTTTAACTCAATCACTCTGTGGTTGCTGTGGCCAAGATGGCCACTGATCTCCCCTCCCAAGACGTATTCTGTTGACAAGCAGCAAATCAAAAGGCATATCTTTCCTAGGCAGGTCTCTGAGTGTGTTAGGAATCTTCTGCATCTGTTCATGTCAGTGGTGAGGCTCAAAGTCAAACTCCAGCAAGCTGAAATCCCTCATAAGGACAAGGGCAGTTGATTTAGAGGTGTCTCTTAATTTCTCAAGTAATAATTCTTTGGCATCATTATCCTGGCTAGGCAATCTATATTAGACTCACAAAATGACATTCATATCCATGTTATTTGTTTTTCCCTTAATTATTACCCAGAGGCTCTCAGCCATGTCATTAACAACTGTAAGCTCCATGTTCTAGCCCCTTCATTACATTGCAACACATCTCTCCCTTGTCTACTCTGCTTATCGGTCCTGAAGAGCCTGTAACCATCCAACATGACCCTCCAGGAATAGGACACATCCCACCAAGTTTCACTTATCCCAGTGATGTCAAAACCCTGAGACTGGCACAAAGTTTTAAGCTCCTCTTGTCAGCTTCTTTGAGTTGTCATGGGTGGGAGAATTATCTAGCAATTAAAATATTGCCAATATTGGTATATTTGTCCATTTATAGTCACAATTTTTTTCATGGGTTTCCCCTCCATGTTAGTCTTTCCATTTAATCATTAGATTAATCTGATCTGTAGTATTTTTTACTTGGACATAAACAAGCCTGAGAATTATTAGTAAATTGGGCATGAGGTTTGACATATTAGCTCTACTGCCATGTTTCACATTCTGTTACTTTTGGCTTTGTAGGTGCTGTGATGTGCAAATCACATCAACTCAAGGCTGCAGCAAAAGTTACCTAAAAATTGCTAATACCAGCAGTGAAAGTATAAACTCATTATTCTCTTTTCTTATATCTAGGACAGAAAACTATTTTTTCAGACAGATCTGAAAAGAAGATGGGACTTTACTTCTGAAGTACAACTATCACAGTTTACCGTGGTGGGAAGGGTGGGGGAAATGGAAATTAAAAGACTATGGACAATACAGCATCTTGAATACATCACAAAAAATAAATGTACTCCAAATCATGTGTATTTCATCTCACTGCATTTGTAAGCCTTCCAGCTATGAAGTTGTTGTAAAAGCAAAAGAAGAAATACACCTTTGAATTTTTTTGCAACCCAAAGAGTTCAGTAATGCAATCTAAGCCACAAACTGGTCAGCTTTGAAGTGGCTCTTGAAGAACAGTTACAAATCCAATGACTCACCAGGAGAAAGGACACTTAAATTCATAAAGAATTCTTACCTGCTGCTGAGACCAGCTGAAATGCCAGTCTGCAGAAGCAAAATTATCACTTTTTTCCCCTTTAGCAAACAGAAGATACTGAGAAAAACACAGCTGCATCAAGGGGATTTGTGTAGAGATGTGAATTGACTGTTCAAAAGAAATGAAAAAAAACCAGCTTGTTATATGTTTTAACATTTAGGGAATTGGTGACTTTTTAAATTTCTCACTGTGATGGTATTAACATGCTGTCTTTAATGCTGCCAAAGCTTATTGAAACCCCTGGTAGGCAACTTCACAATACTCCACACACCATGAAATTCAATTACATTTAAGAAAATTAGGGTTGAGTTTAATTACTTGTGTGCACTTTTGATGAACACATGTTCTGTTTAAGGATGTGGCTTACAGATGTCCTGATATTCAGATAAAAATAATTTGCTCACATGTTACTAACATTTGCTTTTGAAAATAATTTAAATTATGAAGATTCATTACCTTTCTAGGGGAAAAAAAAAGTCACAATGATTC
Organism: Chamaea fasciata; assembly: GCF_029207755.1. NCBI lineage: Eukaryota > Metazoa > Chordata > Aves > Passeriformes > Sylviidae > Chamaea > Chamaea fasciata. The sequence goes on along the minus strand of NW_027094086.1, from coordinate 68,246,339 downwards.
AGTGAAGGTGCAACAAAAAAGAAAGAAAAAATTCTCATATGCAAGAAAACTCCATAGCAATGATATATTTCTGTTTATGCACAATCCCGGACAAGAAAAAAAAAAAAAAAAAAAACAAAATTTCATTGTCTTAAAGAGCTGCATTAGGACTGGAGTTACGGAAGATACTTTAAAATGTGCTAATATAAAAGAGGAGTTCTTATGTGCCCTCTTATCAAATCAAACTTCCTTCCTTCCTTCCTTCCTTCCTTCCTTCCTTCCTTCCTTCCTTCCTTCCTTCCTTCCTTCCTTCCTTCCTTCCTTCCTTCCTTCCTTCCTTCCTTCCTTCCTTCCTTCCTTCCTTCCTTCCTTCCTTCCTTCCTTCCTTCCTTCCTTCCTCAGGAGTAATGTTAATATGTTTTCTTAAATTTCTTGGTGAAGTAACGAGGAAAGAAAACATAGAGACTTAAGAATAAACACATTACTACATCAAAGTTCTCTGATTTACAAACATTCTAGCAGCTTTTTTTTGCTTTGTTTTTGCTTTTTTTTTTCCTTCTTTTTTTTTTTTTTTTTTTTTTGCCAACAATGTTGGAAAAGTTGAAGCTGTGAATATGTGAGTTCTCTCTTCAACCATTTATAATTTCAAGCAGGGAAAGTGAAATGTATGTCCCCAAACACATAGCACACCTGATGGATTTCTTTCAGTGTACCTACACTATGCTAAACCACCACATTACTTTCAAACTGCAAATTATTAAGTACCAACTCTGTTTGGACAAGCTGAGACCCAGACTGACCAGGCTTTCCAACACTTATTTCCATAGAGTGTCTACACCTATGGTAAACATGATGTGCATCAGGAAGTTGAAGGGGCCTTACCAATCATGGTCCTTTTGTGGTCAGCCTGTCTAATGATGCTTTCTTAGCTTTTCTATCTTGTATTGCCTATTTCCTCTTGTAAAGGAGGTATTAGTATTTTGTTGCACTTCACCTTAGTAAGTGTTAATTATTACAGATTTTGGAGAACTGCAAAACTGTATGGCAAATTCCTGTAATGATGACACACAACTACCTCTTCCCTTCCCTGTAAAATCCTCTCAGCTGGACTTTATATCTAAGAACATGTTGTTGCGACTCAAATGAAAAATACATCAAAACAATATATTCAGCATGTAGATAGCATTTCATTATACTGAGCAATAATAAAAGGTTTTAAAAACTATTTTATAGCAGTGAAAAAATCTGAATATGAGCAAATGGAAGGCTTATTTCAGAAGATAGATTTTGTCAGATTTTCTGCCAAAAGCTCTAAGATGTTTGTGGCAAATAATTCTAGCTATTTCTAAATAAAATACTTATGTAATATAAATCTAATTTACAGTTTATCAATTCAGTTATTCCATAAACTTATTTTATATTTAATATCCTTACAGAAATTTTACCTTCAGGAAATATTTAAGACACATTTTTGAGAATTTTTGCATTTGTCATAGTAACTAAAGCGTTTACAGGCCCCTGGAGTCAGAGTGAAATGCATTTTTTTGCCTTGAATCACAGAAAAAGAAACTCGAAACCAACCCCAAACTTAGATTAGGTTTTGGAGAAGTTTTTTTTAATTAATTGGACCAGTGCAAGTCAAATTGGCAGTGGCAGATCATATTGGGAATTATTTGGAATGGTGCAGAACAGAAACACAACATAATTCTGGTGGGTAAATACGTGGTAAGCCTACATAACTTTTTCACTATGTGGTTCTCATCCATCCTGCTAACTAAAAAAGAACAAATTAACCAAGTCAAGAAAAAGACAGGATATTTTACGAAAAGAACATTCATTAATATGCATTAGACTAAGATTTTTACTCGAAAAAAAAAAAGTAGACAAATATGATAGAAGTCTACAAAATCATAATTTGTTTACAGGAGGTAAAGAGGGAACAACTATCATACAGAGATTTAATATTTGCCCTTCATCCCAGCATAAGTACTTATGAGAAGCCATTAAAATTGTCAGGCAAAATATTTCAATTGAAGCAAAAAGGAAGTACTTTTAATAATGCAGTAATGGTAGCACTCCCTGCATGAGCAAATTTTGGAAATGGAAAGTGTAAATGGGGATTAGACACCTGGATGTAAAACAGTTCTATTCATGACTAATAAACTTTCTGATCTCCCCGTAATCTTTGCCTCCACAAGTCTCTAAACCACTGCCAAAAACTGGGAATATATAACCAGATTATAGGTTAGGATTACTCTACACATGCCTGGTATCTTCTACTCTTTCCCTAAGCAGCTGCTGCTGGCTTCTACCAGGAATAAGTTGCTGAGCTAACTGAACTTTTGGTCTCATCCACTATGGGACTGTCTCAGTCTTACAGTTCTAGATGGTGATATTTAAATTAGTTCAACTCATTTAACCTGCTCTTGAATTTAAATGAGTACATAAAAATATCTTGTGTCCCCCACACTAAAAATTCTAGTTCTCGCAGAATTTAAGACTAGTGTTCAAACTATGTCCTTCCAGGAATACCAGGCCAATACTCAGACTATCCATACAGATGCACAAGTAATCAAAATTCAAATCCTGAACAATGAAAAATAGTAAAACCCCCAAAGCAAGCAAACAAAAAGTTAGTGCCACTTGGTTTTTCAAAGGAAATTTCTTCGTGCAAGTGGCCCTTCAGCATCCCACTTGAGAGCTGGGTCCAGCTTTGAAAGAAGATGCCTGCAGTTAGCACAAATTTGCCTCAGTTGAATACAAGTTTACAAACTTCGGTGGTTTTCTTTTATTTTTCCTTACTACAAGGACATAAAATTTTAAAATATCTGCTATTATACTTCATAGCACCTACTTTTAAGAGATAAATATGCAATGTGCTATTAACACAAGACCAAAAAAAAAAAAAGGAAACAGAAAATTCTTATTAAAATACTGTAAGTCCATCTGACCACACTTAATGTGTATTCAGTCCTAAGGTGAGATATATATTTGAGGAGTTTGATCTCAATTTGAAGAGATAGCTCTGTACCCTTAGCTAGCATAACTTATTTCTTTCTATATCACATTAAATTGATTAGCAATCTTCTGAGTCAAGTCCGTTTTGTATAAGACAAATTTAAAGACTTCTGATTTGATCCTGGTTTATGTGAACCTTAGATTTGGTGAGTAACATTCAGATAAAATATTCCTCCATCATTTTATAGACATAAAATCTAGATTAAAATTACTTTCTAATTTTTCATGGTTGGGTGTTATAAATGCAAATAGACTGTGTGGGTATCAACATTATCTTTGCCCTCTTAGCATTAATTGCCAACAGGCAGGTGGGCTGAGAAGCATTCAGAACCTGTGGCAGGTAGTTTTCAAAGCTGAAACTTTGCAGCTTGCCAGAGAATTCCTTTGTATCTAACCAGCAGGGCTGGGCTGGGCTGGGCTGGAGAGAATTTCCTTGAGTGTCGAGAGTTCTTTACAGGCCAAGAGATACACTGCATCAAAGGGAGGAACCTTTTCTGTATCACCATTTTCCAGTTTTCCCTCTGTGTTTGAAGTTTTTCCTCAAAAGTGTTTGTGACTCCTCAGTTTTAACTTCAGGTATCATTGCTCCACTTGTCTTGAATATTACCAAACAGACTGAACTTCATTCATTTGTTGTGAGTGATTGTCTTACACTTTCCACCAAATATTTGACTTTCTATGAGAGTTTTTGCCCAAAGCACTGCTGAAACTTGCTGACTTTATCCAAAGCACCGCACAGCTGCATTCTAGGACTGAAGTTCTGTTGTTAAATGATGGAGGTTAAGATGCTGGAACTCATGCAGGTAGTCAGCAAATACCAGAATCTATGAAGGATACTGTGTAGTGAGGGTAAAGATGTGTTCTTTACACAGATCTTCAAGGACTTTTCTTCTGCATTTGTGAACAGCAAACTCTCTAAAAGACACACATTCAGCATAAACTTAAAGTTCCTGCAGTTAAGCACTCAAGTGGTCCAAAACAAATTAAAAATAAGCAAAATACACGTATGGAAACTGACAAGTGCTGAGATATATCATAAAAACAGCCTCTCATGAATATACCAAAAATTACATTTTTGTTTTCAAGAACATTTGTGTTGATGAACATCTTTCTATACATTGGATAACTAAATTTGTTGTCTTGTTTAAACATGTAGTTATGGAACCTCTTTTATTATTTGGCCATTTATTTTTTTACTTAGAGGGAAGTACAAGGAGCTGACTACATTCAAATCACTGAAGTTTAGAATTAAGTTGCTAAAAATGAATGCTTGACATGGTTGCATAAAAAAAAAATACCAGGACAAGCTGTTTTTGTCACACAACAGAGGCAATCCATTCCCAATCTGAAAGAAATGAAAATTTCAGCCAGCTGTCAGGCTATTAAACTGATTCTGACAGAATCAGGGATCAGGACAGCCACATAAGCAGGTGAAGGCCAAGTGTTTGGCTGGTCCCAGACATCCGTAAACTTTATTCCTAGTTAGAATCAGGCTAAGAGTCAGAAAGTATTTGTCTGGCCTCTGTAGACTGACAGCAGGAAGACAAAACATTTCCTTGCTGAGGTCCAAACACTCAGTGTTGCTAAAGATAACTTAAAAATTACATATTTCTGCACTTTCTAAAATGGGAGATTTAAGAAGATACTTCAGGAGATCACAGTCTAACAGTGTGATGGGAAATAAAAAAGAGGTCTTTGTAAAATCCTAAGAAAACACTACTCTTTTGTTCAGCCCCATTGCAAAATATCATTCCTTGTCAAGTTTAAAAAAATAATCTCTCACACTCTTTGGTCATTTAAAGTGACCTTTGAGCTAGAAATGTTCAAGTCATTAACACATCTCTTTGGACCATATCAAATTAGGTCTTATTTGGTCGAAGTTCTTTGGTATTTAGATATGAAAAAGGGCCAGGGAAAGATCATAGAAAGGAAATTACAGAATCCTTTACATTTAATTTTCCTCAGAAAGTCTAGCTTCCATAACTCTTAGTGTCTTGATAAGTACAGAATGGTATCATTGTTAAAGATTCTTGAGACTTGGAAAAACACACAATCCCTTTTGTTATTATTTGCCCAGTTTCAAGGAAAATACATCCAGCATTCAAATTCCCATTTGATTGTCATGAAGCTTTAAAAATCCTCTTTTTCCTAACGTTTCCTTTTTTTTTTTTTCCTGTAACCTGCAGACTGAGAGCACTGCTTTACACATATCAGATTTTTATTATCCACCACTTCAAACCCTGGTTTTACTTCCCTTAACTTTTCTGTGTCAGAGAACTTTTAAAAACATTGTTAATTAAAGGTTCTATAACTGTAAGAAGGAGAATGACAGTGGATATTTTTATCAGTGAATCTGAAGAAGCAAGCAGCAAGTGTTTATTACATGAGTAAAAAAGTCTCATACATGAGTTAATGTAGTTGTTTGCAGTGAAAATTACACATGTTCAACTTGGGTTCCCTAAAGATCTCTTACCTAATCTTCAGACAAAAAAATTAGGGACATTCATATGAAAGAATTATTGCAGAACACACAGAACACCAATAGGAGTAGGAAGAAATCAATCTAACACATAGATCCATCATGAATGTAGAGTGCACAAGCTGCATGTGTATTCTCCCCACTAGCAGAAAACTCCACACAACAGTGTTCAATTGCTCCTGCATGCCTGGGAACTGCAGGTGGATGAATGTGTAGCTTACAGCAGGTTGTTGTTGGGTTTTTTTTTGTTTGTTTGTTTGTTTGTTTTTTTTAATTACTTCTCTACTGCTATGCATCTCTTCAGTAGCTCTGGACTTGGTTTTTGAGACTCACCATAGCTGAAAACCTCAATGAAACACAAATATTTGGTTAAATTCTTAATTTCTTTGCTCTCTTCCCTTCTTAGGCTTTCTCTGACCAGGTTATTTGGAAGCCTGGATTTTTTTTTTTTTTTTTTTTTTTTTTTGCCACTAAATGATACTAGATTAAACTAATTTGAGGAATTACTTTTCTGTCTCCTTTTATTCCCTCCCTGAATGCATTGTGTTGGGACTATTGTATCCCAGAACAAATACAGGGATATCTCAATATCCCAAGATAGACACAAAACTGGGAAGCATTTGGGGCCATTGTATATCCTTCTACCATAATAGGGGAATATTTAATGATGTATTCTGTCCTCTGCACAATATGCTCATTTTCTGTGAACTCAGAGAACACCGTGGGAATCAGTACCTGGAAATCAGATCATGCTAACCTGAACAAGGTCTGAAGTAAATGCCTAGCTTCAGGCAAGCACTTATAATCTCTGAGGACTCTATTATGTGGTCAAATGTTTGGCAGAATTAGGTTCACAATAAAATGAAGAGAGTTTAGCTTCCCTTTTCCTGTTCCTTCAGAGAAGTTTGAAAATATATTCTACGAGAAAAGCTGTTCAGTGAAAAAATAATTAATGTATATAATTGCTAATATTTCTTTCATGTTTCTGATAAACAAAATCCTGTAATTTGTGAATATTAAAAAGGAAATCAAGATATTTCCTCTCTGTAACACAGTACAAAACAACTTTTAATCTTGAATATTTTGAGACAGGATTTAAAAGTTATTTAAACTTAGGTATCATTAATTTTTACCATAGTATAGAGGAAGTCATGTTCAATTGCTAGTCAGATTGACCATTAAACTGCTTCTTGACCAGGAAACAGGTTTCCTGTGTTACTTTGTCTTCTTTTTGAATGAAAAATACTCAGTTATATATGTGGGAATGAATACATTTTGAATGTGTGGTTTAGTTTCCCTGGAGTTTCAAAGATGGTCAATTTGGTGCAGTTCCAACACAAATGCTCAGATTCAAAGGGGTTTTATTGACCTTCTTTCTTTATTTTCCCTTCTTTCTTATTCTAACAAGGGGAGCAAAATACTGATCTGCAAATCTTAACACCTGTCACTGAACACACAGTTTTTTGACATGAAAAAAAAATGAGGTTTGAGGTTTTTAGTAAGAGCTCTTTAAGGATATACTGCAATACTCATTCAGGGAGATATTGCAATGGCTAGGCAGACAACACCTCTCTCTGACCCATATTCCTGGCCTGACCTCAGACCTGCCACCTCATCCCAAGCACATCCAGTGGCCTGAGAACCAGACTGAGCCCACTGGCCTCCATCTGTGTCCATTGTTGGTGTTTCAAAGAAGCCGTCCACCTCGGTTACATCAGACTTTTGCTTTCTGATAACCCACACTGCAAAAGAGGTTCTGGCTTTTTCAGCATATGTAAAACACTGTGGAAAATATGCCATTAAGACCAAGGAAACACTTTTTATTTTATTTTTTTTATACTGTCCACATCAACTGTTTGATTTCTCCTTGTCTGCATTACTGAGTCATTTGCCTCAGTTCCACCCTCTTTCTTCTGCTTCTGCTGGCTACCAGTACACACCGAAGAAACCATATCAGTAGTGTCATACCCCTGGTTTTGCTGAGGGCAGACCCTGCACTCCTACCTCTCTGTCCCCCTCACCTGGTTTTTGTACCTGCTTGTGGCCATGCTTCTCAGCCCCGTGGGTAATCTGACAGAAGCAATTTGAGATAACGAGCCTATTTAAGTTCCTTTTGAAAACTTGAGGAAGCAAAGTGTTTATAACTTTCTTTGCTCCACTGAGTTCAGACACTTGCTGTAAAATTAATAGCTGGTGTCAGAGCTAAAAATAACTGCACTTTTTAAAATAGGCATGTCCCATCTTGACATTCTTCATTTTTAAAGTGTATTACATTTTGCCTGAGAGATAACAACTTTTATTAGGATCCAATGGCACTAAGGTGGTGTTATTTTTTACTCTATTTTTTTTTTTCTTGGATCTCTCTGCCATCATACAGAGATTTCATTACTTTTCCACACAGCAGCTATATGTAAATATATATTTATAAATGTGAATACTTATATATAAACATGCATATATATATATATATATATATATATATATATATATATATATATACAATAGGAAATAAAACTTTTTTATTTTCAAAAAGTATCCCTAAAAAATAACTCTATAAAATTCTCTAGCTTCACCCCTGGTAAGAACTTAAAATGAATGCGATTTCACAGCCTTCAGGGTGACTTGAAAAGTGAGATGTTCAATCCTCTCCTTGCATGAGCTCAGCCATGGGGATGGGTGGAAACAATCAACTGACCAAAGAGTGCTCCCAGCTGAGAGAAAATGTATGGAGATAGAGGGTAGGAAAATACAAAATTAAAAGTGTTCCCTGTCTCTATTAAGACAAGGAAAGTGTGAAGAAGAAGATCAAAACAAATGCATCAGCCCTGAAAGGCACTCAGCATGTTAATTTTTACTGAGACCAGTATGAACTTTGCATCATTTCACTTCAGTAGAACTGGGGCTTATTCCCTCTCATGTCTGAGTGGAGGGAAAGCTTCCCTCACTACAGCTCATTTTTGGGTCTGTTCTTGGAGTATTGGGAGTCCCGTCTGGCCACTATGACCTGTTCCAGCATAAACCATGTGGAGCAGGAGAGGGGATATGGCAGGATCAATCCCAGAAGTTACAGTTGAGTCACATTCTTTCTTTATTAGTGTTTTGCTTTCACAAATGTTTCAGCATATCATTGCCCTCTAATTCACACATGCTTCTTTTTCTTCTAAGACTGATAATTACATATGTGCATTATTGTCTTTGCATTAATTTTCTTCCTATAAGGAAACAGTGCCTTACATCAAAGAAATGTGGAGACATAGGAGAACTACAAAACAGACTAAAATGTTTTGTTTGTTTTTATTTCCCCAGAGAAGATAAGGAAATATGAAAATATTAGTGCAAATTTTCTCATCTCCAGAACAACAAAAATATTCTGGAGGACCTTTTTTTTATTTTCAGATTCAATTAGCTGGTTCACTGACTCATGAATTTTGCATGTCTAAATGACGCATCTTGATTTTGACCAATCTTTGTTTTTATTAAGTGATAAATATAAACCAATCAGAATGTAATAAAAAGTTTCAAATTAAAAAAAAAAAAAAAAAAAAAAAAACAACAAAAAAAACTCAAACCCAAAAAAACATTTAGGTAATGATAAAACTATTTAAGAAATGAGGCATGAAATTAGTGTAATTTTTTCCTATTGTCTTTGGAGAGTATTTTTTTTTTGCCTGAATTGCTATAAATGATCTTAAGCACAGAATTATCCAGCCTTTCAAGAAAAAAAGATAACCTGTCAGCATCTTTTTCTGACTTTTCCTATATTATGTTAGCATTACTAAATTATTCACTAAGTGGTTTAGCAAATATTTGTCATGATTCCCTCTCATTCTCTGTATTTCTCCAATCAAGATATTTTATATTTTTTAGTTCATGGATTCATAAAGGTAAAACTCCCAAAACACACACAAAAAAAAAGAAAAATTGTAAAGGTTTATAGAAAAATAAACAACAGTGTGCTTTGGATAACACCTCAGAATTTTTGACTGTTGTATCTTCGTGTATTTTCTCTACTGTCATTTAAAGTAGCCCCTAAGGAGCCCATCTTCTTTAAGAAGTTCCTCTTCATGCTCATGAATTTTGTCTTCTTGGATTCAATATTGACCTAGTATTCAGCTTGATGCTCTTCATCCAACTTCCTTTATCTTGCTGGAGTAATCAATTATTTTGGCAGTACACGGAAGAGGTCATTCCTGCACTGCTCACAAGAAGCCAGGCAATACCACCAGTTTCTTCAATCCCCAAACAGGGTTGTTGGCAGGGTGGCAACAGATGTTTTTGAGGGTTCTGAAGCAAAGGTCTTAGTCACCGAGTTGCAACTTCACATCATTGCTTGTGAGTGTATGTCTGCGTGGATAAATTAAAGAGGCTAGTGTCCATGTCTGGCAGTTTGTCACCTATCCCAAATGGGATCACAATATCACTGAGATGATAATGCTGAACACTGGAGGGGGGGGGGGTGGGGGGGGGTGGCGGGGAGAGCAAAAATATAAAAGGCCATAAGATCAATTTAGCTGAACTGAGTACTCATATATCAGAAGCATTCTGGTGAGTATTCTAGTAATTGTGGTAGAATTTTAAAAATTTGGAGACTAACTTCCTATTACATGGAGCCAGGTAACTTTTGCAAAAACATTGATATTGAAAGGACTCATCATAATTGTCCTCTTTTGCTTATTTCTCCAACAGAAAATTCCAAAATAAAAGATGCTGAAGGAGGAAAGAAGAAAGAGAAATGGTCAAGGGTGGGGCAATGAGAAGAAGGAAGAAAGGAATAAGGAAAATGAAAAAAAAATACACAAAATATATATGTGATACAGCTCCAAAATTTTTAAGGACATCTTTGGCTGCATTTAGACCTATCCAAAGATAACATTTCTGGCTGTAAAAGTTTACAAACTACAGACAGAATCTGAAAAGACCAAATAGGGTCTTCTTACACAAGAGGTTTGGTATCTCCCAGTATTGTACAGCCAGTCTTACATTTGTGCAAATATGTGTAAATTAAGATTTTCCCTTTTATATACATCTGTCAAAATGTAGGAGTTAGATATAATTGCAGTCTACATCTGTTGCATAGTCCATCAATGAGTAAATGTGTTAGAACTCACAAAAAAATATAGCATTCAACAGGAAGAAAAAAATTCATTATTTGGTTTCAAAGACACACCAAGATCCTAAAGGATGATTCCATTCTGTCCATTATGTAAAATATTTTGCTGGAGTTTCCGGACAATAGCAGTTACAGTGACATGAAAGATATTAGGTAGCTCCTTTATGCAAGAAGGATATAAATATTTGGCCCATTCAATTTTGCATCAACTCAACTGCTACAAAATGCTATTTTATTCTCTAAACTTTAAAGTGAGCAACTCTAAAAGGGACTGAGACGGTTTTCCTTACCGTTATATTCTGCCTATAGAAATTATTGTCAGATGTAAAGCTATGCTGAAAATTTCATGCCAGTTTTAGTATTCTTGATTTTATCATGATTTGCAAGATGTCTTTTCAGATCATCTAAGCCTGCTGAAGACTGCCTCCACCTAAAATAGAGAATACTGCCTCATTTATCCGGTCAGTGGAAATGACTGGTAGATGATGACTGAGGTTGTCACCTAAATCTGAAATAGTGTTTAGACTTTCTTATTTAAAATATGGATTATTATTATTAGTCTCATTTTGCTTTGTTTTTCTGCAGGAGGTAGAGTGTAAAAATTAAATATGAGCCAGAAATACTTCCCTGTGGACTGTCAAAACTTAGAAGATAAGGGGGATAATGTGTATATCTCACACACCAATGCCCAGATGGCTGAGTAGCCGATCAAGGATTGCTGGTAATGACACAGCATGAGAAAGAACAGGATGTGGCGATAAAGTGAAACCATATGGAGGTAGGGCAGCCCTCTTCTGGGACAGATATCCTTGTTCTAGCTCCTGGAGAGAAGCACAGGACAGTACAGTGAAAGTGCACAAATGAGGTTGAGAAGTGGGTATGGACTGTATGGGAGGATCAAGACCACCAAAGACACTTAAAGCCCTCAGCCATTTCTAGAATAGTCTAGAAGAATGGACTGAACATGATAACTCATTGCAGAGAAAGTGAGAAACTTATCTCCAAGGTGTGGAAAACTTCTCTATGAAAAGGTACCCCCTTGGGGCCTGGGCATGCACATGCCCCAGGGCCCTGGACGTCCCATCAGCTGGATCAATTCTGGAGCCAGGACTGGTGATCTCCTTCTTTCTCCCATTCTTCCTTTCTTTCCCTTTCACACTCTTTTATTAATCTCTACAGTTCTCTTTTCCTTTCATCTTACATCTTTATCCAAACACCACTTCAATGTGCTTATGCTGATGCCTAAAAATATTTAGCTTTTTACTTATGTATTCTTTATGTATTTGCGGCTTTGCAGACTTTTAAAGGCCTAGGTATAACTTCAGGTACTTTTCCAGCTTTCTTTCCCATAGTGAACAAACACTTATTGACGCATTCTTAAAATTTTGCTTAGTCTTGTTTGCTTGTTCAGCAAGGACATCTTATTTTGCGCAATGCAATCATAGACATAATAAAGGTAGGGTAAGAGACTGAGGGGAGAGCTCCAACGGGGAAGAACCCAGGGGAAGATTACTTAACCAACTGCTCCTTTAATTGGACAATATTGACTGGATAGTCTAATTGCTTGATCTTATAAAATTGTACTGATCTAATTCCTAGCACGGTTTTTTGCCATACTGTGTACCTGAAGGCTTTCTAGTATAGATTTTCTTTTATATTATCAGTCCAGTGTGGTCTGTGTTCTATTCTGTGTTCCTATAAAAGTTTGTGTACTATTTCGAGGCATCAGTGCTAAGGAGATCAAGTACTAACTTATACCAATTTCCATGCCAAGTGTAATTTACTAATAAAACTTTGTAAACGTATGCACAGCTTCTGACTTTTGAAGTTCTTTTCAACCAAGAGCCTCTATAAATCTTGTGTGCTCCCTTCCCATTAAGGGTGGGATGCTGCATGGGCCCACATGTACTGAAAATAAGCTTGAAAACTGCAAGAAACAAATGTAAGGGAAATAAATGTTAGCACCTTCTTTGGTGTTCAATATAACGTCTTTGTTTGTTGCTACAAGGCATAAGAGCATACTTGATTTAATTAATGTAAATTAATTAATGTAAAAACTCCTGCACAGGGAGTTGAAGTAGGGCTGCTCTGGCAGAAAAAAGACACCTTGATTTTACAAAGGGGTATAAACATGGTTTGGTGAACTGAACACACTGACCAGATAAAATACACTCTTATTTAATTTTTTTTTTTTTCCACAGAGCAACTGCCTTGATCAGGAACTTTTGATAGAAACGTAATATACCAGGGATTTTTCTTTCTGTTTTATTAATCCCAACTGCTTTTAGTACGTAAAATCTATTATATTTTCAGCTGTTGGACAAAATTACATTATATTCAGTAAAAGAAATTTGAAATTCATTAGATTTTTTCAACTACTATTTTGGCGGAAATTTTCTCCTTTTCTGTTTCTCCAGGGAAACTCTTGATTTTTATGTGCTCAGTTTATATGCTAGTCCATTCCCAGCAGAGCTTTTTATTTTCAAACGGAACATAATGTAGAAACTCACAAATTAGGTCCTAGGGTCCCAGAGCTGTGCTATGATGAGACTGCACCTCAGTAAATGAAAAGACCATGTTAGGCAAACCTTAAAGGGCTGTTTCTAGTGTAATACTGATTTTGGAGCCTGGAAGTTAGGCATTGGTATGGCAAGACCTGGTAAGCCCTTCTTTGGATCAAGTCTGTATCTGCCTGTTTTAATATTAGACACTTTATTAGACACTCTATTATTATATAATAGAGCTAAAGTGTTTGAAATCGTATCACGTTGGGTTTTTTATGGAAAATCTGGAAACTAAAAGCAGGTGATCTCTGGAGAGCTTTACAAAATAGGATGAACAATTCAATGAGCAATGATTTTCAGTGAGGTCCCAGCTGTTCTTTTATCGGAATAAGATGTGGGTAAAGAAGATTTTGGAAAGTATGTTTAATTCTTGGAAGAGGCATTGCTACACTTATCAATAAATAAGAGATATGACAACTTTACTACCTAGGTGTCCTTAGGAAGTCTCATGGAGAAATTAACTCTACTCTCTTGCAAGTAATTTGATACAGTTCTAGTTTGCACACATCATAAAAGAAAAGCAAAGATACTTCAAGCTATGATGCCTGATATGTTATATTATATAAGACTACCTCAGTAAATTATTCAAGGGATATTAACTTGAAACATCTTCTCTACTGAAAGTTCAAATAAATTTAATATTATCAAGGTGATTAATCCACTTTCAACAATAACCGTAAATGAATTCAAAGACATATAAAAATGAATAGAAAGCCAGAAGAAATGTTAGCAAAACTGAATTGCAATCCTGGAATCAGCAACAAAATGTGCTGTCTCACGTCGTTAATTTATAGCTTATGAAGGGGCTTGGATTTAAAGAGCTTTTCAAGTCAGTAGTTCTGGAATCCATCTTTTAAAAATAAAACTAAAATTATAAACTTACATTGTTTCAGTTTTGAAATAATTTCAACTATGTTTTAATAGGCCACATGGCAGTATCACTTGGTAAGATGATTAATTATAAAGTGTTCTGAGTTACTATTGACTACAGTTTTTCACTTTGTTTGATGGTTTGGATTTTTTGGAGGTTATTTTTGGTTGTAACACATGAGATAATTTTCAGTTACTGTGTTGACACTATTTGATGTTGGTATCAGTATTATCTGACTCTTGATGTTCCTTTCAGTGTCAAGGGCCCAGACCCATTAAGAATCTCTACAAGCAGCTTTTACTCAAAATGTCAGATTCAAACAACAAAACACCCAACAGAGGTACTGCACAAGGCTGAGAGTGTTGGGTGAAGACTTGTTTATGAACAGCCATGGCAGTGACAGTCCCTTCGCCTTATTTAGGACAGAAGACTGGATTATGTGACAGTGAGTCGTCCATACTGAGAAAGTAATTGTCTTGCTTTAGATAGACAGGTATCTGCCAGGGAAGGTTGGAGTCTCCCTTGAAATGTTAGCCACTCCCCCCCTTTTCCAAATTATCATAAATTTGCAATTAAAAGGCTGTCAGGCAAAGATTTTGAGAATAAGTATAGCAGTTCTTTACTAGGGATATAAAACTACAGATGTTGTAGTACAGAAGAATAAGCAAACAAACAAACAAACAAGAAATCCTAGAAAACCCTGACAGAGTCAGAAATACAACCTGACACCCTGTTGGTCAGGGTGTTGTAAGCAGTCCAAAGGAAGCCCTCCTGGAGTGGCAGATGTGGTTCTGTTGGAGTAGAGATGGTCCTGTTGAAAAAAGGGTCCAGTAAGGGTGATATGGGTCCAGTCTTCCTCCAGGGATCCGGTAGAAAAACTGGATACTTAGTGTGACTGTGGCTCCTTTTTGTCTAGGTTAAGATGGTTTGGCTCTTCTTCTCTGTGCGGAGCAGCTTACTATAGTGCAGTGTAATGTGTAATGTCATTGATGAGCTTTTAATGGTCCATTAGCAGAAGACATTCCCATGGAAGTAGTGAAACAACGAAGAGAGATAAGTAGCACTCCACCATCTGATAAGCGACACTGACCCATTTGGGCAAAGATAAGCAATTCTACTCCACCCAGATGGAATAGAATAATATGCTCTTTACAAAACCCATGACAGTAATGTTTTGTCAACAAGATTTCCCTGCTTCACTCTCACAAGCATGGTAGGCCTTTGGTCAGGAACACCACTCTTGGCACTCTGCTTCACAGTTAAATCCCTGGATATTTAAGTTTCTGGCTGTGCTTCCTGATGGACTTTCAAAGAGGAAGCCAACTGCATCTTTAGATTTAGTACGTTTGGTTATTATAAGAGATGAATAAATGCATGAGAAAAAAGGTGTAAATACCATAATTTTTTATATTGTGTGGCAAAATTTGAAACAGGAGGTAATATTTATCGATGCAATAGCAGTCAGCAACAGTATCAGAGGGGAGTGGACTGCAATAGAAATAGTGATTTTTTTTATATTTATATGCAACTTATGTAGAGAGAATTTACCACAAGAAGACTGTAGTAGTCCATAACTGGGGAGAGTAATCCAAGCTAACAACCTTACTTTAATCTTAGACATCCAGGCTAAGAAGGACGTATAGATTCCAAGGCAAAGATGAATCATTCCATCAAAAAATAAGTTTTCTCTGTCTGCCAAAACTATCAGAGTGATGTGATAAAAAACAATTTAGTGTGGGAATAAATTTTTCTTTTGCTATTGATAGCCATACAAGCACAGTATCAAGGAACAAGTTTTCTTACTCATTTGATGGAATACATGCAATGCTTTAACATTTCTAAGAATAGAGACAGAAAGACAGAAAGAAGCTAATTGTCTTTTTTAAGTCTGCCATTAGCTCTTCATAATCATAGATCTTATCAGGATTTAACTTTATTAATTCACTCTGCTTTTCCAGCTATCTTAGTGTGTAGAACTACTGCAGCTTCATAACACCTCTGGCAGGAAGACAACATGGAGTTTCTACCTCTACCAACTTTCCAACCTTCTTCGAGACACCACTGAGGAGAAGTCAGATATATATATATTCAAGAAATCTCTTATTTATGGCTAAAGAGAAGCTTTCTAAGAAACTGCTGCCCATAGTATTTGTTCTATTTCCTTTTGTAAGTGTGGGAGTTTTTAAACCCAAGTCCAGTCTAAGGTCATGTTATCAGTCTTCCACACAAAGGAATAATCTCATCAGCTTTTTGCCTGTAACAGCAGTTGCTCATCTAACTCATTATACATGGTGTAGGATGCTCTCCAAAATCTACTTTCAACATAGTAAAATACATAAGAGTCAAGAAAAAAAAAGAAAAAAAAGGAAAAAAAAAAAAAGGCTTGGAATGGGTTATAAACATCCTTGCTTCAGATGCTGTATACTTCTACCCAGTCAAGCCAGATAAATACACTTCAGGATGTCTTCTTGTTTGTAGATAAGTTATGGCAGAAAAAATTACTTTGCATAAGGATAGGGAAACAAACATGAACATCTACTCTTCCATTGTTTAAGCTACAGTTATTTGTTTTGGTTTTCAGTGTTTCATGTAGACTGTTCAAACAGGTTATAGAAAATGATTTGTTTACTACAGGAATATAAAAGCAAATTAAGAAACACAACAAGACAAAACACAATTTTTGGCAGAAAATATTTACTTCACCATGCAGTGTCTCTGTTTCAAATATATTGAATTTTTCAGTTACATATTTGTAATTTATTTCTTCCAAATATTATTGGTTTATCTGTACTGGGGCTTAACACCAACCAGAAACACTCTCATGCATTCTGCATTCTCCTTCCCCTCACTGGGATTGGGAAGAGAATAGCAAAAGAATTGTCAGAAAATTCTTTGTGGATTGAGATAAAAACAGTTTAATAAGGAAAGCAAAGGCCCTACACACAATCAAATCAAACAAGGAATTAATTCACCACTTCCCATGGGAGACAGGTATTCAGCCATTCCCAGGAAAGAAGCACTCCATCACACGTAAGCATGGCTTAGGAAAACAAACACCATCATTCTGAACATCACCCTCTTCCTTATTCGTGTTCCCTAGTTGAGTATGAGTCCATATGGTATGGAATTTCCCTGTGGTCAGTTGGTGTCAGCTGTCCTGGCTGAGTACCCTCCTAATTTCTTGATGCCACCAGCCTTTTCACTGGTGGGGTGGGGTGAAGACCAGAAAAGACCTTGACTCTGTGTAAGTCCTGCTGAGCAGTAATGGAAATGTCTCTGTATTATCATCATTGTTTCCAGAACAAATCCAAAACCTGCTCCCATAGCAGTTACTAAGAAAATTAACTCTACCCTGGCACAAACTAGCACAACTTTACATCACCTACCGTTTTGAGCATGTTCAAAGTTCCTCTACTGCACCCCAGAGATCATCTGCTGAGTAAATTACTATGATAGAAAGAAGTGTCATTAATTTTCATTTTTTTGTTAGAATTCACTAATAGCCTTTCCTTTTTGTTGCATTATATTTCAAGCACATTCAGAATATTTTATCCGCATCTTTTTCACAATTTTTATAATAAGTAATCTTACCTGAATAAATGTGTGAATAAAATAATATATTTCAAGAAGAAAGACAAAAACTAGAAATGTCTCTGTGCTGATTGACTTCCTTGCTGTGAATCCTTATAGCCATCTACCACAATGACTGTATTGTCAGACAGCTTCCCCTCCATCATCTCCAAAGTTGTTATGGGCCTGATGCAGAAATACAGCAGCTTCTTTTCTAGTGTAGCCTAGAGTATTATTCCTGCAAGTGTCATGCTTTGGGCTTAACATTTTTAATCCATGGTAAATCAAATAGTGTTTGAAATTAAACACCTAGGAAACAGCTAAGTGTTGTTTATTAGGATTGACTGAAATTTCTCATGAGCCTTTTCTGGTTTCTTTGGGTTTGGCCTGGTGATTTGTTTTACCACACAAAAGCTGGCTTTCTAAAATTTGAATACTGCCTTTATATGGAAAAGTTGTCACTATCCTGTAATCTTAAACTTGCAGATATTTTCCAGTGCTCATTTGTTTATAGGGAGAAGAAACACAAACTCTAGCTCCCTGTGGAGTATTACAACACATAAAAATCTAAGTACTTGCAGAACAGTTTTAATCTTTACATTAAAAAAAACTATTTATTTTTGTTGACTATTATGCGAGAACTATTTTTTTTCAAACTTTACTTTTATATGATTTAATGAGCATCTGAACGCCTAGACACGTTGGTAAGAGGCTACATTCTGACTGGTGGTTGTTAGTAAGGGGTGTGCAAACATTTTCTTTTTCCTGCTGCTTCTATTATTAGTAATATTAGTATCTGACCATAGTATATGGTCAGACAACTTTTCTTTTAGCAAAGGCTTATTGGGGAAAAAAATACTTAATTTTTAATACTTATCCATGTTTTTGAATATACAGCCGGCTTAAATTGCTTGGGTAGTTCTTTAAATACATATTAAAAGATATCTTAAATCACAAGGAGAATAGAAATATATTGATCCTTGCAAATGGTTTTCTCACACAGCAATATAAAAAAGCTAAGAAAATGAATCTTCCTCTCTTGAAAGAAAAAAAAAATATTTTGTTGGAACCACATTATTCCAAATCTATCATGTTTACACCATTTTTAAAAACATTAAATTTGTATTATATCAGTGCTATGGTTACTAAAGGTTTGGGAGTATAGTACTGAAAGACTTTAAAATTTGAAAATATCTATTTGAGAATAATACAAAAAGTTAGTTAGAACTTGAAATGCATTTTCAAGTTTAATCATTAAATATTTTTGCAATATATACCAATTGAGCCAAAGACTCATTCACTCATTTGAATTCAAGAATATTTAAATAGTGGGATTCCATCATACACTTCTTATTGCTCTTCATTATTTTATTGAAAACACACTGAATGTATTGAAACTCTGTAGGGACTAAATTTTTTAAGGATACAAAAATACAACGGGGACCATAAAGTGACAGTTCTCTGGGAAAGTGCCATTTGTGGCTAGATATTTTTGCTCATAATTTAATTTAGTGATGCTCTAGTTTAAATTAGGGCCTGAGAACAACCTACCCTCCTAATAGAAATTTGAAGGGAGCACTCTGCAATGTAAGTACTTCCCTACTGACATGTGAGAAGAAAGATGTTTCTTCAAAACCATGAATATTCCTCTATCAAAGGAGATTAAGGACTTAAAAATGTTTTCATCTGAATTCTGTATTTGAAAGCAGATTGGGATGGTTAGGCTGAGCCACCCTGCTCCACAGATAATAAGTAAATCAAACTCTGTGGAAGAACACAGGTGTTGTCCTACTTCTAGCAAGTATTTGCTATTTCTAATCCAGTGTGCATATTTAAAAATAGGACTCAGTAGCAGCTAATGCATTCGCAGAACCAAAAATAAGAATGTTTTCAAATACTAGGAATAAGAGTCATTTTTAGAGTACTGTTGTGTTGCCTTCATCCTTTTAGAGACAGTTAAAATTAATCCTATTACTGTGGTGATTTCAAAGGCAAGCTAGAATAATGTTTACAATTAGTAGACACCAGCATCTGGGAATATCTGGTTTGGGAATTCAAACCCTTATTTAGATAACCTATACATTTACATTTCTTATTAAGTATCTTTCAAAAAATCAGTATAGCAATTAAAGCACATGATAGCGTAACTTTTAGTAATTTGCAATTGATCTTCCTTTGCAAGAAAAATACTAATAAGCTTACCTTTTTATTACAGCTCTAGCTGGACAAACACTGTGCTAGGAATGTGAAAGCCCCAGGCAACCTTCAAGGATAATTTTTATTACATCCATTTGAAAAGAAAAGAAATGAACGGTTTGCACATCATAATATATAAAAATACTAGCAAAAGACCTTCCTTACTAGCTTGGTAGCTCACGCACAGCAAATTGTTTTCCTTTGCTCCAATAGACATCATCCATGAACATTTTTTTAAATTTCAATCTTTTTAAAAGGTTCATTTTCTTTATTTGCATTGTAATGTTGCCTGAATTACCAGGATAAAGGCATATTGAATTCCTGAAAAAAAGAAAAAGTCAAAAGAGAACATAATAAACTTTCTTTTCTATATTCCAAAGGAAGAAACTATAAAATTAACTCACTGCAATTTACAAACCTGAGGAGAGCTCAGGTATCTCTACTTTTTATTTTTATAGGACCTATAAATTTGTATGTATTATTAACTGGCTCATGCAGGAAGAGAGCAGATGGGTTTGGATTGTTTAGATTTGTTGAAGGAAAGCTGAAAGAGGAAGTATTCCTAACTCTAAATATGTCCTGAAGTGAATACATGGGAAGGAAAAGAACTGGGATCTAGCGTACCACTCTTTTCATTGCTAAGTATAACGGTGTCCTGGGTTGAAGTATATTCTATCACCATCTTCATGAACTGTTGAAACCAGGTGAGGCAGTACTCCCTGCCTCCTCCACTCTGGCTTATCTTCTGTGAATGGGCCCATCAGCACCTTTGCTACACAGCTCACAGATAACCCCCTCCTGGACTACCTCCTGTTAATGGGCCCATCAGGCCTTATCACATGACTCACCATCCCACTGTGAGACGCTCCGCCCAGAGGGAAGAACCAAGCATTCCAGCCTGGATATAAGCTGAGACTCTGAACACCAGAGGGGCGCTTACCCACTGGATTCCCAGAGGACCCGAGCTACCAGACCTTTCTACAGGATCACTGTTTCAGGAAGACCACCTCATCTGGACTGCTTCCATCACTACGCTCAGGTTGTATTCTGACTCTGTCAGTGGTCTTTTGTATTATTGCATCTATTCTAGTTTACTTTCTTTCCTTTTTTTTCTATTAAATTGTATCTCTGACTTGGAGCCTCTCATTTGTTTTGCCTTCAAACTACTACAAACGGTCTTACTATTGGGCAATACAGTTCTATGACTTGTATATTGATACATTGTTATGTCCTGATCCTTCTTATCTCTCCCAATAAAGTAGATCACTTCCATTTGTATTTCAAATTCCTTCTTCAGACATTGAATTAATAGAATCTACAGAAGCTGTGAAGATGTCTTTCTGGCATCTGGTATCATCATCCAGGATGCTGACAATTAGTACAGATAAACAGCAACATAAATCAGAAAATATTTGCAAGTTCTCTAGCTTCCAGAGCTCTATTCAAGGAGAGAATAATGTTGACAAAATGATATCTGACCACTCAAGAAATTATACTTTCTTTTAAGTAGCTAATTCAGCTTTGTTTTATTCCATTTAAACAACCCCACAAAGCACATTATCCACATTAAAATTAAAAATAAACAAAGAAACAACTCATAATTTCTGATAAAAATTATTATTTTTGGCAATTTCAAACATCTGCAGCTCTTCTGTAATCTATCAATGACTTTGTTTTGTCAGTCTGAAAAATGAGACATACACTTTTTATTCTCATCCTGATTTGGACAAAATGAGAAAAACACTACAATAAAAGAAAGTAAAAGTGGATTTTTTTTTTTTAGAGTAAAAGATTTCGGAGGGAATAGTCAAAAAAGCAGCTGATATAACTGTACTTGCTCATATTGAGAAGTACCTTATACTGATTTTAATATCCCTGAAACAATTATGCCTCTCATTCAGAATATCCCCCTTAACCTCAACTCTCACCTTCTTTGGCTATGTTCATGGCTGGAAGGTGAAGACCAGCTGCCTCTGTTTGTATGGTGCATGCCCACGGGGAAAAGGCACCATGCCATCTACAGAAAATTAGATTAATTGCTGAGTATTTCACTTCATAGTTCAACTCCATCATCCTTGTGGGTCCCTTCTTACTCTGAGTTTTAGGTGATTCTCTGATAGTGAATCCTGTCATGTGTCTCCATCTCAATTAAATCTCATATTTAGAGATCTGTGTCAAATGGCAGAAGCATATTTACATTGGTTCATGCAGAAAATAAGCAATAAGATTATCTCATGGATCCCATTTGATAAGATATCACTGACTTATTAAGTGATCTTCATGAATGAAAATATTAAGAAAAACCTCTAAAAATATTGAAGCTATTTTTTTCAATAGTTTAACACTGGTGTGGGTGAGAGAAGAATTAGGTCAACTGAAGTACATCTGTGACTAAACTGCACTGTGAAAATTAGCTTTTAAAAGAATATGCAAGTGGATTTGCAGTTAAGAAAACTAGAAGGAACACAAGCTAAGTCTAATGATTTGCTGAGAACTACATTTTAAAAATAAGGGAAAATGTGAACATAAACTTATCTCTGTCAGCTTACAGCAAAGATGTCTTAACAACTCTTGAAGAGGTTACTACTGTTGCATAAGTACAAAACTACTGGTATCATCTGGCTCTATTTTATCACAAAAGCAGAACACTTTCTAAGCATATTAGCTGAAATCATATCCTTAACATTTATTCTTTCCACCAAGTCAGTGAGTTAGACTGAGTTTTATTAACAGTGAAAGAGCCTACAGCAGGTATGGAAAATCCTCCTTGATCTTACACAGATCAAAAAGAAAATGTTTAGGCATTTATATATTTATTTATGTATTCACCGTTGATGACTACATCTCTAAGTGAACATTTTCCTGGCTGTGAGAACAGGAAAGACAAGCCCTCATTATTGTGATTTATTTGTGGAAAATATAATGTGACAAGGCTTGTTTATTTTGCCATATCTGGTTTCCTTACTATACAGTCAAATATATCCTTCCAGTTAGACTTGTCTTTGAAGTTGTGTGATAGACCTGAATGTCACTTCAATGACAATGTCTTCTTGCAATGCAATTTTTTAACTTCACCAATAAAAGCATGTTGTTTTTTTACAGAATATCAGAAAAATTGTATGTGATGTGCATATTTGGCCTATGGTAACATAGCAGACAGTCATATTCAAACATCATCCACTGATGGACTTCAAATACTACGTCTGTCTTTTAAGGGAACAAATATGTACACAAGCTTTCTATCTAAAATAAATTCAGATGTGATTTGGATCATCCCTAGATAAGTGATGAAGTCGCATGTTGAGTAGTTTGCTCATCGAAGGTTTAAATTGCTGCCTCATGTTTGAGAAGTCACAATCTCATGTCCCTGGGTAAAGTGAACCCCAACAGAAAGTAAGATTCAGATCAGTCAATACAAATGGGATTTGAATAAAGAAAATAAAATTTGGCAGCTGGTTAGATAAGATGTTCCTTTCTTTCAGCAAATCATCCTCTCAAAGGTAAGAAAGAGATGTCTATAGATATTTAAATCACTGGCCATTTATGAGTAATTGCAAAATACATTTGCAAAAATAGGCAAAATAGTGGATGAGTAAACACATAGGTGGAAATAAAGAAAAAAAAAAGATATTGTAAGATTTTGAGTGTGAAATGATAACAGAAATTTCAGCAAATGCCTAAACTATGCTAGAAGGGTGAGCTTTTACCATTCAACTCCACAAAGTTTCATGTTGCAAGCTCATTAGTTAGGAGGAACATTATGTAACAGTTCAGCAATTGGACAATTCCCCGTAGTGAAATTATTTAAGTAGTTTGGTTCAGCTAAGGAAACAAAAAGAAAATAAAAAACTACTTAATACCGTAAGTCTAACTGCTTGCTTTTATCTCTTTTAATTAATTAATTAATTAATTAATTAACTTATTGGCAATCACACTTTGGTTGTACTTTAGGGACACACCCTAAGAGAAGTTTCTATTTTTATCTTTCTGGTTGGATTACAAGTTAGTTGGCTCTTCATTTTTTTCCATATGTGGAAGGCATGGATGTCAGACTTTTTCAGAGTCTCAGGAAAAAACTGATCTTCAGCTATGCCATACATTTTCTGGTAAATATAACTTTCTATTAATTATCAAGAGACCCTGTACCACTTGGAGAAAATGCTCCCAATGTTTTAGGAGACTATATAATCTAGTAATAATTAAGTGTTAGACTTAATCAGTCCAATATAACTTTAAAAAGTACATTTCACCATCATTTCCCTAATTTACTTATCTAGGCAAGTAAATTCGGAGCTAGGTCCTCTTTCTTTAGTCATCTCATCAGAATCTATGCTGGTTAAGTTGTTTAAGATATTTCTCCCACAGATGCATAGCTCTTTACCCTCTGAAACTTCATCAAAACTGTGTTCAAATGCTGTATAAGAATGAAGTCACAAGCCCAATTCCTTGAACAAATAAATGTGGCAGTCAAACCTATTCCCATTCAGTAAAGCCCAACCTGAAACTCACAGATAGAAGAGCACTTAAACTGTCTGTATAAAATCTTTCAGTCCTTTGTCATTTGCCTTTGTCCTTGAGAGAGTCGATCTTTGAGAGAGTTGAGAGAGCTTGTTTTTAAATAGCTCTTGAGAGTACAACAGGTGTTAAGATGAGGCTTGCTGATCAGCGTGGGGGACAGGCACATTTCTCCTGCAACTAGGGAAATGCAGGAGAAAGCTGGAACATAGGCTAGAGATCAGGGAGGAGCCATGAACAAAGGGGAAGGAGGGGAGACTGGAAACTGGTGTCTGGAGTGCCTCCTTTAGGCACTAGGGCTTGCATACTTTGTCCTAGAAACCACATTCTTCTGACATTGTTTCAGCTTCCAGATGTTACAGATGAAGCCAGAAACAAGAAACACTGTCCCAAACAAACTTTACAATATGATTACTTTTGCATGCCTCTGTTAGTGTGGAAACTATGAAAATATGTAAACATATCTCTGGAAGACTCATCAGCTGCTTTCCATACATGGCCAGCCAGTGCACACAAACCAGACCCTGTGCAAGTTCAGGAAGATCATCTGCAATTGAACAGCCACGGTCATCATTTCCCCAAAGAGTAGTAACCTGAGAGCTGGACCAAACATGACTTTATCTGAAAAGAGAGAATTTCTAGAAGGCTATGAATAGCTAATGGGACTGTACGTTGTCAGGTGACAGAAGGTTTATCCCATGAATTTGATGGCTATCTGTGACTTTTATGTAGGATCCACCAACACCCTTAACCAGTTTCAAGGACCTGCTCCAGGCACCAAAATCATGTACCAAACATAGACCAACTGAGCCTCAGCTCATACCTCAGCTTAAAAAAATCCAGCAGCTAACTCCTCTGCTGTTGGAAGCGGACTGGATGCAGCAGACAATCTGTCCCATCTGTCCTCCTCCATACACACACTCCTCTATGTGCATCCTCTGCATTTCTGGAAATTAACTCTAAATCATTTTCTCCTTTCTCTTCACAAAGCACTGCCATAATTTCCTTTCCCTTTCATTCCTCATTTCTGCTAAGTCCTTCCAAACACTTGAGAATGATCTCTTCAGTCAGACTTCTCTAAGACATCAGGTCTCTGGAAGTTGGTAGTGGAACCCTGCAGTCTAGGAACCGTCTGGGATATCTTCTGGAAAGCCTGTTATGCTTTTACAGTCTCTGAAATATATACCTCTTTTAAAATCTACTATTTTCAAAGGTCCAGGAGGAAGTCGCAGACATCAATGAAAGTGGAGAGTCCATCTGGGACTGGAACTGTCCCACAGTTGTGACATGGAAGGTCAGTAAGGGCAATTAACCTCCAGCAATCATTTCCTAAGAGTATAAGATACAGATATGTAAGAAAAATCAGTACACTGACCCACTAGAATCACCAGAGATAGAAGATGCTTAGTAGCTGCTCATACACCAAAGAGGTGGCCTATGCATAGACTTCTGAAATAGAAGACTGGTGGGCAATATTTGGAGGAAACAAGGGACTTATTACAGCAGTAAAAACATCAAGAAGAAAAAATGGTGTAAAATTTAATTTTTTTTAAGCTTCTTTGTGCCCCACAAAAATCTCTGAGAAGGATGTGTTGAGAAGGATGTGTCAAGGATTATGGTTCTGATCTAGTGGAACAGCACCATTTCAAAGGAAACAGCCAAAAATCAACCGGGTTTGTTCATAGTAGTCTTGCACTGGGTTTACAGCTCCTTTTTTGCCTTGATAACTTGGACAGCATTTTAAGTCAGTAAAATATTGAAGAGAGGTTTCTAGTACTTTTAATGCAAGAAACACTCCAAAAGAGTGAGGCCTTTAAACTTAAAAAAGACCAGACTGATTGAAATATAAATAGAATATTTAACTTTTTAAAAAGAGAAATTAAAATTGTCACATGGAAAAGATATAAGAATAATATATAATCAATTCACTGAGTCAGTGAAGGTATGCATTTGCTTCTAGGAGGAATTTCAGTAATGCTTAAAGGCTTTCTGACAAACCCACAAAATCCCCCTGGTCCCATGATAGAAGAAATGTATGTCCTCAAGGTCATCCCTGAAATGTTCTTCTCCCTTTTCATGCTTGGCGGTTCCTATGGGAGAAACAATATCTATCTCTGTTTACAGAAGTGCACTTGACCTTTTTTTTTTTTTTTTTTTTAAGAAACAGCACACAATGGAGGAAACAGAAAGTAAAATAGATTCTACTCACTACTGTGACCATGACATCTCTGTAGTGAGGGGAAAAATGATGACTGCTGGACAGGACTTGCCATTAGCAATGTAGAGGAGGCAATCTCTTCTGAGGGGCCAGTGCTTCCCTATGAGATTTTTTCCTGTCTTTCTGGACTTGTGCCAGTTGTGGAGCTGTCTATCTCTTGGTTTTGCTCTTGTAAGTCAAATCAGTGTTTTTGAAGAGTTATTTTTTGCACCTTTGTCTTGGGCAGAGTCAAAATTTCAGTGGCTCTAGGATTGCTGAGGAACAGCATGATCTTCTGTCATGAGCAACCTCATATGAGCTCATCAGATATTTATAGACATTGTTCTGTTCTCTGCAGCACTACTGAAATGCTGAGTGCATTTGTAGAGTGCTCATTGGGATGACGGAGTTGAACAATCAATTCACAAAGCCTCCTCTTTCCATTTCCCACTTTTCTCCAGTGCCCACTGCTGCTGAGAGATGCAGTGCCCTTAGAAGAAGCAAATTAATTAATAGCAGACAGGTTGGAGGAAAAAATTTCAGCACAGGCCCCGTTTGAGCCCTGCCTGAGGGTTGATGCCCAAGGGACACAAGAGATGGCAGAGAGATTAAGAGACTGAGTCTGCACAGTCAGATGTGTTTCACCTTAATCAGATGTACACCTTTTTCTAGTTTGGTCTGAACACCACAGTGTTTGATCTGCAGGAATGAAATGCTGTTTGGGGAACCTGTGGCTGGGAGCCTAAATGCATTTAAGGGGATAGGAAAACATCATTACATTCATGGACCTCAAAAAAAAAGTTGTGTTTCTATAGCTTTTGATGGGCTCTAAGAATATTTTATCTTTTTGTCTATGGATTTAATGACAGGATTAAGTTCTCAAGACCTGCTTCTCTCACTCTGAGAAAAAAAATAGTTAAAACTAATGGCCAAAAGTGATAGCAAAATATAAATCTCTTTATAAAGGTTAATCTTTACATTGTTTAGATTGATCTAGAACATAAAACTAGAAACAGAAATACAGGAGACTGAATCTTCAGGTTTATATAAAATCTGGTGCGAACTTCTGTATCCAAAAATTAAGACGAAATCTTGAACATCATAACAATGAAAAGTAAAATTTGTAATGGTATTGTTCTGTGTTGTACTTGGAGCATTGAAATTTTACTTAAAGGTAATAATGAAGACATGAAGGCATTACCATGTCACTACATAAAAATAAATACTCTGGGATTGCCTTAAGCTTTGTCAAGATAAATATCAAGTCCGAGCTTTACAAAGTATGTTCAAGTAACTGAGGAAAAAGCATAAATGAACTGGAGAAGTAAAGAAGAGCTAATTCAGAAAGCAATCTGGGGATGCAGTATATAGTAAATCAGTAGTGTTGTGTTAACAAGTGTAAAAAATGTGCTGTATGACAGAACAGCTCATTTCCTCACAGAAGATCTCTTCAGAGATCTCCATTTGTGCTGCACAATATCTCCTTCCATCCGAAAAGTCAGCTTTTAATATTCATATTTCTAAGATATTTTTGTAGGTCTGGTAACAACAGAAGAATTAAAAATGTTTTCTCCTCTCCCCTTAAACATGTAACCTCTGTTTTTTTTCATTCTCCTCTTAAAACCTTTTCAGCAGCTCATCTAAAAATTTGACTGCATGAAAAATTTTAAAGCCAGTGAAAATACATGGTCAGGGTGCCACAAGGGCCAGGTACCAACACGCCACCCTAGACAGGAGCAGGGCAGTAAGGGGACACTGTGTCAGTCCCAGACCCAGGCACTGAGAGTGTCACTGGGATGGGAACCAGTCAAGGTAGTCTGGGATTGGCTCCACAAGGGGCCCTGGCACAGTGGGGCCCACAGCCAGGAAGGTCAGAGTTGGGGGGAGCTGGAAACTGGCCCTGCTCTGGTGTCACTGAGGCAAGAGCTCATGTCCTGAGAGGGGAGAAATGGAATCCTGGACCATGGGCAGGGTTGGAGAACCTTTAAGGTCAAGGACAGTAGGTCCTACAGTGTCCTTATGACCTGTAAGTACACATTCATTGTACAGAAACATTGTAAAGAAGCATGGTGATGTTAGAAATAAATCTTTTTTATAACATTTCAAGTGCATATGAATGTAAGCACTTGTTTTCAGACAATTAGGTCTTCTGTAGGAACATTATTCTTAATAAGAAGCTTCACAGTGGTTTTCAAAAAGCTTCAACTTCCTGTGGAGTATTGTGTTATCCTTCCTAATACCTGTACTAAAATCTCAGAACTATGAAAAGTGATTTGCAATTCATTAGTTTTATCACCTCTTCAAAAAAAAAGTTTTTTTTAGAGATCAAAGAGAGATCTGAAATCCCCAATATCTGATAAAATTAAAACTAATACTATGTTAGAAGATAAGCACTGGCTCCAGCATAGGGCAACCTGTGCACATCATAAGCAGCTGACAGAATCTAAAAGAGGTTGTGATGATAATGAGGTGGCAAGAGAAAACTCACTTAATCCTCTTACTTTAAGGTATCAAGAACTAAAAGCTTTTCTATACTTTTTCCTATTCCTGCTTCTTTGGACTAGTGTTTTGATGTTGAAATGGGTGATATTAAGAAAGGGAAATAAGGACATCATCCTTTAATCTTTCATGGCATGATGCAAAGGAGAAAAAATGTTTGCATGTCAGTATTTCTTTCTGATAGACCAGTATGAAATATAACTTTATATCATATTTTTAATCCAGGTAAGCAATTTACATGATGATACATGACAGAGATCTCCAAAAATAAGGGCATGAAAGGA
Source organism: Chamaea fasciata (assembly GCF_029207755.1). Taxonomy (NCBI): domain Eukaryota; kingdom Metazoa; phylum Chordata; class Aves; order Passeriformes; family Sylviidae; genus Chamaea; species Chamaea fasciata. The sequence continues at coordinate 68,217,057 of NW_027094086.1, read as the reverse complement.
TGCATTCTCACCCAGAAAACTCAAGATATATTGGATGTTAACTGCAAGGTGGAGGGCTTGACGAAATGATTTTCTGTAAATCAGTGAAATGGTAAGATGCCGTAAGAAACTTGAAGAGCATGAACATTATTTGGTGCATGAAAGGCTTATAAGACTTCATTGACTAAACATCAACATCAGGATCAAGGCTTCAGCAAACTCCATCATCAGCAGTATTGCAGGTCTCCAGAATCCTTTAGCAACTGAAAATGGTCTCTAATTAGTGAATAAATAGCAACTATTAATATGAAACAGAAAGTATACCAACAAAATTAAGGGTAACCTCTTATGGTTTTTTTCTCCCTAGTGTAAATTCTCCCAATACTTTTTTCTAAGTAGATAATGCCTGCGGGAGGACAAATATATATATATATATATACATATATATATATACACATATACATACATACATATATATATGTATACGTATATGTATACGTATATGTATACGTATATGTATACGTATATGTATATGTATATGTATATGTATATGTATATGTATATGTATATGTATATGTATATGTATATGTATATGTATATGTATATGTATATGTATGTGTATATATATATATATGTATATATATGTATATATATATAAATATATATATATGCGCACTGAGGTACATGGGCAGGACGAGATACACATGCTTCTCATACTGAGATGGTGACACATGCCCAGAGCTGTGTGCAGATAGAGTATTCATAGCAACAAAACCTTTGTTCCTGTAGGCAGAGTTTATTCTTGTTGTTCTGACCATCTGAGGTTCTGATAGGAAAGAAATTGAAAGTCAGAGAAGGCACTAGAAGATGTCCTGAAATCACATCACTAATGCTGTCTAACATACAGGGAAATCTTTATTGGCATGATTATGATTATCTTCTGAAATCTGTAAATGGTCAAAAAATGAACGCTGCACACTTTCCTATTGGAAAGAAAGTCTATGAAAAAGGCAACATATTTCATTTGGGTTTCTTAGCTGATTGGAACTTTCACACATTTAGACAACACGTTCAGGAGATATAGAAACTATATTTTGTGGAGGGATGAAAAAGTTGTTTTTTTCCGAAAGAAGTCCCATGACTACATAACTGGCACCTCTGAAGAAGCATCAAATACATTTTATGGCTCACAATAAAGTCAGAAATGAGGAACAGTAAAGGCACTCTCAGAGGAAGTCCAGCATTGGAACCTTCATGTGGTATAGATAGAGAAATTTATTAATGGAGGTTAAAGTTGCCACACAGCATGCACAGACCACAGTAAAAGGTTACATGTGAAGGAGGATTAGGCACTGAAGTACTCAGGGGTTTTTTAGTTATTGCAAGCTGTTCTGGTATTTACTATTTGCCTAAACATATGTGTAAGGACACATTGTGCCCACTCACAGCATGTTCTGCTATTTTCTCTTTACCTAAGGCATCAATCGACTTTGAAGCTTTTTCGTTTGTCATAATACAAACACACTTTCCAAGTTTATATGACATCTGTGTTCCAGTAAAAAACTACATGAGTTTTTATTTGGACATATATTTTGTATCCATGCACATACACACATAGGGACCACGTTGATGATCAGAGAGGGCTGGAGCACCTCTCTTATGAAAGCAGGCTGAGAGAACTTGGGATTATTCAGCCTGGAGAAGAGAAGGCTCAAGGAAGGCACTATAGGAGTCTTCCAGTATTTGAAGAGGGGCCTACAAGAGAGCTGGAGAAGGATTTTTTGCAAGGGCATGTAGTGATAGAACAGGGGGCAGTAGTTTTAAAACGAACATGTGTAGGCTTAGATGAGATATCAGAAAAAAATGTTTTATTGTGCAGGTGGTTGGCCACTGAAACATTTTGTCCAAAGAAGCTGTGAATGTCCTACCCCTGGAAGTGTTCAAGGCCAAGTTGGATGGGACTTCAAGCAAGCAGGTCTAGTGAAAGGTGTCCAAGCCTATTCTGGGGAGTAGGAATTAGACTGTAAGGTCTCTTCCAACCAAATCATTCTATGATTCTATGATTCCATGATCTTCATAAAGTGAAGCAATCTGTTGAGAAGTACTTCTCAGAGTTCAAACATCAAGAAAAAAACAAAACAAACAAAAAACAAAAACAAAACAAACAAAAAAACCACACCCCCCCAAAAAAACCCCTACAAAACAACAAAAACAAACAAAAAAAACCCCCCTGCTGCCATAAAATCATTTTACATTTAAAGTCAAGGCCAAAAAATCCCAACAGCCAAAATTCTTCTACCTCAAAATAAAAGAATGCCAGAATATTTGGGTTATAACTGTCTTCAGCATTGGAAATTAAGGACATTTCCTGCAAGGTATTTGGGGTGCTCATATAGCCGTGCCACATTATTTCCTTACTCACTTAGCCTTTTAGGCTTCATAAACCCTCATCTTGAATGTCCAAATTGGGATCTCTCATGCTTGTAAAGTTAAAGATATTTTCTTCTGTTTCTATTCTTTCATACATTTACATAATTACATCCAGTGAGGGTGCATTTACTTCACGAAATGGACAGAGTGGCTCAGGGTACATGGTCTAGTGCTCTCCTCTTAGAGAAATGAAATGGTTATCAAAACCAAAAATGTTTGTTTCCTTGAGTAAAAAAAAAACCCTTTCCCATAATGGAGTGATCAACTATTGACAAATATGAGCTTAATTTCCTGCAGAAAGAGGAACATTTCCCTGTTCCTTCATTGCCATTTCAAAGTCAAAATAAACTTTATACCAATCAGACTTCGTTTAGAACTACAAGGACATACTCCTGAATTAGAGTCACTATTGGTTTTCCAGGGGTCCCTTGAGACCATCAAATTCTCCCAAAATATGGCAAAGTTGGATTTACCAGTTCTACCTGGGCTGAAACGCAAACACATTAGCCTTTCCCTACAATATATTTTTGAACGAATTGCTGATGTGGAAAGAATCTCTCTTGGAAAATGAGTAGGTCCCTTCAGTACACCATGTGTGCCTTCTCACGGAATTGGGGTGGAAATGAAAAGCAAACCAGCCTGGTGGTCCAATCATGTTAGTAGACCTAAACCTCCTGCTTGAACTTGCCATGCTGCAGTTTTTTGATGCTGCCTCTCCCAGTTTTCACTGCTGAATTACTGTCTAGCCTGAACATTTGACAATACTTTTAACCTGATCAAGTTTATCTAATTAGATACATACTTTTCACAGCCTCTTCTGAATACTTCCTTGATAACTTACTAAATATGTTTTTTTTAAACTGCATTAATGTTGTCTTTTTTAGACAGATGCCTTTTATTGGTAGCTCTGCACTCACACTTCAGAGTCAAGAATGTGGCCAAAAAAAAGCTCTGAATAATCTTAATCTTTAAAATTATATTATCACATCAAATAATTTTCTGTGGTGGATACAGAATTTGGACTGGGCTTTTTCGCCAAACAGTAGAGCCTTTCAACAGCTGCCCAGAATTTGTCTTATTTAGCTATGAAAGGAGGATAAGCTGTCATCTTTGGAAGGAATCTGAGGGAAACGAGAGATTTTTGGGTTTTTTTCGAAGTGGACATACCTTGACAAGTTCTTTATTTTTCTTGTCTGATGAGTTATATATTTTTTTCCCAACTTGAACAGTTCTCATATATATCACATTCCTCACTGCATTCTTACAATTACTCTGGACTTGGCCAATTTATTGTCTCAGCATTCACTGCAGAGCATTCCTCACAGAATAGATAAATGTTCATGAAATGGAGGTAATAAAAATGGAGCCATTTGTACAAAACTAACAATTGTCAGTGTTTCATGTTTTTTGTGCTTGTAATTGTTTTATAGATCTAATTTTCATTTTTTTTATTACACATTCTGCTCTACATTTGGATCTTGGCAAGTTGAGAGAATTAAGGCAATATTTCTCAAAAGTGTAAAATCTTTCATTTCAGAAATAATATTATAAGTACTACCACTATATTATGTAGTTCCCAGCAGATGATTTTACAGGATGAGTCTCTTTTGTAGAAACAACTCAAAATATCAATTGGTAGTTTACTCCTATTCTTACCTCGTACAAGGTGACTTCCATTAGGAAAATAGAAAAGTACATTTTTATGACTATGGCATTGTAATTCTGGTACAGGTTTTCACTTAACTTCAAGAAAATATAATTATATTTGCTGATATAATAATCAGCACCAGATGTGTCAAATGTCTTTGATTAGAGAATGAAAGCTATAATCCCTGTTGTTTTCTGAGAGTTTATATTAGACTGCAATAACAACAGTTTAAGGTGTAACATCACCCATTGCACCAGTTTTTCTGAAGCTAAATTATACCTTGACTCTAATGAGACTGTGAATACAAATACAGGTACCTGCTGCTGCAAAGCAAACCTTGAGGGCCTTAACTTTGTTAAGCTAACAAATAAGAAGAATATTCAGTATGGGTCAAATGCACAAGTTATTTTCTGAAGCTTTCTTAACACAGCAGAATTTATTAGGAAAAATCTAGCCAAAAGATTTGTCTGTGTCTAGAGCTGCATTGTTAATGACAGATATTGAATACACATATTCATCCTCTACTGTTTATATAGTGCAGGACTTTTTTCTTTCGATTTTTTCTTTCACTTCTCTCAAAATTCAAGTGTTTCACCATATTACAAGTTTCTCTAAAAAGAAAAAAAATTGTTCTTCCAGATGGTCTTTCTTTCATTCTCCCTTCTTTTCAAAAGGCATAAGGAAAAGAAAAACCAAACCTAAGTTATTTTAAAGATTTCCCCTTTTTATCAGAAATATATTTTGCACTTATTTGGGTATTTAGGTCTTAAGTATAGAATGAAACCCAAAAACCTAGTGAAGTTTAAAGAATCACACTGATTGTTGGAGCTGAGCATTTTTGTCACACATTTATTATGCTCCCTTCTTTTGTCATCTTTTTGTTTACATGATAAATGCATTAATCAGACTTTGCATGGATTTCATAAGCATTGCTGCATTTCATGTCCTATTAATAGATGGCATATTTCCCATGCAAAATATTGGTTATGAAAAAATCTTAGAGCTGAAAATGTTGTTTCATCCAAGGTTAAATTAAGTCTTGATTGTGTATTGGGTTTGCATGGCCTGGGGTTTTGTAGAGGGGGCTACAGGGGTGGCTTCTGTGAGAAGCTGCCAGAACTTCTGCCCCCTAGTCTGACAGAGCCAATCTGTGGCAGGACCAAAGATGGACCGTGGTCAAGGCAGGGTCAGTTAGAAATGGTGGCAACGCCTCTGTGATGAGAGATTTAAGAAGAAAGAAATAACAAAGTTTTTGTGGGGTTGTAATTGCAGCCAGAGGAGAGTGGGGTGAGAACAGCTGAGAGGAACAACTCTGCAGACACCAAGATCAGTGGAGAAGGAGGGGAGGAGGTGCTGTAGGCACCTGAGCTGGAATTCCACTCTAGCCCACGATGAAGACCATGGTGAGGCAGCTGTGCCCCTGCAGCCCTTGGACATCAACGGGGATGCAGAAATCCACCCACAGCCCATAGAGGACATCCATCCTGGAGCCTGAGATGAGGCTGTGGCCCTGTGGGAGATCCTCGGAGAGAGAGCCATCCGCTGTAACAGCTGGTCTTTGAAGGACTGCACCCCATGGAAGAGTGACCCACACTTCTGCAGATAGTGAGGGACTGCTGCCCATGGGGTAGACTTATGTAGGAGAAGTTCATGGAGAGCTGTTGCCCATGGAAGACCCTGTGGTGGAGCAGGGGAATGACTCTTCTCCTTAAACAGTGAGGGAAGCAACCTGGGGTGAACTGACCATAACCTCCTTCCTTGTCTTCCTGCACTGCTGGGGGAGGAAGTAGAGCTGGGAAGAAGGGAGGGTCGTTTCAAAGCTTGAAAACGCAATGTCTAAATTACAGCTGCTGTCCAAAGCCTTCTCTGTTTCTTTCTGGCCTGATCCTGGCCATGGACACCACATCCTTACGAGGAAGCACAAACACAAAAGATATATCTTTATTTAATATAGTGAAATAGCTCTAATGTTTCTGATGTTTTATCAATAAACACTGGAACCAGTCTGACTAAATGTAAGTGTGTCCAAATGCTTTCTGTGTAAGTTGAAAGATTATATCACTGTCACTGTCAGGGGAAAAAAAATCTTGACTCACATATTTTATTCTGTACTGACTGTGAAGTTTATGGATGAAACGTACGATATTGTTCTGAATTCAGACAATCCTAGAAGCTTAACATACCACTAAATAAACTACTGTCAACGAATAATTATGAAAGTAGCCACAGGAAAGTGTCTGAGATCAATTGCCTCTATATTTATTAACTCAGTAGAAATTGATGATGCATGTCTTAGGTATCTCCCAGATAGCTACGTAGTCAAGACACTCTTGTAAAAGACCACGTCTAATCCATACCTTTCTGATTTGAACATTTTCTCATGGTAGAGCTCCCATTGCTCTTCAGTACCTTTTTTATTGCTTTGCTGAGACAGAAAGCATTTATTGAAATGAATTTGCAGGCTGCAGCATCTGCAAATCAGGCCTTATGATGTATTGAAAAACATGAAGACCATCCAAAAAGACAGCTCATGAGAGGATTTAAAATGGTTTGGGGTTTTTTTGTTTTTTGTTTTTTTGTCAGAAAAAAAGATTGATAAACCCCATATTTTGGTAAGGTGAAGTTTGCAAAAATACTTTCAAAGAGAAATATTTTTTAAAATATTTATTCAAAAAAATTCAAACATTTTCTTTACTTTTTCTTTACAGCACAAAAAAAATATGTCAAAATTACAGATTTTTCTCGTAATTGGTACATGATATTACTGTAACAAAATTATGATCTTATTAAATGTTTCAATTACATTATTAAATGTTATTAAATTAAATTATGATCTTATTAAATGTTTCAATTACATATTTTGAATACAACTATGTAATATGCCAACATTTCTAAAAATGTCTATATAATTACTACATGGTCTAAAGAAGGCCAAATGAAAGTGACATTTGAGTCAACAGAGCAGAACAGTTAACTAATCTATCTGGGAAAATTTGCAGTGGAATAAAATTCTACTATGCTGCAAAATTATTAGATTTCTGGAGATATTTTTTCTCACATTTCTGAAAATTTGGTAAACCAACATTAAGAAATTCCCCTTTAAGTTCTATGCATTGTAGTTTTTCTTTTCTCCTGTTACATGGCTAATGGTTCAGTTATTTTCTCAAGCACTTCTTTTTCATTGTGATACTGGAGAAGTAAACAATTAGCAGCAGTGCTCTCCAGTGTGTTTCATGATATTCTCATTGTCGGTGTCCTGAATTGATTCAGGTGTTAAATTATTGCTTTGAATAAATACTTTCAGAGATCTTATCTCAGCTTTATTTATTCATTTATTTAAAGTCTAAAACTTTCTTTTAAAAGGTATCTAAGCAATATCTATGAAACCAGCTTAAAAAGAAACTATTCCAAGGTCATTTAATTAATTAGAAAATCTTGAAGTAATCCATCTAATTGATTTAAGTGCAAACACGTAAATTTCAAAATGAAGCTAAGTAAGTCTTAAGAGCTGATGGTCCCTTGGTAATGCAAAAAAGAGACAGCACAATTTCATGGGAACTACTCAATTATGCTATTGGGAACACGTTTTGAGTGATATTCACAGAGAAAATAAAGAATCTTTATTGCTCTCTGCTGCAAAACTACAACTGTCTTTTCCAAATGTGGAGGGTTTCTTTGAAAACAATCTGACAGTCTGGACAATCTTTAAATTTTATTTAAAAATTAAGTTTAATAACTTTTTAATTATCAAATTTTATTTATGTTAACATATTCTTTATTATTATGTACTTTTTACCATAATAACACATTATATCAATAGCATTATAATATTATTGCTATATTTAATATTTAATGCTATTATGTTATAATATATTGTTGTGTTATATTACATTATAAATATTATATAGTAACAATACTAATAATATTAATCTATGATGAAAGAATAATTTTTATTATTAAAAGCATAAAGTTTGAGGAACCATTTTTAATGTGGTTTTTTTCTTTTTTCCCCTCCTCTTCTTTCACTCCACACTGCAATTTTTCATATCAAAATAAGACCATTCTCAAATACAGTTGCAGTTATTGATACCTCTTGTCATCTTAGTCCTTTTGAGTTCACAAATTTTCCATTCACTTCTAGAAATACGACAATTAAAGATATGATTAGATTCCAATTTCCTTAGGGTGTGTCTTTCTTTTCCCATATATTAAGAATCATTCATTTTTAGGTCTTAATATCTCTTGAAACAATTAACATGCATCTGAAAAGCAGTCTAATAGTAGCTGCCATAGATTTTATTGCTTTGTCTCCCTTCTCAGTATCATTGTCTATCTCCTTTTCCAAAATGGGGGAGTAAAAGGAACAACTTACATGACCCTAATATCATGGCTTCATTTTGCCTTAGGTTGTAGCACTAGAATACGGAAAATACTAAGTGATTTCAATTAAAGTAGAATAAAATCCAAAGTTTTGTCAAAACTCTAATTTTAATATTGAACTGAAGCTCAATGTGCTGAAATAAGATAATAATTTTAAAAAAACAGTTCACTTCTGGCCAGTACCACAGAAAATGGTTAACAGTTCTTCAAGAAACTATCCAAAATGGAGTAAGCCCTCCACAAATAAGACAACTGTTCTTTGACATCTTGAAGACAAATGGAGAAATTACTTGATAGAGTGGAAGAGACTGGTAGTAGAACAAGATTACAAATCCTCCCATCAAGGAAATGCAAACATTGGAATAAAAAATTTGGATCTGCAATGTTCGAGAAACACCAAATTAGGAAATATTGCCATGTGAAGATCTTAATCCAAAGACGTATATAACACAGTTTTAATCAGTACTAAACCTTTCCATGAAAGTCAAAAAAGAATCTGTCTCCATCATTTAGAATTGCATTTCTGATACAAACTGACTCATGGGCAAATATAGATTGTTATTGTGCAATCTGAGAGGGTATATTGTTTTGCTCTATGCAAAGGTACAGAAAACCTACCCTGACCCCATCTTAAAAAATGTCTGGATAGGATGTAAAGTCAGCTATACACTGAGCATCATAAATCATATACAAATTTTTGGCACATTGAAGTTTAAATTGTTTTCATCTAACTGTAGGCATTTAATTGAGATGCCTGGTTTCCACAGGATCTCTCTAGAGTCGGAGGAGAGAAGAAAGCATGTCCTCCAGGTAATCCAGGCCATCACTCTCATAATGTGGAAGTGTACTGATTAGAGGGACGGCTTAGGGTTATGAGGATCCTCTATGAAGTACTTCATACTTGAGGTTAGATTGTCTATATCCGAGGGTAATGTTTTAAACAGAATTTTTACAAAGCCTGAAGCAGCTTGGTCAGATTTAATTCACTGAGCAACTCATATAACATACACTGTGTATTTAAGAAATGTGCAACATTTATGCTGTCCTTTTGACTAGAATTAGAATATTCTGATGATTCATAACTTATTTTCACAGATCTACTCTCCCTGCACTGGCAAGTCATAATGCTCAAGGGGTTCTGGCAATACACCAAGAATTCTTACCTTTCTGCAGTAAAGTCTCCCTGGTTTACATGATGGATTCTGTCCATTGCAATTCCTGTGTCTAGTCATCCATCTTTTCAGTCCTAGATGTCCCCTGCCTGAGCACCAGAAGGCAGAAATAATTCAACTTCTCTTTCAAGAAAACCTCTGGCTTTTGCCCTCATATACAACCTTGTTTTTTGACTTGACTTGCAACCTCTCACAGATGAACATGATTACAGTTCTCTTAAACCACAAAAATTAAGACAGATGTAATGATGAAAATCTGTCAGAAGAATTATCCTTACATATGTTTTCCATCTGTTGATAGCTACTCCAGATGCTTTTGATCAAGTACCAAGACACATATGAGCTTGCTTTTTACAAGAAAGTAAAGTCAGAATTAGTATGCAAATACCACTAAGAAGAAAGATACTTGTTCAATTTTTTTTTTTTTTTTTAACAACACACTTAAGAGGCTGCAATGTGGTATAAAATGAGGAGCTTGGGAAGTTAGCATGCACATCCACCTGACTGTATACCTATACTGAGCAAAGGGTGCTGCAGCTTGGCCAGTTCTGCCACACAATAAGTGCAGGTGATTGGATGACAAACATCTCCATTTCAGTGCATAATTTCTCTATCCTACAGCCATTAGAAAATTCCTTTTTCTGCTTTCATCACCATCCATTTCTGAAAGGTAGTATCAGTATCACAATAATTTCCTGACTCACAGGACAATATTTCCTAACTACCTGTATCCTCATTAAAGTCTTTCTGTATTGACATATTTGTAACTTTTGATGTTCCCTTTTTCAGAACAATGGCAAAAATTAATAGAAAAATCCCACATGTTTAGATTTCAAAGATGATGTAAGTTGGATCTTGATATCAGTCAATAGGAGAATGCTGGCCCATGAATCCTTGTAAAGATTATAATATAAATAGAAATTAAATAATTCCTCCTATCAAAATAATTATCATGTCTTCCATAATTACAGCTTGCCAAGCATCAGATGTCATAATAAAAGCTAATCATAATGTCCATGCATCCATCCATCCATCCACATCCTTCTATTTTCTATTTATTGTGTGTTTCCAGTAGATACTGTGAAAATAATTATTCTCACTTAGCTTCTGCCCTGAATCAAATACTTTTGAAACAACAACAAAAAAGAATATTTTTATGCATCACAATGAATATCTCCAAGAAAAAAAATATATATATAGAAGCAAAAACAACAAAAGGATCCAAAAAGTAATTTGTAGCTTTGTTTGTTTGTTTATTTGTGAGTTTTGGGGTGGTGTGGTGTGGTTTTGGGTTAGGGTTTTTTTGTGCCAGTATATTTAGGACTCGGTCACTGGAGCATCTTTACAAGGTTGCCCGTGGTGATATGTAAATCAGGGAGAAGCGTAAATGTACTAATAAACCACAAGCCTTCATTGCAGTTTTGTTGCATTTCACTGGAGCATGGTGAGAGTTTCATAGATGGTCTGGTTATTCTCAGAGAAAGAGGTCTAAGAGGGGTAGCACAGTTCCCAGAATTCCCTCTTCAGTCCAAGGGATGACCGGCCCCAGTGTAGATACACATGGAGTAGTTTCTGCCAAATCCTCACATTTCCAGTTGTGTACACACCGCAGGAGAGAACTCAGCACCCTCTATAAACCTGCTCCACAGGTGCACAGCCAGACTATTTCCATGGCTATACTGTTGTTCAGTGTCACAGACAGGGGATTCAAATTTCCATCAATAAATGCAACCTCTGGTTGTTCCACTACCTGCGGTGTAAAAAACCCCTGAAGTCATGGATCCCAGGCTGCAGTCTACCAACCACCTGTGGTTTACAAATACAAATTAAAGAATGTAGACAAAAAGCCCCACAGTCTTTCAAGCCTGTACTCAGATGAGACATAAATAGGCCCCCTCAAATACCAGAGGAAATATATCTAGCTGTGCTCTTCTTGCTTGCAAGAAAATAGCTGTGTAACTCATTGTTTAATCCTGGGGAAGTTAATTAATCCTACTGTACATCTACTTTCCCATCTGCTAAATGCATTGCAATGACAAGGATTATGTATATCAGAAAAAAATGCTGTAAACTAGCATTCATTAATGTTACAAAATAGTTTGAGATTATTTGATAAAAGGTGTTAATATTTTGCTGGTTTTCTGCTTTAGATTATATTAAAACTGTAATAATTTATAATTGAAATTAAAAAATATGGACAAAACTTAAATGCATGAAAATATAAACGTGGAATATTAATAAACAGCTATAAAAATGTCATTTAGAAGAACTCATTGAGTCATGAAAAGGTGCAATATGCTTGTAAAAATATTTTTATAACAGCAGGAACCTCATTTGCTGCATTTCCACAGCAAGACTTGTTGGTGTCTAGCTAGGAAAAAACCTTTTCCTTAAAAAAATTCCTGTTAGAAATAAAAAGACCTCAGATGAGCATTTGAGAGGAAAACAAAAGTGCAACATCTGTATAATGTGAAACTGCATCTAAAATTAGATAAAAAAAACAATCCCTTGCAAAAGTATTAACAAAACAACATGCTGTTAAAACAGGTTTATGATACAACCCGAATGTTTTTTTTTAAATATATTTAAAAGTTTTCAGCTGGTGGAAGACTCTGTAAAACTCTTATCCACTTGGCCTGAGCAAAAATTTGATTCTAATTTTGTTCTGGGATTTAGGAATAAGTCAGTTCCTGATATTTGAATACAAAACGCAGAGATGGAAAATTTATCAGAAATTTAAGGTAAATACTTCAACATTTTTGAAAAATTAGCTTTGAACAACAAATACTTTAGACTTAGTAATTACCATTGTATGATTTACAGGATAAAATTCTCCATTGTTTCTAAACTTATCACTAAGATCTTATAACCTTTTAAAAGATTTCTTTAAAATTGAAATTTTAAAGAAATCCAATTCAGACATAAAAATATACAGAACAACTAAGCTTTTTTGAGAGATCAGAAGTTGTTAATATTCAATAAACTTCTCAAGAGACACTTTTTTAGGATTAATACAAGAAGCATATTTTCATCCAGAGATATACTGTGATTCTGTATATGTATTCCAGATTGATAAACATGTTTGTAATTATGATCATGAGTAAAACAATACTACAGCTGAGATTCAGTTTCTGACTATAAGTGGAAAAACGACTGTATATGGGAGCTGGATAATTTAACCTCGATATTTTAAGTGGCCCCCATATGATTGGGTTCAGCTATCAATAATAAATCTCTGGTTATGCAGCAAAGGAACAGATTCTCCCTCCCCTTCTTTCCATGAACTATTTTATAAATTCTGAAAACTAATTATCAACAATTGCATATTAACACAGAAAAAAAGGATATGCCAATAATTTACCTAAAATATTCACAGAAAAAAATTAAATACTCACTCTTTTGAAAATTAAAAAAAAAGCTAGTGTTTCTTGGTATCTGAAAAGGAAAACCAGCAGTAACTATATCCCAAATTAGCACTGTGAATTACTGCCTTTCACATGAGTAAAATCTACATTTACAGATTTAAATTTACACCTGTAGGAAGTTTCAGTCAATGTAAAATCTGATGAAAAAGCCACTGGTAGCATGTCATCTTTAAGCCAGCTGGTATGAATAACCACTGAAGTGGTGGTGTGTTTGTTCAACTAAAATCTATCTAAATCTACTGCAAACTAAATCACTAGTCAGGAAATTAATAAAATTGCTGGTTTCTAGAAGAGATGAACATAAACAAACCTTTCAGTGAATATTGAGCCTAAGATAACCAAGCAGGAATATCTTAAATATTGCATTACATCTGGCCTCTACTTCAGGCTTCAACTGTGAGAGCTGAGTATATGATTTACATATCCACAAAGAAATGGTGATTCCTATGATTGCTACTGACTATTCAGAGGTGCTTAATCTACTAAGAGATCTGTATTTACTAAATCACAGAAGATGAGAAAGCCATAGTGAAGATATAAAAAGGCTCTCACGTTTAATGATGAATGTTTTGGATAAGATTGTCGATTACTATTCAAAATAAGGGAGGTTTTACTGCAGTGATGAGACCAAAAATAAGATTCTTTAGCAGGAAAGGCTTTTGGGAAATACCTTAACAGTCTTATTGGCAGATTTGATTCAAACTGGCAAATTAAGACACAAGCAAATAATTTCAATTTATATCAAACCTCAACCTTAAGTATTGCTGAGTTAAATAATTATCTCTATACAGAATTACTTGGTTTTTATGGTTTTTAACACGTTTTGTAGCAGCATAGATGTAGTTATACATCTATATTAATATATTCTATGATATTCCTCAGGAACCCATATTGGCTATTATTTCATGTGCCAGCATTGGAAAAAAGTTCCCTCATTCTTTTCAAGTGATAGATTTTTGAGATTAAGTTTAAACATTTAACCCTCATTTTATTGATCTCGAGTTTGTGGCAGTCAATATATTTCCTGAAAAATAATACTCATACTTTCAAAATGTAATACAGTTTATTGTTAGTTTACCAGACACTGATAAAAAGTGTAAATAAAAGTACAGCTCTATGAATTGCACAGAGTAGTCTGAGAAGATGTTTTGGCATATTTCCTCTTTACTGACCATTGCTACTGTCTTTGTAATACAGCTGGATAGGGGGAAAGATGCAGGAAACTTACACAATATTACAAGTCAGTTCACATACCATGATCCTTATTTTTTCATTACTTTTGAATATCTACTCATTTATCTAAAAATAAAAGTCTAGTTGCAATGAAGTACACTAAAAAATGTCTTCTTATTTTTGTCATCTTTTTTCATTCAAGTACAAAAATGTGAAAATGGGCTAGGTTCTCCCACCACACTGGTCAGCTCAAGATCTTTCCAAACCCAAAATTAAATGCAGTTCACTTCTCTGCAGGAGACTGATTGACCTATTGTGACATCTTATTTTATCACACATCTACATTGTGGAATGTACTAATCCAAGTTCAAGATTCTTTATCACCTTCAAAACTCTCCATCTGACAGGAAGATGTATAGAGGCAAGCACTGGGTAGCTAAGGTAAAATATGAAGATATTGATTTTTTAGGTTGTAGCAGATGAAGTAACCTGTAAAAACCAAAAGTCATCAGGAGTGAAAAAGGTTCAGGTCAAGTGTCCTCATGTCTTCAATCTGAGTTGTTATTTTTTGGTGATAGAGGAAAACATTTTTATTTCTTCAAAAGGTTGTATATTTATTGCCTTTCTTTAAAAGCAGTGGTGCTAGTGGTTGATAATATATCTTTTTCTGGACTGTAGCAAACATGTACCAAAAGATCCACTAAATATAGAACTAAAGTTGACTGTTTCTATATAAGGAGAGGAAACTTCCTGGCACTTTTGTGTTTTTGAGGAAAATGGTACACACATGTTCAACACAAAATCCAATTTGTTATTAAAAAAGTGGTCCTTGAGAAAAATCCTTATGTCTGGTGTTTCTGATATTCCTTAGGTATGGTCACTCCTCCCTTATTCTTTCCAAAGCAGAGGGAAAAATGAATTCTCAGTAAACACAAGGACAATGATACTTTGACATTGTTCTTGCTCTTTCATAAAGAATGTTTTCTGTTGACTTGCAGCAGCAGGGAAATGGGACCCAGGATGATCTTATTGTGACATGTGGCTTTTAAAGGCCAACCTTGAGCAGAGATGATTTAGAACTATCCAGAAAGTGACTACCATCAGAATGAAAAAAAAATATTTTTCTCCAGTTTTGTGATGAACTTCAAAAACAAGTCTTTGATTAACCCTCCAAATTGACATATCTCTGCTCAATAATTTTGACAGTAATAACATAGATGAAATTTTGATGCATATAATACCTGGTAATATTTTGATGCCCTCATTGCTTTTTATAGTTATGGGATTCCAAACTAATTTGCAAGGGAAACAAAGGATATTTCTTTTACAAAAACTTAGGTTGTTTTCAAGGTTTTGTTGAAATCTTGTTGCAATTTTCAAATCTGGGAACGAATAACACATAAATATCTCTGAAGTCAGCAGATCAGTCCTTCAGAGATGCATTTTATATTATATGACTGTAGGAAGTAATTCTGAGGAAGAAATAGGGAGGGTAAAAAAAGTTTATAATTGTTCTCAGATTGAAATGAAAGAAAAGAGGTAGTAGTTGTTCTAGCTGCAAAAATGAAAACAAAAAAGAAGTTGGAGTTTGACTGATGGTCAAGAATTCTGTATCATGCAGAAGAATCTAAGATCAGGAGGAGGTAAAGTTAAGCAAATGATGCGTAAGGGTGGCAGAAGTGAGGATGAGGCACATGGATTCAATGAACTGACACGCAATCTAAAAACATGCTGAGAAGCAAGAATAATCAGTAAAATAATCTCGTAATAAAACCCCAGACTCAATAGGGTCAAATATCCATCCTCATCTAGATATTGTTACTGATTTTCTCTAAGAAATTATTGGCACTGTTACTGGGCTGGCAGCTGAAATGAACGGACTATTCCAAGAAAAGAGCTATCAGACTGTCAAGCTGCAAACTTGGATGTGATCTTCCTCAGAAAGCAGCATTCTGGTAAGCACAGCAGCAGGCTAAACATGTGAAAAAGGTGTTCAGGTCTAGACCTTGTTCAAAATATCAAATCAGTCTTCATTTAAATACACAGCCTATATTCCTTCTCTATTTCCTCTCCTTCCAGCTCTGCCTATCAGAGATTCCTTCCTCTGTTGCTGGGATTTCTGTAGTGTCCTCTTTCATGTGAGCCTTGTAATTTTGGAGGAAATAAATGGTCCTCATAGTAAAAGTAAGGCATTATTTGGGACTCTTTTACCATTTTATCAGGAAAATGTGAAGACCCATAAAGGGCTAAAATGCAATTTCAAGTATGACATTTGTACACATTTTTGGATAGCTTCTTTTTCCTGTTCAATCCAGTATTTTTGATAGACCTGTAATACATCACAGAATGAAGATGGAGAAGAAAATAGTTCATACATTCAGAAAATCTGTTTGAAATATTTTGGAGTTTCTTGTTATATTTTACTTAGCAATTACCTAGTACCATGTAGCTCTTCTCTTTTTACTGTTGACTGGCTACATTGGGTTTGTGAGTGTGAACTCTACTGTGAACTGTAAAAAAGAACCCTCCAGACGATTGCACATATTTAAAAACAAACACAACATGCATTAAGCAAAGCATAAAAAGTGCTGTGGCAATCCAGTAGCGTCTAGGGAATGGGGCAATATAGGCATCCAGTCCTGAATGTGAGAATTAGAGCCGCTGTGTGTTTTTCAGATATAGCTGAACATGCGGAAGTACAACAGTCAGCTGGAGTTAAATAAAAAGGAAGAGTGCAAACTAGGTGATGAGGAATAAGGCAGCTGTTCTTAGGTGAACACACAAGTGATGGAAATCTTCCAGTCAGGAAGTTTTCTGACACAAAATTGTTAAATAGAGGATTGCTATCTGAGCGGTATAAGCCCTATGATGAGACAATCCAAGCCATATTTAAAGAAAAGTCAAGAATATCTACATTAAGAATGCATGAAGATATTTTGTATATGAAAATGAGAGATGCCTTACGGTGGACACTAAAACTGGAAGAGCACAGCTTATAAGAAAATTTTGCAAAATACTCCTTTTCTATTCCTTTTCTCTTTTCTCATGTGGACCCAATTCTGCAATTAAGTAATAAAAATAAAGTATATTTCCCCTAGACTGCTGCACAAAAATCAGTCAATATGAAAATCAGAGAGCTGTTTCGGAATAATGGGAGGGGACTTCAGCTGATGTTGCTCTTGCTTGTATTTTCATCAGCTGCACAGAATAAGGAGAAAAGATTAAGCTGTTGCCTGAATTCTGTTTACCTCAATATAGACTTAATAATTTATGTATCAATTTTGGCCTAATTTTTTTTGTCTTTAAAAGATATTAGAATACATAAAAATATTTTCTAATTGAAAATTTTTCAGCTCATAAGAATGGCAAGCCATGCTTTGATATATGTGTGATTTCTTTGAAAATCCTTTTGTCTTTTGTGGGTTGAGGCAAGAAAGCATTTGGAAAAACAGTATCTGAGAGAAAGAGTGGGTCAAAAAACACCGAAGAGATCAAATATTCACTAATAATAAAAGAATTTCAACACATTCAGTGGAAATAAGGAGTTATTTATAACGCCTTATGAAATGTTAACTTATGAAAGGTAAGAAACTTCACCTCAAAATAAATTTTACCATCAGTTACAAAAAACTGTTGTCAATTTAAGGGTACCAAATGGGATTGTCTGTTTAGGAACAATCTATATGGAGTATAACTGGTAATTTGAGTGGAAGATGGATTTTCAGACTGGTTTTGTTTTGAATCATACCATCCTCCTCTTTCCCACCCTCCTACCCTAAATTTTTATACTTTCTTTTTAGTAAATATTGATAAGTCAGTGTTTCCCTATTGCTGACATAAGTTATATAATCCATACACTAAAATACAATTAAAACATCACAATAAAAGAAGTAGCATTTTAAAAATAAAATTTCTGTTAAATTCTTACAGTAGAATTCTCTTTGTACTTCAGCGATCTTACTTTAAAACCTGTGCAGTTGCATTAAATTCTGCTTTTATGGAGGAACATTAATTTGAAGTGTATTTCTCCTTTGATGTTCATGATACCAAGAGCCCATTTGTTTGAGAGGATTCTTAGATTCATGTTTCCTAGTTCAAATAAAATATCATGTCATTTTAAGTCCCTTAAAATACTGAGCAGAAATATAAGCAGAATTTGCTTGATTCTTTTCCCCCTCACACTGTTTAATATTAACCTGAAATATCTCCCCACAAGCTTAATGTGAATAAATGGATACTGATGGACATTATGAGAGGGTAAGGAAAGACAGATGCACTTATAAAGAAATTAGATATTCATAGTGACATTGCCACAAACCTTATGTTACGCCTAACTGAACTCGTAGCATTCATCAGGATCATCTCATTGATATGTCAGTTGGATGTTTCATGTTCAAACGCACCATGCTACAGGCAATTCTGTAAATCTTGAGCACTTAGCTATAGCTAAAGGAAAACTCTCATATCCTGTACAAAATGACACCAAAGTTGTCACTCTCTAGGCTAACAATGACAGTGGGTATTTAGCTACATGAATTTTTCTGGCTTACCATCTGTCACCATGTTCTGTGCTTTCACTGGCACATAAAAGCGGATTAGTTCACATCAGCAATTACTGCTTTGTAGAACAAATTAAAATACACCAAAAGTTATGCAGTACTTTGATTGCCTCCCTGGAATGCATCCAAATTAAAATATGTTTGCATGAATAAAAATGATGAGAGAAATGTCCAACGGACAACAGAACAATCCCATACTATTTGGTTAAGGTCAGAGGACGTCATCCAATTGGGATGCAAAGCACCTCAAATCCTGTGTTTAGTTTTGGGCCCTGACTATAAGTAGTACATTGAGCTACTGAAGTGAGTCCAGAGAAGGACTGGTGAAAGGTCTGGAGCACAAGTCCTGTGACAAGCAGTTGTGGGGGACTGAAGTTGTTTAGCCTGGAGAAAAAGAGGACCAGTAAGGATCTTATCACTCTCTACAACCGCGTGAAAGGGGTTGTATCCAGGTGGGGATCTACTTCTTTTCCCAGGCAACCAAGACAAAACAAGAGGAAATGGCCTCAATTTGCACCCAGGAAGGTATTCACCATATTTAAGCCCTATGTGTAGTTCAGCTACTTACAGGAGCACAAATATTCCTATGGTTTTAACAATGTTACAATTAATTTTTTTTAAGTGTAATATCTTCTACTGGCCAAGTAGACTCAAAGAACCTAAACCAGATAGTAAAAAAAACACAAGGCCAATAAGGAATTTGTGGTATCTAAATGTTACACTTCTAAAGTAGCTAGCTAAACAGTGTGTTTAAATTATAAATTATTTGTGCATATATTTTTAAATGCAAAGAACATAAGATTTCTATGGAGACAGGCATAATATGATACACATCTAGGTCATCCCCATTTCTGTCATCCCTTCATTTTCATCTAGCATGAATCACCAGTATTAATCTTTTCTTATGTTCTGTTTTATCCCAGCAGCATGAAATAACCACAATAACTGGAGTTGGGCCTGCATTTTAGGAAGCAAGTTGCTGAAAATGCTTTTTGTTTTATCATACAAGTTCATATAATGTAAAATTATTATATCTCAGTCTTCTTTTTTTAAGTCTGTCAAAGATGAAAAAGAAATCAACAAACCACAATAAACTAGAAATTATTTTCACCAGAAATTCGTCTAGAAATAATTTAAGTTCTAGTAGGAAGACAGAGATTTTACAAAGAGTGGAACCTATCTAGAACAGAAAGATTATATATTTATAAAATATATGTGTGTGTGTATTTCTTTCCCTTCCCCAAGGCATTAAGTGTTCGCCATGCAGACACATCCAGATTGTCACCTTTATATTTATGCAAGTTCTGTCACCTCTGTGGTTTGCTTAAGTGTGCCTTTACTGGTTCTATGATGTTCTTGCAATCTCAGCATAGAAGAAATACTTCTATTTCTCATAACCCTCAAGATAAAATATTTTAAGAGCAGGGCTCTCAGCTGCTGTTAGCAGTCAGTGCAGAAAGCAGTACCACACCTCGTCTGCAATTGTAACACAATGATCAAGCATATGTTCCTACAAATATTTAGTATTTTATACCAGACGTCTAAAAAATACTTGATTTAATGTCAAGATGGCTTTTCCTAATTTTCCAGTACTTTGGGGTATAAATTTTGACTGTATGCCAGGTCTTCCCTTTGAACAATGTTATGACAAGGATCTGTGCCAACAACAATCGGGTAAAATGCTATCCATGCAATTTAGGTGTCAGGCATTCTTACTTTTCTGAAACAGCTCAGCTTTAGTATGTATAGCAATTAATCCTTCCTTTCTTTTCCTTTCCTTCATCATTTCTTTTTCTCTGTCTGTGCAGGGGTTTAAATATTCATCTAAGATCAGGAAATTAACCTATTTCATTCCATTCAGCCTTCATATTTGAGTCTCAGTGGTAGAATATATGCAAGATGCAAATATTTTAAAGGCTTCCAGAACATATTAGATTTTTGATTTAGCCACAGTGATCATGATATGGATGAGTATAAGTGAAGCGTGATATAAACAAAAGCATAATGGTTATTTTTATTATGCCAAAATCATCTACTGTTTGACCCTCCTGGCTTTTTTTTTTTTTTGGCTTTATGACATACCACTGGTTCCTATCCACCTCTTGAAATGTCAAAAATGTACTTTAAATTTAAAAAATGCAATTAGCTCTACAATGAAAGTATGGAATATTACTCTCCTATTTGGTCTGTTGTAGTTTGCTGCTAGCTCATTTTAGATTAGTTCTCATTACTAGTTGGGCTGTGAAAAATACTCATTTAGCACCATATGCTCAAGAGGACATAAGTTTTAAGATTAAATTCTGTTGCCTTCTCTTGGCCAGCAGTTCATTATAACAGACCTTGTTTGCATGCATCACCAAGCGCTCTTGCCAGAAAAGGTGCCGTAGCATTTTGTGGTTTATCTGCCAAAAATCCAAAATATGTAATTTCATTTCTCTTCGTTAGCTCCAGGTTCTCAGCATTGATGCAATGATAATAAAGAAAAAATTCTCCGATAGCTTTGCAGGGATCAAAGGCAATAGGGCCTTCAAGCTGCGTAGAAACAGAAAAGAAGCTCCCAGAATAAGTGAAAAGAATCTTGAAGTCACACATTTTCTGCCCCTTTAACCCAATCCAGATCCCTTTGATAAATCAATGTTCTCAAAATTAAATTCTACATGATTCCTAGCCAGCTGTGGTTCATGTACACATATTTGGGGGTATTTTTCAACAGTGAATTACACACTGAGTACATTTAAAATTCCTTTTTTTAAAGATAAGGCCAGTTTTCTTATAGAGTTGGAGAGCTGGATATTTATTTCGTACATTTCAGTGAAGCTGAAGGAGATAAATGAAGTTGTGAAGCAGTAACCATGCTCTGTCCAGGCAATAAATCCTGCTTCTCAGCAGGACAAAACAGCCTCGGGAGAATTTTTCTAATGTGGCCACACTGTTACAAGAACCTGAGCTAGCTTATGAAAGTGTAGTAATGGTGCAGCTTCATGGCATGGCAGCCTTACTGGTGGACTCACAGCCTTTGACTGCAGGCTACTCAGTCCAAAAAAGGACAAACTGATCTTCACTGAGATTTTCTTACACAAGACACTATTATTGTGCCATGTCTTCAAGCTTAGCCATCAAAATAATCATTCCCTTCAGCACTAAGAACCTTATTAGACCTGTCACTTTTAATCATCCTTCCAACCCTGTGCTACTATGACTTATTATCAGAAGCTTCTCAAAGAACCTTTGAGGTGGGTGGGTGTGTGCATCATAATGAAAGGACCTTTATAAATGCCTTCAGTGCATTCTGAAAACTTACAATTTTATTAATTTCAATTCACACAAACAATACCTCCATGTTCCCTACAAAAAAGAAAAAAAAGAAAAAAAAAGAAAAAAAGAGAAAAAAAACAAAAGCCCACCTAGAAACAGTGGTGCCAAGCAATAAGACAAGAGGCAACAGGCAGAAACTGATGCAGGGGAAGTTCCACCTGAATATGAAGAAGAACTTCTTTACAGTGCAGGTGACTGAGCACTGGCATAAGGATGCTCAGAGAGGTCACTGTAGATCTTCAGGAACTGACTGGATATGATTCTGTGAAATGTGCTGTAGGATGACCCTGACAAAGCAGGGAGATTGGTCCAATCTTACCCATTCTGTCTTCTGTGAAAAAATAAAAACAAATTTCAAAATGTTGCTCAAGACAAAAGAGAGGATTTTAGAAAGAGACTGTGCTGCACAGGAAAAATTACATGATGATTCATAATGACATGAAGGACATCAACATAATTAATGCAAAGACAGTCTGCAAACACCCGTAATCCTCCAGTATGTATTAAGCCTGAAGAAAAGGAATCACTGTTACAGAAAATGGATATGCTCTAATCTATATCTATACTATCCTTGACACTTGTTCTGAGATTCTTGAATACTACCAGTTCACATGGTATTGCTGAGGATATGCAAAAGCTTTATGCTATAGGATAGTAAGCATTTTAACCAGTTTATTTTAATCTTATTTCATTTGTGCAAATCATTCTGCAAGAAATATTGGCTTCTTGGCAAATACTGAGTATACCTTTTTAAACACATTATGCAAGTAAAATTTTAATCTGGCAAACATTACAAAGCAACCATTTCAATATTGTCTGTAATAATGTGCCTGGATGAATAAATGCAGATCTATACAGACATCGATTTATTATACTTAGGCAAGTTCACATTTTTACCTTGACCTCATGTTGATGTCTCTGCAAAAATTAAATATATTTTTTCTCTCGCTTTAAAGGAAATCAAAGAGAAACAGCTGCTGTGGAGATATTGAATGATAGATGGCTAAACTGGAGATTATCCATAGGTCACCACCTAACTAAATGAGATTACTATTTCTGCAACTTGATCAAATGACTGAAATCTCACATAAACTGGAGATACAAAACTTATATCACAGAGTAAAAATGACTGTTCTCATCTGGAGTCAGCTTCAACTTTATTTAGAAAAATGTCCTGAATAACAACTCCTCTTCTACCACTCAAGCCAGAAGCACATTTGTCAGAAACATTATAGAAAAAAAAACAATATGAAAGTGATAAAATGTTAAAAAAAATTCTCAATTTTTTTGGAAGCTTTAAAGAAATTGCTATAAACTTCTTTTAAATGGGGCATTAACATCTCAGAGCAAACTTACTTTTAATCATTGATGGTATGAATTGGGTTGAAAGTGGAAACAGAGAGCTGAAAAGAAAAACTTTTTCCATTACTCATTCCCAATATGAGGAATTATGTCTCTAATTTAAATGCAAAGTCTTGATAATATAGCCATGGAAGTCAATATTGCAATGTCAAAATTTTCCAATAGTTATCTTTAAACAGGAAAAACATTTTCATCTATCACTAGCATAAGAAATAATTATGGAAAACCCATCGGTTACACTGTAGGCCATTAATTTATAATAGTTGTCACTGCATGCTTTGGTGTGTGCGATTTTAGTTTAAATAAAAGCATTAATGTTGTTTCTCCATATTTCACACATGAATAAATATGTACTTCAACAGTTTACACATGTAAGAGCTGTTGACCACTAAATGTCTTCAGTAACTGAGAATTGTGGTGGACAACAGCAATGGACAGGACACTTTCTGGCATGTTCTGATCTCTCAGATTCCACATAGACACCTGTGTTTCTGCCAACAGTCTCAAAAAATAGCAATGGGCTCATTTGGCAAGTAATGTTAATTGCATTTTCTTTGTGTTCAGGAACTTGAAGAGCATTTCTGTGTTTTAAATTAAGCCTCCTCACCAGGGACCAACTTCAGAAATGGATTGAAGGCATTGAAATTATATAAATGGATACCTTATTCTGACTTATTAATATGCATATTGCACTAATCTGAGCTCCCTTTATATTCTTTTCACATTTCCCCAGGCAATTCTATAATTTTTTCCTCTCATTTCCATACATTTATCAATATGTTACATCCCACTCTTTAACTTTGTCCAGTGTATTCACATGAAAAAGAGCAAGAATGTGTTTAATTTCTAGGCTGAAAAGCAGATGAGCAGGAAAAGGGACCCAAAGGAACAAAAAAGCAATAGGTAAATGATATAATTACATTATGCATCATCTAATTGAATTTGTACTAGTTTCTAAGGGTACTGGCAACTTCCATATGTATTCTTTTAAATGTGAGTAAATGGAACTCTTGAAATTATGCTAAAGACCTCTAAATGAATAGAAATCTAATAATTTTTTCAGTCAATCAATACATTAAAACTGTTGAAAAATTTCAAACCCATTACATTTCAGAAAATAACCTTGTAATTGATTACCTCAGAATACCTTAACATAACCTCTTGCCTTTACTCCGACTGCTTTCTAAAGGACATGTTGATTATCTACATAATATATTGTATATGCAAGAATGCGACATTTTATCTGGTTGCCCTTGAAAAGGAAATTACAGACTGTCTACAGGGAAGGGATGAACGTACCTGCAAAATATTTATAACTTAATACAAAATGAATCTGGTAGTCTTTTGACACCAATGTAATAGTTGCTAAATTTGTGCATGGGAAGCAGGCAGATAGGTGGATTCAGAGAATTTAAAACTATTGGAACATATGACCATATGGAGACATGCACATGGAGGATGAGAAAGCATTTAGAAAAATTTTGCTATATCCTTGACCTCTTTTTACTATTTTTTGGTCATCTATGTAAACCCACTGTCAGAGATGAACTACCAAAGAAATGAATGAGATTTTAGACAGACCCACCAGAACTTCTCTTACAGGTTTTTCAACTTTGCACCATTCAAGTTGCATATATCATCATACCCACGTCCTCTTCAACAGAATAAAGAGTGAGGAAAGAGACACAGAAGAAAATCCTGAAAATTCAAACAGGCCTTATTAAAAGGATTGCTAAATTCCATGAATGCCAGCTAGTATTACAACAATTTTTTTAACTGTGTGCTGACTTAAATGAAAGTGAAGACCAACCAGAATCATAGAGTCATAGAATGGTGTGGGTTGGAAGGGACCTTAAAGATCATTTATTTCCAAATCTCTAGCCATAGGCAGGGGTGTCTTCCACTAAAGTAGGTTCTCAAAGCCCCATTCTACCTGGTCTTGAATACTTCCAGGTATGGGACATCCAGAATTTCTCTGGGTAGCCTGTTACAGTACCTCACCCTCAGAGTAAAGGAATTTCTTCCTAATATCCAATCTTAACCCACTCTCAGCTTAAAGCCATTCCCCTTTCCCTATCACTATGTGTCCTTGCTAATTTTCCCTCTCCAGCTTTCTTGTCAGTTCCCTTGAGGTACTGGAAGGCTGCTCTAAGTTCTTCCCATAGTCTTCTCTTTCCCAGGCTGAGCATTCCCAACTTTCTCAGCCTTTCTTTATAGGAGAGGTGCTTCAGCCCTCTACTCACCTTTGTGGCCCTGCTCTGCTCCAACAGGTCCATGTCCTTCCTGTCCTGGAGACCCCAGAGCTGGATGCAGTACTTCATGTGGAAAATGAAGTATCATGTTGCAATTTTTTTTTTAACTCATCCCAAAACAGAACATTAAATTATTGAGTATAATCCTAGGGCACACCCTGAAGAGGGTCCACATGTAGCACACATATTTGGACAGAGATATAACATTTACATGTGTGTTAGCATATATGCTAACATATACCAGCAAGTATGTGCATGTGCAATGCATTGAGGTCAATTGCTAGAATAAAAGCAGTAAATATTTTTGATATCTGGCCTTGAAATTTCATGTTTATGAAAAATAAATTGCATATTGTCTTACCATTACGAAGAAAATGCTTTGACAATGTTTTCAGTGGATCCCATTGGATCAGAATAGTGCACTCATAATTGAATTCTAATGAACTATTAGAAAGGGAGTAACTGTCCTGGAAAACAGTGTCCTGATTATTTTTGTTCTGTTTTTAAAGATACTTCTGAAATTATACCCCCAAATGTCTCATTGCCAAGACAAGAGACACACGAACTATTTGGCTATGAATTGCTTATTTGAAACAGCTTAGTTTCAAATTGTATGGGTCTCTAATGAAACTTAACATTCTGTTTATCTCTGGAAACATCTGTTTTCTGGATGAGAAAAAAACCTGAAAACCTTTTATATAACTCTTGAAGAAAGGATTTTGTCCAGCTAAACTGCCATTCAATGCACTGTAACCAAAAGAGACTGTTGAACTTGTACATTAATGGATTTACAGACCTTGTCAGGATCATAAAGATGAAGAGAAATCCCTTGATTGCATTACATATATTTCTCATTGCCCTTCATGAGCAAAGTTATTGTGAGATAGGTTAAACACTCTTGACCATATTTGTGATTTTGATCTTTTTATAATGTATTGGTATCTCCCAGAAGTTTCCAAAGCATTTAGAAATCACAATGAACTTCTTGAATAAGTTAACTTTGTTATAAATAATCATGAGCCAATTCAAAAATCCCAAGATTTACTTAGCAATTTCGAAAATTAATTTCGAGACGCCACGATAAATCAGGACAATATCAATCGAATCCTGGGTGGACAATCTGGGAGCAGCAAGAGGTGCTTCTCCGGGGTACTGTCCACAAATTCAGGGTCTCAGGGTAGGTGTTTTATACCATTTTTCTGCCCTGAGGCGAAAGCATAACTGCCGCAAAGAATGCGGATTCACCCAAAAAACATGACATCATGCAAACAATACAATCGCCAAAATGTCCTACACCCCCTGAGGGATGTTTTTAAAAGAACTTCCTGAAGTGGTGTATAAAAGTCCAAAAGAACAGTCTCTGAATTTTCTGTTGGGAGGCTTGATGTAATCATCTGTTAATCTCCACCAAGATCGATATCAGATCCTTGAGTGGCTTCGAAGATGTGATTCACCCATGATTAATGAGCCGCCCATGATTAATGAGCCATTTCCACGTTATCTCTTCTGCAAATGTAGAGGTGGCACCTCCAAGCTAAAAAAAGACTTCGGAAATTTTGGAGACGCCCTCAGACCGTTTCCACGAATCCGAGGCTTTTCAATTCCAATGCATAATTTTACACACACAAATTTAATACACAAATTTTATACAGTACATCTATTACAACTTCAATCTTAAAATTTATCAGTAATGAAGAACAAGACTTAAAAAGTTATTGGAAAGGGAACTAGGAATAATATGTATCTGTCTTCAAAATAAATAATAGAAAGAGTTTAAAATCACAGAATCACAAATTGTTACATAAGGGATAAGCAGAAAAGAAAGTATGTTTTCTATGACAAAAAATAGAAAAGGTTGCTGTTTTTTGATGACTAAAACATTAGTTTTATTCAGTGCTTTATAACAAGAAGCAGAGTTACAGTATTATTCTCTAAAGTAAATTTCCATTAAACTCTTGTTTTAAACATGTGAAAACCAACATTCAGCAGGAAGCTGAATCAGTCACTCTCTCCTACCTTTCTCTGTAGCCATCCAGGAGAGGAATTGCAGGCCCCAGCATCACCCCACATCTTACACTGGACTTTGTTATTCCCATGGCCATTGCTACAATAGTGAAATGCCACTCCATCAATGAACCAGAGTGACAGACATGCACAAAAGGTGCTGCAACTCAACCCTGGGCTGCAGTGCCCATTGAGGAGCCTCTCTCACTCTCCAGTACTCACAGACAGCAGTCATAGGGCAACCAGGCTTCCAGCTTGGACCTTGTCATGAAGTGCCTGAAGACAAGTGTGAGGAATACAGGGTGACGACAACAGAGCCTCAAAATACAAAAGGCTGCCTGTAAATCTAAAGAATCATGTTTTTATCTCTCCCCACAAAAGTACCAGCTTTGTTTTGTACAAAGACCAGACTGAGAAGCTAATCTGCTGGGAAACACAGGAGTAATTAATCACTCTACATGGGTTCTCAGGACAGAAATGGAGCAATCTGAAATTACTCTATTGATACCTGATGGGGCATTTTATATATAGAAGAAAAAAATTATTCATCTAAGCCAAAATTTGTCTATGAAGAGTACAGGATACTTTTTTTCTCCTCCCAAATGCCTTTATCTGTGCATTTAACTTTATGACACAACCTATGTGCACTCCCATTACTTGATAAATGGAGAGGTTTTTAGAGGTCTGAAGAGGATTCCTGTTGACTTTCAATGTAAATCGGCTACTTTTTATTATCTCCCACCAGATCTATAAATGTCCTTACTTGTTCTGTACTTTATAGGGCTCCCCGGGCATTGGGTCATTAACTTAAGTGCTCTCTTTTCTTGCCCTTGATAAGGGGTCATGGTTAGTTAATGTGGATTTCTTTTAAGAAACATCATTAAACATTCATCATGACTTATTAAAAGGAGCCAGAAGCAAAATGATATTTCTGATGCAAAAGATGTCCAACTTTCAACATGTGCAAGAAAAACTAAATTAAGCTTTTTAAAGCTTTTAAAAATGGTGAAATTTACTTTTTTAAAAGTCCGTGGTTCTGATTTTCATTATTACTTTACATTTCAAGACTCCTTCCTCTACAGCCTGGTAGGCACAAAGTATCTGCAGTCTCAGGCCCTCCCCTCCCAAGTCAGCAGAGGACAACAAAGTTCTGCAGTGATTTGGCCTTTTCCAGTTAAAATATTTAACTTTGAATTAATTTCATGGCAAAAGCAATTTACAGCTGCAAATCTGTTAAAATACTGTAGAGCTGATACTTCACGAGCATTGAAGTTTCTACTTCCAACAAATCAAAGGCTGTAATTGAATTGCATATGTCTTTTCTTCATAGTCTTTCCCACTCCCACCTTTTATTTTTCTTTCTTCCTGTGGACCAGCAGACAAAGGCTCAGGCAATTAGCAAATATTGAGAACTGGATTATTTTCTGCTCTTAAAATTCAGCTGTTCCCCACAGCAAGGCAGAGGAAGGACAGGTGCCTTTACATTGTTAGATTACTGCATATGGTGCTCTGTCACTTTCCAATTCATGCTGCAGCTCTAGAAAAGTAATCATTAGGAACGAGCAATCTAACAGAATTCAAGAGTTTAGCAAGTGCTTCCTTCTAGTTAAAATGTATTGTTGTAATTGCTCAATTAATAATGTCTCTACGATTTGTAAAGCTCAAGGTTCTGCATACAAAACTAACACTCAAGATAATCTATGCTGAAATATTGCTGAATCCTGTCTTAAAGATACCATTCAGGTGTAAGTCTGAATCTTATCTACTCTAATAAAAAGGGGGTCTATTTTTGCTTAAAATAATAGTGTAAATCAGACAGCCATTTTCCATACCATGTGCAAGTATATCAGAATAGGGAATCCACTGATGTGAGCAACACAGTTCAACATGCTCTCAGATGCCATATAGGATTATAATACTGATTAGAGTAATAACAGTCTGGTTTGTTCTGCAACAAAGAAGCACCCTAGGAGGTGGGATAACTTGCCAGCTGTTCTGTTGCGTTATTCCCAAATGATATATAAACTTCTAAATAGAGTAGTTTATTAAATATTTTAAAAAGCTGTTGCCAATGTAAAGCTATAAATTGAAAACTGAATTGTAAATATTTAGTATGCATGAGACCAGTGCAAATGACATGGTATAAATAAAGAGTATTTGATTACTGAATTTATGGCATTGGGGCAGACTGGGCATTAGTACAACATTTAACCTGGAGCTCTACTCCTCTTTTGCCTACAATAAATTCAGTTGCTCTAAGAGTTTTATTCCTTGTTTTCTCTCTCTCTCTCTTTTTTTTTTTTTCCCCATAATTAATCTCTTCCAAAACCCCCTAGATATCAGGTTTGATTTTAGAGCTATTCAAACCATATTACAGTGTAAATGTAGCACTTATCTTCTGTTTGCATATGATTAATTAATAAGTTCTGATTTCTGTGGATAATTTTGACAAGTAAACATCTTCCAAGAAGTTTATTAATATAAATACCATCTTATGATAGTCCATGAAATGTCAGCTTTGACAGTTCACTATTGACTTCTTTTGCTCATATGAATTCCTTTTTCTCTTACCTTGGAATTTTTCAGTATTTGAAAGTAGGATGATGTGGACTGACAAATTAAACAAACATTCAAGCACATCTTGTACTGAGCTTCTTATTAGGTTAATATTTGCTCCAGACTACTTTACACTTTGGAATCCTAAAAATTTTGATTATTCTTGGATAATGTACAACAATTACAACATTTGCATTATTCTTTGAGAAAATGTGTATGAAGCTCTTAATTTGATTAGTCCTTTTCTACACAAAATGTTCTCTTTTGGTGTCTGAATATTTCTATCAATATTATGTAGGCAGAAGATCTGCAGATTTCCCTGCCACAAACTGCTAGGTTTTAAGGGAGGAAGATTTGCCTTTAAGATGGGATGTGACCTTAGGTAAAATAAAGGATTGGTCCAACACACATAATTTCAGCCACTTTGATGAGGCACTCTGACTCAGACACTGCTGGTCCATGCTCCATGCTCTTTTGGCAGGAGGCAAAACCAAATTTTACTGACCCAAGGAGATGGACAATTTTGGGTTTTTTTTCCACTCATTATCAATCAAAGCCATTGTTTTGGTTTGGGAAGACAGGTATCTGCCAGGTAAAAGCTGGAGTTTCCTTTGGAATGAAGAGTGTAAACCCACCCCCCCACTCCCCCACCCCCCCTTTTTTTTACAATCATAAATTTACAATCAGAGGCTCTTATGCAAAGATTTGGGAAATAGGAAGAGCAATTCTTTACTAGTATGTATTACAAAGCAAACAACAACAACAACAACAACAACAACCCCACAAAAAAAACCAAAAACAAACAAACAAACAAACAAAAAAGCCCACCAAACAACTACAGCATTAATAACAAAAGAAAACAGTACCAAGAACCTTGAGGGCTTTGTTTCACAAAACCCAGGGCAGTTTGGTTTCGGTGTCTCTGCAGGATCTTCAGAGCGCTAAGCTGAAACAGTGGAAAAGTCCCGGGCTGGTAGCTGGGATGGCAGAGTGTCCCGGCAGGCAGGGGCAGGATGTCCCGGCAGCGCAGGGGGTGCAGGGTCACACTGTAGCAAGAGGAGCAGCGCCGAAGAAGCCGAAGGCAAGGCAGTGCCGCGGGTGGCAGGGAAAACTCAGGATTCAGGCCGAACCGGTGATAGTAGATTTCCCAGGACTGGATCCCTTTGGTCACAGTGAAACTCTTCCAGCCAGCAACAGCCCCCTGTAACCACAGTTCCTCAGGAAGCCAGTCAGAAATTCAATCAGTGACCCTGTCTCAAGTCAGCCTGTTGATTCACTGGTGTAGAGAATAGGTGGCAAACACCTGCTCCACCCAAGGAAGTGATGAGAAAGCATGATGGGCACCTGAGCACAGTCCTGACAGCTAACTGCAGATGTATCTTCAACTTCTGCTATGTTATCTTTAAAACAAACTGCACAGGCTTCTCCACAAATATGTTTGGGGATTTGGGACACAGGTTCGATTTCACTCCCTAAGTGACTATTGTACCTTATTTAGAAATTTTAGTACTTCGAGGATAAATGTTTACACTTAGATGGGACGAACCAGTTTCTATGTATTCTTTGATTCAGCATCTTTCAGCTACAAACAGAAGAATACCAGAAATGAAGCTCTTTTTTTTTTTTTTTCTCTGAAAGTTTCAAGAAATAGTTCTGCCCTTTTTCTCCATTTTTAAACATTTTCTCATTTGTTGTTGTTGAGGGCGTCAGCGTAGAAGAATTCTGTATGAAGCACAATTGTGAAGTGAACTTGGCCACAATTTGCAAAAGAATGAAGGAAGTGAATAATTTGAGATGTACAATTCTTAAATGACTTTTAACCGCTCTAGATGCTGAGTATTTCCTGGCTCTTCAGAAGTTCAGGTTATCTATACTAGTGCCAGTGCAGAAAATGCAAATAAATCCCACAAATTTAAAAAAAGTGTTAGGTACTTCTCTGAAGTTCTTACGCATTAGTTTTTGTTTGCCAATCTTATTTCAGTGTGCTCTCATTTAGAAGATTTCTCTTTTTCCTAATCTCTATAAAACTTTTCTGACATAAGGCATTTCTCAGCTGATTTCTATCTACATTAAGCATTTTTTGTAGGTTTTTTTGCATTTTGACACATAGCTCCAGATTAATACTCATGATCAAAGTATTATGCATACCAAATCCTGGTAGTTGATACAGAGATGATTTCAATCAATTATAAATAATATCAAATTGGAAATGAAATTTTGAAGGTTTCCAACACAAATCTCCTAATTTCATATGAAAATATGTTTTAACACTTGGGACATTTCTAGTTAATTAAAGCTAATCCAAACACAGTTAGTCAATTAACTGTTTTGCACACTTGGATGACCATATAATAGGCCAACCTGTAGACTTGTAAAAAAATATACATAATATATAATTATATATTATGTCTCCATAATATAACAATCATATCTTTAAATTGATATTTGAAATTCTTTGTAGTGATACCATGAACTATACGTAGTAAGGTGTTTTGCAACAGACTAAATAAAGTCACAAAACACTATCTTGTCACGAGCAAGTTTTAGGAAAAAAGTAGAGGATGTAGGACGAGCTGGAGTTTAGTGCTCTTCAAAAAAAATGCTCCAGGTTTTTGAAGGGACATACCAATGGTTGCATATTTCTAAGGCTGAAGATGGGAAGTGAAAAATCCAACATTCAACTTGTTTGCTAACTTTTAAAAGAGTAATGTGAAGTGACTGCATCACTTCCACCCTTTGACGTTAGCATTTTCAGTTTAGATGTGAAACATTTCAATATTTACTGGGCCTAGGAATGTCTTCCAGTTGAGAAACATCTAACAAACTCCATTGTTAAATATATAATAGATTGCAATTAGAGACTTTCATTCAAGAGATAGAAATCATATGTTTGAAAGCCTGCTGCAGGGCTAGGCAGAAGAAAAATGGCCACAACACATCACTTGTGCGTGAGAAAGGCAATATTGCCTCCCTCATGGACTTTCCAATGTAAGAGTGAACAAACTTAGACATCCACCAGTAAGCAATAAAATTTCGTCTGTGTCCAGGCTCTTCAGTGCTTGTGCCCTACAGCACTGCCTTGCATTTTTTATCTGGAGCCCCTGCCATGGCTACAGGAAGGTGTTAACACATCTGGATGTGATCCAGGAAGCCTACTGAAACGCAAGACATAAGCTTTACAAATCCAGCCTCTCTACAGAGTTCAGGTACTTTATGCAGGTTACTGAAAGGCGAACCCCTCCCTATGGGATTCAATATCCAGATCCTTTCCTTGGCAAATATGTCCAGCCCACACCTTTTCTCTGTTAGAGGGCACAGGTATAATTCTGTACTGGAGGAGCAGAGGTAAAGAAACAGACACTATCAAACATTTTGTGGTGTGTCTGTTAGGTCAAGATTCTACTGACAGAGTGGGATAGATAGAAGAAAGAGAAAAAATATTCCTAGCTACTGTTTAAATAAATCATCTAGTAGTGATAAGAGTTAAAGATGTGAATTATGAGCCCTATTCAAAGAATTCTTTCTGTGTTTTCCAGGGTGTAGTTAATGAAGGACAGAATACCAGTTTCCTCCTGTTGCCCACTGGAGTGCTCTGGGCAGACATTTGTATCTATGTATTAAAGTACAAATTGCACTTACCTCTGTCCTCATGAAACACTGTAACTCTTAACATTAACCTCCCGCTTCACACACTGGTTAATTTATTATTAAATAATTAAATAATTTATGAATTAAAGGATTGTTAAAAATAATTATTCCTGAAAATACTGGGAGTAATAGTTACAAGATTTTTAGATGCATTTACACAGAATTAGATAGGCCCTGGTTATTTTCAAGATAGTGTCAATGTAGTCTCACTTTACAGTTCTGTCCTTCAAACAGTATCCCAAATGTCTTTGTATAACCACACAAAACATCAAAAATATTACAGCACTTATTACAATAAACAGCTACATAAAAATCACCACTTGGCTGCATTTTAAGTCTGGAAAAACCATCAAATGTAACAGCTGCATGGTGTACAGAATAAAGCACATATAGTATACACTGACACAAATCACTTTCAGCTAACTTTTTATGATATGCCTCTAAACAGTGTTTGTGTCTGAATTTGTAAGCCGTGTACTGAACAGATGGAATAAACTGAAATTACTGAAGTGCCCATAAATTGATCCATGCCACCTTGTGATTGCACACTGGAATATAATTTGCTCACCAGAGCTTTATCATGATCAGAGGAGGTAAAGGAGGAATTTTTTATAGCCCTGGTCTCTCTCTCTATAAAGGGGCAAGTTCAAAGAAGAAGCTGCTTCATTGATCAACTTCAAATGACAAAGTATTTGATAATCATAATGCCAAGCATTCAGAAAAAAACCCTAATTTAAATGTTTCCCAGAAAGCCTCAAAAAGTTTTGACAGCTGTGAACATTCTCACAAGAGTGAATATATCCATTTCTTTTGTTCAGTTTCTCAGCAACAACTACGGACACCTTCAATGCCTCTAGATGATATTTTAAAGAAGAACCTATTTAGTCAATACAGAGAGGTCCACCGTGACCAATATTTAAAAATATATTGTTGCTTAAATCAGTGACAAGAACTTGACCTTCTCATCACTCTGTGTCCAGGTGATCCAGCTGAGAAGGTCTGGGCTCTATTCTTGGCTACAGCACTGAAAGAGACATTTGCTGTTGGCACTTCACATTTCAGTCTTGCCATCTGTAAAATGTGAATAATAAATTATACTTTTCCCAGTAGCCATGGGGCCTAGCTCACTACCACTTGAGTGGGTGCCATGATCTGCTGGAATATCCAGTAACTACCAAAAATTAGCTATCCATAACAGATTATCAACAACAAAAATGACCAATTTCCTCATTCTGTATTGCTTAAAACCTTCTAGTGAGCCAAAAAATAGTTACAAATCCATCCTACAAGCTGCTTTTTATGCTTGCATCCTGTGTCCAAACATTTGTGCAAGTCAGCTGGCTACAGCTGCTATGTTACTTAGAAAGAACAACTGTCCTCAATAAAGGCAGTGCAATGTTTTCTTACTTGAGACACCACTAAAATTCATATTTCCTAAGTTCTGTGACTCCCTGATTTGCAACAGAAGAGAGGTTATAGTCCTCTTTGAGAGTAGCATTACAGGCACTGATCATTGGCTTCGAGTCAGGCTTCACTTGCATACAGAATTCAGTCCTGTATTCTTTGGTATACGTGAATTTGGACTAAAAACATTCAAAAGCATATGCATTTAATATAATAAAAAATGGGCAATTAGGTGTGACATTTAAAGACTTTCCCTGAATTAGTGAAAATGGAGACCCTGGAAAAAAGATCTGTAGTAGGAGAAAAAACTACATCTGCCACTGAAATTTTTATCTTGGAAATGTTTTGGGCTCAAGTTTTTGTTTTGTCTTTTTCTTAATAAAGATCACTGCAGGTCAGCTTCTGATCCCATTCAAAGAATGAAAAATATTGGATGGACTATAAGAATTTGAAGATTTTTTCCCACTAGCCTTTTCCTGCCTTATATTGCAGGTTCTCAAGAGGGTTGAAAACATGTCAGACATCACAGATTAGTTGAATATCTGAAAAGGGAGCACAATTTCTACATGCCGCTGTGAAACCCCAGCCAACAACTAAGCACTACGCAGCCTTTCATTCACTTCCCCCCTCAGCTGGATGAGGATGAGAATCAGAAGTGTAAAAATAAAAAAAATGGGTTTGAACTACGAACAGATTAATAATTGAAATATAAACCGCTATAAGATACAAAATAAAGTTAAATAAAACAGAAGGAGGAGGAGATGAAAGAGGAAAGGAGAGAGGAGGGAGGAGGGCAATGGAGAGATGGGGCATGAACCAGGCCTTTTTCTCAAGCTTGAAGCAGATGCATAAAATAATGGAAGATTCACAGCAGAAAGCAAGACCACTTAGCACATTGTAAAGAAAAATTGTTTTACTAAGAAAAATATCATAACAGATGGCAAACTGTGTGTGCTACAGTTTGTTCAAAAGTAATAAAAAATTAAGTAGTATGGAATAGACAGCATAACACAAGAAAAGAAGCAACTTCTCTTAGTAGAAAAGGATAATTAGCATGCTTAAGGATTGAAAAAAAATAAAATTAGTAGAAAGATCAACTTTACTGACAATAAATACAATTAGAATGAGGTCCTTCACAACAATTATAAAGGAACTAGCATCTCATCGAGGAAACTGGAATATGCTGTAAGCACTTTATATACATCCCTATCATCCATATTTTTTCCACATGAAATACAGGACACATAAGAAGATTAAAAAAAACATTAAGCTTAAAAAGCTTAAAAAACATTACAGCAATTTAGATGGTAAAGGTTTTTTTCCAAGACATATGAAGCAATGCAAATTGAAGGCCTATTTAAAACTGCTGGCCATTATTACTTCAATAAATAATAAATAAACAATTTTCCAATGACTTCAGCATGCACAAAGCTAATGCACAATTCATGGACCAGCTGATGCATGACTCTCTGTGCTTGAATTTTGAGAGATATATTTACATGCCAATGAATATATTCTGCAGCTGAAAAGAAGGAAATGCAGAAGTTATGTGCAGCTTTAGAAGGATTCAGGAAAGCATTGAACCAGAGAGAGATTAGAGCACTTCGAATAAAATAAGTTCAAAGGACCATGTTGCCCCAACTTTGCCTGCTTTTCAGAGTTTGCATTTTGTTCTCACGCAGCTTCAAGAAAACAATGTATATTTTTAGAATTTATCTTTTTGTTTACATATTTCTCCTCTGGGAGGAGAAAGGTGACTGATGGTGGTCTTCACCAATGAGGTCAAAGAGGGGGCAACCTATGCAGCCAATCTTGTGCCTTTTGAAAGAATTGTATATAAGATGGAGTCAGAAAATTAAAGATAGAACTTTCCTGCTGACCTTCTTGCTGCCTGCCTCATTCTTTCGTGTCTCTACTGGAGACAGGACCATACCTCACTTTTCAGCCTTTTACCAAAAGGGATGAGAAACTGTCCTTGTGAGTAGGCTGCTCCACATTTTTGCACTCAGAATTTGTGACAGCTTTCCCCTCTGGATCATGACAATGGTCACTGACAGCATCATATCAATGCCTTACTGCATTAATTTGGTATAGCTGTGACTGTGACATTCATGTCCCTCTAAGGGACCAAGGACAGGTGTATCACAATACCCCATCCCTGCTCTAGTCCCATCTCTGCTGGACTTTTGAAGAAGAGTAGGCACTGTATAAAGATAGAGGCAGGAATCTTCATCACCTCTGTAATGACTCAAGAGATTGATTTTGAGAGGGCACAGCTGGGAGAATACTCTTTCCTACTGACAGTCTGCTAAAATCTTATTTCAAGGAGTGATTTATAATTATTTATTAATTTTGGTTTTACTTGAAATATAATATGAACTTCATAGGACAATGAAATAAGGAATCTTTCACTTTGGTCTATTTAGCCACCACTAAATATGTTGGCAGGTATTTGAGTGTTTTTTTTCCCCTAGTATTATGACTAAGAGTATTTTTTAAAGAAGTAATATGTAAAAGAGGAAAGGGACATGCAAAATAAATTAGGGATATTTATTGTATTTTTAGATGGTACAATGAAAGTATCTGCACTTATAAAGGACATAAAAGTGAAATATTGAGAACTCCATCTTAAGAAATATTTTTATTGCTAGCAATTTTTGCATAGGTGGCACTGGATTGGCATAAGGAGGTTTTAATCTGAATCTCTTCGCACATTTTTTAACAGTGTGTGATAATACTATCATTAGATAGTATTAAGAAAAGTATCAAGTAAAGGAAAAGTTTTTCTTCTTGCTTGAAACTCATGGGCCTTTGCTTCCCTCAAGCCTGTATTTAAAAACCTGACACATTAGTTATGAATAGAACCATAGAAACATAGAATCATTTAAGTAGGAAAAGTCCATTAAGAACATGGAATCCAATTGTTAACCCAGTACTTCTAAGTCTACGGCTAAACCACATCCCTTCAATACCTGTGGGGATGGTTTCTTCACCACTTCCCTGCACAGTCTGCAGTAATGCCTGACAACATTTTTCACTAAAGAATTTTCCCACTCTGAAATCTAAACCTCCTGTTGTGCAACATGTGGCCGTTTTCACTGGTCCTGTCATTTGTTACCTGGGAGAAGAGACCAACCCCCACCTGGCTACAGCCTCCTTTCTGGCACTTGTAGAGATTGATAATGTCCTCTCTGAGCCTGTTCTTCTCCAGGCTAGACAGCCCCAGCTCCTTCAGCCTCTCTTCATAAGATTTGTGCTCCAGCCCTTTACCAGCTCTACTGCCCTTCTCAGGACATGCTCCAGAACCTCAATGCCTTTCCTGCAGTGAAGAGCTCAAAACTTAACACAGGTTTTGAGTTGTAGCCTTACCAGTTCTTAGGACAGGAAAACAACCACTATCATGCTGATGACCACATTATTTTTTGATACAAACTGGGATTTAATTGGCTTTCTTTCACCCTCTGGTTCAGGTTCAGACAGTTTTCAACAATCTCCCCAAGGTCCTTTTTCGATGGGCTGATTTCCAGCCACTCTGCCCCCAGCCTGTAGCACTGCATGGGGTAGTTGTGACCAAAGAGCAAAATCTGCCACTAGGCCTTGTTAGATCTCATTCAATTGGCCTCTG
Organism: Chamaea fasciata; assembly: GCF_029207755.1. NCBI lineage: Eukaryota > Metazoa > Chordata > Aves > Passeriformes > Sylviidae > Chamaea > Chamaea fasciata. Next base: position 68,178,125 of record NW_027094086.1, on the reverse strand, counting down.
CCTTTGATTCATCCTGTCCAGAGCCCTCTGTAAAGCCTTCGTACCCTCCAGCAGATCAACATTCACACCCAATTTGGTATTGTCTGCAAATTTACTGAGGGTACACTTCATCCACTCATCCAGATGTTTGCCAAAGATATTAAACAGGGCTGGTACCAATACTGAGCCCCGGAGAACACCACTACTGATGAGCCATCAGGTGAATGTCTCACCATTCACCACTGCTCTCTGGGCCTGGCCATCCAGACAGTTTTTAACCCAGCAAACAGTGCACTTGTTCAACCCCTGAGCAGCCAGTTTCTCCAGGAGAATGTTGTGGGAAAGAGTGTCAAAACATTACTGAAGTCCAAGTAGTCAATTCACCACCCTCCCCTCATCCACTGGACAGATTCCCTTGAAGGAGATCACATTGATCAAGCAGGACCTCTCTTTCAGGCCCATGATGGCTGGTTCTGATGCTCTTTTTGTCCTGTATAGGCTGCATGATGGCACTCAAGATGATCTGGTCTGTGACTTTCTCTGGCACTGAGGTCAGACTGACAGGCTTGTAGTTCCCTTCTGACCCTTCTTGTAGATAGGTGCCACATTTGCTAGCCCTCCATCATCTGGGACCTCCCTGGCTAGCCAGGATTTCTGGTAAATGATTGAAAGTGGATCAGTGAGCACTTCCATCAGTTCCTTCAGTACCCTTGGGTGGATCCCATCCAGTCCCATAGGCTTAAGTGTGTCCAAGTTGTGTAGCAGGTCTCAAATCACTTTCCCTTGGATTACAGCAACTTCATTTGCTTCCAGCTTCATTGCCTTCCAGCTCAGGATACTGAATACTCTGAGAATTGATTGTATTACTGCAGACTAAAGCAAAGAAGGCATCAAGTACCTCAGCCTATTCCTCAGCCATGGTCACTACATTTCCCTTTGCATCCAGTAGAAGATGTAGATTCTCTTTATCACCCATTTTGTTCCTGATGAATTTACAAAACTTTATAGTGTCTTTCACTGCAGTATTACCTTGAGTTCTAGTTGGGCTTTGGCTGTTGTAACTTTCTCCCTGCATAACCTCATGATAACCTTATAGCCCTCCTGAGCTGCTTGCCCCTTCCTCACTTCTTTCTTCTTTTAACCTCAAGTCCCACCAAAGCTCTCTGTTAAGCCAGGACAGTCTTTTTCCTCTACAATTCATCTTTCCACACAGAGAGGCAACCTTCTCCTGTACATTTAAGGTATGTACTGTACCTTTTTGAGGCACATAGAGTGTTCCAGGACTCTTTTGCCCTTCAGGAGTTCCTCCCAAGGGACCCTCAACCAGCCTTCTAAAAAGACCAAATTCTGCCTTCTGGAAATCCAGTGTTGCAGTTCTGCTGAATCCCAACCTTACATCCCTAAGAACCAAAAACTCTACCATTTAGTGATTTCATATGTTTTAGTTTATTTCTCTTTAGGGTAAGGGAAAAAAAGGCACATGCTGACACATTTGAAAACAGGGAAAACAAGAGATCCTAAAGACTAAAATGGTAATGTCCTCAGTGGTATGCTGGATAAGTGCGCACAGAACAGAGGAAAAAAAAAACCAGCTGTCCTTGGGGTACATGATTTAACCTGATCAGCTCTAAATGTTACTCATTGAACTACAACCTCTATACAGATATGATTGATGAAAGTGGTTGTTTTTCAACAAGGTCAGTGAAAAAGTAATAGATTAAGTCTGGGCTAACATGTGGTTACTTGGGTATCACTTGGTTTAAATGCAAGTTACTGCTCCTGTTCAGGAAGAAGATGCAATCAGGGTCATACCGATGTGGTAATTGGTCACTTCCATGTCCTCCATGTCTTCTGTTCCACTCTTTCCTCTATCAAAACACTTTTAACTTAAGATGTCTCCTATTATAAACTATTGGTGTGTTCTAAATGGTCTTGATTTAGATGAGCTGATGTTGTGCATCATTAAGGAAATATTCTGATAATTCTCAGCTCTGAATATTTTCAGTATTGAGAAAATAGCTGGAGTTTGAAAAGACTTTTGTCACCAAATACTCATAATCTATGCAGTCAGAGCCAGTTTCTTGAAAACTGATGAAAATCAAAGTTCTGATTTTCATCACAATTACCTGTATCTTAGTTTTAGTGTTATTTGGCATTCACAGGGGTAATGAGTTAAACAATTTCTCATAGATACCACTAAAATTCACATTATTATGCAGAAAGCATGATTTGATTGACACTGGCAAAACTTGTGTTTTTTACAGCAGCAGTTAATCTGTTCTGTGCTGCTCCTACATCAAACAACATCTTTAATGGTTCATAATTTATAAATGTTGAAAAAGAAACATGAAGGCAGAGCAGGAAATGCAGCTAAAAAGGGCACTACATTGGTAAACAGCAGTAGATACCAGCATGCTAACTAGGTTTCCAGACAGAAGGTTTCAGGGATCCAACAGTCATGTCACTGGTATCTATTTATATATTTTAAAGATTTGTTTCTTCTGCATTGAATATCCTTCCCCCCCCCCCCAAACTATCACTGTTTCAAAGCAATAGCAAAAGTCTTCTAACATTTTTTAAAATAACAGCAGTAACCATCAATTTGTCTCATGAGAGCAAGGAGATGAGTAAGTGTAGAGAGGTTTTTCAGGGCAAATCGCAAGAATTTACATGCTGCCTTGGGTTTTAATATATAATCAAAAATGTGTATTCTATTTGCCATCAGTTGAAACTGGTTGCGGAGGTGTTTTCTTCATCTCTTGTATACCCTATTTCTCATAGCTCCAGGGGGGAGGGGGTGGGTGCCTTCTGTTAATGGCCAGCTGTTAAAACCAGATGGGGCAGTGTTCCTTATGTCTTCCACAACCCATCCTCCCTCTGGGGTATCTTCTGTTAATGAGGTTCACTGCATGATTGATATAATTACATCATCCCATTATGAGATGCTCCTCCCAGTGGGAGGAGCCAAACATTCCTACCTGGATAAAACCTGCAGATCAGAACACCAGGACAGTCTGTTTCCACTGGATTCCCAGGGGAAGACTGGACCCATCTAGCCACCACTGGACCCTTCTACAGGATCATGTCTACTCCAACACAACCACATCTGTTACTCCAGGATTTATTTGGACTGCCACCATACCCTGAGCAACACGGTGTCAAGTTGTATTCTGACTCTGTCAGGATTTCTAGGATGTTTGTTTCTTTGTTTGCTTGTTAGTTTTTTTTGTACTACTACATTAGTATTTTTAAAATTCCTAGTAAAGAGCTATTATTCCTATTCCATTCTCTTTGCCTGAAAGCCCCTAATTAAGAAATTATAATAATTTGGAGGGAAGGGGTTAACATTCTCCATTGAAGGGAAGCTCCAGCTTTCTCTGGTAGACAGCTGTCTTTCCAAACCAAGACACATGCATAAGTCATATTGATTATTATAGTCTTAATCAGTTAATAGGACTGTAATTTTGGTTTGCTTTCTATGCCGTTATCAATGGAAATTAGTATTAAAGTTCCAGTCCTCAGCAAATAAACAAGAAAAATTTCAGAAGGGTAGTAAGAAAAGCAAGAGCTAAGGTTTTATTGAGAGTTTGGGTTGAGATTTTTGGAGATGGATGGATTATAAATTTAACTGTTCTAAACTAAGTCATTAAAAATGATGCACTATTCCTTACTACCCTACAATTTTATTTTCATAGCCATGCAACAATTGTCAGCACTTTTTTTTTTTTTTTTTTTTTTTTTTACGATTTATTTTTTTAACCACTAAAATATTTCTTGAGGATTCGATGTCCTTATGTATGCCAGGATAAATGTCCTGGATCTTGGATGGTTGAACAGAGACAGCAGAACAGTTAATGTGGTCTTAATATAAATGCAGGAATTTGTTCAGTGTGTGCCAGGGAAGTCACTTCCATTTATGGCACTTTGATGATGTACCAGGGATCAATCATACCACAGTTTCTCAGAGTTACTTCACAAGGGAAAGAAAAACAAGTTAGGTTGTTTTTTACATCAATGTTCCATATATTCTGCAGGATGGCAGGGAAATGGCACAGTCTGTGCAATACAATCACTTTCATCATAATTTGTATTTTGGATCAGACTATCCCAGTTTATGTTAAAATGCTATTAGAACGAAGAAAAAGCGTCTGCTTCTATGTCTGTAAATCAAACACTGCAACTGCAAGAGCACGTTAAAAAAAGCTGCACAAGTAGCTGGCTACTTTGGACTCATCTCTGTAAGTCAGAGAGATTCTGAGTTATTAATGAAAAACAAGATTCTTATGAATGTAGCTGTATTTTGAATTGTCTGTTGCTCTAGAAATATTACACAGAGTAATGATCTTTCTAAGACTTAAAAACCTGAGTTTGTAAAGACAGATTAAATTTGCCTAAATGAGCAACTTAAGAAAGACAAATAATTGTGTATCAGTTTTTTCACGTCAATCCTAACAGATAACTTCTTAGTTTAAGGGATCACCTCCAGGAAAGTTCAATTTAATAAGTTAATTTTTCAGTGTCCAATTAGGACCCCTCCTCCCCTTACTTTCAGTAATTATTTCATTGATCATGTAAGACAGTTCTTACCCTAGAAGCAATAGGTACTTGGATTATTTTGAAGCATAATAGGTGCATATAATACCACAAGAATAATTTTCCTATTGGTATGCTCTATAATAAAGATCTCATGTCTTGAAGAATCATGTTATTTATGCAAATCTGCCAGTCTGCAAAGCCCATGAACGAAATAAGTCAAGAGTTACTTTTTTTTTTCAGTTATCTGGAGTTTATTAAACATGATTTCTTTTCGTTATTTTGATAAAGCTCTGTGTGACAGTAGTCCTTGCAATATGTCCACAGTACCCTTCAGGCAGGCAATGTTGAAGCATTCATTATTTCTTCTTAATCCATGTGGTTCAAATAGGATAATAATCAGCAGAAGAAAAAGTGAGGGCTTTTCATCATTAAAAACTAAATAATATGAATATGTGTCTTCTTTCCTATTAATATTGTCCTTGGGCAATGTACAATATATTCAGCAAATACAGTATACTCTCTCCATATCTTTCCCAAAAGCAAAGATTAAAACTACATTCAAATTAAAAACCAAAATTTTGCATAGAGGTAAGAGCAATAGGTTTATTCTACAGTTAACTAGCAGTAAGGTAAAAAATACAGTGCAATATTATTACTATTACTAGGGACATGGCTTTAAAAACCATTAAGGTCTATCTAGATTTAATGAAGTGAGAAAAAGTGTTTCTGGTACTGGTCTAGCACCCATAAAGAGACAAAAGGGAAAGCTTTCTTAGCTGCCAAGGCAATAATAAACATGCACTTACTGAATACACACTCCATTTAGAAGAATACTAAGTCCAGGACACATTCAAAAATAGATCTATAAAACCAAGTTAATGTGGTTTCTCACCTAAATTTTGCATGCAATTTTTAGATTAAAGGGCATTCTGTTTACAGACTTACCATGGCGTAGAACTAAAAAGACACAGCTATTACCAGTTAATCTTTGCAATACATGGAATACTACAGTCAAACAACAGACAGATGGTTAGATTCATAGGCAAAGAAACGTGTTACAAGTATGCACACACACACACACACACATATATATATATATATATATATAAAAAAATATATATATATAAAAATATATATATATATATACAGAGAGAGAGAGAGAGAGAGAGAGATCTCTTATGTAAACACCAAGATGTACAATAAATCTAGAAAATTAAGTTTGGGAATGAAAATTGCTGACACTGTACATACATATGTGCATGTATTTTTATATTTACAAAATTTCAATTTCTTTTTTCAAAGTTTGTATGGTTTTACAATACCAGCTAAAACTAATTTCTACTCCATTAAATAAGTATATAGCAATTATGAACAAACACAATATTTTCCCAATTGATTCTAGAAATGTCTTGAGTCCTACAAAACATAAGGTAAGTGTTCTACAGGACACTTCAAACTGATCCCCATCAGTATGAAATCTAGATCTATCTGTGCAAAGGTGTAGTGTGACTTTCACTATGTCCCTGCTATGTGTCTATATTGTACTTGTGCTTTGTAGTCCCCCTCTCAGTTTATGAATTGGTGCATTAAAGATAGGAAAATATGGTGTGAAGAAAACTCATGACAAATTCTTTGGTTAGAGAGAAAATCACATTCCTATCTGGTCTTTACATTTCACATCAGAAACATCACTGGGGCCAACAGAACAACATATTGTAAAGAAACCCACTGCTAACCAGTCAATCCGTATGCCTGGTGTGATTCTCCAGATCTTACTATGTTTCTGATGAATAAAATTTGATGCTGCAACTTGAGCTTCTGTTCAGCTCATCACAGCATCCCTCCTGACCTAGGAAAAAGACCCTCAGTTGACACACCACAGACTACAGAAAATCGTTCACCACAGAGTATGCACAACTTTTTTTTCCCCAAGCCAGTCTGCAAATAACAATGGCCACAAACAGCACATTGGCATGTCAAGGTAGAACACAGGTAAAAGTTTTTTTACTATCAGCATATTATAGCATTGAGCAAGTTTCAGAGGGGAAGAATGCCCATCTTGCAGATTTCCAAGACTTGGAGGGATATAGCCACAGCTGAACTAATCTAACATTGGAAAGCTGGAAAGGAGTTTGGACTAGATGACTTCCAGAGGATCCTTTTGTGGTTGTCTGAAAACTGTGTGATGACCATATTATTGATCTATTTAGACAGACTGAAAACACAGGAAAAAATTTGGCAGGATATACACTTCTTGCAGTAGACTTTATTCTTTTGCTGATTGAAAGGAATATTGTTAAACAATTTACAGCTCCAGGTGATGCCTTAGGAAGGCTGACCTGAAACAGATGGGACAGAGCTGGAGAATAAAGTAGGTATTTATTAAAAGGCTTCCAGGATACAGCTTGGGCAGGACAAGAGCCTGACCAGGGCTACACCCAAGGTGGAATTAGAATGCTAACAAAATGAACAGCCAGTCACAAGGTCTAGCGCTTTTGTAAGTTTTGGTCCGTTTGCATATTGGTGTTAATTGTTCAGTTACAGCTCCAGGTTGTGAGGTCTCATCCTTCTTATTTCTCTCTTCAGTCCACCATTGTTTAGGCTTTTAGGCCTGAGAATTGTCCTTGGTCTTCAGCAGGAAATGGATTTGTTTTGCCCACCTACTCTGTGAAGAGAGCTTACTAGCATTTAATATGAGGCTCAGAATTACACCCCTAGGCAGCACCTAGGGGTGTAATTCAGAATCTGAAAAACATGAAAGCTAAAATTTAAGGCATCAGTGCAAACGTTGATATTAGCAATGAATCCACAGTACAGTAAAAACAATGACAAGACTGCCATTCTGCATCCCTAAGAGGAGATCTAACTTGAATTGGGGGAAATAAGAGATTAAGGCCCACATCCATTACAGACATTCTACCTTATTTATACATACCTTAGGTTATGCCTCCAAACTTTCCACCTGAAGACAGCTTGTAATCGGCTTCTTCCATTGTGAAGATTAACAATGGTGAATAACAATAGAACTGATTTCACATGGATGGTGGTCTTTCATACATGTTTAGTAGATCCACTTCTCTCTACATCCTATGGTCCATTTAAATTTGGCTAACTTATATAGTAGTCAAAATAGCAACTGATTGCCCAACCCTCTTGTACCAGCATTAAATTGGCACAGAGATATCTGAGGAAGGGCTGATCTCACAATACTCATTACATATGCAGTAAATGCTCAAAATATAATCACCCGCTGGAGATGGAAGAGGAGAAAGCCTATTTGCCCAGCCAAAATATTGAAATATTTAATACATCATACCTTCTGTAACATGTTAGGCAAGTTGCAGGAGACAAAATATTTTTTAAACCATTATAAATGTCAGACTGTGAACAGGTGGACATTTAGGCCAGTTCTGGTATTAGTGTTTACTCTCTTGAAAGAATAGTCCTTCCCAGAGGAAGTCTATCAAGATTTTAATGATAAGGAAATTGATTTTGTTTGTGCAAGGTATTGTAACAGTGTTAAAATATTAAATCAGAACAAGAAATTATGTATAGCATTTTTTTTCAATTGCTTCTGGATTTTACAGTTAAATATCTTAAAATAGATGTGTTTTGATACCTTCAACCTACACAAACATAACTTTCTCTTTTCTGTCATGAGAATATCTAGAAAAACTACGATATTTCCATTTTTGTCATTACTTACTAGTACGTCATTAAGTTTGTTATCTTAAGCTGCAAAAAGAGAGCTAAAGAATTCATTAGACCTCATCAGACCATTAGAAAAATGGTGAGTTTTTCCTCCTTGAACTTTTTTTTTAAATTATTTGTGACTTGCAGTATTCTCTCTCTAGTTTGCAAAATGGTTTAACCTTCTTTTCAAAATGCATGCTTTTCTGTTTTATCAGCATTCATGCATTTGTTTCTCATGCTATATTGTCTGTTGAAGGTGTAGCATTAAAAAGTTGCCTCTTAAGACAGCATTACAATTCAGGTGAAGATTAAAGAGCTTGACTTTTCAAATATTCAATTACTCATGAAAATTTGTGAGTCACTAATTTGCCCCAGTGTCATCAGCAATCATACCTGTTACCTATTTTATTTTTCAGCTGACAAATTATCCAATGTTTGCACATGAAGTAATGCTGCAGAAACTGCACTGATTTTCATTCCACAACATTTTGACTAGAAATAAGGACATATATTGCATTTGCCTTTCTTTGCTGTCCCATCAGGCCCCCTTGGGGTTTCTTAAGTAAAGGGGATTTTGAAAGAGAACATTTGTCCTAGCCAGCTGGAGCCAAGAAAGTGTCGTAAACCACCCACATTAAATGACATAAAGCTCCATTCTATGTGATCTCTCCCGCACATAATACAGACAACACTTGTTTTCCACTCTACCAGAGTCTGCACATTTTTTTACACACACAGTCTTCCTACTACTTCAGACAGTATCAGGGGACAGGTAAAACAGATTGCAACAAACATCTGATGCAAAACTCAATGTAGCTGAGAAAACCTCCAGTACTACTCTAGGTTTTCTGCAAAATGTAAGAACAAGGACTTAAATCTTATGTAGATAAATCTTTACCAGGTTAAATTATCAAGAGTTTAGCTTAACTTAGTTTTAAAACCTAAAAGTTGAAAAAATGAGATTTATTCTTAATGAGGTATTTCCCTCATGTGGGAAGGAAAGGTATGTTGCAGAACACATAGATCAGATCACTCATCACAAGTAAACCAAGATCCACAGAGCTAGAAGGACTGGCACTGGAATATTGTATTGATAGAGAAGAACATTTGATAGACCATAGCTGTAAGTATACATCTCTGTGAACTGAAATCTTAATAAGTTATTTGGTTCACAAAAAATTAAGAACAGTTAGAAATCAAGCTTCAAGTCGCTGCTTGCCTCGCCCTGTCCCTCCAATGAGAAAAGGACAAAAAGGCAGAGATTATGGGTTGAGATAATGATTTATTAGAAAAACAGTAATGAGACAAGGAAACAAACACTAACAGCAACAATATTAATAACAATGGTGTTTAAAAGAGGGTAATTTCATGGAAAAAATGCTCATGGAATTCCGAGTGACCCAATACTACAGCAGCCAGCAACATATGGGCTCCCAAGACAAAGGAGAAAATGGTGGATGTTACCACAGCAAGTGTTTTATTCCCTCAAGACAATGAAGAACAATGTCAGAAAAATTCTGTGTACTCACACTTCACCCCCAAGCCTGAAATAAGGAAAAACTGTGATGAACAAACCCTCCAAGTTGGATCATCTTCATCCCATCACTCTGTGCTCTGCTTTTCTCCCAGAATAAAAAAGGAACAAAAATGGTAGTGATTCCACACCATGTTCCCTTTTTCTTCCACCAGAAGCCATTATCACTGGGGGCAGTGATAATGTGCCTGATATAGAATAAATAATCTAGACATGCCCACATGGATCTAGGCTCCACACCCCCCTCAAAGCAACTGTGACAAAATTAACTCTGTCCTAACCAGAACTAGGACAAGAAGACAGCATGGTTTCACTTAGATATTATAGTATTTCTTCTGGGTTACATTCTTTACTAATAGAACTAATGAAAATAATTGTTATTTTTTAAATTAGTGGGATACCTTACACAAAAATCCACCATAGGTACTGCAGAAACTGAAGCAAGTATAACAGATACGTAATTAGTTGCATTTTCTCCACAATGCAAGTAATTATGTCTAAAGAGGCACTAATATACCTGCTACTATTATTTCTTGAAATCTGGATCTCTCTGTCTGCAGTTGTCAACAATGCTATTGCAGATTGAAAGGATAAACCTTATAGTGCTACTGAGAAAAACTTACGCAGGTATGACATTAAAAATTTCTGCTTTCCTAGACATCTCCTCAAATATTCTGACAGCTCAATTATTGTGACTAAAATTTTGACCTGGCATAGCACTTTGTCCCTTCACTCCAAACTCCATTTTGCTAGAAGTGTCAGGAGGCCACAGAGGTCTGCCCCTATTTGCTTACAATCTAAATATAAAATAACACTGATTTGGATAGTTGAGAGACTGTCATATCACTAAGACAATATTAGCCAGCATAGCATCAAACAGAATAACATTTATAGAATAATTATCATTCAGTGTTAGCTTAGCATTTTGGACTGGTGCTAAGGGCTTTCTGCCATTTCTTTTCCTTCAAATGGAGCTCTTGCTATTACTGCAAGTCAGCAGCATTTATGAAGTGCATTTTGCCCTTAAACCCAAAATGAACATAAGTATTTTGCAACATTACCCTCTTATATGTTCCAGTATGAAGTGAAGCCAAAGTAGGTTCAAGGGATGAGGGAATCCAACTCATAAAATGTTAATTATTGTTCCTATAAAAATGTTAATTAACTTGACTCTAAAATGCCAGATGAAATATGAGCATCATCTTCATTGTGAACTTGGAAGTACTAGTGGTCTGATCTGTCCTGCAGAGGAATAGCAGCATTTACCAAACAGAAAGTAGATCAGGATTATATAAGTTAGAAAAATGAAGAACACATTTTCTGACTCAATACCATGTATATAAAAGAAGTAAGTCTCACAATACTGAGAAAGCAGGCTTTGTCTCACTTCCCCTGAGCAAGTTGTTGAGCAGTCAATGCAGTAGCTGCAGACACCAGAGGAACAATATTCCTACCTGAAGCTAATCATTTCAGAGCAGATCTCTCAGCAGCCATTGGAGAACTAACCAGGCATCCAGGCTCTTGTTAGTTTCCTGTTGCTCAGTTAGCCCCCTCCTCCCTGAGTTTCACTTTTCCTGTTGGTATTTGTCATGATTAGGTCAGTAGCATGATCCACGGGATGCCCAGGCACTCCAGTGATTAATCAGTGCAACTCCTTTAGTCCATGAACAGTGTAAGAGTTTGTAACATATGCACTTCACTTTTTGTTGTTTTTTTTTTGTTCAGGCTGACTAAGGAGCAATGAATCTCACACCCTCTGGTGAACCTGTGAGCTGGAAAGCTCCTGTCTCACATACAAGGGTGTCAAGGTGCATTGGAAAAATATTTTGTAAGCTGGCTTTGGAGCCCCAAAAACACAAGATAACCAAAGTAGAAAACTAGAGTGAAGAGTTAAAATAAAGACATCTAACGTATTTACATTAGTGACTAGCAGCCAACCACTTCACTCTATAAATATTCCCATCAGCATGATCACAGTATTGAGCCGTCCCTGAAATGCAGCATATCAATTACTCTCCCCTTTAGTATGGATGACTCACAAGGTTTGAGATCCCTTACCTGGAACAAGAGTTCTTCCTTGTCCAAGATGGTAAAATACCTTTACTCACAACAGATCTTTGGCTAGTGACTGATAACACTGAATTAATCCTAATGAAACATTACCATTCCATGTATCTAGTCAATATTAATTACTATAAACTTTGTACAGATATTTCCATGAGATATAAACCATTGTCCAAATCTGTGACTAAGATTGGACCCAGCCAAACCCAGGCTGCCTAAGGAGCTGAGAAAGCAATGTGGTCCATTCTGAGCCTCATGACTCAAAGGAATGATTTTCCTTATCCTTTGCATCTCCAGTCTCTGTGTGAAACTCGATTCTAACTCGATGTGCCTTTGTGTGTTTCTTCCATGCAGTAATTAATAAGGTGGACCTCACTGTGAAACTTAATTGAACCTCAGTAAAACAGTAATAAACTTTATAAAATTCCATTGAATGTATTGAACTCTGTGAGATGTATTAAACTCTGTCAAATTATTATTTTACCTCAATAAAACATATTGCTGCTTCTCCCTTTTGGGTGATGAGCCTTTCATTCATCTGCAACAAATTGGGATTGTCAAAAGTATGGAAAGTACTATCACAGATTATTTCTGGAATCATGAAATAAACCTGAGTGACAACTTCTCAGAAATTTGTACTTGTGTTAACTGGTATACTTGGGAAGCTGTGGAAAAACAGCCAAAAGTGGCCAGGACCATATAAAGGATGTAAAAGAGAAAGAAAATATTTGCAAAATGCTAGGTACCTGCCAAGAAGCTGCTTATCAGGATAGAAAGAATAATAATAAAAAGGAGCAAGACCTAAAAAAAAAATAAATAGAAGATGAAAAGGCAGCTGAGTTAATACTGTATTTGAAAATTGACCAGCTGCCAAAATAGTTACAGGAAGAAATGTTGAAAGAATAAAAGTTAGAAGAAAAGGTCAAGATTATGCTTATGGAGGCTGCTTATCAACCTGAGACTGTAAAGATTAGGAAATTAATAGTATTCCCTGAACTGTGGGATGGGAGCATATAGGGTGACATCAATGATAGCAACCAAGGAGGAGATTATTCTTTGTTTTCCAAAGCCAGACCCCTCATTAAAACAGAACAGACTGACAGACCTCAGGGTAGTGCTCTGTGATGCACTGTGTGAAACACTCTGGGATCTCTTATTGTTGACAAATTTAAAAGAAAAAATGTGGCAAGAAGGTGAAATTGAAACAGTGTTTGTGGCAAGGCTGCTAAACATCACCCACTGAATAACACTGAGTAGATATGAATCAAATAAGATTTGGGGTCCAAGACCTCTCTAAAATATAGGACTAAAACCCAAATATGGGGTGGCATTCCATCACCAGCAGGGTAGCTTACTGAGCTGGGAAAACAGATGCTATGGGGCAAGATGAACCCATAAGATGTCTTAATGAGCTCTCCTACAGTCATCATAAAATTTCTCAATGCAAATCTCTGAACTGGAAAGTAAGCAGATCTCCAGTTTAGAGCATTCAGTATTGACAACCATTACTAAATACAGCCAGATAAACACCATTCAAAATAAAATAGATGAAAATTCATGCTGAGAGCAACAAACCAGCTGCACAGTGAAACAAAATAGTAAATTAATTGACTAAAAATTAAGAAAATAAAAAAGTGAATTTTCTAAATCCCAAACGGCATCTCTTTGGAGCTTGGCTACACCAAAAATTAGGTCACACAGGTAAAGAAGCACTTTATTTTCCTGAGTAGAGTGAGGCTTGGCACCTAAATAAAAATTAAAAAAACCCAAAAGAACAAAAACAGCAACAAAAAAAAAAAAAAAACAAAAAAACCCACAAAAAACAAAAAAAAAACCTAGTGAAGTAATGTCCTCAACATTGAATAAAATTACAAACAGGTCATCCTGCTACAGCACCACCCCTACATATCAATCAAGAAAACACTTTACAGTCAACGTGGCAAATTGATTACATCAGACTAGTGGCATTTTGCTCTTCAATACACCAAGATATCCTCAGAGGAGCTGAAGTAGTCTCCATCTTGTTTATGATGACTAAGTGCCAAAAAGCCAAAGAACAAAATTCATGATGAAGGCTATCATTTTGGTTCAAGAAGAAATTCAATGGGTATTCTATACCTCATATTATCCTCAATCAAATGCAATGGCATAAAATGCTAATGGCTTATTGGACAAGAGTTTTAAGCCACCAAGGCTCAGTGGGATACTTGACTTTCCAAAGTACTAAGCTGAGTACCTCTTATGGGCCCACAGGAAGCCCCATGAGCTGAACATTCTTTGCAAAAGATGAAGTTTTATGTTCCACCTTCTGATCAGAGAAAATATCTGATAGCATTACAGTCAGGAAAATCTGTCATGGTAAATTTACCACAAATCAGTACAGTAGCTATTAACAGTAACTAAACCCTCTGGTCTACTTGCCAAGAAAGCTACTGATAGTAGAGGTGCAAAACTGTGAGAGTTGTACTGGCAAGGACTGACAATGAGTTTGCCTTGGCTGACAGTGAAGTCAGCATCAATCTAAAGTCACGAGAAATGGGATGCTAGAAAGGGAAATATCTTGTTAGGTTATGGTGAGACGAATGGGATTATGGGAACAGTTATGTTAATGCAGTTGCACTGTGTAAGGTAATGTTTTGAGTTCTCATCTATGATTGGCTAACAGTGTTTGACACATATGGTAATGTAGCTGTTCCTTGGTTCCCTGCCCTCAGATTGCACCGTGTGTATTGTTATGTTTGCCCCACTGTTCTGTCTTTTGAAGTTGCCCCATACTGTGTTCAGCTTATGTTCTTTTGTTGGCTTTGGATTTTTACTAAAGTTATTTTCTGGGCTTACTCAATTGTTCCTGTCCCTATTTTAAATTGCCATCCCTGCTGGTCCAGTTTTTATCACATTGCTGGTGACACAAAACGTAGCATCAATGCATGGCAGATTTTTCTTTCCTTCTAACCTGTCCAGAAAAACCTGAGCCCGGTCTATTTTAACCTACTTACTTCCCCACTAAAACCTGGCTGCTTCAATCATCAATCAAGATATCAGCCACTTTTTGATCATAGAATCACAGAATACTCTGAGGGACCTATAAGGATCATCAAGTTCAGTACTGAAGATGTCAGGAGGTGTAGTACAGAATGCAGTAATCAAACAAACCCACAGGACATGGCAACCTCTGCCTTAATATGTATAGTGTAGCCCTACATATCCAAAATCTCCCAGCAGACAGTGAGAATGAACACATCAATCTGATCACACAGATCAACTTTACATTATGCCTAAGTGTTTATAGTCTGTATCCAGGAATATGGGCATGGGTTGGAGACACCCACATTTGCATTATAGATGGACAAACTGCCCTACAATATGATCATGGTACTGCTGAAGGACCTATTAAGCTTTTCCTTTTATACAACTGCACACAGGTAACAACACCAAGGTAACCCAATGAGGTATGCAATGCCCAAGAGGAATGGAGACATTTGGATTCATTACGGAATTTATGTGTCAATTTACTGTCAAGATCATGGTTCAGGTGCCACAGTGGGCACTGGGAAGTTTAACATTTCTCTTACTCCCACAACACTACTACAACAATAGCCACACCTACTTCCTACCAATCTAGTTCCTTCCATATTAATCCCAGAATCAAACAAACCTTATCCTCAAAAATTACTGAAATTAGACCTAATTCAATTAAATATACAGGTCAACAGTGAGTGTTAGTTAATTCAACATGCTCCCTCAAATGAGTGAAATTACCAATATCTTGGCAATTAAACCTATTTCTTCACTGTTCTTGAGTATGTCCCATGCAGGATGGTTGGAGTTGTTGCATGGATCAACCCTGACCTCTCAAAAACATCAAAAAGATATGTGACTGATATCTTACATGTAGAATTAGGGGTATTAAACAGCATGAATGCTGAAGTTTTAGCCAATAAATAAGCTCTGCAGTAAGTAATTTGCACAAGTTAGAACATCCATAACAATCTTTGCTATTGCATTGGAAACTAACCAGTGGCTCTTATCTGATGTATTTTCCCAATGGGAAGAAGGAAAGGGACCACCAAGCAATTGCAAATGTACTCTGTGCAACCCAAGTTAATGTCTGTCTTGCTCTTCATTCTTTTCATGCTCAGTTGTGGGTACAATCTACTGTGGCAGCAATTGTAGGAAAAGGTGAAGAGGGCACCTTGCCCACTGTAAGAGGTAATCTGAGACAATGCAACTGAGTTTGAAAGGCACTTCAAGTCCTGATAGTGTCTAGTCAATTTTACCTACGACTCTACTGACAGTTAATCCACAACTTTTAGTATAAATATCCGATGCTTTGGTATATACTACATCCCACATCATTGGGCTGAGATTAAATCAGAATGGAAATGCACTCTGTACAACAAAACACAAGGTATGGGCTCAACAAAAGGGAAACAAGTAGCAGACTGTTGATGTTGATATATGTGTTGAGTGAGAACAAGGATTTGTGAAGGCAATGCTATTAAAGCCTAAGACATTTGTCTTGACACTGAACAAATATTTGCCATTTTGAGATATATCTTGACACAACCTCGGAAACTGTACTTGCGTATGCTGGAAATGGATGTGTTTGTTATGAGAACCCTCTCTGATTTTATATTTCTAGGCAATATCACTGTAGATAGAAGCAATCACTCAAATGTTTGTAGATTTAATTTTACTCAAATTATAGGCTGTGACTTTAACTATTCAGCTCCTGCCACTTCTCATCAATTATTACAATCTAATTCTACATTATATCAAGATTTAATACTTAACTCCATTGGAATGAATCTTACATGTTTAAGAAAGCTATTACAGCATGATGATCTCTACTCATTGCAGAAAAAAAAAAGTTCAAGAACAAAGAATGGACAAAGAATATGTATTACTGCTTATTATGAAGCAAAATAAATATGTCATGTTCTGAAGACTGCAAAGGATGGAAAACAAAACTGGTGAGGTAACTTATTCAGACGGTCACTAACAACAGCAAGAAATTTGATTCTGAGCCTTCATCCTGTTTTGAGTTTTTAGCTCTAACAATAAGATGCTTTTTACTTACAATCTTCCCATGCAAAGTTTTGGTACTGAAGAAAGCAAATACTCCTCATTCATCATGTGAAATCACCAAATAATGTAAAAGAAAAAAAAAATCATTGTTATATTTTACACTACAAGCTGTTTTCTTACCATGGATCCTCAAGTGTGTCAACAGGATATATCAAGGGTTTATAGCATAAACACAAGAGGTGACAACATCAGGACTCTGTGACATGAAGTAAGTTGACTATAGTCAGGGACCAGTTGGGTTACCTACACTTTACCCCTCACTGCACATTCTAACTCAATGTTCTTTTGTGTTTCTTCTGTGCGGTAATTAAAAAGGTGAACTTTGCCATCAAACTTTATGAACCATGGCAAACCACTGTTAATCTTTGTTAAATTTCATTGATTTTATTGAACTCTGTCGAAGTATTACCTTAATAAAACTAATTTCTGCTTCTTTCTTTTGCATGAGATGCCTTTCACTCGTCCAAAACCAAGTTGTAATACACCAATGTAACAGACCATGAGCCAGCAACCAAATGTCATCCTGGAATTTTTAGTTACACTCCACCCTGGTAGTAGCAGATGAAGAGTCAGGTAAATTTCAGTACAAGCGCAGCAACTACTTCACATCCTGGGCATCTGAAATTAGTTGATGTTTTCTCAATTGCTTTAATCAGAGCAGAAACAGACCACTAGAAATGCAGAAATAACAAAGGGACTCAACAGAGAAATTTTTCTTTTTTTTTTTTCTTTCATGAAAATTGTAAGAAGAAAGAAGAAAGGAAGAAATAAAAAATAAATAAAGAAATAATGAATAAAAGATATTTAAGTAATTCTAGTAAGTTTTTTAAAAAGTAAAAAGGATGATTTACCAAAATCAATCAGCTTTGCAGTATATTTCAGTGAAACATATACACTTACACAGTTCAGAGAAAAAAAACTTCATTCATTATTTTAGGTTAAAAAAAGGGCACCACTGGGAAATATCTGACTCATATCACTTCAAAACATTATGATAATCACTAGTACTTATAACATCCCTACAAAATGCTTTAACTTTCAATAAATGCTCTTGTTTCAAGGAGATTCTAAAACAAAAAGTAATTACAGAAATTCTTATTCAAATGAGGCAAAAGATCACCTGTATAAAGTGGTGCAAAATGTAATTAATATCTTCCTCTTGCTCTTTGCTTAGTCTTTTTTTTTCTCATTTCATTCTGATTCATTTTTAAAAAGACAGTAACTTGAAAAAATAAAAAGCAATCTTTCACAACATGCAGAAATAAATTTCATTCTCTTTTTGACAGCACCAGGCAGAGATGTTGACACCCTGAATATGTCATTGGGTATCAAGAAAAATTGGTAGTAGGCAAGTCATACTGAAAATGTATTTATTGCTACTTTGTCATGGCTTGTTCATTGGACATATGAACGTGGCCCTTAATCACGCCTTTCCTATTTAAAAGCAAAACTGTTTACTGATTTGACTGGTGATGATGTGACTGCCACTGTCCTGCAGATTTCCTACTGAGTGGGCAGACCACCACTTAAAATATTAGCCTTCTTAGTACAGGGAATGGAGGTCTAGTAGCCCTAATTTCTTCTTGACAAAGAAGAATGAACCACTCGTGACAGATCAAAGATGTAGATAGAAAATTTCTCTTTCCATCTGTCAGCCTTGTGCATTACATAAGGGTTGAATAATATTGTAAAAAGCTCTTATTGGTGCTTGACTTTTTTTCAGGTCACACACTTCAACTTGACAAGTTTCTTTGTGTTTGGTTTTGAATGGAAATATAAGTGTGTAGTCATATTCAAAATGGTTTATCTGCACATATTAACAATGACTTAAAATGTAGTCTTCCCTTAATGATGAGACACACTGAAGTTTGAAACCTGTACACCTTTATAGTTTACCTCCTATTTACAAGCTTTGAAAATAAAGTCTCATGCTTAGTTAAATGCTCATTCATTGCTAGAACACTGCAAGTGGACACTGTTAACAAAGCAGTCTCATCATAATCACTTTCTTCACAATCAGACTGGGCTCAAGTGCACCAGCATATTACCTGCTCAAGGAAAACTAGATCTTATACCCAATGAAGAAAGAAAAGAACACGTACAACTAGAGAGCAAGACTAGTAGAGTATATGTGGAAGTAGAGACACAGACCAGTGAAGAGTTACATTTGGACTGATCGATTGTGAAGCAGCAGCTTGGACTAGACAGTGAAGGATGCAGAAAGGGGCAACAGGAGGGGAAGCAGAAGAAAAAGCATACTAACAGCTAGTCTTTGACAGAATGAATGGACTGGAAGAAAATAGAATGTGAGGAGAAAAGGAGTGACCACAATGGAGAGCCAGAAAGAATACCAGTTTGAGACTTTGGATGAAAGGATGAATTTCAAAGGTGTCTTTCCCTTATGGAAAAATATCCAACTTCATATAGGCAATTTCTTCCCATGTAAATGTTCTTTTTTTGAAAGAATAATCATTACTAGTTACGCATTGCAAAATATGATTGTTGAAACATAAAACTTTCAGCACATTATAGCTATGTGTGTTTTGTCATGATTTTAAATAGGAAACTGAAACACTAATATGCTGGCTGACTTTGAATTATAATGTCAATTCAATTAGACAAAGCAGACAACTAAACTCCATCTATATAAATGTGACTACAGCAGAGAATGAATTCTCTGATGGTATTAAATATAAAATTCATAGAACTACCAGGCTGACCCATCTAGCGTTCACTCTAGTCTTTATTGCACAAAGGGAAAATACTTGCAGGTTTTTCAAACTGTGAACCAAATGAGCAAATCTGGGACAAATTAGTCAACTAAATCATTAAAACAAATCATGAAATTGACTCCTATCTGCTTGCAATGCATAGATGGAAATAAAAAGAGCAACTCTGCCATCCATTTTTCTTGGGTTTCAAGTAAGTCCAGAGAGTCCTATACTGAATCAAACAAAAACAAATGAATAGTTTTTATAAATAGTTAGTGGTGTGCATTTAGCACTTTGTGGGCCCTATGAAATGCATTCACAGCAGTACTCATTCAAGTGTCCTAATGACTGTAATATCTGCTGTAGCAGTAGTCATATAGTAGCATTTTGAACATAACCTACTGGTACGGCCTCAGGAACAGCACTGATTATTTGGGTTTGCAACTTTTGTCAAAAGTCCTTGAAAATTTACACAAAATTTTTCAATAAATCTTTTTAAAAAGTGAAATAAAATGGGAAAATGTGCCAATTCTTCAGAGTACGAAGGCTAAAGAAAAGCTAAGTCATTACAGAAGAGTAAAACAAATGACATTTTGAGTAAGGACTAACTAATGTGGAAAGTTTATGTTCAATACCTGAGTTATACATATCTAAAAAGATTCCACCTGCTTTTAATTAAGTCAGGGATTAGCTAACTTGTGGGAAGAGATGTGATAGAATTGAGTTGCAGGCTGTGGCATGTACCTGCAGAATGCCATGGCAGGCAGCAGAGAAAAGCTTATCTGTGCATGACCCTGGGGGGAGAAGAGCAGAGCCCTAAGTAAAGGAGTCTGCCAGAAATTCACTGACAGACAGGTGAACAGCACGTGATCACTCCACAGAGGGACATTTAGGATGTGTGTTGCTGATGTGGCAACATGGGATAGGTCAGGTAGTGAGAATTACCATAAAAGGAAACACTGTGCCTTGAAAAAATGTATAAAACAAGCTCTTTCCTTTTGAATAAACTACTTAGATTGCCTGATGATCTGGGTCCCTGTCATGGTCACTCACACTAACTAGTGCTACTTTGCAAACAATTATCCAGAGTTTGATCCTATGCACTATATCCAGAATCCCCTTCGAAATTAGGATACGTGTTCTTTAATGTGTAAAAAATCTGAGGATTTGCAATACTTATAAATTTTTTTTCAAGTTTTTAAAGGTGCAGCCAACTGGTTGTCTTGTTTTGATCATCTCGATACAATTGAAGTACTTTGTTACTGCCCACATCACACTTCCAAGATCTTACCCCTTTCTACAGACAAAGACCCATAGAAGCAGCAAAACCTTTGCATGCTCAGCTTTTTATGCAAATTACAAGTCATATCTGGAGAAGGATGTGCTGACCAACAGGAATTTTCTCTCATGTATGGAATTCAGAAACAGATTTTCAAAAAATTAAATGCCGGAAAAAGAAGAGATTCCTCTTTCTTTTTTCTAAGACTGATCCTAGGACAGAGCTCCTAAGATCTGGAAGTCCAGCTAGGAAACCGATTACAATTTTGACAGCCTTTATCTTTACTCCTTTCTAAATCTGCAACCTTTCAAAAAAAAAAACCTGAGGAATGTTACGATTAAGCCAGTCAGCACGCTTGTGGCAGGAAGAATGTTTCAACTCAATTTAGGCGGAGGGGATTTCGGTACAAAATCACATTTCCTTTCCAACCTAGCCCAAAAGAGCTACTGTAACCAGTACTGCAGTACTTGTGTTTAATCAAACATTAATATTCACAACTTAAAATATTCCTCTATTCATGTAATCTTTGATATTTTTTCCCATAACACTTACTAGTCTTTTATATACTCTTTAGTTCTACAGTGCTATTTCATCAGCTGTACTTCTGAGATATCCTTATTTTTCAATTAGATTCCCTTTTCTTTTTCTTATTTAATTTTAGAACTTGCTGCAGAGTATAAAATGCAGAATGAGTACAGGTCACAAAAATGTCCATGAAAAAGAAATAGAATCATATAGAAACAATAATATATTACCTTAAAAAATACTTCATTGCCTATTCACCAGTGCTTTATCATAACAACAACACTAAAAATGGTAATGTTATCCATGTGATCAATAGAATAGACCCATAAAAGATATTAGATATACACCAAAAGATATTAAAACAACAGTGCACTGAAAATTCTGGGAATATTAAAACACTCACTGGCAACTGCCCAACTTGCTTGTTCAGGCAGTTAAAACAACTGGAGATGAATTCTTGAGTTGCAAGGAAAGGGGAAAAAAGCCCTTATTGATGATTTTTATTTATCATTAAATTATATTCTACCATCGTAACCAAATGCCATCTAGAGACTACACAGACACAAAGATTTGATATTCAAAAAAGCATCAGCTCAGTTTCAAATATGTGTAATTTTTAAATGAAGCTTTATTATTTTAAAAAGTTGAAGGAAAATAACACAATTTTTTTGGGTCTTGTATTTGACATTCCAGTTTCTAAGCAGTGTGTCTAGACTTGGGATTCTCTAGATGTCTGGCAATAACTCAGTCAATTACCTTTTTAAGCACAAACATTCAGCTAAAAGCATTTCATTGCTGAAATTGCAACAGCTGCCAGAAAACAAGTCAAGAAGAAGAAAAGTGGAACAGTGTACAAGGCGCCAGCCTATTCTCTAGGAATAAGGTGAAGGCAAGCAAGGAGACAATCCAGTTACACAGTGAGCATGCTTTGTCATTCAGATGATCTCTATTTTATTCCTGAGCTCTTGTATAGAGAGATCTTCATACAGGAAGAAACACAGGTGGTGTTGAACTGATGGATTTCCTCAATTCTGCCTCTCTTCACACAGTAGAGATGCAAAAACCACCAGACGTCTCTGAGTTGATACACACATTCAACATAGTCTTTCTTCTCCTGGGGAGGTTTGTCCTGAACAGCAAGAATATAAGCCATTCCATGCCAGCCACCCATGAGGTTTGTTCACTCCCTGGTGCCTTCACAAACACAGCTTTTACCTTTCTGTGAAAGAGAAAGTGTATGATTTAACACCTGTTTTAAGGAGTTTCATCTATTAGATCAATTTTCTAAGTTCAAATTCCAGTGAAGAATGTTATAACAAGGGATGCGAAATCAATGAAAGCACAAAAGTTTGTCAGGGCTTTGCTTAATTATGGCCATATAGTTTTGCAATTTGCTGAATTAAGCTCTAGCTGATTTACAGTTTATCCCATTTTCTTGCATATTTTTTACTATGGTATACATTAATTATACCAAAAGATATTTAGATCAAGAAGAAAGTATCCACTTCATAACTACTTGACTTTTCTTCCTGTAATTCAAAATTTGCCATTGCTAGGAACCTGTTATTTTTTTTCATATGTTTGTATAATTTATCATTGAAGAAATATTTTTCTTGTGTGTCAAATCAGATATCTTCATGCCAAATAGTCTACTTTTTGCTTAAGAAATCTTCTGCAGCTTTGACATTGTTACTAATGCAAGGCACCAGATCTCACTTAACTATCCTCTGCAGATGTAATTAAGTACTTCCAAATGTTTTGCTTAATTGCATTCCTTAATGTTCTGAGTGATGCTTTGCACTTTTCCTTCAGTTATGAATTGCATTTATAGCTTTCAGTAATCCCATTTATCATTACAATTTGCTTAGCTTGAAATGTGCTACATTAATTAGTTCTTTTCAAGTCTTTTGAAAGAAATGTCAGGAGATCATTAATTCTATATGGGCAATTTATTATTGCTTAAGAGAATTACACATTGCGGTCTGTTTCTTTTAGAAACTATTTAGTTCCTTTTTAGAACCTTCTTTCAGTATTTCCCTGTATAAAAATTATCTTTCATGATCACCTTTCATAAATCCTCCCTAGTGAGTATCATTGTAAATTTCATGGTTATAAAAGGCTCCCAGGCATTCAGAAACCATTGCAAATAAATAGTACTAGGATTTTTTTTCCAATGTGTTATTCTAAAACGAGTTTACAAAGCTATATATATCATAGGAATAAGTAATTTCCATGATTTATTAGTATGTAATGTGGTAATGATGAAGGTAGACCATACAAAGAAACAAAGGTAACCAATAGTGGAATTATTATTTTTGCAGTTATTAATCTGTGGAAGAGAAAATTGATTATTTTCTTTCTTGAAATAAAACAAGAATACAAACCCAGTTCTGCATTCTCTTGGGTTTCAGCATTGTCCTGGTATAGTTTGCCATTTGTTCAGATGCTTGATTTCAAGCACATCAGTTGTCACAATCAGCTTAGTGCCTTTAAGCACAGGAGTAAGTCTTGGTAAGATCACAGTGTTATCTACAACATGTTGACTCCGGTCCAAGGGAATTTCTGAAGCCATCTGTTCCCCTCCTGCAGAGATGAGAAAGATAAAGTATTTCAAAGACCACTCAACTCCTGAATCTACTGACATTCATACTTTTATAATTCAAAGGAGATCTAGTAAATGGTGGAATGATGTGAATACTAAACTTGAAAATCAAGGTGGTAATTAGATATGAATAGTATTACCTGTCTCAGGAAGATTAACAGAGATATGGCATTCAGCTTGCATTGTAAATTTGAAGTGGAAGGAGTCTCAACTGTTTGGGAAATTAGGAGAGCATGAACTCATACTTCTCCTAATATAAAAGGCACATATTCCATTCAAAATGCCTGTTTAGATGCCCTTGATCATGTTCTGCAACAGGGAATTGACTAGTTTCTGTTTTATCAATCTGTTCCAAAAAAACCCATACTTTTCTGAGTTTTTTTCTGAGGTTTTTTCTGTTTGCTTTTTGGTTTTCTGGTTTTGTGGGTTTTTTTGTTTTTGTTTGGTTGTTTTTCTTTTTTTGGGGGGGGTTGGTTGGTTTGTTTTTTGGAGGGTTTTTTTGTGGTTTTGGTTTTGGGGTGTTTTTTTTGGTTTTTTTGTTTGTTTTTTTTTTTTTTCTTAATTTGGAAAGAAATTAACACAGCTTTAACTGTGAATAAACACATCTTTGTTCTTTTACTTGTTTTTGTTAATATAATAACTCAAACTTGGTTGTTTGCCTATAAGTAAGATAAAGCTACAAAGCAGAAACTGTTAAATAAAACCCCCAAAAATAGACTCTATTATTAATCCTTTTGAATTATTATTTGAAACACAATGACATTACAATGCATAAATTTCTTCTAAATGAGCCACCAGGGAGAGAACTTTTGGGAGAAATGTTATGATTCAGTTTATATACTTTAGATTTCACACCGTAGAAGTGGGGTGAGTAATCACTTCCCATAAGGCAATCATTTCTTGTGAAAAGAATAGCATATTATGAAAACAAACAATTCTTGTAAAAAGCATGCATGTTAAAGGTCTATTTCAAGCTTAGAAGTTATCTAGAAGCTTATTATTCTTTTTAAGTCTAAGTAGTACTGTGGAGTTTATTCATCTTACTGGACTCATTAATGCGAAAATCAATATTTACCATTTTTAAGAATCTTGACCTCTTTCTTCACCTTGAAATGTAATGGGACTATATCATCCATTTTGTGGATCACAAGGATACTTTCTGAGTTAGTCTTGGTTTTGCAATATGAGTGTTGTCACATTATGACAAAATTTGAAGACATGATATACAGATTATAAAGTTTAGGATATGATGGATTTACTGGATTTCACTTTAGTTGGTATCAAAGAAAACCTAATTTTTTTGAAACATCAATTATTAAAATATAAATATGAATATAAAAGTTCACTGTGATCTATACATGATTATTCAAATAACAAATTCTGGATTGCACTGAAAACTGTCTCCATTAACTTATTCCTGTCTCATTTGCTTTATAAAGAACAAAATCCCCAGTAACATTTGACTGGAATTCTTAAGAAGTAAGCCTGGAATGGGATGAAAACTAGGAAAATACTATGAAAGAGGTTCTGAGTGGGAAAGAAAATTTGTCTTTATATAAGAAACAGAGCAAAGGATTAAGGAATTAATCAAATACCAGAGTATGATGAAAAATTAATTTGACACAGAGTCCCTGGACCTACCCCCCATGTTTTCTTACTCATAAAAGTAGAAACTTGCTTAGATTAGGACAGACTTATTTAGTTCTTACCTTGCATTTCCTTTTTAGGTTATTACTTTCTGAAACATAGTGCCCTTGTAGGCACCTCATCCTTTTCTTGTGACATACAGAGAGAAGCAGCAGGCTAAGCAACAATAGGACATTCCAATTACTACTCTCTATACACAGTATCTAGCAATAATAGAATATTATCATGCTTTTCTTTCTATCTATTTAAGAATGGATAAGATTGGCATCTCTGCAGAGGGTTTCCAAGCAGATAGGTTTTTTTCAGAGTAGAGTTAAGAACTACATGACCTCCTGGGGGCCCTTTCTAAACCTGAACTTTTATGATTATATCAACCCTTTGAAGACCTATAGATTGTGCCTTGTTCAAAGTGTAATATTCTCTCATCATTTGGATAATGCTTGGGTAATAGCTTAAATTATAGCTATCTTTTTATATTAATATACCCAGAACTCTTCTTGACCTTTAGACACTTTGCCATTATCCTCTCTGGAATGAGAAACAGTTTTACATCCTTCTGCCTCAGCAGTATGCCATTACCATTTGAAATTTCTCACAGAAAAAAATTAACAGAAATTTTAGGAAAGAAAGTCATCATCATGTATTTTGCTGTGATTTACAGCTACCATTGCAATAGTTATGCATTTTAATGGCAACACAGAAAATTGAGGTTATAGAAATCTGTCTAGTCTAGAAAATTGCTGATTACTAGTGTTTATTACTAGGTATATGCAAATTGTTCAAGATTAAAGGGTTTGCAGTCATGTTACTGGCTAATCTTGATTCTTTTTATGCTTAAAGCTGTACATATGGAACTGCAACTGCAATTATCAGCATTTGTAAACCACAGTCTTCAGTAAAATTTTAAATATACACATGCTTTAAAAACCATCACGATCTGCTTCCAGATGACCATGGATCCACAGGCTGGAAAAACACTACTTTTTTTTTTCATTGATTAAAAAAAAAAATCTATACATCCTTATTTGAACAAGTAAATCATTTGACTGAAAATAAACACTGTCAGTGCTGTCCAAAATTCTCATAGTGCTTTAAGAATTGCCAGCAATAGAGTAGCTAACTTAAAATCTAGATATTTTCTATGGATCTTTTATAGCGCAGTTCATTTCCCAGCACCATAACAGGACAATATTTCAATTTACGTTTAAAAGAATTAGAAATTATCAGTCTTCAGAAATGATGACTTTCCATCTAAGTATACCTTAGTACTACAGTTTAGCTTGTGAAAAAATATACTGCAGTATTACATAGAATTTATGCAGAATAGTAGTGTGTTTCTAATTTCATTACTATATAACACATTTCAATATTTTCACTTGTCTCTTACAACACTGAGCTACAGATTCTGTTTAAATAAATGAGTGCATTAGTGCCTCAAAACACTAGACATATTTTGACCCAGATACTACCCTAAGTTTCTTTTTGCAATAACATAGGAATTGTCTTTCCCCATCTATTTACATACTCAGAAAAGACAAGGTTGACAGAAAATATAGGTATTGTAGAAAGATTTTTTTTTTTTCTTCAATCTTTCTGGTCTTCAGAATAGTCAATATCAGCTGAGAATGGCTTTGCAAACTGCAGAAATAGCAAGAAGGAGGATCTGGAAAGCTCCAGGCCTGTTATACTAACTTCAGTGGCTGGTAAAGTTATGGAGAAGCAGTTTATTCTGGGAGGTATTGAAAAACACCTGAAAGACAATTCAGTAATTGGTCACAATCTTCATGAGAAGAAAGTCCTGCTTATCAAACCTAATTTCCTTTTATGACAAGATAACCCACTTGGCTGATCAAGGGAAGCCAGTTGATGTGATGTTTTTGGATTTTAGTAAAGCTTTTACTAGTGTCTCTCACAGAAACTGGACAAAATGTCCAGCTCATAACTAGATAAACACAACATGTAATGAGTGAGCAACTGGCTAATAGTTAGGGCTCAAAGGATTATAGTCAATGGGGTGACATCACACTGGCAACCTGTCACGGCTGGGGTTCAGCAGGGTTCCCTCTTAGGCCCTGTGCTCTTCAACATCTTCATAAAAGACTTGGACACAGGACTGGAAGTGACATTCATCAAGTTTGCAGATAGTGCAAAGCTGGGAGGGGCTGTTCACTCCCATGAAGGTCGGGAGGCCCTGCAGAGAGACCCTGACAAATTAGAGAGCTGGGCAGTCACTGACCATATAAAGTTGAACAAGGGGAGAGACAGATTCTGTACCTGGGATGAGGCAACCCTGGGTATATGCACAGAATGGTGAAGGAGATGCTCAAAAACAGCCCCATGGAAACGGGCTTGGTGAATGGCTAGTTGAACATGAGTCAGCAGTGCCCTGGCAGCCAGGAGGGCCAAGCATGGCCTGGAAGGCATCAGGCACAGCACTGCCAGTGGGGACAGGGAGGGGATTGTCCTGCTCTGCTCTGCACTGGGGCAGACTTACCTCGAGTCGTGTGTGCAGTTTTGGGTACCACAATATAAAAAAAGACATTAAACTATTAGGGAGTCTCCAAAAGAGGGCAATAAAGATGGTGAAAGACCTTGAGGGGAAGCCAAAAGAGGAGCAGCTGAGGGCATTTGGTCTCCTCTGAGAGAAGGAGGTGGAGGGGAGATCTCATCACAGTCTTAAACATCCTCATGAGAGGAAGAGGAGAAGCAGACACTGATCTCATCTCTGTGGTGACCAGGACAGGACCCAAGGGAATGACTTTAAGCTGTGTTGTGGAGGTTTGTGTCAGATAATATGAGAAAGGGTGTTTACCCAGAGGGTGGTTGGACACTGGAACAGCCTCCCCTGAGAAGTAGTCACAGCACAAAGACTGACAAAGTTCAAGAAGTGTTTAGACAATACTGTCAGGCACATGGTGTGACTCTTGGAGATGGTGCTGTGCAAGGGCTGTAGTTGGACTTGATGATCCTTTAGATCCCTTCCAACTCAGCATATTCTGTGATTCTGTGAAGCTAAGTCTCTGCCACGGTAAGTACACTGGGAACATGTGAAAGTCATCCTCAACTTGAAAACCCTTTCAATTTCTTAGTTCAGTTCAAGAAGCCATATTGATTTAAACAATCTTGTATTTCAGCACACATTTTTTTACATACCTATTATCACACACAATAATAATTTAGATATTTTATTGCAATTTTACTATAGTGAACTTCTCCCTTGTTAGTTAGATATAAGAACTATGAAAATACAGATCTGCATAATGTCTAAGATGGAAATGATATCATCAGCACTTCTCTCAGCTTTCTAGCAAAGTGACAAGAAATGTTGAACAATCTAAAAATTTCAGCACTGTGCTTTTGAACTTACTATAAAGGAGGACAGAAAAATAACATGTAGATAATATATAAACTGTGTGTGTATATGTAAACAGATCTTTCTTATTTATGAATATAAGGACAGTATGGGATATTGGGGGTCTTCTTAATGTGCCAGAGACTGATGCACTTTGTTTTGGGGATGCTTTGTTAGTTTGATGATAAATGATACTGTCTAAGTGTGTGGAAAATTAATGCATTAGTCTATCAGTAATCTTCATAGATCAGAGTAATGAACTTACTACTAATGGCCATTAAATCTTCATAAATATCTTTAAGTAGCAGTCCATTAAGGGTAAGCTCTTTGGGGAAAACTGCCTCTATATTTTTATACACCTCCTAGCAGAAAGAGGAATTCATTCTTTTTTTGTCCCTTTAGGAACTGGTGATATATGATTATTAAAATGACAGATTTTTAAAAATGGAGTCAGTAATAAGTAATAACAAAATTTAGGGGGCTTTAGCAAGACTAATGACACTGTAAGACTGGTGACATTGTTATCTATTTAATCACTGATACAACATAAGACATTAGTTATTCATCTGCCAATGGGGAAATCAGGCTACAGTTATGGACAGGAGAACTGATTGTTTCTTGGAAAGCTGCAATTCAGAAAAGAACCTGGAGGCTATAGCAGACAAGCCACTGAACAAAGAGTCAACTGCAGTACTGTGGGAAATGAAGTTAATGACATTCAACGAAGGTACTGGGTAAGACTAGAACCATATTTGGAACCAACCAGCACTCAAATTGTTAATAGGTTCCATACTACAAAGATACTGTTCAATAGAGAAAAACTAGGCTAAATTGAGTTGCTTAAGGACCTCACTCTATATGGAATGAGAATGCCTCTAACCTTAAAGATAACTAGAAAATTGCATTTCACAGGGGAATCTTGTGTACAAAAGTGCTCCCTAACTGTGTTAGAGAAGCAGCCAGAACCCTCTAAAAGAGAAATTAAAGCAAAACAAGAACATATATACACTTTATAAAAATGCATGTGATTAACTATTAGAAAATAATAGCAAAGGAAGATGAAAATTAGGATGTGAGATCATGATAGATATTTTCTAGCATAAATACAAGTGATCTTCATACACAGACACAATACACAAGATTTGACTTGTTACTGCCAAGTTAATCTCAACAATTTCTTATTTATTTGGAGTGTCATACTAGATTAGTATCTAACTTTTCCAGCAAGGTCAGAAACATAACTTGGATAATTTCAGGGAGGGATGCACTGTGGCCAAAAATGAGGAATTAATAAAGCTCTTAGAGAGAGCCCAAAGGAGGGCTGCAAAGATGGTGAGGGATCTGAAGGGGAAGTCATATGAGGAATGGCTTAGGATACTTGGTGTCCTCATCCCGGAGAAGAGGACACTTAGGGGAGACCTCATAGCAGTCTACAATTTCCTTGTGAGGGGAAGAGGAGGGGCAGACACTAATCTCTCTGCTGACCAGTAAAAGGCCCTGAAGTTGTTTCAGGAGAGGTTTAGGCTCAATGTTAGAAAAAGGTTCTTCACCCAAATAGGCCTCAGGCACTAGAACAGGGTCCCCAGGAAAGTTGTCATGGCACCAAGTCTGACAGAGTTCGAGAACATATAGACAGACCAAGACAGCCTAAATTTTTACCTAAAGTTTAATTTAAACTTCAAGTACATTCTTATATATATATTAAGTGATAATGACTGAGAATTTCTGGTCTTCCACGTGGTTATTTAGTCATAACAGAAGACTTGATGTTGCTCTACTTACTTGAGAGGTAAGTACATATAAGTGGTTAAAAGTACGTACTGATGCAGAGGGGTAGCTCTTGTCCAGTTCCACAGATGATAAAACTAGAGTATACATTCCATAATTTGACATAATTTCTTGGGATCAACATATATTTAAATAGTTTCACCATGGCAATCTTACAGAAAGCTCCCTCTAGTCAGCCATTGGGTAGACAGAATCATGGATGTCATCTTTAGCAAATGTTAAACAGAAGGCCAGTGCCTGTGCAGTGCTGCTGGAGCACAGACTTGTACAACAGAACTCCTGGAGTTGATGGTTGGTTTCCATGGTTTAGGAATGTTATTCTCCAATCCAGAGTCCACCCTGAAACACTCCAATCCACATGCCACTTGATCCTCTTGCCCCCCATCTCCCCTGCAGCAGGAGGGGAAAATTGGAGGCAAAACAGGTAAAGACCACAGGTTGAGATATGAACAGTATTTTGAAAACAATAGTGAGAAAAGACAGTGGTCAGTAACAGCAATGATACTAATTGTACAGAGTGTACAAGAAAAGAGGTGTGTGATTCTGAGAAGATTGCTCACGCCTGACAATTCCCAATCACTCCCTTCGCCACATTACATCACCCAGAAGGGAGCCTTTCCCCCTTCCCCAGAAAATTATGCGAGAAAGTACAGAATAACCTTTGGGTCCTGCCATGTCCCATCTTGGCTACTGCAAAAGTTAATGCTGTCCTGGCTGGAATCAGGGCCCTGACAAAACTAAATAGGCAAAAACAACAAAAAGTCCCACTTTACTCATTTAGCTGTTTTGTTTCGTTATGCCTGTCATGCATGAGTCCTCGCAAATTTGTCTTTGAAAAAAATAAGTGAAGTAAAATGTGTATTGCTGTGAAAATACATTCACAAATAGAAGCAAGGAAGGAAAAATATTTATTTATTTATTTATTTATTTATTTATTTATTTATTTGAAGATAAGTGATTTTCCTGGCAACAAAACACATAGATGGGACACAATCTTTAATTATGGTGCCAAACAAAATCAATCTAGTACTGGACAATAATCTGCTGTGTTCAAAAAAATTTTATAAGAGTTTCAAAATTACAACTATATTAAAATTAGCCCAAAGAAATATAACAAAAGTATAACTTGCTTCACAGAAGTGTAATAACATTAGCATACTATTTCACACTATACCATTTTATCACACTATTTCACACTATATTATTTTATTATTTTAAAATATTTTGAGACAAAACATAGATGAAAATTTAATTTTTCACATTTCACATATTGCTTTGCAACATCTACAGACTCTTTAGCAACATAGAATAAAGATCATCTTTTTAAAATATTTCTGAAAATATATTCCTATACTATGTCATGTTTTCTTTAATGTTGTAAACATATCACAGAAAGCCATAGATTGCTAGAGATAATGGTATAGTATTTAAAATACATGTCAGTTGGAAGACCTTAGTTGATGCATTCACACCTTAAAAACAGTGATGAATACTTTTTATTTTCTAATTACTAAAGATTAAACAGCTTCCAAAATCTGTGTATCACTTTCAAAATTATAATCTCTGGTACATGAAAAGGGAAAGTGGAACAGAAAGAAGAAAGTTGTTTACACAGTTCTTTAACAATGAGGAGTTAGTTCGGAAACTGTCACAGTAAATAATGCATGAAACTACATAGAACCATTTAGGTTAGAAAAGACTCTTAAGGTTATTGAGTCCAAATTTTAATCCAGAACTTCCAAGTGCAGCATTAAACTGTGTCTTTAGATGCCACAACTTTGTGTTTTTCAAATACCTCCAAGGATAGTGACCCAAGCATTTCCCTAAGCAGCCTGTATTACATTTCCAGCAGACATCTGGGCATTGAAGTCCTGCCTGAGAACAAAATCTTCATCTGCCTGTTCATCCTCATTGGATGGTCTATAACAGACTCCCACCATTCTCAGGCACATCCATGGTTCCTAACACAGCAATAAACCTTGTGTCTTTCCTGCCACAGTAATCTCCTTCCCCTACCTCTACTGAGACAACAAAGAGACCTGAGACTAAAGCATCTGGCTAGAAAATCATCCTTCTGGACATGCCCAGCCTTAACTTTAGAGACCTTGAGCTTTTTTTCCTTTTCCCTTTTCAAATTTATTTTAAAATTTTTCAATGAGCCCTGCTAACTCCTGCAGAAAGTTCCTTTATTTCCCATCTGTTACCAACAGGTGTGGTTTTGTGTAGACTGATCCGTGACCAAAAAACTCAGAATTCTGTGGTGGACACCAGGCTCAGAGACAAGTCTGCTGGTTTGTCCTGCTTATTCCCTCATCATTCCCTGCAAGTGGAAGTATTGAGGAGGACACACAGCCACAAACACCATTTCCCCTGCTCGTTGCTCATAGAGATTTTGTAATTATTCTGAGAGTCACTAAGGTGGATAATTAATGTGATGCTGTCTCAAGATATGACCTACAACTTACAAGAATAATATGAGAAAACTTATAAGATGGCGTGTACCTGGGGTGGAGATAAAAAATTGAAATTATTCATATCTGGGAATCTGCATCAGAAATATATGGTGTTTGAGTCTGGAAATGCAAACAGCTGCAAAAAAGGTGTTTATAAGTACAGAAGCTTCAAGCACGTAAACAAGTAAACTGCAAGATTTAATGGCTAAGCTCAGGCACATTCAGATCAGAAGCAAGACTAACTTTTTTAATTAATTATTTATTTTTTTTTTTATTTCTGAGCAATCCCTAGAATTTCCCCTGAGTGAATTTCTTATGCCTTTTGAAATATTTCCTAGGAGATATAACCAGGAGTTACAGGTTAGGCATAGGAATGCCTGGGGAAGAGACCACAATACTGGACTGTATGATCTAAGGGGTCCTTCTGAACCTGATTGCAATTAGTTTGTAAAAAGTGTGCCTTTTGTTTTAACAAAGAATAATAGCCAAAATACTTTTGTCAAAAGCTCACTAAAAATACAATTAAGCTGTAGATTTCAGCCATGCAAAAATTCATTTCAATTGAGGATGCTTATTTGAAATGCTGACAATAAGTGAGTACAGTTTAACAGGTGCTCCTATAATTAACAGCACATTCTGAATGAAAAATGAAATAATTTGGAGCAGCATTACCTTCCATTGCAATTTTCACAGATCTTAGGCAACTAGATAAGCATTTTGGTTAAAATTGCACAATATTCTTATTTTAATTTACTTATAAGTATACTTAGGGGTCTGTTCTCTTCATCCAGCTTGAGAATTGACATTTCACTCTATTGCTGAGTTTCACACGTTACTTTCCTTCTAATAAGCTGTTCCGGAATTTGATGGGGACAAATGAGGACAGAAAGCATATTACACTTGAATATAATACATGATATTTCAATCTTCACTGCTCACTAAATGCTTTTAAACTATATAAGGTTTAGATGTTCTGTTGAGGTGGTTGTATTTTTGGTGGTGTTTTTTGATGTTGTTTTTTTTGTTTATTTTTTAAATTCTAGCGGTAATACTCTGCTCTTTATGAGTTTCTTTTACTGACGTAAGAGGGACATGGCATAAATATGCTTATAAATATAGCTAGGTGCAAAGACTATTGGGAATTCAGTCAAAATCTGTCTGTATTTGAGTATATCTCATCAGCACTTAGCAGAAGAAGCAAAAAGGCAACAAGGTGAGTAAAACCAGTTTCCTCTTGCTTCCTTGCAGGGATCCGATGAACTTGACTTTTCCAAGTCAAGGGGCAAAGACATCAAATAATTATAACAGAATGCAAATACTCAAGGCACTCAACTTGGACTCAAAAGATAGTACTTGTCATTAGTTAACCACAGGACTAGCTGCATGCATTAAAACAAAAACAAAAACAAAATTAAAAACAAAAACAAATCTCTTTTCAGAAGAGTCTGAAAGCCTTGGAGGAAAAAATGTGAGGTAGATCAAACTGGAAGAGCTTGCGAAGTCTTCATGGCCTAAAAGTGGTCAAGCATGATATTCTTTCTCAGCAGAAATACAACTATAGGCATTCTATTATTTTATTTCTTTCTTCTCTCCCAGCTCCAAAATGGTGGCTGTATTCCAGACCTTTGTAAAGTCTACATTTCAATTCGTACACCAGACCCAGACATAAACCATTACATAAATGCTGACATAAACCAAACCTGGACTGCCCGTCTGAGACTACTGAGACTTTTGGATCCAGTATTAGTCAAAGGATGTAAGTGTTCACATCACAAAATTTCTAGTCCTGGGAAAGAACCAATACTCTGGAGTTACAGTTTAAAGGGATGTATAGAGATACAAAGCTAGGGATAGCACTTGAATTCTGCTCTGACACAGGTAACTTTAAGCAGCAGCTTTAATGAAAAAAAAGGCAGAAGCTTGTGAAGGGTCTTGCAAGGGAAAGCTTTGCCAGTATTAAAAGAAAAAAGGAATCTATTTATCTTTAAAAATGTTTAATGAAATGTGAAATTTGTACAAAATTTATCTTGCTACTGAGCTCCAAATCTATGAGAGACGAATAAGCTCCAAATGTTGTGTCAAGATCAAGTTTCTGTGTTAAAACTAAATCTAGTGAAAAATTAATTTAATATTTTTGTCTATATTAAAGGAACTTTCTCAGTCTAAAATCAGCTCTAAAATAACAGAAATACTTTTCTTCCTGCCACCATTTTTATACCAAATATTATTCTATGTAGCAACTCTAGGTCTGCATACAGATATCCATGAAGGATGGATTATTCTCTTCTTTTTCACCAACTGCTTTGAAAACTGGGATTAATATATTCTGATATCCTGTTTCCCTAAAGTCACTACAAGCAATAGAATTTGATACGTATCCTGGACAGCAAGAGAAATTAGATTTTTAATTTTTTTAACCTTTTAGAATTACACCTTACAAATGGGCAAAGGGAATCCCTTATAACATACAAAAAGGCCCAGGTATGGCAGCATTAACAGCTAAACATTGACAAATCAAGTCTTTGCTCTAATTTTTATTTCAAAGTTACTCTTTTTATTTCAATTTATTCACTCCAGTGTGACTAAGACAGAGTCTGTCCCAAAGAAAATCTTATCAGGTTTGATATTCATAACCTTTAATGACTACCCTTCTAATCCACATTTTGTAAATATGCTTTATCATTCCTTTCTTGCTTTCATCAGTTCTCTGAATTCAATGCTAATTTGCCCAGCAACTGTCAATAATATCTTTCTTCTAGATTTTTTAGAGTGCTAGTTTATGGTAAAGTTTATGTACGGTTGCCAATTACACTGTGTAACAAGTGATTTATTTTGCTGAGATAATCATTACAAACTACAATTGCTGTTACAAACAGTGAAATAAAAGTGTCTCTAAGCATTTAATGACAGTTTTCAGCATATTTCACTAGACTCAACTGAAAATGAATGCTCTTAAGCCCTTAGAGTTATTACTTATTGGATAATAGCAAATACCTCTCATGTCAAAGAATGGTCATGGCAACATGCATATAATAATGTCTAAATTCAATGTGCAATGACCTTGGTTGGTCTTGAAGCTGATAATGTACTCCCTCTGCAGGGCCAGACCAGACAAAAGTAGGACAGAGGGTGAGAGAGAAAGAAGGAGGAAGGGAAGAAGAGAGAGAGGAAGGAGCAGGCTGTGGATTCAGCTCTCAACTGTTGTAACTGTGTCCTAGCAAGAGTAGAACAAACTGTTCTAAGGTGAGCTTCCTTCTCTGCGCACTTTTAGTCTAAAAACAAACACATCACTCTGAATAAATATTATTTTATCTAATTTTAAACTGAAACGGCAGAGGAACACACTCCATCCACAGGCAGCATTAGTGTTAGTTGGTACAGGATTACAAGCAACACAATTCCTCAGCTCCGGCAGGAGATAGCTTTTGAAGCCTCTTTTATTTGGGTTGCTGGAAATCCTGTGAGACTCAGGGAAATAATTTAAGCCTGTTACCTGAGCAAAAGAACAGTGATTCCCCACACCAGCATGAGCTCTAGACACAGACTGACTTTTCCATACAGCCATCTCTGCACAATTTAAAGGTGAGGAAATTGCTGTGTCCTGCCAGTCTGATTTGTTCTCTGATATATAATCTGGAACAAGAGCAGTAAAAACTCCAAAAAACCTAAAATAAATTATTTCAATGATCACCATTTGCTTGAGTTTATGATGTCTTTCTTTCCCTGATATTTAGTTGACCTCAAGCAAGAAACAGCATCCAAATAAATTTTATCCCAATGGGATGCATCCTGAATATGTTACCACAGTTATTAGGCTAAACTTTATAACTGAAAAATGTACTGTATGGCAAGCTACCCTTCCTTAGGCAACCTCCTACAGCCAAAGCCTTCTAATTCTTGCTGATTTGCTTTGGAAAGATACTTCTTCCCAGCCTTTTCCTTTTTTTTTTTTTAAATCTTCAACTATAACCAAGCTGCTGAGACCAAACTATTAATGTCACATTATTAATACACTAATACACTGACTTTCTGCAGTTAAGATCTGATTTTGAATTGTACAAAAAGAATATTATTGCAAAATTTTTAAATTCAGTTAGTAGCTGAAGATACCAAAATGGCTTTAAAAGGAAACAGAAGTTTTAAACACATTTTAAACACTTTCTCAGCCTACATAAAGGGAAAATAAAGACCAGAAGGAAAGTGACAGCAAAACTGAATGTACACAACTCATCAAAACCCAGAACATAAGACCAAAGTTTAGGTGATTAAATGCTAATTAGACAATTAAAATAATTTTAGATCCAAACAACAGATTGCATTACTGGGAGCAGCTACGAAGATTTTGGTTCATCAGCAGTTCTAGAGCTACAACTGGAAAACAAAAACACCCAGAGGCAGTAATAGCTCAGATAGAAATGATCATTCTGCAACAAGTCTGAGAAATAAGAAAAAGAAGAGCATGAAATGCTCTGTTCTGCTTTTTTTTTTTTTTTTTTTTTTTTTTTTTTTCTTCACAGCCTTAGTACTTTTAAATGCTGGAGTCAGCAGCTACCTCATGGTGAAACTCTTGCTCCTCACAAGACCATCACAAAGCTGGCCTTGTTCCTCTTGTATAAAGATGGAGGATGGGCATGGGGAGAGAGGCACGTTGAAGGGCAGGAAACCATCTTGCAAAGAAGGTACAAGTTGATGTTTACTATATTCCTCTTTCTACAGAGTTTTAGATGCCATAGTAAGGGATAGGACTTGAAGAAACTTCAGAGGTTTTTTGGACCACGAACAATCAGAGGCTTGTTCAATTTTGTACCAGAATGTTTAAATTCAACCATAAATCCTCTTCAGTACCTTTTCCAGTTCTCATCTACCTTATTTTGGCTTCCCAGGCACTTACTGAGGATGCAAGTAAATGGTGCATGCACGTCTAATGAGCCTAGTGAGTTTCCTGAAACAAAGAAAGGAACTTGAAGGAACGAATACAGAGGAAAACAGGAGGTCTGAATACTAAATAATTAAGAAATGGGATAGGAAGGGCAGGGTAGATTACAAAAAGAAGAGAAATTCCTACAGACCTCTGAATCCTATTGTGGTGTGTATTTGCAGCAAATATACCATACAAAGCCTTAGATGTAAATTTGTATTTATTACAGTAAAGAAAACCTGATGCCATTCTTGCTATATCTATCCCCTTTTTTTCCTGCAAGTATCACGAGATAGTTCTTTTTTTCTGTTTTATTTATAGATTGTTATGTCATTGGGATTTTTATACCTATCTTCCTAAAAAATCTTCTGAGCAACCATCCCTGGAGAAGTACGGTGCTTCATGCCATCATTTAGTGCTGGACTTGGCAGTGCTGGGTTCATGGTTCAACTTGATCATCTTGGTTGTGTTTTTCAAACTAAATCATTCTCTGATTCTATGATTTTCAGTCAGTACAAAAGCTGTGGATCAGACAGAATGATCTCTATTCAAAGTATGATAGGCATATTCCCCTCATAATAGTTATCTGAGATTAGCTCAGTTGGTGAGAGTTTGGTGTTAATAATGCCAAGGTCATGGGTTTGAACCCTATAGGGGCCATTCATTTAAGGGATAGGCTCGATGTTCCTTCTGTGTCCCTTTCAAACTCAGATTATTCTGTGATTCTGTAAATATCACGAAGCTGTATTTGTGAAGAAATTATTTTCAACCTTTTTCAGTTTATGGACAACTAAATATTTCCCATGACAATTGTGGAATTTAATTCCGCCAATTTAATACAAAGACAGCTTTGAACATGCTCTACAGATTTCCATGTACCACAGATAAAAGATTGAAAATCTCAGACTTACACTCTAGCAAAGCAGATCAATAAATCTGACCACCAAAGGGTGCTTCCACAAATTTTGGTACAAGATTTCCATTTCTGCAGAAGCTACTCACACTTCAACATCCAGTCCAGAATATGCTTTTTCAGGAATCTCTTTCACAGAGGTGTAAAAGGCTGTCAAAAGAAATGCAAAAAGAAGGAAGTGTTTAAGCCTTCCAATAAAGCAGTCATTGCTTAGATAAAATTTTGCCACCATAATTACTTGCCAGAACTGAATTGTGCTAATCATGGAATGCTTTGGATTGAAAGGAGCCTTAAGGATCCTCTAGTCCTAATTCCCCTGCCACTGACAGAGACTCCTTCTACTACATCAGGCCACTCAAAGCCCCATCCAAACTGGTGTTGAGAATTTCCAGGGATGGGGCATTCACAACTTCTCTGGGTAGAAACTTGTTCCAGTGCCTCAGAACTCTCACAGTAAAGAATTTCTCCCTAATATCTAAATTTAGCCTCTTTTAGTTTGAAACCATTACCTCTATTCCTGTTACTGCAGACCCTTTTGAAAAGTCCCTCTCCAGCAGTCTTGTAGGCTCTCTTCAGGTACTGGAAGGTGCTATAAGGTCTCCCCAGAGTCTTCTCCAGGATGAACAACACCAACCGTCTCAGTCTGTTTTCTCCACAAAAAAGGAGGCATAATTTGCAAGACAGATAAGATGTTTGCAGTTCTTTTTATTAAAAGTAAATTCTTTGACTCGAAGGAAGGACTGCTGAAAAGATCACCAGATGGTGCTTTGTTCAACTAGGCTGGATTTGCCTACTAGCCAAAACGGCTAGCAGCTTACAGTGAGGTTCCTTAATTTGTATTTTCTCTTATTGGCAGAGCATATCAATGACACCTCAGCTGATTTTACAGCCACTTAAAATACTTGTCTGTCATGTTAGCTTGCACAGTATTTGCGCATGAAGTACAAACAGCTCTTTCAACATTCCGGGAATGAAAAGCTAAGAAAAACAATGAGCAGGAATATTTTTGGCAGAAATTAACAGATGAGCACAGACTGGAATGATTCCTGCTGTGCCCCAACGGCCAGTTAACTTAACCTTTGCAGTGCTTGGGCTTTTACCTTTAGAAAAGCCTAGAAGAAGGTGGAAGATAGGTGTACCAAGAAACCCCACTGTGTCCAAGAAGGGAATTATTCATGCTGCATACTCAGACATATGCCATGACCTTCTCAACAGAATTAAAAAGGAATAGCTGAGAATTCAACAAATATACTACCAAATTTCCTATAGAAATTGTGCCTTTGAACATGCAGAGATAGAGCAATATTAGGATGAAGAAATTCTAAAATATAATCTACCCACTTGAAAATATAGTCCATGTGCATTCAGCATCATACCTGCTTTTTTTGATGACAGAAGTTATCTTTCTCCTTTTAGCTCAGAAGAACCAAAACAGACAGAATAGAAATGGGACTTTATTCCTTCCTTCAATTCAATTTAAAAGTCAATTAAGTTCAAAGCAATAGATTCAAGATTCCCCCATGGAAATCATTTTAAGGCAGGCATGGCACTGTGAGCGAATTTGTAGCACAGGAGAGATCAATAACTGAGTGAGGTGACAATCTGCGAATGCAATACAGAAAAAAAGAAAAAAAGAAAAAAAAAAAAAAAGGAGATGAAACTAAAATCAGTGGGTAGTACCTGGAGTAATGGAAAGACAGGTCTTCAGTAACCTGTATGTAGACAGTCCCTCAAGCTGCGCCACATGAGTTTCAGTGGAGCTAAAAGCATTCCCTTATGTTAGCCACTGTCATACTGAAAGACTGTGTACACACAGATAAGCAAGTAAAGGAGGACTCGATGTGGCAGCTCAAGAAATGTGAAAGCTACCATTAGTATCTCTGCTGTACAGTGGTACATTAATTAAACATAATTAACGCTTGGTAGTCATACTGATCATAGTTCTGTCATACATTTCTCCCTTAAGTTTTGATTTTGTTGGCCAATTTTATCTATGTTTGTATTGGTTCTGCATGGGCTAGGGTTTTCTCTTTTTTTGCTGGAGGAAGGCCATAGGCCTGACTCAAAGCTACTTCTTCCATGTCCAGCAGAGCTAATCCCTGCTTACTCCAAAGATAGATGTGCTGCTGGCCAAGGCTTGGATGATTATAAGTGTGGTAATACCTCCGTGATAATGCATTTAAGAAGAAAAATAAAGTTGTTGCTCAGTTGTAATACCAGCCAGAGAAGAAAGGAGTGAGAAAATTTGAGAAGAACAGCCCTGAAGACACCAACATCAGTGGAGAAGGAGGGGGAAGAGAGATCCCACGATGATCTGCATCCCCTGGGGTGCAGAGATCCATCCTCAGCCCGCAGAGAGCTGTTGCTCGTGCAATGTACTCACACAGGAGAAGTTCATGGACAACTGTCTCCTGTGGGAGGGATTCCACAGTGCAGGAGGGGAATGACTTCTTCTCCCTGAGCAGCTGGAGAAGTCTCAGGTGATGAATTGACCAATTGTCTCCCAGTCTCCCTGCACTACTGAGGGAGAAGGTAGAGAGGGGAAGGAGGGAGGAGTAGGGCAAAGGTGTTTTTAAGGGCTTCTTTTACTTTTCATTATCCTGCTCTGCTCTGCTCTATTAGTAATAAATTCACTTTGTACCTCGAAGTTGAATCTGTTTTGCCCATGATGGCATTTGATAAGCAACCTCTCCTGTTCCTTATCTCAACACATGAATCTTTTTTTTATATTTTCTCTCCTTTGTTCAGCTGCAGAGGAGTGTGAGTGAGTGGCTTTGGTGGGTGGTGACATTTGGCCTGGGTCAACCCATGACAATGTTTGATACCAGGACAGTCCCTTAAAAGTCCTTGTCACCATCAGGAGAAAAACAGAAGAAATGAAAAACAAGTAGCAGACGCCCTAAAAGAAAAAACAAGTTATAGCTTAAATCCAACAAAAAATATTTGACAATATAGATCCTTCATGCAAAATAGAAAGGCTAAATCTGACTTTTTAAGTTCTTCTAGTTCTAAACTATTTACATGCTAAATTATTATGAAAAAATATATCTTCCATTAAATATGTAAAGATATGCAGGTACCTACACCACCATGTCTTTAAAAATTAGCCGTAATAAAATCTTTGAAAACATGGTTTTCTTACAGCTGCAGATATTATGCTATTTTGCACTTTAATTCAATGACTGTGTTCAATATATCCTAAAAAGCCCACAGGTAATATACATCTAGCTAAAGAAATAATATAGACATGTTTGCAGATGGTAAACACCTTCAGATTTATAGGTACTATGTTGCCTTTTTGCTCATATACGTCAAATGTCTTTACTTTTCTCATTAATTATAAGCTTGTTGTAAAAGGACAAAAACATTACATGGGATGAAAATAAACTTCACAGCCAATGTTTAATTGCATCATTAAACCAAACATGTAAAAAAGTTGAATAATTTTCATAATAAATCTTAGAGTTATAGATCTGAATCTTACTTTAATTAACATAATTAAACCTAGTAGCTCCTTTTAGAAATACTATACTTCAGCTGAAAAAGAAGCTTAATCTGAAGTTTGGAAATACTGCAGACAGTATTTCTGTCTGCAGTACATCTGCACTAAAGTTAAATGACCGCAAAAATGCTTCCAATTTCAGACGTATCATTGGGTACCTGGCCAAATCCCACTTTAGAGTTTATGGTCTTTAGATGTCTTTTAATACAAAAAAAAAAAAAAAAAAAAAAAAAAAAAAAAAAAAAAAAGAAAAGACAACCCCCCCCCAAAAAAAACCCCAACAAAACAAAACAAAACAAAAAAAACCAAACCAAACCAAAACAACAACAACAACAACAACAAAAAACCTTAAAGGAATATCTGTCACTCATACCTAATGTATATATGCCTCCACTCTGTACAGGCATAAAATGTATCTGCAGTGTGGGTTTTTTTTCCCTCTGTTTACCTAGAACAGATATTTGGTAGATTAAAATTCTCTTGCAACACAAAATCCACAAGCATATACACGCACTTGACTTTATACTGTATTTCATACTTTCCTTACCAGGAAGAACCACTAATTGAATTGTTCTCCCTGTTCCATAACTTTTCCTTTCTGAGCCTTTTGCTGTGGCACACTTTGTACTACCACTGCAACATCTCTTCTTGTGCTAGGCTGGCTTCCCACTTTTGCAGGTCAGGAACCCCCTGACAAGATGTTGCACCATGGCTGTGGGTAACACCCCATGAGATAATCTGCCATACAGTTATGTTTCTACCACGTGGACTTCACGGGGAAAAGGTCTGTAATTTACATTTTTCCATACAATATATTCTGTTTAAATGAGGTAACATCAAATAACGCTGTGTAAGGGGAAATCATGTTATGTTCCCTGAAGATCAGAGATTGTGAAATGATGAATAATTCAAGTTCATGGTTTTTTGCTCAAATCAAATGCGAGTTGTTCATCTGTTGCACAGAACTGGGTTGTCACTGCTCTATTAGGTCTCCATTATTGACTACTGTCCTTGATAAACTAATCAGAGGACTGCAAAATGACCCTAGTTGTCCCTCATTATCAAACTATAGTAGAATGGGTTCACAGATGTTTGTGTAAAAGCCAGTAAAATTGTTTCCATCAAAATGCTGCTTGTTTTTGCCACAATCAAATAATCTGACTCTACTTGCAGCATGAAGAACATAACTTGAAAACACAGGCCTAAAACTTATCATGTGAAATAAATTCAACAGCTCCACTCATGGA
The DNA here is from genome assembly GCF_029207755.1 of Chamaea fasciata. Taxonomy (NCBI): domain Eukaryota; kingdom Metazoa; phylum Chordata; class Aves; order Passeriformes; family Sylviidae; genus Chamaea; species Chamaea fasciata. The sequence goes on along the minus strand of NW_027094086.1, from coordinate 68,134,294 downwards.
ATATGTCTTAAGTAATCACTTAATTAGAAAGCTTTAGCAGTCTTTGCAGAGCTTTGGTAACTTTAGATTTACATGCTACTTGTGCAATTATCTTCATTTTTATTTTGTATTATTTGATTTATTTTTTTTCAGAATGGAGAGTATTCTTCAAATTTAAATAACAGACTAAAGAAAAGAAAAAAAATATCAGTTTGATCATAATAATATAGTAAATATATTTTATGGTTGTATTACAATACAGAGGTCATGCCTTTCATCCCTAACGACACAGCCATACTTTATAATGCAATGTATAGTAGCTAATGGATGTTAAATACCATCATCTTGAGATAGATTCAAACCTAGTAAGTTTTGTCTTTCATTATTGTCATGTATAATGCAAAGCTTGTTGTTTGTTTGCTTAAACAGTGTGAATGAACAATACTGAACTGCTTCTAAGTCTCATACAATTGTTTATGCACCAGGATAGCCACTTCTGTTTTGCAGGAAAACAGACATACCATGAAAATAACTGTGTCATATCAGGAAATACACTTCTGACATATTATTTTCTTTGCAGTCTTTAGTTACGTAATTCCTTTTTTTACACAACACCAAAGAACCTGAAATTCCCAAGTCACCTGTGCAGTGGTACATTCAGAAAACTACAGAATGAAGAATTTGTCATCCACATGCTTGATTCCTTCCCAGCTTTATAGATTTCACACTGAATACTCTATGAGTACCTATTAACCAGCTATGGCAGAGTTGTCATGATTACTCAAGTGCCTGCCTCTGGACCAAGGATACTGCAAAACCAATCTATGCAATAATGAAGCTGTGTAAAAATAATCAGTGCAAAGTCAATTAAAGTGCGTATTTTCAATATCCATTCAGTCATAATTATGAGTAGTACTGAATTTTCTTGTCCACTTGAAATATTATAGACACTTCTTCGGGAGTTATATCTTTATTGAGATAAGAGTGTGGGAGCATATTGTTCAATGGCTTCTCCAAGTGTACATTCCGGACTTGGCTGCTGTCAGTAACCAATGAACCTGTGTAACAAAACCCTGTAAGAGTACAGGAGGACTTTTAGCTGGGGATAGGAATCCTTCATAGCATGCCATGATCAATATGGAACACTTTGTCCAATGCTGCAGCAGAGGCTTTCGGCATTACATGAAATATAAGATTGCTGTCAATTTTTCTATAGTTTCCATCATTAACTCCATAATTCAGTTTACCAGTTCAGAGTGATAGTGTTTTTCTTCATGAGATCCTAAAAAACCTGATACCTGCTCAGTACATAATAATTCAAACTAAGTGTTCAATAAAACAAGTATTGAATGAAGACAGATACAAGTATAGAAAGGTCATTTTTAGATGTGAAAGCAACCTGTTTTTTTTGTTTTGGGGTTTTTTGTTTTGTTTTGGGGTTTTTTTTTTTTTGTTCTTTATTTTTGTTTTTCTTTTTGGGTTTTTTTTTTTTTTTTTTTTTTTTTTTTTTTTTTTTTTGTGGCTTGCAGTTATTTCGAAAATTCACATTAGCAACAGGAAGTTGTCTTTTGTATTTGGGTTCTTGAATTTGTAATACAGTTATTTTTTGGGCCCTACCCTAGACTAATACATATTAATGTATATTTAATTGTTGTTGTTTTTAAATTGTGGAACTTCAAATAGATACTAAATATTGAAATATTATATATAGCCCACTTAATACTAAACTAGTAGGAGGCCCCAGTCTGAAGTTTATGCACAAACTGAACAAGCCTCTCCAAACATTTGCATCCAGCTTTGAAAACATACCTGGATTGTTCTGAATTTCACATTTAATATCTTTGATTGCATCAGGTTTTTGCTTAAACAGCATATACCTTTAGAAGCTTAAAAAGAAAAAGCCCCAACAAAGCCAGATACCATTGTTAGGAAGATCACTTAAAATACTGAGGTAATTTTGAATTAGGTTTTTTTTCGGGCCTTATATACTACTACCAGAAAGGATTTCACAAGCATAGATTAGAATAGAAATGAATCCACCATAATCTTCTGCTTTGGGGTGTAAGATACTTGTCTGTCATATGAACTTTGATTCATGCTTTGAACCACACTTATAGCCACATTTATATATGCTGCAATTTAATTAAAAACATGCTATTTAAAATATCCTGCAAACTTTCCAGCATTTCTGTGCTTTGTAAATAAAACCATAAACTTTGAAAATAAAACCATTTATGCTAACAGGAAAAAGAAAGCTAATATGTTTTATTTGCCCATTAATGACTGAATTCTTTAGTCAAATTAGCTATATCCTACTCTCTCTTCAGAGAATACACTTTTTTCTTGATTAGGAAGATGTGTCCAATGTTTTCAAAGGCTTAATAGAGCATTTATTCAGGCTACCCTTCTACTTGCAATAATTCAAGCTATTTCTGATAACAGTAGTCTAAAAAACACACATAAGATGAAGAAATCACACTAATTTCTCAGCTACTACATTGCCATTAGCAATCTAACAGTTAAAATTGGTGGGAGTTCATTCTGTCTTCATGGAGACATATGGACAAAACCTAACTCAGCCCTATAGTCCACTGTGTAACTCAGCCACATCAATAGTTATTCACGGGTCAATCAGCTGGTTATGTCATGGCTGAAATCAAAGCCATATCACAACCTCACAAAAGAGGCAAAGCAGAACATAGTCGTCCCAAAGACATGAACACAGTGGGAAAAGGAGAAGGAGGAAGAATGTGAGTCTTGGAAAACCAGACCTGTTCCTGCCTGCTGATCCTGAATACAGAATGACAACTGGTGTACGTTCCCCCTTGTTGGTCAAACAATATCTACTGCTCCCAGAGCCCTCAACAAGATAGTTAACTTTCCAAGGCTCTGGCGGTGTAGTGGTTTGAAAGCAAAACAAATGAGAGGCTCCAAGTCAGAGATACAATTTAATAGGAAAAAAAGGAAAGAAAGTAAAATAAAATAGATGCAATAATACAAAAGACCACTGACAGAGTCAGAATACAACCTAAGCGGAGTGATGGAAGCAGTCCAGATGAGGTGGTCTTCCTGAAGCAGTGATCCTGTAGAAAGGTCTGGTAGCTCGGGTCCTCTGGGAATCCAGTGGGTAAGCGCCCCTCTGGTGTTCAGAGTCTCAGCTTATATCCAGGCTGGAATGCTTGGTTCCTCCCTCTGGGTGGAGCATCTCACAATGAGATGGTGAGTCATGTGATAAGGCCTGATGGGCCCATTAACAGGAGATAGTCCAGGAGGGGGTTATCTGTGAGTCACGTGGCAAAGGTGCTGATGGGCCCATTAACAGAAGATAAGCCAGAGTGGAGGAGGCAGGGAGCACTGCCTCACCTGGTTTCAACAGTTCATGAAGATGGTGATAGAATATACTTCAACCCAGTACAGGCAGAGAAAAAGCCAACGACTCTTTTGTTGCCCTAAGAACTTGCTCATGTCAGTCATTCTGACAGATGGCTCTAGTCAGACTATCATATCTACCAAACTGGATAAAAAATTATGATTATTCATGCTGGAGCTGGGGACTTGCACTGAATCACCAGCTGCACATGACTGACCTACACAACTGGACTCCAGATTTAAACTTGGTTAGAGTTCCTTTTCACCTGTTTCATGTGAAGAATATATATTTAGAAAATCCAACTATCATACATTTTCTGCAAGAAAACTCATTACTAAATTTACCCATCACTATACAAATAAAATTGAACAAAAGTAGATAATAAAATACAACAATAATGTTAACCAATAAGCTCACAGTGTCACTCAAAAAAGCTGCAGTGTCTGGAATCAGCCTCATCTTCAGGTTACCACATATTAAAAGAAGCTGCAGGTATATTTGAAGGATTAAAACAGAAACTGTTCCTACATGCACAGCATGCGCCACAAATCTTCATATTCCAGTCTGCAGCAGGGACAAAGGAAAGCAGTTACTCTTACACCATAAGTAATAGTTATGAAGTAGGATGCTGAGTGATTAATCAAACTCGCCACAGCTCTCTTAGATTTGGGCTCTATACTCCTAAGAAATCCCCATCTGTCTCACTCTAACCTTTCCCATGCATACAGAAAGATCTGGGTAGACTTGTAGCTGCAGTCTCCAGGCACAAGGCTGAGTTTAAACCTAATAATGTAAGAAAACACTTTAATATAATTTGCCAAGTACTACGAAAACTATTTTGCAGATAGGAAGTGTATGTGATTTTGCTTTAGCTGAGTTTGCAGCTTTCCAGTGTGTTCTCACAAATGTTCAAGCAGCTGAATATGGAGTGCTGACTAGTCAATAAATGCTTATCCTGAATCATGCTGGATAATGGATTTAAAATTGTATTCATCTTTGAAGTTCACTGATTCTAATTTGGACCTCAAGAAGGACTTAAGAGCCTTTTTTCCTCACTCCGTCCATTAGGTCTAATTAAAAAAGCTACCATTTGCAATATTTCCCAACCAGTGATTTTATGTAAATATTTACAGAAATCAGACTTTTCCAAAGAAAGAAGAAAAACATTAAATATTGTATCAATTTTCAAGAAACCTTTTATTTTCTGATATCATGACAGTTTTCAAATTTCCATTCAGTCCACATTCAGAATTTAAAAGCAGAAAGTATTTAGGCAGATGATTTTGAGCTATTATCTGTGGTTATATTTTCAAGCTATTTTTCAGGTGAGCTGAAAAATAAACCAATGGATTTTTTTTTTTTTAACATCCTCCCAGTTCTACAAGATTTAAAGGCAGATGATTGCTCAAAGTTGTGGCTCTGGACCTGTATCACACTCTCATTGCCATTTTTAAAAAGTTTGCAAATCTCTAAATTTTCTAATATTGAGGAAAAGCTGGGAAATTACCTGTTTAGCCTTTCATGAGAAATAAAATAAATAACACAAAATAAAAAGTTTTTCCCCTATGTTTTCTAAGCTGCAAAATGGCCATATGACTTTCAGCAGGATGACAAGCAATCATCTGGCAAACACCAAGCCAGCAAGTAGAGATTCCAGCCAGATGGCCAAGAGCACGGCTGGCTCCTGTCCAGCCTGCCTGCTGTCCAGCTCCTGCCTTCCTGACAGCTTCCACCATTCTCCCCTGGACAAATGCCTTATCGTCTTACTGGCTGCTTGATTTGCTGCAGCTCTGTGTGTCTGGCTGCCTGGTAGATAGGGTTGAGCCTGCTCTCCAGCTCCCCGGATGCACAGGCACCCATCTGGTGTTTGGGATCTCCAACAGAGAGAGTGTCCAAAATGGACTATTAACATTTGCCAGAGATTCCAGACTGCTGATATTTACTTCCAATATAAAACAAACCAAAGACTCCACAACTCAGGATTGTCCATAAAAGGGCAATTCCCTGTTTCCTCTCATCAGCTCTGACTGAAGATTAAACAGCACAGAAACAGACTGGAGTGTTTTTCCATTTTCAGTAGTATCCTAGTCCATGCAATGTTCATTAAGATGTTCTTTGGAATAAAATAACACTAAGTTGAAATAGAGATAAGAAAATTATTTGTGAAGGTCTGTATTCTACATCTCTTTATGGGGAGGCAATGTGCAAAAAACAAGACAAACAATAATGAATAACTTGTGAATGTACTCTCCTGCCCTAAAGAAAAAGTGAAAAAAAATAATAATAAAAAAAAAAGCTCCAGAGATCTCAGATTAAACCTGAAAAAGAAAGAGATCACAATTCCAAAAGATATTTTTTCCTGATGTTAGTATAGAAAGCCTTTCTGCATATTAAGTCTTCGGAATCTTACCTGTATGTCAGAGGCATGCAAAAATAGCTTTCAGTGGTCTTAGTCTATATATATATATATACGCTCATATATACACATACACACATATATATACATCTACACACATTATTTATATGATTTTTATATGATTTTACTGACTGACCTGGTAGGGTTTCCCTCTGCAATAGTGAAGATATCCAACCATACTAGTAAATGTATGTGTTTAACATTGCATCATGCATGACTCCTCCCATGGTTAAAAAACGAAGTAGAATGGAGTGTAGACTAGAATATAATAGAAGTTTTGTGTTTCTGCATCATGACATTCTTGAGAAGTAAGAAACATCCCATGCAGGCAGTCGGTCTTATGTCCTTTCTGCCTGAACCCCCTCCTGCTGCTGCCACCCAAAAAAAGCAGAGATGACAGTTTGTGGAAGAACCCAATATGATTTTTGCTGGCAAGAAGCAAAACCCAAAGGACCTATACCTAAAAGAACTTAGATGGACTAATCCATCCTTCTTCAATTCAGTGCTACCATCTTAAGGAAATTAATGCAATACAGAAGACACTACTTAGGGAAAAGAAAGATCATGAAAGTTACTCACAAAGGACAGGAGACAGTGTAAGGCTTCCATCAGCCTGCAGAGAGGATGGTCTATAACTTTATCCATAGCTTTATCCATGTTTGAGCTATATTAAAATCTCTAGTCCCTCTTCCTGCTCTCTGTAGTACAGCACTGAAATATGGATTCTTGGATATTCTGGAACTGGTTTAGTTATTTCAGTACTCATAGCCCATACTAGCAATGAATATTTACAAGAAAGTTACACAATAATTTTCCTAGGCATTAAATAATCTTATAGTTTATTCAAAAGCCTAGATCAAATCGGATCCACAAAATTGACACATTTTTGAATCTGAGTCTAATAAAAACTGTGAGGAAAGGTACAGCTTTATTAGTCAGACTCTCCCTTGGATGAGTTTAGAAATCCTTAAGAACATGAAGAAGTACAGATGAAGCCTTCATACTTTACATACTCCCTTTTAGAAAAACTGCCACAGGTCTAGTTCATTATTGACTCTGAACATTAGAGTGAGAAATGGTTGGGGCTGACCCAATTCCTTATGGACCCTCACACAGCTCAGCCCTAGGGAATAGAGAAAGGAGAAAGGATGAAGAAGGCTGTCAGGGAAAGAAATTTTCATTTTCAGATCTTATTTCCATCAAGGACAGGACTGGATGAGACAGAATTGGATGAGACATAATCATGCAATGTCACCTTCTACATTTATTAGGCAATGCTGGGAAGTAAATATATTAAATAATAAGGCATATTCCTGTTTACTAAGCAGTGAATATGGAGCCATGGAGAAAACCCTCATTTATTCTAAATAAAGATGAAACCTTTTTTAATAGATTAAGTACATTTTCACTTTAGAAAATGTGGAATTCAAAACTTATGAGGGTAAATATTCTGTATTTTTAGGTATGTGAATAATATATGAGAGTGCTCAGCTAAGCTAATTTCTTTCTATTGCTTTGGAAATCTGTTACATGAACTAAGGGAAGTCTTATTAGCTGAAAATAGGTGTGTGCGACAACTTTCCATTATCAGGTGAAACTGACATTTCAATGCATAACCACATTGCATAGTGTAAAAAAGAGAGGCTTGATGAAATGATAAAATAGCAGCTTTCAGATACAGAAATGAAGAAAGAAGAAATTACATTGAGCTTGGAAAAATGTTGTTAGATTATACAGCAGTCATGCCCTTTCCCTCTCCTCCCAACTTTCTTCCTCCCTAAAAATAAAATCAATGATTTTTCTTCTGAAGATATTCAGCAGTGCCATCATGAATGTTATTACAGGCACCTGAGAAATTCTTGTACCGTTGTTTCAGGTAAGGAATTAAATGTTTGCTTGATGTATGGAAATTTTTAGCCTGTTTTTCTATGCACATTTTTTATTCTTGACTTTTAATCTAGCAGCTCTCCTATTTCCCAACCACAGAATGATTTTCAAACACCCATTCTTCTTTCTAGATCAACACATGCACTGACACTGACAGTTTGCAGATTTTCCTTTTAAACTTCATAAGCCAACTAAACCACTTTTCACGGCAATATAATTCACAAGCATGAAAGTTTGGGAATTACTGTGTTGAACAGAATTTAGAAGTCAAGAGGAAAGCGCATTTTTAATTCAGGCTAATATTTTAGTGAAAAAACAAGGATGAGGATAATATTTATGGCAACTTTTATTTAGTGAAACTTTAAAATTTTTTTTTTCAAATTCCTTTAAGATTCAGTTAAGATCTATTTTCTCCAGCAGTGTAGGATTAGGATAAGCACACATTAGCAGTCTTAACTCACCATGCAAGGAGCTAGTGAAAAATATCGGTACAAGGCAGATAGCCAATATTTACAAAATGGGTTATTTTCATGTTGAAGGTAAAAATCTCATTTTTTTGTTCAGCTTCAGAAAATGCATTATGTTATTTATTTGTTGAAAGACAGGAGTAAAACAACAATGCTGCAAGAAATTTATGCGAAGTCATATATATTTCCACTTTTTCCTTGGGGTCAGATATCCCCACAACCTTCCTAAATTTGGTGCACACTCTTCACAAAGAATGTTTTATACACCAAAGAGCTGTCCCAGCACTTTCTCAGAGCATTGTGAGAAAAAATTGCAGTGCCAAGGACAAATGAAATGAAAAGAAAAGTAGTTCAGAGCTGAGGGGTGTCTGAACAAACAAAGAATTAATTGGAGCTTGTCCAAAACAGGCTGTAGTGAAGAGACAAAGTCTTGCATACTTTGTGGGTCCATGGAATTGCATGGGTTGCCCCTTCCATGGAGTGCTATTGACTCAAAGTACCCTATGAAAGAACCACAAAAAAATTAAACTGATGAGATTTACTTGCTTCAGATGAATCTGTAACTCAGGTGACAAGTACTACACAGTTTTTAAGTTTAATGTGTTCTCTTTCAAATTTCTGCATGTTATCATCTTTAAACCAGATTGTATTACCAGATGAATGAATTACCAGATACATGTGTGTCTGGGGAGGTTTAGGTCAGATATTAAGACAAGGTTCTTCACCCAGAGGGTGGATGAGCACTGGAAGAGGCTCCACAGGGAAGTGGTCACAGCACCAAGGCTGACAGACTTCAAGAAGGGTCTGGACAACCCTCTCAGGCACAGGGTGTGACTCTTGGGGTGTCCTGTGCAGGGTCAGGAGTTGAATTCAAGAACCCTTGTGGATCCCTTCCAGCTAAGGATATTCTATGATTCTATATTTAGGAAGTCAGCAAGAAGGGAAAAATAGGGGAAAGCCTGCTCCATGATGAGCACATTTTTTCAATTTACCATTATTCAAATCAGTCAGAGTTTTACTTTTTTGCTAACGTATTTTGGAAAATCTTGAATCAATAAGTGATTTTCCAAATTGTTTACAATACTATTGACATATTTAGTTCATATTGGTCAGTCAACTTCCAGAAAGAATAATTTTATTTTCTGAAGCTATGAGACATTTAAAAAAAATAGTAATTTTTAAATATACATGCATGCATATATGCACATATAAATATATATATATATGTATATAAATATAAAGAAAAAAATTAAAAAGCTACATGAAAATGAGAGATCTGGGGTTTATGACATTTGTTACTATTAGCTCAAAACAATTCAGACATTTTTCTGTTTTCTTTTTGTTGTGTTTTAGAAGTATAAACTAGACCTGAAATTTCAGAATTTTTCAAAAACAGAAAACCCAGGCCTGTTCTGTTCTAAATTGTTATCTTGCTGTATTGTTCTGTGCCTTTGTGATCAACAATAGTTCATTCATTGTCCTTGCCTTCTTTATTACACATTGTCTCAGCAAATATGCAACTAAAATTCCATTCACATGACACAAGGTATCATACTCTCAAACCAAATCCATAATCTGAAGGAATACCTGAAGAAAATTACTCTGATATATTGGTTTACAAGAAGCTCTATATGACCCAGCAATGTGCACTCCTGGGCCAGAAGGCCAGTCATGTGCTTTCCATACAAAGCAGCATGGCCAGCAGGGTGAGGGAGGGGATTCTGTCCCTCTATTCCACCCTGGTGAGATCCCACCTGGAACACTGCATTCAGCTCCGGGGTCCTCTGCACAGGAAAAACATGAACCTGTTAGAGTGAGTCCAGAGGAGGAAACAAAAATGATCAGAGGGCTGAAGCACATCTGGAGTTAGGCTGTTCAGACTGAAGAAGAGAGGGCTCTGCGGAGACATTATTGCAGCCTCCCAGTACCTGAAAGGGCAAGGAGAAGTACAGAGAGGGACTTTTTACAAGAGCCTGTAGTAATAGGGCAGAGGGGTTTGCTTTAATCTGAGAGTCGACCTAGATTTGATACTAGGAAACAATTCTTTACTGTGAGGGATAAAGGACACTGGAACAGTTTGCCCGGAGAAGGTGTGGATACCCCATCCCTGGAGGGGTACAAGGGCAGGTTGAATGGGACTTTGAGCACCCTGGTGTAGTGGAAGGTGTCCCTGCCCATGGCTGGGGGATTAGAAGTAGATGATCCTTCAGGTCACTTCCAACCCAAACTATTTTCTAGATTCTATGATATTTAAATGTGCTTTTTACACAAATATCATCCAAAAATGCACTCATTGCTATTCACATTTCCTAATGACGTTATAATTCAAGTTATTAGCAACTGAACATCTATTTTTCTGATAAATAAAAAAACCCAACAAAGTGCTGCATCTGAGTTCTCATCCATACTACAGTCAAAATGACAATACATTCTTGATGATACAAGCAATAGACTAAAAATCTTGGAGGCTATAGTTACTTTTCTCTAGTTTGAGGGAAGCTTCTGTGACCTGTCACAGACATTTATATAGTTCATCTGTTCAGAGGTATAATGCTCTGAGATCACAAACAGTAATTTTGTAATTTTCTTTTATGTTTTGAAAAAGATTACCTTATGACACTCTAGCAAACTCTCCATTTCCTCCTCACATTCAGATTACTTTTGCATTTTCTTCTTTATCCTCCCTTCAACAGGTCTTCAATGACATGCTTTGTACAGTGGGACAATCTAGGGTAGTTAGATTTCAGGAGAAAGGTAATCGAATTCTAATGAGCAAGTGGGATCAGCAGAGATCATTTCAGGTGATAAAACAAGACTTTTCCACTTCAAAATAGCAATGCTGAAGTTAAAGTGAACTATTTGAGTTCCACATTTCTATGACTGTAAGAAAAAAACTGATTTCCTGCTCTTTGGACGCCTGTATTACAACAGCTAGCAAGGGCTATTGTTGCTTATGATGATACCATATGCCTACATACAGATGTTCCCCATGGTCTTATGTAACAAAGAATGTGGAACAAAATGAGTTCCAGTTCTGAAAATCTTTATTTCTAGTGCTGGATATTTTAAATATATTTCTGCAACTACAGAAACATTGATGAGTATTGAAATGTATGCATACCCAGAGATTCTAGTGCTTTTGCAGCATTCTCAGCCTAGGATGTTTAGGATATACTGCACAAGGATGCCACATTTAGATAAAACAGCTGAGCTTGTTTGGCAGTTAGTTTCTTTTATAAATGTGGGGCCGTGTCTTTCTTCCCACCTTTGTCATTTTTTCCCACACATTTTTACTACTTTGGCTCTTCTTCTGATGCCTCAAGTAAGCCTAAAGAAAATTATTTGCTCTCCTCCTCCCACGCACTGTCAGCTTAGTGAGATAAACTGGCATGCATATTTAGTACTTCAGAAGCATAAAGAAGCTGGAAAGAAAAAAGGTACAAAGGCAAGAAGAATACTTGGTCAGGGTTGAAAAGGGAAGAGCAGACTGTAGGGCAGTTCTACCTGTTGTACAGGTAAGTTTTTGCACTCGTTAAGCTTTCCTTCTCTCAACACCCAACATACATGGATATAAAAGTTATCTGGGTCTTATCCAAACAAAGACAATGAAAATTGCAACTATTTGATGTATCTAAAATTAAGTCACTTGCACCTGTGGCTTTAGGTAGCTGTGACTAACATCTTGTCATCTACACTGCAATTGTTTTAAAGTACTGATAAAGCAGTCTGGTGCACTGCGGTTCCCTACAACATAGATTATCATTCTTTCCATCTGTAGAGAAAGAGAAAAGGATATATTCAAACAAGCTTTTAGGCAGAATTCATTATGGCACTTGAAATGACCTTAGAAAATCATTAGTGAACCAGTTATCAACACTTCAAGTTTCATTTTTCTCACCACATCTGGCATCTCTTTTTTTTTTTTTTTTGTACAAACAACTTTGCTAATTATCATTAAAAGCATTTACTCTGAAATTTAAAATGCTATACAGTTGATTAAAAGGGATGTCAGTTCAGTGTGTCTTTTCCTTCCAGTTCTGAGACTCAGATGTTTACAGTATGACCCTATACCCTTATTATGTCAGTAAAAGGCATAGATATGAAGAAATGTTTTCCTATTAGCACTGATTAAGAAGTTTTCTAGCAGCTAGTATTGATGCACTATCCCAGATATTAATTTTCCTGTGTTACACTACTTGGACTGGTGACGTTAATTGTTTATACACTAAGACAAAGAAATACATCAGCCATTGAGAATGGTTATGCTGAGGCTTCTTAGCTTTATTATAGAGCCTGTAAATCTTCTAACTCTTAATGCAAACAGTACTACAGAAATATTTCAGACCAGATTCTCTGCAGCAGTAAATCAATAGAGTTCTACTGAAATCAATGGAGCCAGCGTGATTTACAGTAGCTCAAGGTCTGCCCTTTCGATTGCACCCAGTGATACAAGAGACTCAAGAGGGTTATTACAGTAATATTCAGGAATATATTTTCCAGTAAATTACAGTTCTTTAAAGATAGACTGAGGAAACGTGCATAGGTGTTGCACTGTGACACAGAGGATTAGCAGGGGTTGCATGCAACTCTTCACTCAGTCTTTAGCTGTCTGTAGGTAGGCACCAAGCTAGGCGCCAGCACTAACTTGGGTCTCCTTCCAGCTACAGCCCATCAGAATACTTACATTTCCCCTGTTCTGCCTACTTGTATGAACTTTAAAAGAGTGCTTGGGGAAATCAATTTCCCCTCATTGCAAATGAACCTATGGTGCAGACATGTAACTTCTCAGGCTGACAGAGTTCTATCACCAGACAGGGTGTTGAGCTTCCTCTGTTTCTGTCCTCTCCAGAGGCGAAGAAAGGCAGCTATGATCTTTTCTCATCAATCTCTACAGGTGAGTCTAAACTTTTTCTCTGACTGGCAGTGCAGGGTGATGCCTTAGGATTTTAGCTTTCATATTTTTCAAATCCTGTACTGCACTAGTGTATAACTCTAAACTCCATAATAGAATGTTAGTTCACTGTCTTCATGTTTTGGTCAGACAAAACAATCCCTCTAGACCTGAAATTCAAGGACACTCTACTGCCTCAGGACCTGAAAAAAGTGAGTTGGGAGGGAAGAAAACTGGGGATACATGACTTCATTAGCTGAAGCTGTAACTGAAGGATTAACCCCTGATATGTTAGTGAACCAAACTCATAATTGTCTGAAAAACTCGTGACTGTCATCCATCTTGGGTGTAGCCCCTCTCAGAGGCTTTTGACCTCCCAAGATGAATATACTGAAGGCGTTTAATGAATACCTACTCTTATTCTCTTAACTTTGTCTAGCCTCTGTTCTAGGTAGACACTCCAAGACATCAAGGGGATCCTTAACTTCATCACTTTAAGTACCTAAAGCCAGCAAATTTAGCCATCCAGTGATTTGAGAAATTTGTATAAACTATGTTTGTTGGATAAGCACAAAGACTTAGGAGACTAAGAAATTTGTATTGTTTCACTCTTTAATCAATGTAAACATAAAATAATTTTTTTTCAGAGTCAAATAGACCCTGCTATGCAATCATACTTGCAGTTTTGTTAAATGATATTTCTGCTTTTGAAGATTTCTTAACTAGTTACTTACTGCTTTCAGAACATGCCCTGGAAAACTAAATACACTGGTGAATACAGTTGAGGTGTAGCACTGTAACATGTACTCATGGCTCTGCTGTTCATTCTTCATATAGCTTTATTGCTTAGAGACACATAGTAGCCACATATATTACTGCAGGTACTCTCAGGAATGTGGCCAAATGGCTTTAAGTGACTGCTTTGCTGTCCAGGCCGTATCTTTCTCATGGCTCATCAAATGACCAGAGATCATCTTAAAAACTCTCATTATAGAAGGCTTTAAAATAGATTAAATAGAGAAGTATGACATAAAATGTGCCTGCAGTACTGCAAAGTTAACAGTGGTGGAGTTTTTTGATTTGGTGGTTTTTGTTTTTTTTTTTTTTTTTTTTTGGTTTTTTTTTTTTTTTTTTTTTTGGTTTTTTTTTTTTTTTTTTATTTGATTTTTTTTTCCTTTAACATTAATATAACTACCCTGAGTTGGAGACATGAATGGAGTAAAATTTGAAGAAAGAGATAACATTTTTCCCATAGCTGGAAAAATAAAACTAAGATCCTCTGTCAAGCTAGAGCTTGACAATGTGTGCAATTAAAAACAAAACAAAACAAAACAAAAACTCAATGGAGTCTTTCTATTTGATGTTGACTAGGAATGGTCAACATAGAAATAACAAAGACAATTAATTTAGAAGACTTTCAGCTCAGGTGAATGCACTGCTTTTGTAAGCCAACGTTTAGCTCTCTCTAAACTTAAAGGTGACTTTGAAGCGTTGTTTTTGTAAACAATTTGGCTGTTTAAAATTTGTAATAAAATAAGGGATTATTTCCTCCTTTGTTAATGAGCCTTCCACATCTCTTACCACACAACTTGACAAGATTAGGGATTGGAGAGACAATGTTTAATTGCTTTCACAAGCTGTCTAATGTTTGCAAAGACTGCTTAGAACTGTGGAAGAGAATAATTATCACTTAATTATATAATCTTTAAGAAAACAATAACATGTTTCATCTTTGAACAATATGTGTGCCAGATAACACAATACTATTGGGCTCAAAACCCCTTAGAAATCACTTATAGTTGAATATCTGGTATTTCTTATATCAGTTCATTGCATTAATACAAGTGCACTAGAACGAAAATAACCATGTGCAAGATCTGTGATATGTTATGCTCTCCTAGAACTTCATTTTTTTGGTAGGTACTATGCACTGGAAAAAAAAATACAGCCATGGAGAGAAGGAACAGAATTTCTACCCTAAAATTTCCAGTGGAAAAAAAAGTTTCATTGGTTTAGTGGATAAAGAAGAAATTAGATTTTCTCTGTGATTTCTTACATTGATGCAAAATCAATGTCCCTGATACATTCTTCAGTAGCATTTTGAAGAAGACATTAAAAAAATTCGCTGATGTGTGTCTTTTATAGCTGAGGAGATAGGAACATAAGAGAATAATCATTCAATATATTGCTAATTACTAAGGTTCTGTCTTTTCTTTAGCCAGAGATATGTAAACATATTATTTCATAAATTCAAATATTCAGATAAATAATTTTCAATTAAAAAATACAATTCCTGTAATTCTAGTACAAGACTCTACCTTGGCAAATATGCCCTAAGAGACCTTCTTTAAAACAGGACCTCTGTAGCATTGCTAAGGCTGTATTTAATTTGTTGTGATTATACTTTAAAAATTTAGTCTGTGGGAGGTTTTCTATTTAAATACAGAAATTTTAGCCTTATTAATGGACAAAAATAGAAAACTGCTTGAACAGGAGACAGAGGAGGAAAATAAAACAGTATTCCCCGAGCAGGATACAACTTGCTTAATTCCAGCCAGCCTAAGGATTACTATAATTTTTTTTTTTGATTTTGTTTTCTTTTGCTAATATAGTAAGGCGTGTTTGCTCCATTCTAGAAACTAATGTTAAAAATTCAAGATGCATTTGTGCCATTGTGGGGCTTAAAAATAAAATAGACTCTATTAAAGGATAAACTAAAATCTAAAAGCTGTGCATTTTGGCACATATTTTTGGCATGAACACTGTCTTTAATATAAAAAACCACAGGTATATATTTAACTATAAAATCAGTCATAGTGTACATTCATATGATAGTAAAGAACAACATTATATTGTGAACTAGACACCCCGACAGCAGCCACTTGCTCACTGTTCCATTTGCTCCAGCAGGACAGGGGATAGAACAGGATGAGAGAAAGCAACTTCAGGAACTAAAATGTAGTTTATAAATGTAGGAAAGATGGTGGGTGTGTTTGCAAAGGCAAAACCCTTCCCCCAAGACGGATGCTCAGTCAGTCTCTGAGCAATGGACATACAGAAAGACAAAACCCCAACATTCCTTACCGAGATTTAATGCTGGATGTGATATTATATGCTATGGAATATTCCTCTGAACAATTTTTTCCCCACTAACCTTCTTTCCCTTCCCCCATCCCATTATGACTGTGTTTTGCAATTTCTCAGTGTTTCTTTTCCTTTGTCTTTAGGCCCACACATGAACATCCTGATCTGTTCCTGTTAGGATTGAGCAAAAGCATACAACTGGCTTACTCTCTCTTTATCAAACTTCCATAAGGCATACCGCAGGAGCACAGAATGGAGCATCCGGAGTTCTCTCTCTACCTCTGCTCCTTGACAGTCCATGGTACTCAAACAGGTGAAGACACTGGCTTTCCCAATGGTAGTGTTTTTTTAGGGTCTGGGGTGTTGTTTTTTTTCCTTTTCCCTGAATATATCGTCTTTGCAATATGCTTACTCTTTGCTTGCTGGAAAATCCACTACTGCCATGAATAAAATTAAATATATCACTAGAAACACTGGATGACATTTTTAATTTTTGCATGGAGTCAGGATTTTTAATTAAAAACAATATGTGTATTTCTTTATGTAGTGCAACATTTGCATCTGGGAGGTTCTCCAGCAAACACTGCAATATTGCTATTTTCACGTTATCAGTGGGATGCTGGAATTCACAACTCTGTTCACACTGGTAGGGATTCAAAATCATACACATAACTGCCTTATGTCCTCACTGTGATCTTTTGATAGCATTCTGTCTTAATTTTACCAGTAATTTTACAGACTTAAGTGCATCTGCAAAGAGTCTGCAAAAGTGGCCATGAGTTTTTCCCCATCTCTAGTTACTCTCTGAGTTATTCTGTCTCCTGGCTTCTGAAAATACATTTTTGCTGCATCATAGTCATTATCATTCATACTGATAAGATGCTATGCCTTTTTTCCTTGCCCTCCATTCCTGAGTAATTTTCATGGATCAGGACACATGCTGTTGGTGTTGACTCATCCCAGCCTAGTACTCTAAACTAATATACCCCGTCAAGACTTTCTCCTTCTACTTATACATACTTGAGATGCTTCCACTTGCTTTACAGACAACTAACAACACTGCAAGACTTTCTGTCAGTCATTCCAATTGAAACAGCATACACATCTCTGAAGTGATGGGAATACTACTTTCCCAAATTGAACATACAAATGTAAATTCACATACCTCAACAGAAATTTAAGTCTTCCACAAGGCAGTGCTGTATTTTCTGAATGCTTGAAGAGTATCTTCTTTCATTGCTATACACTTTTTATAGCAAAAATAAAAAAAACCTAAGTTAGCAATAAGATCATTCTGTTACCCTATCCCTCAGTCTTTACCACCAAACCCCTCTGAAAAAAAAGAAAAAGAAAAAAAAAAGAGAAAAATACCTTGAAAACTTGCAAGTTAATCCATAAATATAAGGGCTTTGGGTCTTCCTCATTCACTATTGCAAACAAAAGTCTTATACATCTGCACACCTTAGAATATTGTAGACAGCGACAGACCTTTATAAGCCCAGACACAGATCTTTATACTTTTAACAAAGCAAACAGCCTAAATTTGGTGTGTTCACATCAAAAGAACATAAGATGTACCAGACCACACAGAAGTCTAGCTGACTTGGTATTCTGTCTCAAATACTGGTCACAAGGAGATGGTTAAAATAGAAAAGGACTAGACCAGTGAAGGACATTTCCCATTTATATGTATGCCCTGCCCAACATTTTCCATATGATGCACTTATACAGTAGCTTGTATATTTAGTACTTCTATGAAATACATGGTATCAATTCATATTTAATATCCTTAAATGGCTTTATCTATCATGCTTTTGTCCAGTAATTTCTGGGTCTAGGTATTTTTTCACTGTCTATAACACTCTTGGGTAATGAGCTCAACAGCTCTACCATGCGCTGCAAAGAACCATCTCCTCTGTTTTGTCTGAATCTAACTCAGCCTAGTTCTGTCTCATTACCCAAACCCCAATTTATTTTAAGGAGTCTAAACAAAGATTTTCATTGTTTTGCTATGTATGTGCAGTTAGGGTCCTTCCTTATTTTCTATCAACTCATCTGATGCTAAGAATCCATTTGTTTAACCCATGCTCATGAGATTGTTTTGTGAGGAATAGATGAAATAAAATTATGATGTAAGTGTTCCATTTCTGAGATCAAGATTCATGCCCCATGCTGTGCTACCTGCACTGCTTGCGAGCAAGGACCAGAAGTTGGGAATGCCAGGGAGATAAAAATGAAGCCTCAGACCTTTTTCTCCAGATGCATCATAGATGTCCAAAATTTCCTGAGTCTTATAGAATAAATTTATTGTTTACATGTGCAGTGTAAAAATATGCAGTTCTGACACATTACTTGAAGTCACACAAACAGCTTGTGGGGAGAAACTAATAATATGAACTACATTTGTCCAACTGTATCTTAATGTGACATCAAATTCATGGGAATCCTGGGTTAATCTACACAACAGGAATTGCAAATCTATAAAACTGAGTTCCTTCAAGAAGAAACTTCTGAAAACACAATAACAGTCCAAACTGCTGAATAAACACAGACAACATCAAATCTATGTCAGAACTTTCTCAAAGGAATGAAAATAAATTTTTATAAAATGCATCCACAAAATGTACTGCTTCTACAAATAATATTCCAGCTCAGGTTCGGGGATGTAAAAATTATGTTGCAACAGAGGGCTTACTCCCTTAGAAAATAATGCCTAAAAACTATCCAACTACAATGCATTATTAGTCCCTAATACATTCATCATAAAATAAACCTACTCAGCTTTGAGAGTATAGCTGTGTAAATAGCAGTGAAAGAAAACCACTTTCAGATTGTGACTGCTACAAATCCAAGAATACTATAAATGAAATATTTTAATATCTTGCTGTGTTGATTCCAAAATATTGTAATATAATTGTACATATATTTCCAGAAGTGAACCTTCCATTATTTCCATCAATTATCAACTATAACGACTTTGCAGACTATGTTGCTCCCCTCCAACAAACAGCAAGTTATACTATTCCTTTAAAGTTGACCCTTTCAGAGAATAAGGCTGTCAAAATTGAGTTTACCAGTAATTGTAGGTTTCCAATAAGTCAAATTCCAGCTTGGACTACAAGATATTTTCTGAGATCAACTTCTCCAAAGTGAAATAGTTAGAAATCCAGATATTCTGAAAACAGACTATATTTATTAGCACAGTCACCTTTCTTCTTCATAAGCATACAAAAAATCAATAGAAAAAATCAGCTAAATCTGTTTCTCCATGATAAAAACAATTCTTACAAATTTAATACCAGATTGTTTTTGGCTACTCAGTGAAAGAATAAAGACATTGACAAATAATCCCTTGTGAAGGCTATAAAATACAGAAACGTAATTCTGTCTCTCAAAGTACTTTTACATTGATCCTTGCATTTGAATTACTTTGGAGGATATTCCAGAGACATATCACTGTCTACTTGCCCTATTCCCCTAATAAGCATTCATTCTTGGCCAGAATTAGAGATACAATGACAGGCTTTGGTCTGACACAGCCAAGCATTCTTAGAGCATGCTTCTGAAATTCTTCAATCATTGGTACCCCACATAGAAGCAATTGCATAGTTTAGTAGAACAACTTCCAAAATACTGAGCTTATTCCCAATCAAGAAATTCCTTTCCCATTATTAGAAATGTCTTCTTTTGGAGCCTCCTTCTTGCACAAGAACCTGCAGAGTATCTGCTTGATACTTGATATTCTTGTAGGTTTCAATGTTTTGTGACCTGAGATTAGTGTTTTGAAAAGAAAGCAGGTAGATATCTTCCTCTTTCCTCTCTATATCATATCAGAATTAGCTTATTCTTTCAAAGATTTTTTTGTTTGTTGTTTTATAACAAGAGATGATAGCATGGTGAGAAGGAATAAGATTCAAGTCTCTTGACTCTTGAATGAATGAGGGGGAAAAAAGAGGCAAAAGGGGAATCTTAACCTGATAATACCCCAGGAGAAATTGCTGAACTACCTTCCTTGTCTTAATGAATCTGTCTTTTCTTCCATCCTAAACTTATGAGGCTGTTCTGCTCTCCCCTAACTGGTCTGGGAAAAAATTTCGTTAGAGAAAAGTGGAAAAAAACTGTTTATTCAACAAGCAAGGTGTTCACAAACAAAAAAAAAAAAAAAAGAATAATATTAAAAAAATAAAACCTCTCACCATTCAGAAGAAAGATGGCAAAATTCAGAAAGTCCTTGCTGTGGGTTGTAGCTCAGATGGCCCTGTCTCTTATCACTCCCTCTGGTGCTGGAAATGCCATCCTTGGCCCCAGTGGGCTGCAGGTGTGAGCTCCTGGTGTTTTTCTGGGTTTTTCAGTCCAGAAAAAGTTTTAACAGTTTCAAGAAAAAGAAGAAAAGAAAACAGTCCAGGGAACTTCTCTGCCTCAGCTAACAAAAACTAACTAAAAGCAAAGGAGATCTCTGTCCCGCTGTCTGTCTGTGCTGCAGACACACAGTCCAGGAGCAGAATGTGGAGGAGTGAGTGCAATTTCTGAAAACAAACTGCATGCTTCTTCTTTCCCCCTTTAGCTCTCAGAACCAGTCTTAAAGTTTTAAAGGTGTAGGACTTTATATCCGGCATAAACAGAACAGGCAACTGGGGATACAAGCATCATAAAGCCACCCTAGGAAACTCCTCCAGCCCTGACAAGGCTGGAAAAGGTCAACCTATTACATACTTGGTGGGACAGGAGGAAATAAGTCAACTTCCTTTTTTAGTCAACTTCTTTGAGTGCATTGGAGGACTCCTCAGTCTTTTTCTTTCTGTCCTTTGAACCTTTGCCATGAGGATCCTCTTGGAGCAGAGTGTTTGTTTCTTTTTTTCTTTATTAAAACTTTCCCTCTATGAACTAATAAATACTTTTCCCAGTCATTCTTTCATACTTTTAAGGAGAATGAGAGGCTTTCTCTATAAAAACAAGAGATCTTCTTTTTCCCTTCGTAGTTTTAAGATAAAAGACAAAGAGGTAGAAATGAGAGAAATATACACATGCAGCAATCACTACTCTGTGTGTATATGTCTTTGCACACACAGAAGTTGTCTCTGTGCTGAGAATACTTAAAACATCCCTATTTCTCTACACCAATGAAAAGTTAATCTTCCTCCTATTCATTACTTCACATTTGAGTGCAAACTGTTACAAAATCATAATTGAATCATAATAAAAATTAATAAAAATAACAATCATAACATTTTATCTACTTTGCAACAATTTGAATACTTCCACACAAATGATACCTTACACCTGGGAATGCATTTCAGGATGTCCTGTGGTGCTTTCTTTCGGGAAGACCTGCCCTGAAGGACAGGAAGGGCAAGAAAACTGGTACTATTCACTGCATGCAGTCATGTGAACACCCCTGTCTTTCCTTAGCAGCTTGTTCGACAGCATTCCCATCAGTGTTGGGGGAGCCATGTTTGAAATTTGTATTGATCATTCTGATGGTGTTTGCTATTTCATTGCAATGGTGACTGAAACAACACACTCAAGAGAAATGGGTTTTTTTTCAGATAACTTCAAAACAAGATTTGACAAGGTACTGTTGAAGAGTAGCAATTTTTACAACAAATGCTAAAATCACTTCTTCCATCTGCATCTTATTCAATTTTTCTCAAGCCACAGCATGTAACTAGAAAGATGGCAGTGTAAAAATAGGTCAACATATGGAAAATCTCATTTATTGAAATTGAGTACATGCACTACTTGATCAATGGGCAGCTGTGTAAGAAGACAAAAGTATAGTGGGAGCAAGCATAAGGCTGTCCATTTTCTCTAAAAGTGATGGAAAAATGGACATCTGAAAATAAATTCACTTAACCTAAAGGAATGAGCATCAGCCTACCTCTTGGTAACTCTATTCACTTCATCTAAAGATATCAATTTTCAGAACAGAATCTAAAAAACCAAAGGTATCTAAAAAAAATTAACAAAGGCATCCTCAAAAGCCATAAACCATTTACCTGATTCTAACAATATTGTGCACTGTTGCATGAAAGATCCCAGTTAAAATTCCCTGAGTACTTCCTAGGTTTTTTGTTTTAATGGAAATTGTGGGTTATTTAAGATGTAGAGGAGAAAAATCATTCTCAGCTAGTATAGAATTCTTAATTCCGTTGTTATACACAAAATAAATAAAACTACAGTATCTCCCAACCACCTTCAAATACAGAATTTTTTATAATGTTGTTTCAATATTTCCCTTTTACAAACTTGAAAGCCTGATTTGTC
Organism: Chamaea fasciata; assembly: GCF_029207755.1. NCBI lineage: Eukaryota > Metazoa > Chordata > Aves > Passeriformes > Sylviidae > Chamaea > Chamaea fasciata. The sequence goes on along the minus strand of NW_027094086.1, from coordinate 68,111,936 downwards.
TTGGTATCATTACAAAATAGTGCTGGCAAGACAGTAAAGAAGTTCTGTTTTCTTACATAAACTACTTACAGAAAGTCACAGAGAAACAAAATCTGTAGCTGCACATAGGTACAGCTAGTAGCTTCAGATGGGAAAAAATCTTGACAGTCTCTGCAATCAGCTCCCCCTCAGGGATCAATGCTGCCTCCTGACTAGCAAGCATTCAGCAGAGATATTCCACAGATATCAGAGTGATATCATACAATTTCACCTAGTCATTGCAAAATAGATGTCTCTAAAACAATCTAGCATAATCTTTTCATTCTACATAGTAATAAAAATAAATAGTACAAAAAAAACCCCAACCCAAAGCAAAATAAAAAGACAAACAAACCAAACAAACCCCCAACCACTGTAGAAATTCTATGCACTTGAAAGTAACTTTGAGCTGATTATTTTTCAGCATATAATTCTGCAATATATTTTTTCATAAAATGAATCTTCATCTCTGCATTAACTCAATTACTTTCTATCAGTTACTTTTGATATCTGTTCCTTGTAGAAAATATAATACTGTGTCAAAAAATCTCTTTTACCTTTAACAAATATTGATAACTCAGTTAAATAACTTAAAAAAAATTACTTTGAAATGAAATAACTTATATTGTGGTAATGGTTTAACATATCCCTTTAAAATTTACTTGAATATTTGAAAAATTACATTGAAAAAAATTTCAGATAAGTCTTTGCCACTTAGATTGTCTCTTCCAAAAGAGATTTATAGACAAGGTAGAACTGATCTGAAACAGTGTTACCAAAGCATATTTTGTGAAGAAGTAGTTGGGAGAGAGAAAAAGAGAAAGGAAAAGAAGACAAAAAGGTATATATATAGTCACCACCCTCAGACCCAGTGTGGTCTCAGGTGCTTTTAAATTCAGGGTATCTGAGCGCACCACTCGACAAGTGTCACAGTTCTTTTATCTGCTCTGGTCCACTGAGGCTTCGCCATAGGCATGGGGCACACCTGCTCTTTAATGTGTCCCACAGGACCCCCATGGTCAGCCAGCACTATTTTGGGGCTTACCAAGAGGTCAGTAAGCCATTTTGGGGCAGACCACGCAGTTGGCCATTGTCATTTCAATCTGGACCAGTGTCTGACAAAGACTCAAGGGGGAAGAGTAGAACAGTGTACATCAAGTGGCATTTCATGGGAAAAATCCTGTGGCTGAAGTACTATGGTGGATGCTTCTAGGCTCTTCAGGAAAAATAGGCACAATAGATGAGGTGGCTAGGAAGTGCTGTTCATAAAGGACACTGCATAAAACTTGCAGTTGAGGATGGTTGAGAGTCTCCAGGTAAGGAGGGGAAAAGCTGTCAAAGTGGGCAGTCACCAACCATATGAAATTTAACAAGAACAAATGCCAGATTCTGTGCTTGGGGAACAGTGTAATGCTGGATATGTGTTTAGACTGAGAACAAGATGCTGGAATGCAGGCTTACACAAAGGAATCTGATTGATTCTAGTCTCAGTATGAATCAACAACATGGACTGGTGTTCAAAGTGCCAACTAGATCCTGGGGTGCATTAAGTACAGTATAAGTAAACAACTTTCACATGGAAGGTGATGGAGATGGGAAAGAAGGGCCCACACAACCCCTGAAATGCATAAAATAAACTGTTTACTGCTCAGAGATCTTGAGGGTGAGCTTGTGGGATGTCCACAATTTCTCCTCTCCCAGCTAATATTGGGTGCAGAGGTTGCTCTGTTGTCTGGGAACTGGCTGGGCACTTCTCTGACAGCCATTCCTGTGATGTCATGGAAAGCAGCCCAGGTGTTCTAGGGTCATGAAAGATCAGCCTTGTCACAGATAGGTCCACATCCATCAGTTCCTCATCCTTAAGTAAGTCTGCCCCTGTGGGCTCCATGTCCTTTTATGTCAGATTGGCAGTCATGGACCTGCCATTCCTTGATGGGTAATATGCACTGGCCTCACACAACTCTTTGATAGTTTAACATAACAGGGCTCCTCATTGTTCCTTGGTGGATCCATATTCATGGATTCCACACCATCAGTCACACAGCAATCACTCACATGGATGGTGCTTCTCCTCCATCTGTCCTTTGGCACACTGACACACCTGGGTCCCACGCAGCTTCCCAGTAGAGCTACATCCATTTACTGCACACCACTGTTCCCATGAGCAGTCACAAATATTCTCATGCTATGCCGGATGGTGTTCCTCCTCCTCTGATTCAGCTTTCTCCTCTTGGGAATTAGCTTTCTTCTTTGTGCTTCTCCCAGGAACTACTTCTCTGCTGTCCCATGGTCCTTGGGCACGGACACCATGCTCCACCTCCCCTCATGAGCCCTGGGCTCTAGCCTTCTCCCTATCCCATGCCCTAGACAAGATGGTAGTAACAACATTACAGGAGGGTTGGGGTCCTCAATGATCCTTCCCTCTTACCTGGCACCCTGCAAGGGGCACAACCACCTGCTCTCAGCAGTGGCTGAGAGGGGTCAAAGCGTCTAGATATCCCACTGACAGAAAAAGGAGCCTCGGTCAGCCTGTGCATGATCTCTGCCTGCACTCCACAAGAGAACTTCCTGTGGTTAAATGTTGCAAAGACTCTTCTTCCCTGTCCCCTGGCCCTGTCCCCGGACTGTGAAGAGGTACCTTTTCTTTTTCACAGAGGAAAGAGGAGGGCCTGACAACCTTTGGGCCACTGTTCCATCGTTTTGCAAGGACCCTGTTGGAGGCCACAGAGAGAGGGCCTGGGATTGTGGAGATGGTGGTGGCACCGTCTGAGGTGCACCCTTGCTCTGTTTGTTCTTTGGAAGAGCAAAGCTTCTCATCATTTTATTGGTCTATTTCTTCCCCATTCCAAGGAAGATTTCTCACATTTTGTTGGAAAAATCAGAAGCAGCTCCTGAACTTCAGACTTCTAGCAGGTTTCCAGGAATAAGGTCTTGTTCTTCTCATCTGCCAGAAGACGGTTGGAAGCGTATAAAGAACAAGGAGACATCAGTGACTAGCCAACACAGCTTCACCAAAGACAAATTGGGCAGGCACCAACATGATCCTTGCTTTGAGGAGGTGATAGCCCTAGTGGGACAATGGTAGAGCAATGACTGTGTGGTGTGCTGGCCCTGGCTGGATGTCAGGTACTCACCAAAACTATCATTCCCCTGCAACTGGACAGGGGAGAGAAAATATAATGAAAGATTTATGAGCTAAGGGCAGGGAGAGATCATTTATTGATTAAGGGGAAAGGGTTGCCATGGGCAAAACAGACTCAGCTTGGGGAAATTAATTGAACTTATCACCAATCAAATCAGAGTATGATAATGAGAAGTGAACCAAATCTTAAAAGCACCTTCTCCCCCACCCCACTTTCCTTGCTGTCTATGTCCTTCCCACTGAGAGCACAGAGACATGGGGAATAGGGGCTATGGTCAGACCATCACAGTTTGTTTATGTTGCTGCTCAGGTAGAGGAGTCCTTCCCCTGCTCCAGTGTTGGATCCCTACAATGAGAGACACTTCTTCACAAACTTCTTCAGCATGAGTGCTTCCCACAGGCTACAGCTCTTCTTGAGCTCTTCTAGTGCAGATCCCTTTCCACAGGATGCAGTCCGCCAAAAACAGCCTGCTCTAATGTGGGTCAACCAAAGGGTCACAAGCCCAGCCAGAAAAACTGCTTTAGCCTGGACTTGTCAGTCCATGGGCCCGAAGTACTCTGACAGGACCCTGCTCCAGCATGGGCTTATCAAGGAAGTGGTAATGGCTTCAAGCTGTTCAAGAAGCATTTGGACAATGCTGTAAGGTGCATAGTTTAACTTTTAGGTTGCCTTGTGTGAAGTTAAGAGTTGGACTTGATGATCTTTATAGGTCCCTTTTGACACAGGATCTTCTGTGATTCTAATCTGTGATTCTATACCTCTTTTTTTGCATTTTTTGTTCCTCTTTTTGCTATTCTTTTGATGACGTTAAACATCACTTCAGGAACCCTGAGGAAGACTAAAATAATGAACAGATCTATTTGAACTATAATACAAAACAAAAAGAATATATGCAATTCACCTTGAAAGTAGAAGCCATTATTATTCTTTTTTATGACTATTTAAAAAGTTTTTTAAAAAATAGAAAGCTGCTAAAGTAATATTTTCACCTTTAGACATTGTCCTAAAGAAAGTGCTATGTTTGAAAAATCGTCAGAAATTCTATTTTCCACTTTCATTGTGAAATTAAGAGAGCTTTTGCATTTTGAACTATACCCACACACACTGCAGCCGCAGTCCCCTGGATTGTTCTGAGCCTTAAATAGGTGTGCTTTGGAGAAAGTAGAAGGAAAAAAATCCTTCAAAAGATCCCACGCTAATGACATTCTAAACTTTTAAGAAGTTTTCTTTCCATATTTATTGAAGCCAGCCATTTAATTTTTTACTCATGGGTCCAACGTATTCATGGTTTCCTACAGGAGATTTGGATATTTCTTTGCTTGGACAATTGTGGCTGTAATTATCTATTATCCCAGCAGCCTGAACCTTTTTGTGAGCACGTATTATTAGTTGGTGGCAGTACTCAAATGTAATCTGACATGGGGAAAGAACAATCTCTGGGCCTAGCTTTTCTTCATATATGCCAGTATGTGAATCAATAATAGCTCTTCAGAACTCAAAAAGTCTACCCCAGAGTGAGATTGGAGTAATGAGGGAAAAAATCAGACTCCCCATTTTGAAATTGTCTTATTAGAGAAACTAGTTTGTACTTAAAAGTGAAAAGTTTTATTTTTTTTTTTTACCTCATCTGTGAAAACTGTGGGTCTGCTGATGAGTGTGAACAGGGCCAAATATAGTCATAGTCCCACTAAAAGGGATGTGGTGGACTTTAGCACTCCATCTAGTGCATCTAAGTGCAAAGTATATGCCACACTAGATGGTACAGTATTTATCCTGTCAGCAAGCCTCAGCTGAGAGGTCACTGGAACTTTACATATTGTGGCTTCATTTCTAAGACATTTCATGTCATATCTCAGTTAAACTGTTAGGAGTCTTTCAAAATTAAGTGGAGGCACAGGATCCAGGAAAGCTTGTCTTTATCCTTGGACTGTACACCTATGCCCTTGTGGCTAAGCACTCTGTTTCTTCAAGGAAGAGGCACTTCCCTAGAGGGCAAGAGGGACTCTCCACACATGGTGAGTGCTGTGCAGTAATTCATGTTTAGTCCCCTACCTTGTTTGAAACTGTATGGCTGCCCAGCTTCACAGAAGTCCACAGACCTGCTGCATGATGATAGGATAGGCAGTTCGGAAAATTTCCAAATTCTGATCCAACTGTGTCTGTCAAAGATCTTTTCTGTTTCTCAGCCTAGTCTACACCTAAACTGTAGGGAATATTAAAAAGACAAGCTTTGTTAAGTTGCTGTAGTTTGGTCATGTGTATGTATAGTTTCTATTAATACTGAGCAACAGATCTCCTAAAATCACCAAGGTTCCTTCAAATCATTAGTCACTTAAGAATTGGCTAATAAGACTGAAAGTAGAGCAAGCTGCCTCTTCCTGTCAAATTTTACTACATCTCTCTCACAGGTCACACACTCCTGCTCTATAAAAGATATTTCTTTAGAAGTAAAGGGTTTTCAAGAACACAGTGAACTACATGCAAATTCAATAACATACTTATCTCTATGTCCAAGATTGAGTTAACATAAGCATATGTACATTTTTTTTTACCCTCTTACATTTTTCACTGTCAATGAACCACTGATCCTTCAGGACCTTTTCCCTATATTCACTTCAGCACCAATGAATTTTAAATGCCTAGAAAAATATAGAGAGATTTTGTACATATTTATGATATATTCCGTTAAAACTTAGAAAAACGTGACCTCTTGAAACTGCAGTGCAAACTTAAATTTCAGATTTATGATAGCAAAATTCATATCCTCATTTTGTGTTCTACATTAATTGAATTCATTACCAGATTTCTGAGTTTGGACATTAAAAAGTTGCACATAATTATGAAAACACAGTGGTTCCATAAGTTTAATTCCAGGAAATGCTCTCATTGTTTCCTCTGGTTTTGGCCCCCTTTTAATTGATGCCAGTTAAGACAAGTCAGAGTCAGTCACTAGAAATGTCAATAACGATCCTATTGAGAAGTATTAAGGCACTATTTCCTCCTACCTTGCTTTCTGAAATCCCAAACCATCGAAAGCCCACTTGCTGAGTTCTTGATCTCATAATGAAACTGTACTTCACAATGAATTGCAGGAGTCCATGCAATTCTGTTTCCCACAGTGTTAATTCACGAAAGTCTGGAATTAAGTTGTGCAAAGTGTAGAACACTATGGTGCTGAATTAACCTATGAAAAAGACAAGTGTTGCAAGGGATATGGAATGAAGAATTGACTTTGCATCTCTATTAAACACAATATCATGTGGCTTCATTATAAAATTTCCCCTCTCTCCTCCTCCACGAAAAGGCTTTCTTCAGCCATTATTTAGCTATAATATTTATCAAGAAAAAAAAAAAAAAAGAAAGAAAAACTGCAAAAACTAGAACACTAATAAAAAATAACATCTTCTGATGGTACCGTTTGGAAAAATGAGGACTGTTTGGAAAAATGGAGGCCATCTCTAAAAAATAAAAATCTGCACCTCAAAAATCCATACTAGTAAAAGAATAGAAGAAAATATTTGAAAAAGGTCTCAGAAAGCAGAAACTGTGTGTGGCTATACAAAAGTTTTTTAAAAAGCTTTAGAATTTATCGAGCTAAAAGGTAAAAAGGCAAGAAAGAAAGTAACAATCATTTACTGAAGTAACTTTTCATAGTTATAAACATTTTCAGGGTAACAGTGCAATACATCAGCTGTGTACTTATACAGAACACATCAAGTTTTAGCAGAGGAAGTCGTTGCAGGACAAGTGAGGACTAAATCTATAAAGAGATTCAAAACACATCAATCAAATGGCAGAGAACATATCCACTGGGAGAGTTAAGTATGGTAACCTAGGGAACCTCCAAGATAAATCATTGCCTGCCAAGACCTTAAAAAGGATACCAAGGGATGTTCATGCACAAGGGATACACCTACACCCACTACTAGACACTGCCAGAGACAGCATAATGGCCCAAATGAATACTTGCTGTGACTTGCACTATGATTCTCTGAATAGTTAAATACAAATCAGATTTTCATTTCAGAATTCCTTCTAGACTTTATGTTTTATGTTTTGAGTGTATCAAGTAGGGTAAAATGAAATTATTGCATTTGACAATCAGTCTTGATAGAAAAGAGATTTCCAGGGATTAGAGTGATTAACTCTTTTAAGCATTTGGGCAAGTGAGTTTGGTAAATTTTGGTTGTATCCACATTTGGAACATAAAATGATAGCATGGAAAAAAGTCCTGTTGGTTATTTGGAAATGAGGTAGATAAGCTTGTATTGAAATGATGAGTGTTTAGAACAGCCATCATCTCCCAGTGTTCACAGAACACTGACTTTTTTCTCTGATTTATTCGTTAAGACAGCTTGTTGAACAATCAAAAGGCAGATTCAATATATAACGAACACAAAGAATATATCTTTTACCTTCTTCAGTCATTACAGTTCATATGTACCTTTAACTTATGAAACACAAGAGTTTTTAAGGGGATAAAATAGCAAAAAAGAACAAAATATTGTGCACTAAAAAAAAATCACCTTGGATCTCTTTATCCTAGCAGTACACTAATGGTCATGCTTTTCAGCTTTTCTTTATCACAAACCTAGTAAATAAGTCTAGCTGTAAATTAGTATCTATCTTTCACTGAAGTGGCCATTTGATAAGGTTTCCCAAATTCATTCATGTAAACAGTGTGAAGAAAAAAACACCAAAAAGCTATAAAAAGATAAATCTTGATAAAATGGAATTTCTTCTAAATTTGGAGCAGAATCCGGGGAGCTTGGCTCCTTCATATTAGAGATTGTGGCAAGTACAGCTATTTCAGTAATAAATAACCTTGACATTGTGCCTTTCAGCAGGAAGAAAGTTACTAACAGGTGATTAAATGCAGTTGAACTACAGCAGAATAATAAGTTATTGTTTGAAATTTAAGGCACTTTTTAACTATCTGTGTGAACATTTGCAAAGATAAAGTATGCTAACTTAACTTCACCAGTAGAGGTTTCATTTAAACCCTCCACTTCACACATTTGCACACGCATATCATCTTACTGCTATCCTATGGTGTTTATATGATCAGTTGTGCCTTCTTAAAAAGAGTTACCCCTTTAAATTCTGAATTAAACCATAATCGATCCTATACTGAGGCTCAAAGGACACCAGAATTTGGCTCTAGGCTTCTTAAGTTATTATACTGAATTTGAATTAGAGAAAATTAATGCCAGCTAAAAAAATACTGAGTTCATAAACTAAACAGAATAACACAGGTTGGAAAAGTCATACATAATATTGAGAGAGAGAGAGAGAGAGAGAGTGATGTATCTGTTATTCATGGTCAAACTGTGAGCAAGACCTGTTCATTTCAACAAGCTGAACAATGTAAATTGCTTCTGAAGCATCAAACACGTTGCAGGAAGAAGTTGCTTTTCAAGTCTTTGGGTTTCTCTTTGGAAGTGAGGTACTCTGCTTTCTTCACAGAGATGTAGAGGACCGTCTGATGTAAAGGACTTATAGAGTGAAGACACGCTTTACAAAAACAAAAGAAGTGCTGAAAAGCCTCTCTACCCTAGAAGTCAATGGGAAATTGTTATTAATCTATTAAGAATTTGGGTTAAATGTTGTTTAATTTCCTTAAGCAGTACATAATTCCAAACAAAAAAATTTTCTTACTCCTGTTAAATTCTCCGAACTGGTAAATATTGTGTTTTAAGTGTATTGTACTGAAAAATATTAATGTCTGAATGGTCACTTTTAATCACCTTGAAACTGAAAAAAGTCACAAAACAAAATATAAGATGCAGATTTTTAATACTTCTCTGCAACTGCTTCAGCTCTCCATGTTCATTAATATCACTCTAGGGAAAAACTTCACTTTCTTATTTCTTTCAAAAGATACATGTCAAAATCATGTCCTCCAGCTGGTGAATGTCTGTCATAGTTGTGCGGGTTCATCTTAGGGGACACAGAGTTTCTCAGCATTACATTTTGGGACTTATATTTTGCAATCCTAAGCAATATTACTGGTGACACTGAAAACAGCTGCTTCAGGTCATGCAACTGGGGAGTTTTAGGGGCTTCTGATTCCCCGCTGTCTAACATTTTTACTTTTTATTTCAACAGGCATGAAAAGGGATAGCATCTCAGGCCATGTAAATAAAAAAGAGTCAGCTAGCAAGGCTAATATATACACTTCTAGGTCATCACAATGACAAAACAATCTTTTTTTTTGCAAACTTTCTTGCATGACAAAACAAAGCAGATACTTAGTAGAAACATTTGCTAAACTTAGGTCAAGATGAAGTTGTCTCTAAATTTTCAAAACCACAAATGACATGTGAATAGAGGGAAAACTCTGATAGGGTTTTCTATATATTCATACAGAATGGGATTTTTTTTCAGCAAGAAACTGGAGGAACCTTAATTTATAGACAGAAAAATAAAAAGAAAAAAAGAAAAAGGTACATACAGCACAATTTAAGTGTCAGAATTAGGTGCTGGTCATAAAAACTGCCCAAGTTATTGCTATCGTGTCTTTGTATAGTTGTGCATAACAGTAAGACAAATTATACTTCTGACATAAAGAAGACGCAAGTTACATTAAGCCTAAGCAGAGAGGGAAAATCTCAGAGGTTACTAGAAAAGAAAAACACTATGCTTAAGTTGGCTTGGGAGTGCTCACTTCATTAAAAATTGAACAAAAGATGTTTTTTTCTTGGTAACACCAATGTCAATAAAAAGTCCATAAAAAAACCTTCAAACAAATTTCTGTTGTGATATATAAATAAGTTCAATACAGAATTCTTAGTGACTTGATCAAAAATAAAAAGAAAAGAAGAAAGGTGACTGGGGAGTTTGAAAGAGGCTAAGAAGATCTGTATAATCCATAAAACATAGCTTCTTTCTACCCAAAATCAAGTCACTTCTTAGTTCCCTGCCTCTCCCTATCTTTAGAAGACATCTAGAAAGCTCAGAAAAGGTGACTTTTGTTTTCCCCTTGCTTGCTTGCTTGCTTCCATGTTTTTTTCCCAGCAGTGTTTTTCTCATTAGATTTTTTTTTCTCCTCCTTGCTGTGCCATCTGGAAAGCAAAAGCATGGTTTACGTGGATGCTGTTCAGAAATTCCTCCTTTTAGTCACTCCTGGTTTTGGTTGATATATTCCATGTGCTCTGGCCAGAAACATGGTTTTCTCAGTGAGCTTTCTGCCAATACAGTCTTGAAGACTTAAACCAAATTCTGCAGTCTAAGATATGCAGACTTGCCAGTTAATATTTAAATTAAGCCTGATAAGCAATTTTCATGCAGTGTCATTTTTACAGAGTATCCCAAATCCCTCTTACTCTAATAAAGGTCTCTGCTGACAACTATACTGTCACTCCTGATTTACAATATCAGTGAAGTCAGAACTTAAATGTATGCTACCATATTAATATTTCTCCATCTTTATCCTAAAATACAATACAATTTAATTATGTTTACAAGACATTCACTTATATGATACTTCTACAGAAGACACTGAATTTTCAGATGGACCTTCAACAAACTTTTTTGATTTGGATAAGGTAAGTGATGTGTAATCAAGATCCCTTCAAGAACCTTCAATAAAAGTACAATTTAACTTTAATAATACATTTGAAGTGATGTTGGAACTCATCCTATAAGAGACATGTAAACAATATGTTTAAATTTGTATATATTTTCATACAAATTAGAACTATATCTGACCCAAACTTCATTGAAATCAAAGGGAATTATCCTATCTACTTCAACTGTAACCTTACAATTTTTTACATACAGCAGTTGGTATTAGTACAACATGAAATAGGGTAGGAATAGAAGAGACCTAAAAACATCTTTTCAATAAATTCTTTCACTTGCTGTGGTCTCATGATTGCCAAAATGGGATGAAAATGTCTCTGGTTTTATATTTTTCATGAAATTTTGGGAAAAAAAGTACTCCAAAACAATGGCACGAAATTCACCTTGTGATTGTATTTTTTATATAGTGTGTTTTATTTTTACAGAGAGTGCACAGAAGAATGACCTGTAAAGCTTCAGTCATGCAGAATTTCAGTACCTAGCCTGGTTTACAAAACTGATTACCAAAAGTGCTTCTGTTTAGGGAGAGAAGAAACATGTATCTGCATAAGGACATTTGTCACCCCACTGACAGAACCATATACTATACACCTCAGATTAATTTAAACACTTGAGGTAAACGTTTACAGCTAATTTATTCAAGTTGTATTTTCCTTAGAGACACACAAGAGAAACAGCCTTGTTTAACAAATAGTTCATGGGGTCTGTTTCAGAAGGCAACTCATAGCTTGTATTTTGTTGACTAGATTGGTTGTCATCAACTATGGAAAGAGTTCAGGATGAATAGGTGCCATAGAGACAGGAACGTCAGTCAAAGGAATCTTACCTCTCACTTAAATACCTCAATGTAGGAAAGATTTAGATTTTTCTAATTGATTCATATTTATAAATCAGCTCAACTATAGTAACCACCTCAGTCTTAGATTGTTTAAAATGTGTAGCCTTGAAAACCAATATGTTTATTACTTGGTGCTGGGTGAATCAGCTGTAATTTTTTTTTTTCCGTCTGGTAGTTTTTTTGAGTTTATGCTAAAAATGAGCAATGACAGCAAAGACTTCAGCACATATTCAACTCCATGTGCAAATAAAGACAAGAAACTCAATCTATTATCTGGTCTTTTCATAGATTTTATTAATTTATTCAGAAATACTCAAGGCCTACATTTTACCAATGATTCTACCACCAAAAAACGTAAACCTAGGGTGATTGGGAGATATGGAAGAAAAAGAGAAACAGAAGATATTCAAGAAAGTACCTATTTGACTTAGAAACAAAAAGTTATGAAAACTGAAAAGAGTGAGAAGTTGAACACAATTTCATTTCAGGTTAATAACATCAGTATGTGTCTGCTGAAAAATTCAACCCGGTGTTATAAAAAAGAAAGGTAAACTACCCTGTATGTAGTAGTGGCAGCTTCTCAATGTCCAGAAATTTATGTTTCATAATTTTAATTTCTCAGACGTTTCAAACAACAAATATAGCTTATAAAACTCAGTCTCTTCCATAAATTTTACTTTAATCCAGTTAAAAGTGGGATAGATTTTTAGCTAGTGTTCACTGGCAGACTACAAAAATGGTTTAAAGCTTTACTGATTTATACCTGTTGAAAAATATGACAAATTATATTTTCAGACAAAAAATATAGAGATTTCTGATCATACATTCTTGCCCTGTTATAAAAATCAATGGTTTATCAGGTTCAGACATGAGAGTAAATCAAGATTTTAAAAGATATTACCTTATATCAACTTCAAAACTACATGCTCCTAAGTTGTTAATTAACAATTTAACAGCAGAGAAGGACAGTGGAGCTAGATAAGAATGTTTCATCATTTGAGCCTGACAACTTTGTGCTTTTAAGACCTAGGCAGTACATGAGGAAATATATGGGCTTCCAATCTGCCTGGAAGCCCATAAAAAGGCTTGGATATCATACTTTTCTCAGCTTCTAGAATGCCATTTGTTCAGCATAATTTATTAATCATTTGATTAAGCTAAGGAGAGACAATCACCAATTTGTAAAAGCAGTGGGCAACTCCAGTGAATGATCCTAACTCACAAATTATAGTTGGCCCTGGTGACTTGGGAGCTTAGTACTTCTTCGTCCCCTAAAGAATGAAGGACCAGCATTAGAACTCTGCCTATATATCTATGGGCTCTCTATGAAAACACAGGCATAATACTTTACTAAACATTGGGGTTTGTTTTGAGGGGTTTTATTTGCTCTCCAAAGATTTCTTTACATTTTCAGTTGGAAATGATTAGGAATAGTATACTACCAAGTTTCTCATGGAGCCTTTCCATTTTTTTATAAGTTACCCTAGTTTCCATTTTTTACAAATTTCTTTTTTTTTACAAGTTTCCATTTCCAATTTCCCAAAATTGTGCTAATATTCTGGTATGAAATAATTAAATAGATTTTTCTCCTTAATTACAATAATAAAAAAGGCAAAATTTGTGTCCCTGTCATTTCCTTGCATGCATGTGCATGGACAAGATCGCAAGTTTCTGAAATTAACAAGTCTGAGATGTTTGATATATGTTTTCATGAACAGTTAGTACATATCAAAAGTAAATAAATCCCATTTTACTTCCTAAGTACAATAGTGACATTTTCAAAATCACTTCAAACTGACAGTGTAGCTGTTACAAAGCTATGAAGTAAGAAAACAACTTAGATTCCAATTCTCAGACACATCACAGGATATCCACAAATGCAGGCTAAGCTGCCTTTATGACTTTTAGCATGGAATGACAGGCTGCTGGTCTGCATTTTCACTCCTGACATCTCCGAAATTCCAGAGAGCTCAAATCTTGCTATTTCCCTTTTGATTTTGACAGACATTCTAAGGAGAATGTGTATGCAGATATTGATGGGACAGAAGTTGAGAAATGTGTAATATCAGCCCAGACTTCTCTGCACAGTAAACTGGTCATCTTCTTCCACTGGTCTCTCTTACCTGCTTGTGTCCTCTACTGATCACAGGGTACATTCTCCCCAGTTGTCCACCCAGCCCTGACTCTTTCCCAGCTATAGGTACTTTTCTGCTGAAGCCTGCCAAGGACACTGTCTTTTTTCTGACACTAAGGCATTTCCCCTGCCATTCCCATTCACTGCACTACATATTACTCATCTAGGAGAAAATTGTCACCTGCAAATGTTTATGACTGGACCTCACCCAGCTACTTCAAAGTGCCCTTAAAACATCTACATACCCATCCTGAAAACATCAGTGCAGTGTCATCCTCTCCTTCCCACCTCTGCTAACTCATCCCAACAAGCAGTAACCATCTATTCCCATCAGTTATTCAAACATTCTCTTAAAATCATACATTTTAATTTCCATGCCCCTCAGATACCCCTCAGCTACTTCTAATATATTATTTAGTTCATATCCACCCACTCTGCGTAATTCCTTATTCTTCCCTTGGTATTTTACTAATATGTACTGCATTTCACATTAGCATAGTACTGCTCAAGTCCAAATAAAATGGTTGTATATTAGTATTTAGCTAAATTTTACATTTCCATATATCTTACTTCAAATGTTGCAAAGATTAAAGTTTTATTCTACAGAAATAAGCCATGCCAACTCCCAATGCCTGACTCCAAGGGATCTCCTTCACTGACTCAAGTTCTTCTTGTAAATCTTCTCAAAAGTTGTGTGTACTCAGTCTTAAGTAAAGGTGAGGGCAGGGAGATAGACAGAAATTCAGTCAATTACAGTTGGTAGAACTGGGCTGAGTTAACAGTACATGGTGAGACTGTTCAGTCTGAGGAAGGGGAGATGTAGCCCAACTGGTACATGACATCTGATTCTCAGAAAGCTGAAACTTCTTATTGCCAAAGTTGAATAAAGTTTAACATGAAGCTAATAAACCCAGGTTATTTATAACTTAAATAGACTATCTAGAGATCATTTTTCCTAAATAATCTACATACATTGTAAAAGTGAGTGCATAAAGTAATTCTTATTCGAATGATATACAGTCTATACAAGAAATTAACAAACTTAATATTTCCTCACTTTTTGTACAATAGAAGAGCAAACAGAACTCTCAAACTTCATTTGGTGACTGCAGTTCAAGTAGATGCATTTTTATTTTTGACCAGGGCATTTGATTTAGGTTTTGCAGCTGTAAAGAAGAGGTGGGGAATAGTGTGACTCTACCAAAATTGTGCTCGTTTTCACGTATGTAAAATAAAGTGGTTTCACTGACTAGGGACTGCCTCAAAATTTCCTTTGGTCTGTTTAATCTCACAGTACTGTATTTCTATTGCATCTAAAGGTAACATTTAGCTACATTTAGAAATCTGGAGTAAGTCCATTACTGCCTTAAATTCTGTTAGCAGTATAATTGCAGAATTTCAGCCACTTCCTTTATAACAGAATAAACCACAGACAGTCTCTGATTTGATTTTATTTCACCACACCTAAATGCTATTGTTTCCTTAAATTTAAGATTAAAGGTGCTTTTTGTGAGGTTTTTTTTTTTTATAAATTAAAAAAAATTTATGTTTTTATATTTCAGCAAAGCACAAACTATGGAAGAGAGAAATTTCCTTAAAAGCACTGAGCAGGAGGAATCTGATTTCACAGGTCTTTATTAAATAACTAAATCTTGTCAGGATTATGCTTTTCTTGGAGGGTTTAGAAGGTGGAAAGAGGCTGTGTTGAGGTTTTTTGGGTTTGTTTTTGTTTTGTTTTGTTTTGTTTTGTTTTGTTTTTTTTAATTTGTTTGTTTGTTTTTCTTTTTTAGGGAGGTTATATGGACAACCTGCTGAATACTGATGCAATTTAATCTAAATTTTTTCAGGTTCCAAACCCCCTGTATTAGAGAAGATTCCACCATTACTGAAAGAAGGAGTCTTATGTTGTTTATTGAGTTTTGGCAGATTTCAGTTTCTTTCCCAAGACATCCCTGCAATGGGCAGCTGCCCCAGAGACTGCAAGCTCATTTCAGAAGAAAGTTGAAACAGCAAAATTGATAGACAGTTCTTTTACCTTAAATGCTGTCTTTGGTACAAAACGGAGAGCAAGCTACAAATTAAAGTGTTGCAGCCCCCTTGGCTTGATGGCAGTACTAGTAATTTTCAAATATTCTCTGTGTATGTATGTGTATGTGTGAGATAGAGAGGGGGAGAGACAGACAGACATGGAGAATGACTGGAAGCTTCTTGATTTAAGAAAACCCCAACAGTCTTATGCTCACAGCAGGTAAGCAATGAAAAGAATAGCAGAAACTCAATCTATTTTACAAAATGCCAATTATTTAAAATTACTGTTTTCCTACAATGTGGTAATAACTTGGCATTTGCAGGTTCAGCAGTCATTTCCAATACTGACAATGCCAAAATATGTATAAAGAGATTTCTTTCCCATTAGCTCAGTGTCTGTACAGTGGTAGAGCAGCTGACAGCTGCACGTAAGCCAATTTATATCTTCCAAGTAAATTTTTAGCCTTTCATCCCAAAGTTACCTTATTCAGCTAAACAGCTTCTCTCAGGCCCTGGAACATGAGAGCTAAAGTCCCATCAGTCTCTTTCAGTAATTTTCAGGGGTATGCTATCCTATCAGCTTATCAGCACACAGGCAAAGCTTGTCTTTTCCCCTCCTAGACAGTTCTTAATGTTTGAGTACCCCACCTTCCCGCTGTCTCAAAGTGTGACAAAAAAAAAAAAAGGGGAGAAATAACAGATTTAAGACAAATAATTTAGCAATACAAGAAAATCTGCTTATGCTATTATGATTTACTTTAGCTAATGTAATTTCATGGTGTTGCTATGGGCTCTGAGGAGTATTTCTCCAACTCATCATCTTCTGAAAACCTTAAACCTAGCTAAGTTACTTTTTTCCCAAGAAGTGAAAGTTCATGCTTGGCATTGGAGCGACTAATCATGATGTCATTAAAATAAGTAACAATACATTTAATAGACAAAATCCTAAAAATCAGGAACCTTACTACTTTGAAGAAACATTTAAACTTGATGTTAAGAGAGTAAATCTTCCCTACAGTTTCTACTCACAGACCATCCTCTACCTCCTTACCTTCTTCTGAACCTTCTAAGATGCACTACAAACCTGTGCACCATATTTGATACCATTTTTCTCAAAGTCACTCTGAGAAATTGTTACATGACTACTGTCTTCAGTCATTTTTTTTTTACTGATTTCAATCCATGAAACATAGGAAATCAGAATTTGGATTACAACTTAAAAAAAGCTTTTTAAGTACTATCCTTGCACTGGTAAAATGGTGTACCTCAAATAATTGCTGAAAATGTTAGTATTTTTCTTTAGTTTTATTTTAGTCTTATATATGTAGCCTGTCATACAACAACAACAAAATAAATACAGTAATGAAATAAAAATACTGGTTTATTACTGTGAAAAAGTATATCATGTGTCAAACAAAACCCTATGCACTTTGTCAGCTGCAATAAATTAGACTTGGTTCACAGGTCAATTATGCCTAAGCAATTATTTAAAAACCTTTTTTTGTCTTGGCTGTTAATTAACACCACCCAGCTGAGATGTCACAACTGAGTGAATGAACACTCCCTGTCATTTACATCTAGTTTAGATTAAAAAGACTCCCTAAAATCACTGTTGGAAGCAGTTTGAAACTCTTGATTAAGGATAATCTCATGGACTTCACAGTAAAAAATTTAAAAGTGCCTATAAATATAGGATTGGCGGTCATTGCTAATTAAGTAGGGAAAATAAATTCCGGTTTTTTGTAACTTCAGTAGGCTTCTATATCCCTCAACATATCATCATACCAACCCTACTACAACACTGACACATGTGCTGCTTGAAGATTCTTTGGCCTTGACAAACAGAGTCAGTTACTGGTTCTAATCGACATACACTAACATAAGGACCAGAGAAAGATCCCCAAGCTTATACTAACTCTTTCAGGTGAAACCAAATGCATGTAAAAACCCGCATGTAAAAAACAGAAAAGTGGTGTGATTCAATTTTAAATACAGTGAAATAAGACTTACATTCAGCTTTGAGGCCAAACAATAGCTTCCAAAGATTTTATTAATATTTTCTATCACCAATAAGCTAACAGGAACAAATTCCCTGAAGGAATAAAACAAAAATGACAACCCAAAGACTGGGATCTTCTGCAAAAATTGTCCAGCTTCATAATCACAGCAGGAGTCACCTATCTTATGCCAGTTTTCAGAGGCTCTCAGTTGTCCTGTGTCCATTCTCTAGTGGAATTCCTAATGAAAGAGATCCAGGACAGAAAGAGAGGAATAGGTTAAGCAGGTTTTTGATGCAATATAGCAGCAAAACTAAATCAACACAGAATACGTTTATTAGATTTCCAAATACAAGGACCTACTGGGTTCAGTTGCTATGTAGTGCTAAACGGACTGCTAACTGAAGAACTTGCAGATAGTTCCTTATGGAGCTACGTGTGGAGAATTTCATGCCTGAATCACAGCAGGTCTACACCTGATGTAATTCATTCTGCACCTGATGAGTTTGGCCCTCAAATGAATGTGACTGCACAGACTGTACAGAAAGTTGTGACTGAGGAAGAATCTCTTCCCAGTGTGGTGATGTTCTACAGAGAGATCCACTTGATGGCTCAGTGTCAGCTCAAGGTCTTAAAACGTAGCATGAGTTGACTGTGTTGTGTAGATATGCTAGTATACTTGTCAGAGAAGAAAGAAACATTTTCAGAAGTAAAAATGAAAATTAACAGTTCCATTTGTTTAAAGAAAGGGAGTGAACAGTAAGAAAAACCTTCAAGGTAAAATTAGGTGTACAGTGTAAATTGAAAGCAGGTTACTTTTTCAAGGTTTTGTTTTCATTTCAGATGGTTTCACAACAGTGTAGTTCTATTGATTTTACACTATAAAGGAATAATCAAGATTTTCAGCAGATAGATGGTCCTGAACAGAATTCTCATAGCTGATTAATGCTGAAATTTGGGGAGTTTTATTTTATAATTACCTCCTGGAAAATCCTCTGGACCTTTAGAATATTGGCTAGATTCTATTTCTGCCTAAGATCTTTCTTAATTATACTTTTCTAAGGAAAATACACAGAGAAATAAAGATGACAAGAGAGAAAAAGAATGCTGCTTTGGGACATTTCTTTTAAGGAGACTTCAGTATCTGTGTAAATGAGAAAACAGTTAAAGGTGAGATCTGGAGAAGAAAGGGAAAGAGAAAGAAAGGGTGCTCAAAGACAAAAATCATAACTTATCTTTAATTTGCTCCAGGATAGTGAGGGAAACATAACAGGAAGACCATTTTTTTCCTCTGGGGCAAACAATGAAAATACACTAGAAATAAGGTCTCGTGAGGAGACATCTTTGAAGAAAAAGTCAAGAACATTTTGAGGTCAAATAGTATTTCTCTAACATTTCGGAGGCCAACTTCCCCATGTAGACGAGCATATAATTATAGCTGGCACCAATCAGTAAACAATAGTACACTGAGTTTTTTCTTTTGACATGTGGAACAGAGGCTTCATATCACAAAACAGGCTAGCTTTAAGCAATGAGCAGTTCCAAATTCATAACAAACAAACCATGCATTTCAAAAAAGTTGTACCTTCCCAAGATCAAGCAAAGGGCTAACTGTGAATCACAACAAAAACAATTTTTTATCTTGGCTTTGTAACTCCCTCATGGTAAAAGAATAGAACAGACGACACTTTCTTTCACAGGCAGACAAGAGAAGAATAAAGCTGGGCAACTTTTAAGCAGGACTTCGGAGGAATTTCAGCAAAATATCTTATAGTGAAACTGTGAAAAGCTTTCTACGAGTGTGTGAAGTCCCCTGGCAAGTTTTGTCTGAGCTACTGTTTTTCTCTGAACATATCACTCACAAGCTGCATCAAGATCTATCTGGACACATCTGAAGGGCTCAGCTCTAGAGTATTCCTACTTTGTTGCCTCCTTCACTAAACTCCACAGCAAAGGAGCTGGATGAAGTACCTTCACTGGAGTAAGTGGTCTCTTCACCAGACATTTCTGGACCATGCACAAGGTCACTAGCTGTGGCAAAAGATCTACTTTTTTTTTTTTTTTTTTTTTTTTAACCTCAACATGACTGCCTGCTCAGCTGATGAGGTAGATTATAAGGAGAAGAGTAAAGAGCAGGTTTGCAAAGCAAAGGATTATTGACATACCCAGAGACCTGCATGAAAAAGATTGTGAGGAATGTGCAGAAAGCTAGAAGTTTGAGAAAGGGAAAGCCAGAATCTGAAAACAGATAGAAAGAGAAAACATCCCTGCCACTCTGCTCTCCATAGACTTGCAAGTCAGAAGGGGTAGGCTGGAGAGGAAGGGTAATTAGAGATAAGACATGGCAGCTAGCTTTATTACTACAAGTCAGAAAAGCTTCATTAGTCCTGCACTCTTACAGGCTTAATTAGATGTTCTAATCATTCCAACTCCACTATTTATTTTTGTATGGAACATCAGGCTTAGCAATTTGTTTATATGGGAAGCATGTGACCAGTCAGGGGAATAAACGAAGTCTTGCAAATCCTAGTTTAGCATGAAAGCACGGACACATCATCTTGAAGTGAAGTCCAACTCTTCTCATCCCACTGAACATGCCTTTTTTAAAATTTTAATCTTCTATGCTACCAAATGGGGCAAACACTTAAACTGTCCTGTTTCTGTCAGTTAGGAGGCAAATTCTAAGACTGAAAAATGAAATAAACAACAGAAAATCAGTTCAAAGCTCAACACAGGACCAAATAATATCACAACAATTCCACGTTAGAACAAGATTATAAAAGTTCATGCTACCAGCATCATCAAGTGCATATAGCAATATTCATGATGCACCATCTGACTTCTGGTTCAAAAAGATGGCTGCCTTGCTCCTTCTCACTGTGCAGCTCCATTACAGCCTCCTCTCTGCTCATACTTCACCTTTATCAGCAGGTCATTTTCATCTGAGCTATTTAATGAAATTTTTTTATTGGTTATGCTCCGACATGTCAGACTGTCAAGTTCATTGCTGGGATAAGGCCCCCTGATGAACACCATGATCTTGTTAACATGATATGCTGTGCCCAAACCAGAGCCTACTGCTAGTGTCTTAATTTCCCTTGAAGCTTTACTTGTAGAGGACCCAAGTCCAAGAATTTGTTCCACTCAGTTAGCATTGCAGTAGGCACCATTCTTTCACTGCATGGAGCACACTACCACAATGAGATGAATTAGTGTTTAGCTGGTTCATTTATTCAAAAAAATATTTTGCATATAGAAGACATTGGCAACAAATTAGTTAAAGACTGTTTTGAGTGCAAATTATTGCCAAGTACCAGACAATATTTCCTTTTAAATTTCACATGGTCTCTGGTGTGAAAAATTTTCAGTGTTGTACCTGTGGCCTTGGTACCGCTAACGACCACTGTAAAAACCCTGCTTTGCTTTCAGTGCAGTTGGCAATGGGGCACCAGAACTGTTGCACTGTAAGCAAACCTGGTGACTTCTAGCACATTATCTTCCCTTCACCAAACACTCTTTGGCAAACTGACCACAGAGATCACTTTTCCTTCAGCCAGGTATTTCCCTGCCTGTTAAAGACCTGTTACTGTCTGGCATGGTGTTATCCCCCTACATAGGAGTGATTTCAGCACACAGAAGGGTAGCTGGAGAGTTGTGCTTCACCATGTTGTGTTCAGATATAGAGTTTGTCCCATGGATTTTGATTTCAAGTCTTGCTTACACCCCATAGATTAAGCACCTGATATTTTTTGGATTGTGAAAGAAGTGCCATCAGGGTGTGGCTCTTCCCAAAACATCAGTCATGAAGATTCAATGATCTCTTTTTAATTTCTCTTTTAAAGTGTAGAGGAGATCAATGGCAGCAAATCTGCCTCATTTGTGTTTCTCAGTATAAGACACACACATACATACAGTATCACAATGAAGCTCAAAATTTCCTTTATAATTCCTTTTGTGGTCCTTACAACCTCTTTACTTTTATATTAAACATGGTTTGACAGAAATTATCGTGGTCCAGTCTGATGAAATGCTAATTTCTGATTCCCCAGTCTTTTAATTTTCCATATTTTTTTGTCTGGATTTTTCGGTTTAGTTTTTCTTTTTTGTTATTGTTGCTTGTTTATGTATTGAGGGCTAATTTTTTTTGGGGGGGAGACGGGGTAGAGCATAGGCATGTCAAGGAGAAACGCTTCATTTGAATATTTTTCAACATGAACACTTAATCTAGATTTTAAGAATTCTTTAAAACTAAATTTAGTTATTTATCATTAAACATGCAAAATGACAAATCTCCTTTTTGGATCATATAAAACAATGTTTCTGTTCATCTGAAGTAATTTGACCTTTGATGTCTTTGTGCTGTTAAAGAAAAACAATATTTCATAATAAATTCCTATAATCTCATTATAACAACGGCCCTAAAATGAGCTATTCTCGTCATTCTCAGCCCAATTCCTTCCAGATTTGGATAAACTGAAAAACATATTCAAATTTCCTCAACATTTCACATATTATACAGAGACATGTCTGCAAGTTTATACACTATATGGACTGCATATATGGGATACAATTTATTTTTTATGTGCATTTTCACTCACTTGCATTTGATGTAAAATCCTTTTCCTGTTTTAAATGTGTATGTTAACTTATATGTGAGCTCCAAGCCAGTCTTGCAAACCAGGTAAGTCATCACTAAACTTCAGGCTACCTCTTGTACCATCTTCCCTAATCTAACCTCATAACCTGTGGTGTTTTTTTCTCTAACACAGGCAAGATCAATTAAAATTACTAATCTTATATGTGCAAAATAAAGTGAGAAAAAAATATATGCGAATGCTACAACATTTTTTTTCTTGATAAAAATATATATAGACTAGCATTCTTGAGTCATACTTGATGAAAGTCTTCAATGTAATAAAAAAACAGATTTTTTCTTTTTTTGTGGTAAATTACATGTAAAGGAAAATGTGAATGGAGATACTTCTGATGTTTTTTTTTCTGCCCATTCCATAAGTTATCTATCTTTTCTTTCAATGTGCATTTGTGTGTGAACATGAGCTATTTATAGGCAAAAGGAGAGTGTATACCTTTCAAGTTTCAGCAGGTTGCATTCTTTCAACGCATTACAGAACACAATGTAATTCAATAAAACCCAGTGAATACTGACCTGCCACACTTATCTCAGCCTTTCTTGTTGCTCCTGACTAAAAAAAAAATCTAGTTTTTGTAATTGTGTTGGGGTTTGGGATTAATTTTTCTCTCCTCCTCCATCTGTTTGACCCTCTTGGGGTGGTGGTACAGAGTCTGACTTCTGGACTTTTATTATTATTATTACTATTGTTATTATTGTTATTATTATTATTATTATTACTATTGTGGCATTGTTGTTGTTACTTCCAGAGCCCTTGATGGTAACAGCTGTATTTCTGGGAGCTTTGAGTCAGAACAAGTTCCTGTGAATAAAGTGGCATGTTTACTGAAAATGTGATGTTGAGCCTACTAAATGTGGTCTCCAGTTCTCTAACTGCCTGGATTCCTCCAACAAGGCTCTTCCTTCAGTTTTGTTTCACATGCCCATCCTCTTTCTAATATGAAGGCAACGGCATCCTACTAAAGATTTTCAAATAACTGAAGTTAAATTTCACAGTGAATTCTACCTTTTAAGCCATTCCACACATTCCCTCAGAACCTCATGGAGCCATTTCTCTGAAAAGTTTTCTAAAATCCCTCACCTTCTTACCTAAATGCCACAGACCAAATAAATGTACTGTTTGTACCCTTAGGAGCTATATCTGTGTATGATTTTTCTCCTGGTTTTCAGATGAAGGGAGACTGGGGAAAAGATAGCGAGAAAGGATTGCTGCTTCTTTCTTTCTTTCTTTCTTTCTTTCTTTCTTTCTTTCTTTCTTTCTTTCTTTCTTTCTTTCATTCTTTCTTTCCTACATTTTTTAATCTATTTTTCCATCCCTCCTTTTTTTTTTGCTCTGTGTCTTCCATTACAGTCTGACCCTGTGAAGATACCAATAATGAGGAGTTTTTGTTAGAAGATAAGAACTAGTATCTTATATATAGCCTCAAACTGGTCAGATGAACAGCAGTTTTCTTTGTGCCCCATGAGGCAAAGTTAAAGTGAAGATTGTGATTTGCTTTTACATCAAACAAAGGCTATAAGACAGGAATCAAGAGCTAGTCTAAACATTTTGCTTTGAAGCCTTTTCAGTGTGGAAAACTCATAACACATCAAAGTGACAGCTTCTCTCTTTTAAAAAAAGTGAACAACAACTGGGTTGATATCCTAAAATTTGAAATAACTGCAGAGATGCTAACCTAAAAAACCCTTTGCAGAAATGGTAGGAGATAACAGAGTTCAGTACATGGAAAACATGAAACCCAGTAATTCTGAACTACTACAGATATTTTAGCCAGAAGTTCTCTGGCAGTCACTTACAGGTGTGGCAGTGAGTGTGAAATCAATGTCTGAGATAAAATAAATAAAATAATACCGTCTTGAATACAAGATGTACAGTGATGTTAGCTCACTTATAAACCAGGTCTGCTACGTAAGCTCTGGGAACTGTGAACTCTGACTCTCTTGGCACATGTGCATGTGAATGCACTTGCATGTTGCTGGTTCTCTCACCACTCTGAAGCCTCTTAGCAAATTTCAGCCAAAACAGATAAGAAAATAAGGATCCAAAGATACGAGATTTCCTCAAGTTTGGCCAAAGAATGCAAGACAACCCCTAACTGGAGGAGAAGCTGAAGGCCATCCTTCTGAGGCACCATGGAAAGATACTACAAAAGTGTCTCAAGAGCAATAACAGTTCTGCCAGTGCTCTCTTTGTATGTGGTATCAGAAAACCTAGCCATATGAGGCTGAGAGATAAGAAGCAACCAGCCTTCATTAACTTTGGGGCTAAAACTACTTCCTTTATTTGTTATAACAGCTAGTCTGAGTATCTTTAAATATCACTGGAGTGTAGGTACTCTGTGTGCTAAGGGCTATACAAACATTCCAAAAAGTATTTTTCCTGCCGTAGAGAGGTTGTCATTTTCCTCACTGAGATCAGAGAAAAACTATAAAGTTTCAAAATCAACCCACATGCCCTTGGGAGATACTCAGGCGCACCTTTCACAAAGATGTTGAGCAGGACATTCGGGTGAGACTGCTGCTCAGATCTTCAGAGCCAGCTCAGAGGTGCACGCTGAGCAGGAGGCTGCTTTAATCCCCTCCTGGCTGTGCACAGCTACTGCTAATGCAGTGGAGTCAGCTGAAGTCTGATAAGCTCAGTAGCTGATACGGTGCCTGTACCTTATCAATAAGTAGTTTTGATAACTCTAAGTCACCAGAACCCCCAAGAGAGAGGGTATCAGTAACAGCCATATCATGATAATTTCTTTCCCTTTCATCCCCTAAGTAAAAGCCAAGACACTCAAAGAGATCACAACACAAATACACACTGTAGGTATGTAATTATTTTGGAGTCTTTTTATTGAAAGTTTTTTCTAATTGAAGTTTTTTCAAACTTTATTTACTGAACTGTAGTCTATAAAAAGGAAGTAAAAAGAGCACAATCACACAGTGTAGATTGTATTGGAAGTCACAGACCACAGCAATACATAGGATTTTATGTACACAAAGTTTTTAGTTTCTCTTTTAACAGATAAATCACACACGGACTGATGGCTTTGCATTTTCTATTTGCTTGTCACAGAGTTTACACATTTTTTTCCCTGTTATTTTTGCAGTGTAAAAAACATTCATAGCTTTTATTTTAAAAAATATTTTCTATTAAAATGGTGTGAATATAGGGAGAGGAAAAATAAACTTAATCCTACATCCTCTGTTTATGTCAAGATAAACAGATACGCTTCTGTATCTAAATCACCTAATGTGAATTAAGGTAATTTCTAATATGTGATTTTTTTTCATAATGCACAATGCTTTTATATAAAGGGATTAAGTACTCGATATAAAATGGTAGAAGCTTCTTAAGACCATGTCTATGCAGCATTCAGGGGGTTGTAAATAGGTATTGAGAAACAGGTAAAAATGTCAACCTTTAGAGCAGTACTGCTATCTTACTTCTTCAGATCATACTATAGAAGGCTTTACCTTGGTAAATTAAGCCATGTGAGACAAAATTTTCCCTATCCAAATGCCTGCCTTCTATTCCCTCTTCTATCACAGCAGACTCACATAATGATTATAACTCAAGATGAGACATAGAAAAGTGCTGATTTCTCCCCTTACCTCAGGGCCTTGATTTCCATGCAAAGAAAAAGAGATAATGCAAAGGAACAAGAACAGAACAGGCATCAATTTTAAAGTATCCCCCAGAGTCCAGCTTACCTTGGAAACCCCACGGCACATTGCAGAAAGTCCAGGTGAAAACATCTTATTACATCCATCTTTAGAACGACTTAGTTGGCTAAGAGTGGTCACTTCACACCCTGCAAGGGAGACTTCACTTTTGTATGGGCACTTAATCTCCTCTCAAAGAGGCATGTGATCCTACAAAATACTTTGTAGCTACCAACTGCAGAAAATTTTTATTGCCACATGCACAGTGGAACATTTAGACTCTGTAATGGGACACTAAGTCATTCAGAGGTGTGAAGCAAGACTATCTAGATTTTTTTCTTGCAGGTCTTTTCTCACAGATAATCTAAACATCTAGATTTTATTAAAATGTAAAGTATAATTCTAGCACACTAACATTTTAAATACAGAGACTTCAAAGCAACACGGTGAGAGAGAATATGGAGAAGTGAAGCAGATTTAGAATCAGTTCTCCATGGGGCCAGCATGTCCTTGCAGTTGAGTACTTGCTGCTCAGCCTTGCTTCTGTAAAATCTGTGATTTCCTGAAGAGCAAACAACATTGCTCTTTTTCTGGGGAAGACTGTTGTAGTCAGGAAAGCTCCCCAGGTAGCACAAGAATAGCAGGTAGAAAAGATACAAAGGTGAATCTCCACAAAGAAGGGACAAAAGGACAGACAACAAAAGATGATGGACAGGGAACTTCTTAGAAGCCAGAAAATGTTGTGTTATCTCCTTGCCACCAGGCATTTAGGGACAATGTACATGGTCACTCTTCTCTTGAAGTTGCATAACACAATAGTGAAAATACAAAGTAATATAAATACTACCCATCATAGGCTTCCTGAAAAAGTGATAACTGTGTGTATTGGCCATGGTGGTTAATAGGGTTGGGACAATTTCCCCCCTAATTAATCTTTGCCAATAGGGGTGAATATAGCATAGGCTCAGAACAAGAAAAAGAGCCACTGTCGATCCTGGCAATGGCACAATAACTGGATTAGGATGCTGAACGGGAGCAAACAATATGTATGGAGATTGTAAGAAAGAGACAGGAAAAAAAAGTTGAGCTTATCATAATAGATAAAATAATGAAAATACAGTGTAAGGAGGCTGTACATGAAACAGAGGGGTCTTTTTTTGTGGGGGCTGAGGACACCATTCCCACCACTGAGCAGCGGGAATGGAGAACCATTTTACTGTAACAAAGCATTTCCCAAAGAACAGCAAGTACTTGAGACTTAGCTCACAATATTCCTACTTCAACTTACTTTGCAAAATGTATGCTTCATCTGACTAGATAAATAGCCTGCCTTTACAGAGGATTATGACTTATTACAGCTACCTGTATACTTTTTTAGCTTGACTGGCAGATATCGAAATGTAAAGTGAATTGGAAAACTTACACTAAGTATAGTGTGGAGCATTTTCAGAACTTCACTTGTTTGAAAATTATATTCTGTTTGTTTTTATTGAAAATTACAGAACAAGATCAATGAAAAATTATACACTAAATATATGTTATAGCTGCCTGACAAAATAATTGTAAAAGAAATGAAAGGTTAGACAAAATGTGGCCTACACACAGCTTTAGCTCAATTTCTTTAACATTTTACAAATGTTCAAAACAAGACAAACATGTTAATGAATTCAGAACATGTGAAAAGCAGTTTGCAAAATGTAAGTGGGGAAGATATTGTAGTAATATGTCACAATTGTCTTCAAAGGCAAATCTTATTTTTATAGGCAAATACAAATACAATAATTTTTCAGGAAAACACAAGCTTTTTGTTTGTGTGTTAAAATCACCAAAGAAAACAGTATTATCAAACAATGCAGTTTAAACTAAGTTTAGTTTGGACTTGGGCTTAGTTATAAAATCCCAAAATCAATTATAAGGAAGCTCAAAATCAGAATTCAAATCAGTAAAACCTAACACATATGAAATATTGATAATGTAGGTAGCTTTAAAATAGTAAATAAAAATTTGAGTCAGCTTGTATATGACTTACACAAGCTTAGCTTAGCACATCTCCTACAAAAGTCAAAAACTATGTTCATGGTTCCTTTTTTCCTTTTTTTTTTTTTTTAACCTGTATACATGAAGAGGTCAAGGGTATTTCAAGAGACAAATTGAAACAAGGTAAAAGCTTTCATTTAACAGAAATGTAGAGAAAAAGAGTGTGCAGCTTTTATGCACAGCCTAGGCATTATTTAATCTTTAATGTCTGGACAGTTTTAAAACACATTTGGCTTTACATTCTACAGTATAAGCACAAACCTGTCTGTTTCCCCTTATTCATGTATGAAATGACATTAAGCACTTCTAAGTGATTTTATTTAAGACACAAATTACAATTTTTGAGACTGGAAAAAAAA
Organism: Chamaea fasciata; assembly: GCF_029207755.1. Taxonomy (NCBI): domain Eukaryota; kingdom Metazoa; phylum Chordata; class Aves; order Passeriformes; family Sylviidae; genus Chamaea; species Chamaea fasciata. The sequence goes on along the minus strand of NW_027094086.1, from coordinate 68,083,493 downwards.
ACAATAGATTTTCCTCAAAATTGTATGATTTTACTGTTAAAAATCAATAAAAGGAGCTGGCCAAGCCCAACATAAAAAAAATCTATTATAAACTTGTGAGAATCCCTGAAAAAACAGCAAACTTCAAGAACAAGAACAAAACAACATGTGAACAACAAATAGAAATATCCTCTAAAGCACGTTGACTGGTCACTTGAAGGAAAAGCCAGGATTACACTTTCCCACATCCAAGAGCTCTTCTCCACCACATGTATGGGTACCAACCCATCCTTAGAGGTGCAGCATTTCTGTCCTGTGCAGCATCGTATAAGCTGCACACCTCAGAAATGGAGGTGTCCAGCCTGTCTTTTGGAGGTCTGGGCCTTTTCTTACCACAAGTTTAGGGAGCAACAATGAACTGGCATTGCCATTCAAACTCTGAGTGCTGCAGAGCCACAGGGAATGGAAACCGAGCAATCAGGTGAAACATTACATCCTAAGAAGGAGCCATAAATAAGAACTCTACAGGTGTGACAGGGCTAGCACTAGAAGAGCTGATAGCCAGTGACTCTGCAGTAAAACTAAAAGTATAACTGAAAGAAGAGTGACAAATTTAAGATGACATGAGTGGGGAGAAAGATTATATGCAATGAGATTGCTCTCTTATCCACTTTCACTACTCAAAAGGATCAGGCAAGAAAGAGGAAAAATAAGCACTTCATAAGAGTTACAAGATATTTTTACAAGGATATAACATTTTCTGTAAAAAAAACTGGTATTGTTGTGTCCCTTCCCATTCAGGGTTGAATTTAAATGCTTTCAAATTTCTTCCCTCATTTGAAATGCAGCAGAGATCTATCGACTTATTACTGTCCCATGACATTGCAAAATATACATCCTAGGGAGGCCTACCCCACCTCATTGTGAGGCTGTATTTAATTTACTACCTCTTATCAGCTACAAATCTCATTTGTCACCACAGTTCTTAAGGTTCCTGCCTTCCACTGACATTTCTCCACTTTCCCACTGTCTGCATTTTCAAGAGATGAATGTCATTTAGTCATCCTCCTGCCCATCTTTCTAATCTCTCCAAGACCTTTTTATTATGTTCTCTACTTAGAGTTGTTTTAAATGGCTCTTGAGTTAGTGTCAGTATTCAGGCATTCCATTCAAAATCTGCTGTCTTTTCCCAATCTTTCAAAAAGATATCAAATATCAATTATCAATATGAAATTTTGAACAAGTTAGACATCATTTCCAACAGCCTTCCTCTTGTTTTTACCTATTGTTACCGGTATGCAAAAAATTAAAATCTCTTCATAGTTAAGCCAGGGTCATTTGAAGTAGAATTATCAGCTAAATAGTAATATGTATGAGAGGAAAAAGAGGGGAAAAAAAAGAAAATAGTTTTATAAAGAATTTGAGGGAAAAAAAAACTCAAGGTATTTCCTCTTTAATTAAAAACCTGGTGCTCTTATCCAAGAAGTAAATAAGCAGTAAACCTACACCGCAAGTTGAGAGGAGGGATTTAATACAAACTAACTAAAATCCTTATCAGAGCCATATGCATACTGTATTCATTACATTAGAATAAAAGCTCAATTCCTCCCTTATCTCCTCCCATCCAGGAAGAAACTACTACTTTCCATTAATACAAAAAATGCAACATATTACATTTGAACATAGATCCAACCCAGGTGCTATGAACCCTTCCCATGCACACCTGGGGAAGCCCAAAGGGGTTCTGGCAAGATGCTTAGATTCCCATTTCCCAACATCCACAGACTGGTGGCTAAACTACCTCCCAGTATATATTCTCCCTCACACAAGTTAAGTCAGCTATGAAGTTTATTATCCCATGCCTTCTTAGGTATGTGCAAACTCTGGATTGACTGCAACTGCATGATTTTTCGAAGTCATCATATATCCAGGACCATGTCTATTATATGAGATACCTTAAAGAGTGGGAGAGATGTAAAACATGTTAATTCCCCTAAAAAAACTACAGCTGGTATAACTTATAGCAAATCAGTCCTTGAGTTTCAATTTTCTTAGAAAACTGACAGTCACTTTCCCAAAATGGATGATGTAACATTACTCTACATGAGCCAAATTTATCTTACATACTATTCCACCAGGGGTTTTTGTTTGTTTTTTTGTTTGTTTGTTTGTTTTTCAGGTTTGGAGTTATCACTTCCATTTATTGCTTTTTTGCTCTTCATGGAAGCTGTCAGTGAGGATTACCACTTGCATCTCTGCTTGTGATATCATTGAAATGTGATCCCATTTGTACCACACTTTAATGATTGTCCTAAGTGCTGCCCTCTGCAATTCATCTCTGCCAGACATAACTGACAAGATAAGTAAAAGCAGCAGTCTTGGTGATGCATGGGACTGCCTCTTCAGTGCAGTATGAAAAAAGAGCAATTATTGTGAACTAGACAAACAAATTACACATAAAAAAATTCACATTAAATTCTTTTGGTTGGTCAATTTGAATTTCTTTTTTTTTTTTTTTTCCCTTTTTACTCAGCCAATAGCTTAGGAAAAACAAATGAACTAAACCCAAAAGCAAAATCCTCCCCAACCCATCTGTTCTCAATACAAGTTTTGAATATTTACACATATGCTTTGCTCCTAAATGCCAGTTTTTGGCTCAAAGATAATATTTTAAAGCCAGAGTGTAAACAAGTTTTCATGAAGAGAAATGCTGGAGAATCTTCATCCCAGCCTCACAGCATCCCAGGAATTATGAGGAAATGTCAAATGAAGCAGGAATTACTGCATCAATCCCAAATTTGGTGATAAACAAAAATAAGCATTCAAATAGCCATGATGATAGCACTAGTGGCTTTTACCTTTCAGTTTTGGGTTTTTTCTTTGTAATTGTTTTGAATTACATAAGACTTCCATTTACTTCTTTCAGGCTTGTGAATGCTGGTTCAAAAACAGACAGTAACTGCTCTTAATTACGATGAGATGGAAAGTGGTAGATGGGCCAGTATTTCAGGCTTAGAAAATGAGTACAGTGTTAGGTGCACAGTGTCATCTAGAGGCCAAAAACAGCTCTTCATAAAAAGCTTTACAAAGGCCTAAGGTTTTTTTCCCTTGCTGTAATAACCAACACTTATGTGTTCTTGGCTGGTCACAAAAATTATCTCTACAAATATCTTGAACTGGAGGCCCACTTTGGTCATTCTGAAAGCCTGCATCAACACCTGCAGATGAGGGCAGGAATGCTTCAGTGCAAGGTACACATACATGACTGGAGTGTGTGTCACCAACCTCAGGAAATCTTTTCTCCTCACATCTCTGCAAAGAGTTTTGAGCACAGGGATCAGCTCCTGTTTATCACCATGAACCAGCTAAGATGATTTAATTTAAACAAATTTTTACTGTCTGGGATGGATACCACTACATTTTAAACTGTAAATTTATGTCATCATCTCCATTTTTCTAGGACCATTGTATAAAACTGGCATTCAGTAAATAAGATGTAGTAAATCTAGAAAGAAATACTCCATCATTATTGTTATGAAAGATGCAAGAGAAAAAAACCAAGTTTTTTGGTTTGTTGTTGTTGTTGTTGTTGTTGTTGTTTTTAACAGCTAGAATATGATCCAACAGAGGAATCTGAACTTACTAACCAAATGGGAACATGAAATATTCGTATCATCTCCGCTATTAGAACATGACAGCCTATATAGCAAAATTTGAATTTTCAATCTGTATGTAAGAGGACATATTTCTCACATTAGCATGCTGTATTCTATTGTTTCCAGAAGAATGATCCTCACTTTAATATGCACAAAAAACCACAACATATCTGACAACTGCCTGACATGGAGTCAGGCAGTGTTACTGCAAACAGTCTAGGCAGATTATTACCACACAAAGAGGAAAAAAAAATTGGCATAAAGGAAATTATGCACACAAAAATATTTCAGGCTTGGTACAGGCTTGGTACAAACCTAATTTGGTTTCTGGTGGAAAAAAACAAAAACAAAAACAAAAACAAAAACAAAAACAAACCAACAAACCAGTTGAAAGTATGTTATAGAAGTGTGTGCAGACTCATTCAGAAGTAGTACAGGTAGTACTGACTCCATCAGACTGAGAGAACGACAGAGAGAAAGAAAATGGTGGAGCACTGGACTGAATCAGAAAAAACTCTTTATGCACCTGTACACCCTTGGAAAGAAAGAGGGGGAGGTGAGGCAGGCACAATTTTATTCCTTCTTAGCACTGAGTAATCACAACCCCTGTCCCCTAAGAATGCAGTTCACCTATAATGACTGAAGTCTGGTGCATGGTGGTCCAATTCACATTTATGATAGAAGGTATCTCGTGACAAAAGAGTACAATTAATCTGGGAATTCAGGACCATGTGAGAACTAAGGCTTTCTCTGTTCTTAGTAGCATCAATATAGTTCCTTTTATCTTAGTTAAAGCAAAGTGCAGCTTCTCCTTCAACCCAAAACAAGTATTACCAACCCTATACCTTCTGGCAACTTGTATGAAATCTATTTATATATTCTTTTTTATTCCAAATAGTATGTTCAATAGTTAAAAGTAAGTGGCAATTAAAACTTAAGCATATATAGCTCCATAATTTTTTTTTTCTATCTGCAGTTCAAACCAACTAGAAAGAAGAGCAAAAAGTGGAAGACAAAAATTACAAGTCATTTATCTGCTATTTCCCCTTTTATTTAGAGTGCAGTTAACATGGCTGTGTGCAGGAATTGTCTGTTCTGGAAGAGGAAAACACCTACTTGTCTACTAATTCTGTAGTTCAACGAGTAAGTCCACTGTTGATATAAACATAAATATTGAACATATACTATTTTCTATGCTTTAAAATAATGTGTCTATAGAAGAAAAAATATGTAAAACCTAAAACACTTTTAGAAGTAACAAGTTACCAAAAAGAATAGAAACATATATCCAATCCTAAAGCATGGAAGCAAGAAGCTATCAGCACATTAGTCTTCCCCAACGTATCCAAAAGTACAATGAATTTCAATGTAAAGTGTCAAAATTATGATTGAAAGTTCTGAATAGAATTACTTATAGACGTAAAGACAGCACAGCCAATACTTGACTGAAAACCCACGCTTCCAAAGACTGCAATGGGTCTTAAGAAAGGACAGTGAATTTATATAAAGGATCATATTTTTTATTGCAGAGAAGATTTCTTCTTTTCTTAAATTTGATACTATTAGGTTCTTACTTCACAAATTCAAAGTACAAGTTTCATAGCCTGGTAGTTTATAAAAAACAGTAGCTCTCTAATATTAATGTGATGTCACATTAAACAAACTAGGGTACTTTTCCAGTTTGACTCCTATGCATCCAGCAGAGACTTTTTTTTTGTTTGTTTCTGTCCCCTCATACAATGAGGCCAGAGCACTGTTAAAGAATAGCAGGAAGGCAGTACTTAAAGTAAGTCACTAGTTGGAAAAGTGTTTTGACAAGAAGTACTAGGTCTCTTCCCACAGAAATAGACTTCTCATTGATGATTTATCAATTAAATACAAAGAGAATCCATGACACACAGAATGAAAGATTGTCACAGGCAGTATGATTCGTGTCTTGGGTTTTATTAAAAGCATGGGGTTTTTTGCCAATAGCTCCTTCTATGACCCGAGACAGTAAATGCTCCTGAGAATTCAGCTTTCATAAATATGAGAAATACAGTGATCACATAGTTTTTCACTATTTTTTAAGCAACATTCAGAAAAGAAAAACAGAAACTATTCAAAGCATAGAGATGAAATCGGTGTGTGCACAGCAAAATTTCTTTTATCTACCAAAAGAGCAATTCAGAGAGATGATTAATGGTTGCATGTAAAGGGCACTGAGGAAACATTACTAGAAAACATTTCCATTCCAAACAGGTCTATTTGTCAGCTCTCAAAGCAGACTATTATATGCTTCAGGTAATTGAATCTAAAATAATAAGATTCACAGAATGCCTGATATTTCTGTTTTATGTCTGAACACTTAAGGGTTTCCAGCACCGATAATATTGTGTCTACAGTATGTAATCAATGACTGGCATTCTCACTTGGTCATCCAGATATTTTAAAAATCATTCATCACATTCTGAATAATTTATGGTTTCAGAACAGAATTCCAATCAGACTTAGCTGCTGAAGTTCATAGACCAGGGTATTTATTTCAACTGTATAAAAAAATCCAGTTTACATTAATATGCTAAGCTAAAATTACAGGGTCAAAGTCAGTTTGGATGTCTCTGCTCTAGGAGTATAACACAGCACAGATTGCAGAAAGGCAACTGTAAGTACCCAAGTTCTTAAACCAAAACAGATATCTAAACAACCAGCTGGAAATGGAGTGATTTCAGATTAGTTTCTAAATAATGGAAAGAAACAGTTACCTTAAGTAAAAAGAAGGCACTACACAGGCTAGATGGATTGCACCTTGCTGGAAAAAAAATACTAATACGTATTTCCCCTCACTATTCCAACACTATGTTCACACTTATATTGAAGTAATGGGATGGTGGACAAAAATAGTTCTTTGAAACTCAAAGTGAGTGGCAAAATTACTGTTGCTTGATCGAATAAAGATTTTTAATTTGAAATAACTTTGATTATCAATTTTTGTAAAATTCTTTTCTTACCATGTCAGTTTGCCGTGGTTTAACACCAGCCAGCAACCAAACACCAGAAGCGACTTGCTTACTCCCCCACCAGTAGGATTAGAGAGAATTATAAAGATAAAAACTGGAAAACTCATGGGTTGAGACAAAGTCAGTTAAACAGGGCAAGCAAAACCTGCACACACAAGCAAAGAAAACCAAGGAATTAACTTACTGCTTCCCATGGACAGGCACATGTGTTAGAAAGGAGAACAGACAGGATACCAAGTATTGACATTGTGTATGTCAGCGCTAACCACAGCACTCCCATCTAAACTTTTTCAAACTCAAAAAGGTGTAATGCTTTCCTTATTTGTTGCTTGACATAGAACTTACTGTCAATGCACATCTTGCTCTCCAGAGAGGCAAAATTGCTTCTTACAGCATTTCTCCATGTTTTGCAGCTGCTTTTGGGGAAAGAAGATTAAATATAAAATGCTTTTAGTAATGAAAAAAAAAAAAACAACAATTCTCTTTACTCTCTGCCAGACCCTGATTCATTCGTTGTATAGCTGGGATGGTTTCAATCACTGAGTGCAACATTCTCAGCTAAGCCTTGTTCCTGAAAATGTGTTTTCTCATTTTTCCATGAAATTACAGTTACCCTTCCTCATGGCTTTGAAAGATATGAAAAGCATCACTCTCTTTTTCACAAATTTCACAGAAAACCACTGTTATGAAATTTCTATTATTTTTGCTTATAATGCCCTCAAAACCTAAAAATTCGCTTCTAAGTATTTTATCTGTGGGCTCTAATATTGCTCTGTAATATGATTGCCCTTTTAATTTCATGTGCACAGTAATTCAGAGCAAAAATATTATAGTTCTACACAATTCCAAGGATTTAAAACTCACCCGTTCTCTAAGGTGGAGATCTACTTATTTTCTGATGTAATCTGACTATGAAGCAATAAAAAATCCCCACCAAATTTATGCAAATTACACCTTTGTAAGTGTCTAATAAATTCTATATACTCAACTCCTGGACTTTTTGGGGGACTTTTTTTTAAAACTGAACTGAAATATTGTAAACAGTTTATTGCTATTTATTTAACTTTCTTTTGCAGGATTGAATTCTAACTCCTTTACCATATATATTTTATTTAGAAGATACTTCAGATATGTTTATCAAGGTTTTTTCCACAGTTGAAGAAAGAATGGTAATTTAACACTGAGCGTTGACTTCACGCTATAAGATGTTATGATAGCAAAAGTATTTTCTTATCGGTCACCTGTAACATTTGACAAAAATGCTATAAGATTTTCTTTTTGTCATTGAATACTCTTGAAAATTTATTTTTCCCACAAGTGCTTGTCAAATCAGATCTTGGCAACTATACAGACTGTATTAGAACAGAATTAAAGTGAATGCTGGAAGCGATCACAACTGAAGCCATATTCTGATGTTTTATAAGTTTAGTGGATTTTGTTGTTACTAAATTTGTTTGCTTTGATGATTTTGAGGAATATGTAACCAAAAGACACTGTATAATGGTTATAATTTTAATTTTCTTTAGTTTTTCCACCATATCTTGGAATGCCTCTTGACCGTAGGGTTTTGCTTGCCAGAGAGAGATGAAGGCTGTGGAATATCTCTTGCCATTTTTTTCTAATCCATTAATAGCTGTCTACTTTTGTCAAAGACCATCACTATTTACCAAAACATAAAAATCAATAATATGCATTTTGATGGAATGAGGTTCTTAGAAAAAATAAAAAGCCACAGACAAGCTACAATATTATGTTGTAACTTTTCCTGTTCCTATGCTCATTCTGTTGTACCAACAGACTCCAGTTAGAAGAAGAAAATGGGACAGAGACATCTCAGGGCATCATCTCTTCAGCTTTCAAAGGCTTTTTCTCTCATTTTCTGAAATATCATCAACATTGTAAAATTTAAACACTGGCAGCACTAACTTAGGGAATTACCATGCTAATTCTTTTCTAATCCTTCAATTCCAGATTCCTTAAGAATTGTTTAATTTTGTAGCCAAACAAAAAACTGTAGGCCTGAGATCTGACAGGAAGTAAGCCACGCATCATCTTTACCAAGTTTAGCTTCCGCTGTCAGATCCAGAACTTGGTTCTGAGCTCCCTGAAGAATGAAAGGAAGTCAGAAAGATGGGAAGCACACCGATCAGGGTGCTGGGTAAACACTGCAGAGCTGAAAGACACTTGGCGAGTGCTATGTGTGTGTTGCAGACTCTTGGCTGCAATGTATGTTCATTACCTGTCTTTTGCTGCTAAGTTGCCCATGTGGCCACACCTGTGCATTGAATGCACGATGTGAGGATTGAAGGGATCAGCGTCATGGCCAAAACCCAGCCCATTAACAGGGAATGTAGCTGGCAATGGGCACAGAGGGGCAGCTGCACACAAATTGGCACTCCCTCATATCCCCTCCATCACAGTGTTTTGCATCTCAGCATCTGGAATCCAAATAACTCTTCCTTTTGCATTAAGGGCCTTTTTATTAATTGCCTTGAGTACATATAATGTGTCTTGGTTCTTTGATACCTACTCACAATAATTTTGAACTAGAAGGTACACTCAATTTAGAGATGTGAAAACAACATTGAGAGTGCTTCTGTAGAGCACTAAATTAGTATTTTTTATAACAAATCTACTTTCTGAATCATTGTTCTCTTTTCGCTACCTATCTAAATCAAAGACAAGCCCTTTTTTGCCTAGAGATACTAAAAAGTTTATTCTTGCCCTTATCCCTATTTGCTGTAGAGTTTACCATTGATTTTCACTTGTCATCCACTGTCTGCATTTCATAACTCATAATTCATAACAACCTCTGTGAAACTCTCAAGTTTTTATAACATACTATATATTTAATATGAGAGAGATGCTTTTACTCCTACTACTATTTCCAGCAAGGACATTAAGGTTTTATTCCGGGTGTAACAGAATGCATTGCTGACAAGCAGAAAGGCACCAATAAATTATTCAGGTCATTCTAAGTGAATTCCAATAAAAACTTCATATACAGCAGCATTTCTTTTGTAATTTAGCATTTGAGGTATTATTCTAGTTTTAAGCATTACTTTTTTGTATAATGGATTAACTTTTCCTCCCCTTTTCTGCATAGGTAGAACTCAGTACATTTAACCAAGTTAATGAAAGATGAACTAGAAATAATTTGAAAAAAGAAACCTAAAAAAAAATTAAATACCATTATCATCATCATCCAGTTCATTCTCTAACAATATTCAATAAGGAGTCCTCTGCACAAAGCATTGCTGGAAAGTACTTCATCTCTCCAGAATCATAAGACATGAAGATGTCACATGGCCCATTAAAATTAGGCTACTTCTCCTTTGCACTCCCTCTACTTTCTAAATTTATAACTATTCTGGGCCATGATATCATGGACATTAAAACTTGCCTTTGGATCAATCTGCTTTAGTGTGGGACACAAGACACATATTTGTTGGTGAGGGGTGAAAGTCAAACACTGCATTTCTAGGAATGTACAAAAGGGAATCAAATTAATTGTTTAAGAATATGTTCATAGAATATTCCTATGTTCACAAACAGAAATAGATTATTTGTCAGAGTAACAATGAAAAGCAAAATGTATATACGATGAGTCCAATTTATTGTATGGACATCAGTACTACATTAATGGTCTATTTCTTGGGTTTACTATCCTGCAACATAACACACACATGAAGACATGGGCCTGACCTTGGGCTTTGTGGTCAACACTGCCCTCAGAGTCCCTGTATGCAAAGCACTACCACTGAAGAAAGAAAATTCATACTGGGAAATTAAAAGTTCAACAAACCTCAGATACCAATTTTCTAGGAATCTGTGCTTACGTTCTGGACAATGTTTTGGATACAGATATTCATAAGAAAAAAAAATATCCACATGTTATCAAATTAGGGTTTAACTTCAGAAGTAAAACAAAATGAGATGCTTACAAAGCAGAAATAAAATTATTAATATCAGTCTGATTATAGCCTCTCTTCATTCTCTGAAAACCCAATACTTAGACTTGTTCAGTAAAGGTTAAATTTTTAAAAGTTTTCTGAAATACTGAGTTCAACTTGGATCTTTGATGTGTGCTTTAAGACTAATTTTTTAGTATTCCATAGTCTCAGTGTTTGATTTTAAAGTGTACAGAAATATATTTTAAAAATAGTCTTAGAATAATGGACCAGGCATCACATGCAATGCCAAAAACCCAGAAAAATATTTATATCTTCAATGAGATTACAGAAATCACTGTATTGTAAATATGAGAAAAGACAATTACACACTACAAGGCTAGACTCTAATGATAATTCAGAACAAATTTTGCCCCATGAACAAGTATGGTGAGAAAAATTGCTTTGTGTTAGAAACAAAAGTGCTTCTAAAATGCTTCTTTGAGTCCTAGTTTTCATGACTGATGGTCTGGCTTGACTGTCCAAAGCAAATATTGATGGTTTGCTACATGAACTCAGGCTTTGATTCATATGTGTTTCTGCTTGTGTTTCTTTTACTTTTGGTTTCTTAAGGACACACTAATCCCTATTTTCAAGCCCAGAGAACTGACCTAAGTTCAAAACTTCATGCTAAATTCTGGCATTAATATAACTGAATGTAGCCTTCTTCTCACCCCACCAAGCACACTTCATTTCAAATTTTGGATATTTCGTTTGTTTTTTACCACTGGAACTGGGGGTGGAGGGGAAAAGAAAACTTTCCTGTCTTTTAATATACCTTTATAAATATTTTTTTCCTATAAATTTCTCTCTAATCTAATAGATTTATCTCTATTGCTAGGAGAATCTACAATATCTATGTTTCTATGAATTCTGTGGTCTTTCCCTAATTATTTGTTGGGCAGGAAAATCTTAAAAATCAGTAAAACTCTCATTACAGCAATTCTGATAAAAGTTCTCATAAAAACTTCATTATTTTTAAAGAGAAGATATTTGTTCCTAAGACTCTCTTGCTGGCAATGTTTTAGCTACTCAAAACACTGCACTGCCTATAAAGTGTAGGTGGCAATCCACTGGGAACTTTCACTGTTCCTCCCCAAGAGAACAGGATGTTCTAGATGTGAAAAACACCTTTTTAAACTATATATATTTTTTTGAGACTTGTTTGAAAATAACAACATAAAATTTTAATGGTCATTGCATTCCATTGATTCTTTCTACATACAACTTTACCATTAAATGTTATACTTCAAATTATCTATTTTTAATGAAATTAAATTTGCACACCATCTAGTGGCCAGCGTGTAACACTTTTCTTATAAGCTTCTCTGATTATTTTGACAGGATCTAATACACTCTTTTTAATGAATACAGCATATTAAGAATACTTTGAATTGAAAAGAAAAAAAACAAAAAGCACCTCCACCCCTTGTTTTCTGAATGGAAAAATGAGATGTCTTCTAATATTTTCTTTAAAACTCAGAAGGATGGTAAGGTTGGAACAGATTATGTTTCTTCAACATCCTTATTTTGAAACTTGACCAGAGATTGCTCGGTAGCCCATAGTATTTCCATGGGTAGGAGCATTCTTTCCTCAAGGTTTAATCAAAAGATGAGGTCAAATTTCATTTAAGGGAAAATTTTTGTATTATCATTGGACACTAACACAGAGATGAGAAATTTGTATTTTAAAAGCCATATGAAGAAACTATAGATTAATAAGCCAAAGCATTTAGAAATATTAAAAAAGAAGATTCAGAACATGAGTTTTAAATTTTAGTTAGCCCATGCAACTAAAAATTGACATGGTTTTGAAAAATTCCTAATTGAAATAAATCCTTTTGTTAAAACAGAGTCAAGCTTCCATGTGTATGCAAGTATTCCTTGTTGCTAAGAAACTGGATTCTTAAGAAAGCAAAAGGAGTTTGCTTGTTTTTTAAAGCAAATAAAAATGAGTTTTGTCCTTAGCTTAACTCAAACAGCAGGTAAAGAAACTTAATTTAAAACCTATTCAGGATTTACCAAACATTCTTCAAAGTATGTTAAAAAATTATTCTGGAATAAGAATTCACAAGGTTACTTCATCCCTTACATATTTCAATGAAGAAACACAGCCCTACTTATATCCATTTGCTTATTTTTCAATACAGGTTCTAATTTCCATACATTTTAGCAGCCTTCTTTCCTAGTTCAAGTGTTTCGAAGCTGAGTGTCTGAATTGTGTTGATTTGGCACAGTCTAGTTTTTTGGTAGAGGGGGAGGGCTGAGGGGGTAGCTTCTGTGGGAGGTTGCTGGAAGCTTCCACCACATCCAACAGAGCTGGACTCTGATGGCTCTGAAGATGGGCGTGCTGCTGGCCCAGTTAGAGAGGTTGTGATGACAGCATCTGTGATGACACAGTTAAGAGGAAAATCAAAACAGAGCACATGTAGTTCTTTCTCCAGGGGGAGCGAGGCAGCACTGCTGGGGCCATGACAGCACAGCCCATGGCGGTGCACTGCTGCAGCCACTGCCCTCTTGGCACGGCCCACAGTGAGCCTTGCCTGCCAGGCCACCCCTAGCCAGATGTACTGTGGGCACAAAGGCAGCAGCAGCAGCTCCTTCCTCTTTCTGGTGCCCTGCATGAAGAGGAAATGAGGCAAATAGCACCAGTTCTGCAGCAGCTACTACCGTCCGTGTGATGGCAGCGGGACCGCCTGGGGTGCAATGAAAGTATGACAAGCGATTCCCCAATGTGGAACCTAGACAAGATCAAACTCACAGCTCTATGGGATCCTAAAGGAATCTTTGAATTAGTGGAACTTGTTGACAATGGAACCTACAAGCAGCAGTCTTTCTTCTAGTCACAGAAGAGGAGGAAGTGAGGACGTGTGAGAGAAAACAACATGGTGGCACCAAGGTCAGTGGAAAAGAAAGAGGGGACAGAGGTGCTCCAAGCATTGGAGCCAAGATTCCTCTGGAAGCCATGGTCAGGACCATGGTGAAACAAACTGTCCCCCTGTAATGCATCAAGTCCATGAGGGATGTAGAGATCCACTCACAGCCCATTGGAAAAGTTCTCACACTGGAGTGGGTGGATGCCTGAGAAAGCTGTGACCTAGTGGGAGACTTGAATAGAGAGTGCCCCTGCTTCCAAGAGATAGAGAGGGCTCTTGCTTCTAAACTAGGCCAGCCTATCCTTGGAAGACTACACACTGTGGATGAGTGACCAACGCCACAAAAGCTTTGGGATGACTGCTTGCCTGTGGAGGGGCCCCTTGGCATAGCAGGAAAAGAACTCCTTTCCCTGAGCAAACAGAAAAAGATCTCAAGTGACTGAGAGACCAAAACGCCCACATCCTGTCTCCCTGTGCTGTTGGTGGGAAGGGGGGAGGGACTGGGGGGAAAAGGTGTTTTAAAGGCTTATTTTATTTCTGATTGTCCACCTCTGACTCTGTTAATAGTAAATTTACTGTACACCTTTAAATTTGAACCTGTTTTGCCCTTAGAATGTTTTCTCCCTGTCCTGATCTCAATGCATGAGCCCTTTGTTGTTTTTATTTTCCCTCTCCCCTGCCCAACCCAGTATCAAACCACAACGTTAAAACTCTCCATTTGAGAGATACACAGAATATCTGTGTCTCACTCTGAAATATCAACAGTGGACAATCAGTATTGAGCTACAGCTACAAGAGGTGAGGTAGTATATTACATGGCTCAGCTTCTGTTAATCAGTTAGTGGAGAGTATCCTACTGTCATTTAAGACAATGTGCACTTCATTGCTAAACAAACATATCAGTTTAAGAGATGGTTGCCACTTCTTTACTCTAATTCTGAAAACACTTTTATTGCATTTTAATTGTATGTGCTTTTTCATCTGTAAAGAAAGTACTCCTGATTACCACAAATGCTGTTGTGATAAGAACACTTATATCTGAATCTTCAGTTTTTATTAAAATGACAGAAGAGATAGCTTTGAAGTGCATTACCACATACCCTTTGTTTTATTTTTTTTCTATTCAAAACAAAAGAATATTTTATGAGCTAACAGAAAATTCTAGTCCTTAATCTCCTCATTTATAAGGTTTCTCAGATATGGTTAAATTGCTTGAAAGCACTGTATGTGTTTCACATTAAATCTGAAACCTTTATGAGTTTCCTTGTCACTAGTAATTAATTTTCTGTAGAAAAAAAAAATTAATCACTTACACTTAGAAATGAAGGCTTTAAAACACCCTCTCCCCCTCTTCTGTCCTCCCCCAACCACCACTCCCCAGATAGTTTACTTTCTTAATTTTTAATTTCTTAGACATTATGTTGTAAGGTACAGTTATTCCTGCAGGATCAGTCTCATATTTTTTATTGTTCTTTCAAAAAATACTCCCAAAACCCTGGCAATTAGATTTACCATGTAAAAGGTAATTTTGCCATTACTACTCAGTGTACTCAGATGTCCAAAATAGCAGCTTTCCAATGCAAATGATAGTAGAGTGATTAGAATGATCCATAAAACTGTCTTTTCACACCTTTCATAATTTTTACCATTAAAAGAAGCTTTCAAGAAATCTTTTTTCATATCTGTACTTACACCTTCAATAGCTTGTAATGGAGGAAGGTAATGGGAACAGCATAATTGCTGGAATCAAGAAAGAACATGTCTCATACTGCACCGTTCAGTCAAGTGGGTGAACAAATGAAGATACATAATGATGAATTAACTCTATCATGGTGCTGAATTCCTTTTAGCACTCCTACAAGTATTTCACAAAACTTTACAACTTTTCACTACCTAGGGACAGGAGCTGCAGTATCGCAACAAAACAACCAGCATTAACAGATGACAGTCACCAACAGGTAACTGGAGAGTGCCATTAGACTGCTCAGCTGAGACAAAAAGGCAGGGAAAAGGAGGGAGCCACGAGGCTCTCTGTTCTGAGACTCAAGACAGGAATATTCAGACTGACATTGGCAACAGAATAGGAAATGTTGCCTTTGTCAGTTAGGAACATACAGTGCTGCATTAAGAATTGTTAAGCTCCTGATTTTTTCCTCTTTGGGAAGCAGAGGAAGATACCAGGCTTCCTGTGTGACTTTCAGGGGACTGTTTAAGGCTAATATGCAGCAAAAATTCTTAATTCACATTTAGAGCCTCTAGTTCCAAGCATAATTTATGCATTAAAATAAGATAACTTTATTTATTCAAGGTTAGGCTATGTAATTGCTTATTTTTTTTTCTCTTTTTTTTTTTTTAAGGTGAAGAAGAAAACATATAATAGATAACACTCCTTGTTAAAAGAACATATGCTATAAGTGTGCACTTATAGCATGAGCTATATTTGGCTGAGCAATGAAGAACCGAAATTTGTCTGCAGACAAGGCTATCTAAAGTATATGGAACTTCTGCAATACGGCGAGAAAGAAACCACAAAGAAAAAATTCTCTTGAGGTACCTCATTCTCTGACACTGAGCCCAATGGCCAATGTAATAATGGAACTCACAGGGACTGTTGTGACATCTCTGGGGTCTCCAACATAAAAAGGACATGGACTGGTTGAAGCAAGTCCACAGACCACTAAGATGATCAGAGGGATGGAGAACCTCTCCTATGAAGACAGGCTGAGAGAGCTGGTGTTGTTCAGCCTGGGGAAGAGGAGGCCTTAGGGAGACTTCAGACCACCTTGTAGTAACCAAGGTGGGTCTACAAGAAAGTTGGAGACAGGATTTTCACAAGGAAATGTAGTGATATAACAATGGGGAACGACTTTAAGTTGAAAAGGGGCAGATTTATATTAGATATTAGAAATAGATTATATAACAGAAATAAATTATTCCCTTTTAGGATCATGAGGCACTAGAACAGGTAGTCCAGAGAAGCTGTGGATGCTGCATCTCTGGAAGTGTTCAAGGCCAATTTGGATGGGACTCTGAGCAACCTGGTCTAGTGGAAGTCCCTGCCCATGGCAGAGGGGTTAGAAGTAGATGATCTTTAAGGTCTCTTCCAACCCAAACCATTTTGTGAATCTAAATACCTGAGATTATGCAGTCTGCTTTTTTAAGGTAATCACAAAATAAAACAGACAGAATAAAAAAGGTGACCTTTCAATAGTTAATGTAGTTACTGTTGCAGTTGGTGATTTGAAGTGCATAGTAAGACTTTGATAATATATATTCACCATTATTTGTAATGACAGCTTTGTTTCACAGTGCCTCTACAAAGAAAAGTTACCTTCATTGTGCTAAGCCATAAACCAATAAAAGTCCAACTAATGACTAAGAAGAGCAATACAGCACACTCAAGCCACTTTTTTTTTTTTTCTACAGTCTCTTTGCTGCAGACAGATACTATGAAGAAGTTGGTTGTATTTTCACATCTGGAGACATGACCTTTCTAGCCTAGTTCTGATACAAGTTTCTAAAGATGCAATAAACTCTGCTTTCCCCCACTACCCCAAACTCTTAGCCTAAAATATCCCAGCTGGCACTGGATCTCCTTGAACTGACCCAGCTCAGGCCCTCCTGCTGGAAGGAGCAGCAGCCAACAGAATAAGGACCCATAACAAAACACGGATTTGGTCATGCTTGGCTAAGGGTTTACCTAAGGTGTGGCAAAATTTGCCACATGGAAAAATTGTGGATGTTTCACTAATTAAGATTAAAGTGAAGTTTTTCTGTTGGTGGTAGGCATTTTGTCATTTGTTGTTTTGAAGAATTACTGGTACTATCATGCATATTTCTCCATTGATGTATTAAGGACCTGAAAAATCATTTACATGAATAACTCTGAGTTTTTCATATACAGCAACAAACACTTGGAACAACCAGATAGTTTAACCCAGGGATCAACACATCAGTGTTGACCCAAGGAAGAACAAAAGCCTTGACTTGGTTCTTTCTTATTTCTATCCTAACAAGTGTAACAGGATTTTTCTCTATAAATCATATTACAGCACTTGTGGCACTAAAGAACACAGATTTAATTCAGTAAGCTGTCTGCATGAGGAATTACCACAACAGTCAGTACGCCTCACTTCATGAGGGCGTGCAGATCTTCTTCTTTCATGATTTTCACTGTCACCATTTAAATACGCATGGGGTCAGATTCTGAGCTAGTATCAAAACTAAAACCCAGCTGCTGGTGTAGCTGCTAAGGAATTCAGTCTTGCACTTACCACTGAGTCTGAGTTAAACTTACAAAATGACTGTTAATTCTTTGACATGAATATGTATTTTTGACATAAACATGTTTTCTTTCAAATGTTTGCACAAGGAAATGCATAAAAGCACCTGAGACAAAAATAATTAAGAATCAAAAAAGTAAACAGAAAACGTAACTGCCAAGTGTACCTTCATAAGCATCCTTTAAAAATGATTGTGACGTAGATTTTACTTCAAATTATTAAACATAAAGGAATTAATAAGTCTGTAGGAGTAACTGAATTGGCTCAATTATTAGTAAAACAGTCAGAATATAATAGTCTTTCTCATTCTACTGAATTGATTAAATTGGCAAATGAGCTGAAGAGCTGTCAAAGTTGAACAGGTTTCAAAAAGCTTCTACTGCTTGTAGAGATCTGGATTTATTTGGTTATTTTCAAATAACCTGTGTCTAGATCAAGTAATTACAGGAAACAACCTCAAAATCATAGGGAAAAACAGCCAACAAGATACTCTGAAGAAAGAAAATGAAAGCATACTCAGTTATTTCAAAAAATGACTTCACAGTGCTACAGTGCAAATGAATATCTAAAGTTAAACTGTTAGCTGTTCATTAAAGTAGTCTGGGAAAAAATGCAGCTTGGTTTCAAACATGCCCGGTACAGTTTGTTAGTTTCATAATTTTCAGCTCTGACCACTCACACTGGCTTACATTTCTCTTTGCAAATGAGGGGAACTAATTACAGAGTTAAAATTTCAGCAGCTGAAGTAGGAGCAGCAAAAACATATCTTGTGTGGCATTTCCTCTCAGGAAAAGCAGCAGAATACAGTAGGGAAACTTTCCCAGAGAGGGTTTTGCCTCTTTGTAAACACAATGCTGCTGAATTTGTGCAGTGCTGCCTACAAAGGCTAGAAATGAATGCCATCCTCCCTCCAAATTTAGCTGTGTTTTTTGTTTGCTTGGTTGGGGTTTTTTTTAAACTGTTCTAGAAAGCTTTTCCATTCACTCAGTCACAGAG
The DNA here is from genome assembly GCF_029207755.1 of Chamaea fasciata. Lineage (NCBI taxonomy): Eukaryota > Metazoa > Chordata > Aves > Passeriformes > Sylviidae > Chamaea > Chamaea fasciata. Next base: position 68,064,754 of record NW_027094086.1, on the reverse strand, counting down.
CTTCAACTCCAGCTGTGCCATGAAACAACTACAATTTAAAGAGTGTTGTGGGTACAGACGCCTGTACCTTCCATGTAACTGTGTCCAAGGCATACAACAAAAGTTCTGAGGTGGAAATGGTTTGGTATTCCTCAGTATTAGGTTACAGAAAATAGGTTGGTCATTTGTCCAACAGACCAAATAGAATTTGCCTGCTCCCTACCACAGTCAGGAGAAAGGCATGAAGTTGTTTTTTGTAAGAATAGAAATAAAAACTCAAACATGGTCTTCCATGGCCACTCTCAGACTTACTTGCATGAACTTAGCCGTGTATCATCTTCTAATATTAGACATGAAAAAAAAAAATTCTACACAAATAGTTACAAGATAAAAAGTGCATTTTTCCCACTCCATCTCAAAGAACTAGAATCATGTGTTACCTGAGCACCATGGGAGACAGATGAGCTATAGAATAAGTTGTATGATATTAAAAACTTGGCAAGGGAGAAACATATATTGAAGAATAAAGTAAGTGAAATCAGTGTTAAATACTGTCCATGGAACATGGAGGGATGATGAATTGCACTTCTTTCATTACTACTCTCCTATGATATTCAGATAGGAAATAAAGTTTCCAAACCTAGTAATTAGAATGTTTGTAAGACACTAGAAGAAGATTCAAATATTTCATTTCCTCTTCTTCCTGCATTGCCATGTTCTGAGAAGGGGTCCTCCCTAGAGAAATGCAGATAGTGTTGTTGACAACACCATCTTTAAAATAGATTTGTGGTCTAACCTGCTTACAAAATAGGAGAAATTGGTGCACTTTTAAGGTCCTTTCTGGCCACAGGCAATATACAAGTACTTTTTCTGCTGCTCTCATGCTTACAGGAACTGCTATCAGCCCTGTCACAGAAAACAGTGGGGAAAGGCCTTGTCTGCATCTCTTGAGATAAGAGTCATATCAATCACTCTCACTCATTTTTCATTACTGTCCATTTCCTAGAAAAGAATCTAAATTAATTCTTTTAAAAATATTTTAAATACTGAGTTTTCTTAATAGAGCTACATAATAAAAATTAGAAATATTTTTCAGTATTTTAGAAACAGAGAAACCTCATGAATGCTCTCTCACTTTAAAGCTCGACTGGTTTTAGGGAGTTTACATGTCTATCTGTTTCTGTTGCACCAAATCTCATCATAGCCTGACATCTGAAAGCAGTTCAGAGGAATTTTTTTTCTTCTTTTTTTTTTTTAATTTTTAATTATTAATTTGTGGAAAAACCGACATATAAATGTATCCGCTACGCACTGTAACCACTCAGTTTTTGCAGACTTGATATGCCCACACAGAATATGCAAAATTTAATAGGTTTTTTTCATGATAGGAACCAAATCAGCCAAAGGTTTGAGGTACATCTAAGCATAATTCCCCTCCATCTCTTAAAAGAGCACCACAATAACATCTGTAAAGGCAACCAAAAAGCTTTTAATTCCAAAAGAACAAAGCTTTATTTAAAGGTTAATGTGAAATAACAATGTGTTTTCTAAACTGAGAAATCTCAAGTGACTTGTTCAAACAGCCTGGAACTACATGGGGAATAATTGTCCCTGCTCTTGCCCACTGTGTCCTTGCCAGTGGATCCTTACTTCCTGGATGTGAGATGAACCAACGACTTCAAGTTTCAGCAAATGCTACCCAGTCCTCTCTTGTCCCAGAAAGGTTACTTTCCTTGATTATGATAACTGGCTTCTTAATTATCAGCCGTCCATTTTCCTCAGTCTGAGAAATTTCTCAGTCCACAGGCTTCCAGACCTCTCTGAGGAGGCTGATCTCCACAGTCTGAGAATACCTCTCTCTCTCTTAGTAATTGTTTCCACAGGAGAAGTCCCACATTCATTCCATAGGCACTGACATTTTAAATTTTAATTTAAAAGAGAATATCATATGAACAGAAAATTAAGCATAAAATATCCATTTTTCAGCATCTGTAAAATAAAACACGTGTACATTCCCATATATTGCTATTACTGGCATCCAGATGTTCGAGACCTTTCTTTTTCCTCTTTGAAAACCTCACAGGATAACCTGTCTTGTCTTTTAGCTTCAAGAATTTTTGGCACCTAGAAGCACGGGTGCCTGTTGAATTGCCAATCCCCCATTAATCTCTGCTTCAGGCTCAGACTGGTTCATGGTCACAGACCATCAGAATCATTACGATTGGAAAAGACCTCCAAAATTGTCAAGCCTGTCTTACAACCAAATACCACCATGCCCACTAGAGCATGTTGCGAAGTTGAGTAATGCTCACCATAAAAATGATACAGCTTCCTAAACACCTGAAGCTCTCATTCCAAAATAAAATTTTGATTGCTGAATCAATCCATTGTGTTTTAATACTCATTGCACAGATAAAAAGCCTTGTAAGTTGCTTTTTCATGATATTAGATCTGAAAAGTCATCTTTTGGGAAGTAATAGATAATGAATGATAGCTACAACAAAAAGAAACTTCCTACTATATTGTTTTGATTTTCAGTTATGTATCCATATGTTATAGTATATACTTCTTTTAAAAAAGTAAGCTCAATGTACTTGATGACCAAGTGCAAATTCTATCAATAGTTTAACAAAAGCATGAACCTGGAAAGTTTGAGTTGATGGTGTTCTGCATTTCACCAGGCTCCTTCCTTTTTTAATTGTTGTGTATTACTTAAATAAAACAAATAAAAAATAAAGAAAGAGTTGTATGTTATCTCCTGGCCTTCCCCAGCCAGCAATTGCATTTCCATTAATGTTACTGTAGATATGATTTCAAGGTAAAAGTCAGTACAGTTGGCAGCAGATCAAGAACTAGGTATTCACTCAACAGCTGGGTGATGACTCCTGCCCTGATACAAGGACATCTGTAATACATAGAACACAGTACTCTTCTTTGGGTGTTGAAATGGAGGTAAAGCACAAGATAAAATTTCAAAAACAAATAAAGAACATAAAGCAAAGTAGACCATCCATAGATCTCCATGTTTGGTTAGGTAGGAGAGTTACTGAAGTGGTTTCTGAGAGATCTGACCATGAAAAGAACCAGATGGACTGCTGGAAGCAAGCATGAAACATATTAAAACATAGGAGGAATGAAAAGAAGATTGTAACCAAGGAAGGAATGTTTTCATTAGTGATTTAGTGCTTCTGGCATAACTGTCAACCAAAGATGGGCAGCAGCATTTAGAGTTTGTCTGAATCACTAGGTGACCAAGGATTTATTTGAAGACATAAGTCCTCATATTACATTTATCCAGTTTTACAAAGCAGTGTCAGTGAAGTCAAAGCTTTATAATAAGCACCAAGCTGCCACAGCACAGTGGAGAAATGCCCCTCGCATTTTTACAGTTGGGCAGGTGGGGGAACTACTGTGTTGCAGCATGGAGAAAGTTGGTTTGATGTGTGGGCTTTGGCACATGGTGAGCATTTTTGCAAGGAAGCATTTTACTGTAATTTAAATTTTATTGTAAGGCATGACACATCCTTTCCAGCTAATTGCTCTATTTCAGCTTTTAAAATGAACAGCTCTTTCTCTCTTATGTTTCAGCTCATATATTGTAATGATATTACTGCTACTGTAAAAGGTGACCTGGAAATGATTTTAAATTATTTGCTTCTTGCTTCTTCATTCATTTACAATGAATAAAAATGGCTAAAAGATTATAGACTAATTCTAAAGCACATCCCCTCCTCCTGCTCCACTCCCCCTTTCTATTTTTACTTTATATGTGTCATTGCTCATACTCCAGTTTTACTCAAGTTAGAAGTGCATGTGATATATCTCTAACAGACATTTTAAGCTGAAGAAGTGATAAAGACTTTAGGACAAGACTCAGGTTTGTTCCATGATGTGCTGTACAGACTCTTATGAGTGTTGTGCTACTCTGGGGAACCATATGGCCTTCATCACTTCTGCATTAGGTCTGAAACTCTGCAGTCATTCCACTCGCTTGTTAGATTCTTCATTTTGTGATTGATGATTTTGGTACTGATTTGCCTTAGAGAGGGGCCAAGAGGCAAGAGATGCTGTCAGAAGACCTACAAGCCTTTTCTGCAGGGGAGGCAAAGAGAGCACTCATGTATTAATGTATCAACATTCAAGACAAATAGAACTCCCCAATCTCTCAAACTCCAATTTATATCACAAGATAATACCTGTGAACTTTATTAAGATTTATGCTTTTAGCTAAGAAATTTGGATTACTTTCAAAAGAGAAGAGGTGAATTCTAACTTTGTGGGGGGAAAAAAAAAAAAAAAAAACCAAACATCCAGACTCCATAGTTTTATAAAGACTGCTATGCAAACATGTTCTTTCACCCAGAGCCAGGTCAGAGAAGCAGCTGTATCTGGGAATGGCAAGTATTCCTTAATCTTTCATTTTATGTGTGGAATAAAGAGATCAAACCAACTTTTAAAACACATGAGCAACAGTTTTGTTCAACAAAGAATAGTGTTCTCTTTTTAAAATCTGTTAAACTGAAGCATTTACAAGAGGTAAAGTCCCTGCTGGGAGCATAATGTGAAAACTCACTCAGTGTGTGTGTTTCTTTAGAAACTTAAAGTGCTAGCAACTTGATTAATTTAACTTTGCTTTTCCCTTCAACCCTAAAAGATGAGAACATTCTGAAATGTACAGTGAATAATCTTGATACAAAAAAGATTTTATTCTGTGCAAAACCAAACCAGATGATATTTTTTTTTTTCATAGTGAACTATGCATGCTAGAATCATGGGGCATCATGAGCTGCTGAAGTCGAAAACAATTTGTAACCCACAGGTGGGCAAAGATCAATATGCCCCTTCAGTTCTATAGAGGTGTTGCAGAGATTAATGGACAAACAGATTAAAAAAACACTGGATTGCTGATGCAATTGATGTATTCAGTATGACTGGCTCCAGCAGTACAAAAACATGTGACCGAAACAAATAAGAAGAAAGGTTTGTTATTGTCAGAAAAAATTCCCACATCCTGCTCCTATGTGTCAGATTTAGACTATTAAAAAGACTGTATTTTAATCTCAAAAGAACTATTTGATCAGCAAAGACCTCAAAATAAAAAAACAAAGTAAAAAAAGCCAAAAACCCCACTCATCATGTGGTTTAGGATAGATAAATTTGAGCTGATTAACTCAAGAAAACATCCTATCAATTTCTAATGAGGTTATACTTGTCACAATGCAGTTTAAATTGTGAATCTTCTGCAACATCCCTCTTGATATTTCCTGAAGGAAAAGGAGGGCTTTAGTAAAGCTTTTGACACTGTCCCATGACATACTCATGGAGTACCTGCTGAAGCATAGGGCAAATAACTGTACATTGAGATAGCCTGAAATCATCTGAACCATAAATTTGAATCCTCTTTTCCAAAATAAAAGAACAGTTAAAAAACAATTCCTATAGAGTGAATTTTAAGAGTAAGCTATGGGTGATCAAACTATTTCATTTCCCACAAAAAGACACCCGTGATTTTAAAGTAGACTCTTAAAAGCCATGCACCTGTTTAAAGTGAATCTAAGGTTCAGCCCAAGTAGAGAAAACTGAGAGTGTACCTCATAAAATTATAAAGTTTGAAGTATTTGGAATTTTTAGTGCAATTAGTTTTCTAATTTAAAAAATCTGATTACATTTATTTCTGTAGTCAGTGATCTTAAATGTGATATCATGTATCTACAAAAAATATTTCACAATAAATCTAGGAGTCTTCTAAGAGACTGAATTGAGTTGTAAATTATAAATCCAGTGATCTAATACTTCTTAATTGGTTAAAAAATTGAAGCAAAACACACTCCCCTCACCACCGTAAGTGCAGCTAATAAGCAGCACTAATTAGCTACTACTAGACAGGTTTCCTTACCCTTGTCAAAAAGAATAATAATTTTCTTTTTAATGAATGCTAGGAAATATAATTTATTATAAAAGTATTAAAATATCAGAAAATCTTCCTATGAGATATATTGATGCAATTTACTGGAGATGGAAAATTCTGTAAACAGTTATACTCCAATAGGAGTATACTCTTAAACTTTAGAGCCCCAGGAAAGGAAAATGTGTTCCCAACTCAGCCTAAAAAAACCTAAGAAAACAGTTTTTACAACCATTGAGGGATGTGTTACTAGTTTGTTGTTCTTATTTAATTTCTAAATGCCTTAGACAAAACCTCGATAGCCATCCATCATTGTTAAAATCTATTCTTTCCCCCAAGTATTCACAAGATAACTGGTGACACAGATCTTTTCTCATCAAAAGTATAAGATTAGACACCAAAAAAAAAAAAAAAAAATGCTGACAAAACATACTTCAACAGCAATATTCAGAATGGCAAGTGTATAATAGAACTTTTAAAGCACTGGGGTTTTTTTGGTTGTTTTTAATCTTCCTTTACATAGAACGTGTTTTCTTACTGACACTGGTAATACTTTCAGAGAGACCAAGAGTGCATTATACAAACTGTGACTGGAAAGATGACAAGGTTTTGTTTGTTGGAGTATTTTCATCTGTCTATTTTTGACAAGGTCAAAAAACTACTCTAATTCAAATTTACACTTGGCTGCTGATGAAAAGTAGCTGTATGCTTTGACATAAAGCAATCCACAGTATCAAGTAATAAACATTTGAAAGCATTCCTTCTAATAACTGAATTCAGGATAGCAACTGAGCAGAAATATCCATCTTTGTCAAACACTGTGCTTCCGAAGTGTTCTGCTAATAACTTGTAAGCACTGAACACACAACTCACTGAAGTCTCATTCTATTGTTTGCATTTCAGATGAACAATAATTCAAACAAATAAGAACACATTTTAGAAAGTGTTGCAGGACAAATCTTTAGAACTCTCCCTTCTTAAAAAAACTCAAACCAACCAACCAAAATAAAACCAACCAACCAACCAAAAAAAAACCCCAACCCCCCCCCCCCCCAAAAAAACCCCACCCAAAGTCAAGAAGCAACAAACCCCTAAAGCAGAAACTAATCATGAAAAACACATACAGAGAAGGAGCTCTTTTTCTTAACTCCTACCATAATTAGTAAGTGGAAAAGGTTTAAATCCTTCAAAATCAGCACTTACAAATCAGAGATGTCACAAGCACAGGTAAACTAAGCTATCAATCTTTGCTCCTGCTGACAAAAATTCTCTCCTTTCCACAGAATTTTTGAAGGGGTTTCTATCTGATACCTTTAGACTTTTACCTAAGTATGTTCACTAATGTAATATCTAACGGCAAGGAGAGTATAAAGCTCCTAACAAGGCGGTGTTAGGCAATCAGCAAATATGTTCACATCACAGAAAATCAGTACTAAATATTTTTTGGGTTTGTGTCTTTGAAAGCAGCAACCACTTGTAAGACAATGCAATTGATATTCTCTATGGGCACGTAATACATCTGTGTACATTTTATTTTCGTATCTGAACTCAAACCAATGCTACTCAATGAATGCACAATGAGAATAATCTTTCTCAAGCATTAAAAAGAACATACCCTTGGATGTTGTTCTATTCCTTCCCTATTTATCTGATTTAGCAAAGACTTTCCCAGAAGTGATATTCTTTTATTAGAATTCATTAATAAATAATGCAACTGACGTCTGAAATCCCAGCAACAGCCATTTGCATGACAGAAAACTTATACCGGCAGCACTTCTTTTTCAACAAGGTCAAAAATCTCCATCAGTTAGTTCTACACCAAGTCTAGCTGGTGAAGCATCAGGGCTGTATACTTTTATGGTAGAAATCCTTCATTCAAAAGAATAACCATTTTGTTGTACCTGCACAAGTGATGCAAAATATGCATTAAAGATGACACCTGAAGAAAAAGAACAGCAACAGAAAACTCTCCTTTACTGCTTCTGAAAGATGGACTTTCCTATGTCCTCTGAGGTTCTGTCATTTGCTTTATATTATAGTTCTATTGGGAAAAAATGCAGTAATATAATTTTAACTTTACTTTAATATTACTTTCATAACCATTAAATCAACAGATTATTCTTAATAAAAATGGAACTAGGTCTTGCAGCATCAATTTACTTCTCACTACTTAGAGAGGTCTTTTAGCAGAGTGTATACTCTTTGCTAAGCATGTCCTTTGATACATAAACTGAACAAACCTACCATATAGGCCCACAAATTGGAAGTTCAAAGTCAAACCATAGATTCTGACATTCATCAGAGCTGATTAAAAAAAAAACTGTGAAGGGCTTGAAAGATTTTCACTGTAGGATTTTTCTGAAAGATCTCTTCTGTTTTGATAACATTTTGCTTCCCTAACTCTTCTTTCACTTAGCTGTTGAAATGAGATGCATTTCAGAGATGAGAAAGATAAAGGAGGGGAGACTAAAAAGACAAAATTAAATTTTTTATATCCTAAGTACTCTAGAAACCATCTTTATTTCATGCTCTAGGGAAAAGAAGCAGTAGAGTTCAACATGAATGAACCTATACAGGATTCCTTCCCTTTTGTAGTGCAATTAATGAAATCTTTTCTTTGAGACATTCTTTTCCATAAAACAGTTACACGAGTTTTAGACTTTGTGTTCATTTATTGTCTGTAACAGTCAGATTTATGTAAAGGAGAGGTTGGTAGAAGCAAATGAGAAAAGAAAAAATGCCCAAGCTCTGTACCTTTTCTAAGGTAAGATCACTGCTAAACCAGTCTTAAGTAATCTCCAAAATTCCTTGATACTAATTTTTTTTTAAACTGACGATATCCAATATCTAGGAAAGTCATGAAACAATGAATTCTTCTCTTGAAGGGGAGTCATAAGTGATACCTTAACTCTAGCACACAGTGAACCACAAGCAGAAATATGAATCCCTAAAATACAAGTAGTTCTGTATTTAACATTCCACTCACTGTGCAACACATCCCACTAAAACTTGCTTCTAGGTTAGCCTGCCAACTATTTTCAACTCCCGAACACTATGGGTATATGAGTGCATGTAGAGTGAAGTCTTAAAAAAATTCTGCATTAATAATCCTTGCATTAGTAACTTTTAATCAAGGAACTCATCAAGAAAGTAGGACAAGGCCAGTCCGGTCAGCCTGATGCTGATTATGACACAGATGTGTTATCATGCACTTTCTCAAAAGATTTTGTTTGGGTTTGAGAGTAAAATTATTTCTAGTATCAAACCATGTGTGTCCTTTTTTTCCTGTTCAAAGCTCAAGCTAGCAACTGTGATTAGAAAATGAAATGCAAATACTTCTGAAGAAACAAGATGAGGGGAACAATTCTGTGATTTGTCATTGCCATCAACAGGCCTATACAGTACAGTGCAATTACTGTCGATGAGGGGAACAAGGCTAGGTACAAGTGAAAATCTTTGCCAGGAAAAATTTCTGTTCATATAATTTCATTTGACTATGCACCCTTGAGAGTAAAAGAGTCTCACCTCTAGAAGGACAAACTTCTAAAATGCTACCCAACTGCAGAAAAAAATTAGATAAAATAAGACACCTGCTTTTTAACATAACAAATCGGTTGGAGAGTTTATTCCCTGGTTTTCAATGCTGCACAGCAGCATAACCAGGGTTATGACTTGGGTGAACAGTTTTTAAGCTGCAAGCAAGTGTGGTGAGAAAACAAATACAGTAGATCCCCAAGGTAAGAAAAGCAAAACTAAAGACAGAAGCCAGAGTGCTAAGACAGAGATGGTCAGTAGCTCAAGGATTCCAGATGCAAAACAAAAATGTACAAAATGCTAAGAAAAGAAGCAAGTAACAGGGAAACTGCTTCTCATCAGCAGAGCTGTTCAGCCTATGGGACCAATCATAGGATGGGATCAATGTGACCAATCTTCCCCTCTGACTGCTGACTGCCAGGCTAAGCCAACTCATCAGGGGATTTAGTGGAGGGTGGCTAACATATTAATAATTTACCAGAATATCTTAAGTTCCTGTTATGTAATAATTAATTGGTTACCTATCAATTGGTTACCTAGGTTTTCAGCCTATCAGTTGAAAATTTCTACTTTGCATTCTTTAATAGTGCAGAACTGGTTTTTTTAAAGAATGTAGATAGGAGGGGTAATAATAAAGGAATTACAGTTATTTGTACCTATCCATCTGGGAAACTGCCTAATTTGAGCCAGGTTAAATATGCTGGTGTCAATAGCACTTCATAGTTTGAGCAATGACATTGAAAACTCAGTTTCAGTACCACAAAAACTTGCAGCCTTGGTACGTACAGTGGTATCTTCACTTTAAAAGTTATTTTTCTCTTTTAAACTGCTTGAAATATATTAAATTTTCAATTAAAATGTACATGAGAATTCATGGTAAGGCAAGAGGCTATATGCTGAGAGAATCACAAGAAAGATCATTAATTCAAATGGGTCTTTTTATATCCACAAGTTGTTGTATGTTGCATACTAATTATTGGAGGAGAAAAAATGCACTTGCCTAAGCAACCTCCAGAAACTTGACCACATTACTTAAATAATTTTTTTTTCTTTTTTTTCCAATTCCAGAAACATAGTCCATTCACCAAACAAAAACTTTCCCAACTGTCATCAGTATTTCTTATTTAGAAATTTGGCAGGTGCTGAGAACTGTAATGCTTGGCCCAGAAACCTTTGTCATTGATTCAAAGTAAGGGAAATGCAATTTAATAAGCAGAAAATCAGTGGAAACCACAGATTTGTAGACCTCCTGCAACATCTGTTTAACTAGAATTGCTCCAAGCAATACTTGCATCATATTACATCATGTAATTTGAGTACCTGGCTCCACTCCACTCGCCAGTATGCCAGTACTTACCAGTACTTAAGCGTCTGTTGTTAAAAGCTCTTAGCATACAGAGAAATCAGTTTCCCTCACTCTTGGGGTGATACCTCCTTTGACACCCTTTAATTTCTGAAGACAAGGCACAGGGAACCACCTTGTATTCCTGATGCAGAACACATCAATTTTCCTAATCTATTTCCTGCTTTTTCTCTATTCTCTATAATCCCTAGTGGTCCTCTCATCTAAAAGTAAAACTGCAAGATAATGGAAGAACAAAGAAAACAACTTTAGCTTTTCAGTTAGTGCTTTCATTCCTCCTCTTCCTTTTCCCCTCCCTGCCCTTTGGATGTTAAAATGGCTGCATGTTCTGCTCAACTCTATTGTCTGTTACTTCTGTCTCTCCCTGTCAATGACCTTCATGCCAGGAAAAAATCAGCTCATAGACATGAAATTCTGAACATATACATAAAGCATTTTTACCTCCTTTTGTTCTACAATGCTTTCCCTCTTTAGAGACACAAAACCCTCTTGCTCCAAATGTAAATCTTAAAAGATATTAACAGGTTGTTCTTTTGCCTTTCAGATAAAGTATCACTAAGTACACAAAAAATTATGAGGTCTGTATTCTTCCCATATTTTATTTCAGGGCTTTAAGTGTTTTCCAAGATAAAGCAATAAAGTTTTATTCTTTTTGCAATTTGTTTTTGGTCTGCTGAGACAAATAAAATATTTGCAATATTTACTTCAAATTAGCTGTAATAACAAGGTCTAAATAAAGACTGTTTCACATCAGTCTGTTACACAGAAGGACTGTTTGCAGTATTTCAAGTGCTACATTGTTATTCTCAATTCTTCACCTTCTACAGAAACCAAGTTAACAATCTGCATAGACATCAACTTTTAAAACCTTATTTGAAGGAGCACAGAGCTAATTTTGTCACAGTATCTCTCCATAAGGGTCAAAATTGCCTAACACAAATTAGAAGATAACATATTTTCCACTGGTTGGACAAAGAAATAGTCTTCAGAAAGCAACCAGAGCAGCCCATCAACTCATATTTCCAAAAAGTCACAGCTACTCTAAATGCTTTAGGTAGCAAAAGTGATTTATAGGTTGTTTTCTGCAGGAGGTTCTGAGTTGTCAAACATGAAAATGTTATACTTATTCAACTCTAAAAGGGTGAAGAAAACTAATCCAGTTGTTAAGGATACAAAAGTAGATATTAAGATGTGGAAGAAAGTAAGAGATGCCTCCACATCCCTTCCTCTACACAGATTCCTGTATAGTCATGACACATTTACATATAGGGCACGTCATATATCCAGTATTATACTAAACCATTTTAAATCACTGTCTCCTGTCCCTTCCCAAGACCATTTTTCTAATGACATATCCTTCCCTTTGGTTTAACTTCTCTTCTGATTTTCTGCATATCCATCCAATTCCTGAATTGCCAATGAAGTGTTTTTATATCAACCTTCAAACCCTTCCCTGGGTCTCTCAAGTGAAAAAATCCATACTCTCTATTACAAGCCTCCCAGATGTTCCACAATTCTTGTTTGCCTCCATCCACCCATCCATCCATCCATCCATCCATCCATCCATCCATCCATCCATCCACCCATCCATTCATCCTAAACCAATCCAAGATTTTTATTCTCATTGCTTAGCAAACTTGAAAAAAGGTAGAAATGTGACACTGTCCTTCCAAACAAGGACACTGGTCTTCACTTTCATATCCTCTGTGTAGACGGAGACTATAGAAACCAGGATTATCTTGGAGAAGCTTGTCTTCCAAACCCAGTCACTGCCTTGCATGGCACACCTGGTCTCCTCCAAGGAAGAGAAAACATTTCTTTGACAAAGATGCTGGTGTCACTGCTAAGATGAACTCACAGTAAGGCTCTCACTGAATAACCCTGTGCCCAGTCAGGTATCCCTCCAGCTGACACCCCCAAGAAGTCACAGCTTTTAGTGCTTGGCTTCTACTCCCTTGGTACCGAGTAGGCAAAATAAAATGGCTGCAAAAAATATGTTTTTTTCTGAGGAATATTAGCAACAAAGCAACAAAAACAGAGAAAGAAGAACCAAGAGATACTGGTTAAAGAGCAAAAGAAGCAGTAAGGCCAAAATCAGATTTGTTATGGATTTGCTCATGCCACTTCAAATCATAGTCCAGATTTCCTTCACACAGAGTATCTACACTTGTTGTTATCTTTTACTCTGTTGAATAGTTTCCAAGACAGCTAGGAGTATTTCAGAATAAAAACTGAAACATGAACTCTCTCTCTTCACAGCATGGCACTTATGCTCACAGACTGACAGATTGCCAAGAAATGTAGATGTTCTGTACAAAGCCAACTCATGTAAAAATTAACGTGCTACGCATAACCCAAAGGGACATGTCATAACATCACCCATAATCAACAGTCAGAAGCATAATGCATTAGTTGTAATGTTTTATGGAAGAAGTGCCTGGTAAGATACTGATGGAGTGCTGCATATGGTAATGTAAGAATATGCATTTCAGTGCAATGCTCAGTGTAGGGAAGAGAAAAAGTATGGGCTCAAAGCAGCACTCTTGCATCATTTCTCTCTCGCGTTAAGAGAATTCAAGTTTAAAACAACATTCTGTGTTGAATACCAAGTAGATGAGCCTCTCAAACACAACAAAACATTCTTTCTACGTAAAAGACTTTAAAATAGACATAGGCAGCCACGCAGATTTCAGATGCTCATTTCATCATTTGTATTGTCAGGGCCTCAAAGGTCTTTTAGTTGTTTGTTTCTAACCTAAAAATTAATCCACTTTCTGAAACTTTAATATATATAGTCAGTGAATTCTCCTCCTGAGTTAAGATAATTTTCCTCTAGTCAGACATTTCCTGCAGATGTCTCTGGCAGCCAGATGCATGCTTTAGCAAATGGCATCAGGGGTTACCTGATATCTCAAGAGACAAAGCAGCCAAGTGATAAATCTCTACAAATGGAGACAGTTGCTCTACCACAGAAGCAAAGGCCAAGTTTAACACTAAAAATCCAGTCAGCAGCCACATTATTTTCTATTCTGCAACCCCACAGCCTTACTATCTTTCCTCCCAAGCATGTAAGACCTTGAAGAACAGAATAAAAAAGCCATGTACATCATCTCTGCAACTGCAACTTGTGGACGCAACTTTTACCTTTCTGACTTTGAATTTACTCACTTGGAAAAAAGTAGGAGAAATAAGCACTTAGTAAGCAGGCAGTTCATAAGAAACATAGACATTTATGAGACCTTCTAAAATCATGTGGTTTTCTAACTCGAAACTTAGATAAAATTTGACCTGAACTAAGATGAGTTAGAGGCAATGCTATGAATCTATTTGTTCAGAATTCCACTTCTGCTAGTATAAATACAAGGGAAAAGATTTTAAAAAAGTGGGTTTTTTTCTCCCTGGAATTATCTCATGAGTAGATCATGTTACACCACAGGACTTAGAAAAAAGTGAACTTGGGGCCCATGAACCAGTGAAAAGCACTTTTGCTAAATCTTGAAAAGTACTGTTTTCTCTATTGAAAGAAAAGCCTTAGTCATCACTACACGGTAATTTACATCCAGACAGCCTGAAATGCAATTGCTTTCAACACTTCTGTAAGAACGAAGTACTTCATGCAGTGGCTTATTTAAGAAGCATTTACTTAAATTCCTTAAGCACTACAGTGTGCAAATGTCAGTTTCTCACCTATGGCAGTTATTTTATTTTGTTTCCTTCTAATAGGTGGCTGGTTCCTCCCAGAAAATATGTTGTTTTTTGGGTTTTTTTTTTGTTTTTTTTTTTCCTAATTCACTTTTGAACTCTTTATCTTTCCTTTAATTCACATACAGATTTTGGGCATTTCTTGAAAAAATATTTATCTAATTTTGAAGTACTATTAACTCATGTAGCCATCCCACTTATCTGTGAAATGGGTGATCTTCATTAAAAATGAAGAGAGCTAGGGGGAATGGAGACTTTCAACACCTAGATAAACAGGCAACTAGCAATGCCATGGAATCATTTTTCAGTGGGGCTTTGAGTAAATAGGTCTACTTTGGAAATTATAAATGTTCCTTTATAAAGAGCATACTGAGATCCCCTTTTGAAAAATAATACTTCCTGAGGAAATTGGACTAGAATGCTTACAATGAAATATTTTATGAATGGGTCAAAAAAAAAAAATCTTGATTTTTAAAATCAGTCCTAGAAGTAAAATTAAGTTACAAGGGATTCTTTGGGGAGTTATTCTGAGCTTTTTCTTCTTTCCCTAGTTGTTTTAGTTCTAGCATAAACATGGCATTATGAATGGCTTAGGTAAGTTTTCTTTTGCATTTAAATGAATAAGCATAACAATGTCCAGTTGCCCTTGAGGCAGAAGACAAAAACCCTCCTCTATCAGGTTTGTACATACACAGGAAGTGGTCAGGTCCCCACCTATACCATCTTTCACCCTAAGGTCTAGCTGGTAGACTATTCTAAAACTTCTTTATTACAGAAAAAAGCTGTGCAGAAAATATGTGATTGTCCTGGGGTGACGTTGTGAGGTTTGTATCCCCAATTGTCTGTTGGGTCTCTGTTGGATATTGCCCTGTGTCCCTTTGGTGTTGGGTCTGGGAGCAGGGGAAATGGAGAGGCGAGCGGTTTGTTTTCAGAAACTTTCCTCCGCCGGCTGACCTTGAGAGTCAGATTCAGCAACACACGGTGAGGGACAGAGAGATTTTTTTTTTCTTCTTCTGTAGTTAGTAAGCTAGTTAGGAAGTAGCTAGCAGAGGAGAAGCTTCACTTTTTTTCCCCCCCTCTCCTCCTGTTGTTTTTTTTTTCTTTTTTTTTTTTTTCTTTCCTGTTTCTTTTTTTCCTCTTTTTTTCATCTTACCTTGGAACTGTTAAAATCTCTCTGGACTGAGGACGTGGGGGAGCACCGTGGGGGCTCACACCTGGAACCCACCAAGATCCATCCCACGTAGTGTTTCCCAGCGCCAGAGGGACTGAGACAG
Source organism: Chamaea fasciata (assembly GCF_029207755.1). Classification (NCBI taxonomy): domain Eukaryota; kingdom Metazoa; phylum Chordata; class Aves; order Passeriformes; family Sylviidae; genus Chamaea; species Chamaea fasciata. The sequence goes on along the minus strand of NW_027094086.1, from coordinate 68,048,997 downwards.
AGCAACCACCTCCAGGAAGGACTCCTTTTCCAATCCTGTCATATCTCCAGAGCGGCACAAAGTTCTTGTCATCTGGTATTGTCGAATTTATTGTGCTGGGGAGTGCTTTGTCTGTTCAATAAACAGGGTACTTTCCACTTCTCTTGGAGGAGATTTTTTTCTTCCCTGAACCGGTTGGGGGAGGGGAGGGAGGGCCCCCTTAGGAGGTTTCCTCACAAAATCTGCCTTAAACCACTACAGTGATTGACTAGATCCATAGTGTGAGAGATATCATAAGGACATATTTAAGTAACATGCTGCAAACCTAAAGGATATTGTTGATTGAAAGAAAATAAAACATAATAAATAAAGATATTTTTAATCCATCCCTTTCTTTAATAGCAACTAACAAGATTTCCAGGAAGCCAGACCTTTTCACAATGACACCAAAGCCAAATGTCCTGTAATAGTCAATAAAAGCAACACCAGATTCAGTTATGTAATTTGTAGCTGGTGTGTTACACCACAGTCTGGTAACCTTTGCCAGATCCCTAAATAAAACATTGCTTTGGTTCCACAAGATTCAGGCTTCAGGGAACACCTGTGAACAGGTCCAATATGCATTAGTCTAACCAATAGGTAATACTTATCTCTAAAAGGAGTTTCAAAACCTTAAGCTCTTGAATTCTATACCTTACCTAATTCTGTTGACATTATCATTGCTATAGACTATTAATCAAATCTTTTGTGGCCAAAATATTTACAAAACAGACAACTGTATAAAAGGCTGAGTGACACCTGGAAAATAAGTTTCCTTTCTCAATTGAAGGGCAAAATTCTTAGAACAGATATTGTGCCTATTAATACTGGTCAGAGAAACAAAGTGTAAAATACAGTATGCACCAAATAATTTTTGACATTTTTCGCAAAATACTAACAAAAATACAATTTAATCTTTCATAGAAGACACTTTCTAAAGATTTAAGCTACAGCTTCTTACAGGATCAGAATAATGGATCAGGAGCAGGTTGGCTGAAAAAATGACTCAAACTATTTTAGAAGTTGTTTGGGATACCTCATGTGTCTATAAAAGTAAGCTAAGGAGATTTCACACATCTTAAATTAGGTGTGTTTATGTTGAATCAGACCAAATAAATAGAGGCCTTCCATAATTTAATTCACTTTAACAAGCATGTAGAGACTGGGGTGTTTTCCCCCATGACTACCTCACTTACAAGATTTGAATAGGTAATATATTGCTCCTGCTCTGGCATAACAATTGCCTTTAGTTTTCTGTCAGTGTTTATCAAATATATCTTCTGGTGATCTAACTATATTGATGAATTCTAACCAAGTGTTTAAGTTTAAAACCTGGATGATGTCCCAGTATTGTACTTTTTGGTATTTTCTGTGTTCTTTTTCAGGTTTGAGGCACACACTTCTGCATCTTTCTCATGTACTCTTTTGTTAACTAATAGAAATTATTTTCTCCTTAGTTTAATCACTGAGGTAACCTGATATAGCAAATCGGTTTTCCACCCCTTTAAATTGAATGAGAAGATAATTTGAAAGAGGAGGGAAACAAACCCTAAAACCATAATCAAAATTATCATTACCAACTCCCTAAATCTTACTTTGATCTTACAGTGAAAGAGCTTGCTGTGGGCAGATAAGGATCACCTACATAAGCCTTTTCGTGAGCTCCTTTACTAAATCTTCCTTGATAATATCCTTAAAAACATTCTGGAATATTTCTATATTCTATAAGCAGAAATTCTGAAGTCACACAGCTATGAGGATAACTAAAGTATATCCTCAGTAGGCAAGCCCCGTAGACCATTCCCTATCTCCCCTTGAATCCTTCAATCTGAGGTTAGGTCTGTCAGTGCTATGGAAGATATTAATGCTCAACACAAAGTTAAATGAGACCATTCCCTGGCTGAATGAAAATATGCTTCACCTAATAAAGTTCTTGGATAAACTGAATACCCTTGTTACAAATTAATTAAGAAATGCCAAACACTTGGGTCTACTGAGTGTAGGGGCACATACACCTTACTGCCAAGCCTAGATTTAAAACCCTAATAATCTTAATAAAATAATTTTGTTTTTTCTACAAAATAAGAACATATGACTAAAAACAAAGGACAGACCTGAAGTCATTATCCGATTTTAGATGTCTGATAGTCCAAAATAATTGTGTCCCTTGCAATATTATTAATTTTGCCAGTAAAATTCAAAAAATAAACTCAGTGAAAGTAGGAGAGACTACAGATTGCTAATGTCCAGAATTAAAAGAGGTCCTGCTGTAATAAATGCATCCTCATATTCAATGAGTAACAAGCACAACAGAGTTAAAACTGCCCTACATTGATTCTACCCTAAAGATAAACCAACTACATTGCAATGCTATAAATGCCTGCCTGGAAACAATTGCTGTCCGGCAGCCAAAGACACTGCATTATAGTGACTAGAATTCAGTTTAGCTTGAAGAGATAAAGGCTGAATACAAATTTTACACTGCTGGAGATCAGTACTGAGTAGAGAAAGCCATGTACACTTTTTCTAATGCATAAAGAGGAGGGAGGAATTGTGAAGGCTCGTACAAAACCTTACATCTGTTACAGGATATACAACATGAAAGAAAAAAAAAATCCATAAGTCACCACATGATATTTTCAGTTGAAAATAAAAATCCTGGAATTTTTTTGATATTTGCCCAGAAACAAAAAATCTTGGGTGTCCCAAAAATAATTGTGTGTTCCATATCTTCTCTATGTCAACTTGCCCCAGGTTATCAGTGTCCTGTCTCTTCAAAATGCTGGGAAATGAACTTCTGTGTTTCACCTGGGATTCATGGACGGGAGGTGCACTTCGTCCCTTTAAAATTGGGAATGGAGATGAGATTGTGCCCACTTTCTCAGTGGAAACCCAGAAAACTGCATTTAACAATCCAAAATTACTTTGGAGCAAATTTCACAATGCCTTCACCACCTGCTGGGGGAACCCACTACACAATTTTTTCCAGCTGCTGTCTGCAGCCACAGTGCCTTTCCAGAAAAGTCGGACTCTCTGTCCACAAGTTCCAGCCGCTGCCCCAGCTCCACCTGCTTGCTGTTCCTGCCAAGGAAGGGTTGGACCTGCAACTTGCTGGGAAGTCTCTTCCAGCAGTATCAGCAGCATCAGAGCCTTTGGGACAAAAACAGGGATGTTTTCCCAGATTTTGTTTAGTCCCTGTCCCCCAACAGTTGTTGTTTGCATCAGGAGGGAGTTGTGTCACTCCAGAGGCTTGGTTGCTCTGTTGTTTTTCCTTTCTCTCTCTCCACAACATGGTCCAAAAAGGTGTCTTTCTGCCACACTGTTTTTGTCTTCTGATCCACACAGTCTGCTATGGTGGCTGCCAGCTTCAGAGGAGGGGCTTCTCCACCATCTTGTTTTCTTTGTTCCAGGATGACCAAAGGAACCCTTGGGATCTAATTGTGACTTTAAACAAAAAATCTGACCCATGTGTAAAGGAGTTTTCTTGTGGCTCAGATAATGATCATGTCATATCATATAAATGGTCCCTCTCCACAGAACTGCTCCTTAGCAGGTCAGTACCCAGCCTGTGCTGGGACTTTGTGACATTCCTTCCCAGGTGCAGGACCCTGTACTTACCTTTCTTGCCTTGAACTCCCTTAGGTTTCTCTCTGCCCAGCTCTCCAGCTCTCCAGCCTAAATATGTCAGTGCAAATTTCTGTATCTATATCTACATTCTTATTCTTAATTCAACCAGCAGATCTTAAACTGAGCTAATTAGATAAAATTATGGAAATGCTTCCAGATGGGATTGCCCACACCACAGCTTTAAGAATATAAGTGCATCAGCAGAGTAGTACCAGTCCGTTTACAGAGAAGACAAATATTAACATTTGTAAAACAAATCTAGATCCATGGAATTTTTCAAGGATAGAGACTTTAATCTTAATCAGAATGAATCTAGTCAGACCTGCTGAGGGGCTGTGTTGGGCTTTCCTTCAATGTTGTAGACTTCTGTGAAGACAGTTAAGTTCCTATTTTCTTAATAAGAAAATACCCAGAGAATACTGTATTTTCTACATGCACTTTACTCTTCATTTATGGTTCCAGAAGATAAACGTATCCTTATCTTTCTTTGAAATGGAAATGAAAACAAATATCAGATGTTTTATTAGAAGAGTTTCTTTAAAAAAAGTTAGATTTAAAGTACTAGTGATACCCCAGCAAAGTAGTATCACAAATATAAGAACTTATGTTATAGTTATGGTACATTAAGTTACAGTATTATTTAAATAAATCAAATTTATTTTTCATTGAACATATGACATGTCTATTGTTGAGTAACTATAAGAAACCTTTCTTCTTCTGGGGAGCTATTTAAAAATCAGAAAGTTTCAGCTTTGTCCAGTTTTAGATAATATATGTGCATGCATGCTGAAAGGAACTAAATCACAAATAGTCAGTTCTTTCATGGTAGAAGGGGTTTTTTTTCTATAAATTGCCTTTATTTTCTAAAAATCCCCATTAGTTTCCATTGTTTGGGTAAACCACTTAGGACACAAGTCTGCAAATAGAAAGTCAGACATAAACTTTTAAATAATGCAGTGTCTTCATTATAAGCAGACTTGAACAGCATTAATGCCACCAGTGTCTTGTTTGAATTTTTAAAGCAATTTGTATCAATAAAAATTATAGTGAGGTAGCAATTAACCAGCTAAGCAGTGGGTTCTGTCAGAAGTAATAATATTGCAGGAATAATCTCTTCAAGATAAAGTTTAAATATTAAAAACAATAGCCACCCTAATGGCTATGCATCTCCTTGTTAGTGGACTATGAAAGTGGCTGCCAAATTCCAAAACTAAAAGCCTCACATGGGTTTTGGCAGGTGAATCTTGACAGAATGTCACATTCAATGTTAATAAATAAACATTTACTTTGAAATTTAACCATTAAGGACCACTTAAAAGCCCAAGAACTTTCAAATTACCATTAATAGAGGACTCATTAATTGAGACAAAAAAAGAATTCTGCAATAAACATTACCAATACAGAAGAAAAATCTTCAAATGTTTAAATAATTTTCAGGTTCTGAAATCCCAGACAATAGAGGAAGTAGAGATCAGAGTACTTTACTGATCTTAAAAAAAGAAAACATCTGACATAATGAAAAAAATAATCTTCTGCCATAGGGACTGATCCAAAGCCAACATATGTCACTGGAAGCTTTCCCTTATGATTTTGGTCATCTTAGGAAGAGATCTGAATGAGGCTAAATCCTTTTTCTAACATAATCTACAGAGACAACCACAACACAAAGTTAACTGGACACAGAGGACATCATGTATTGCAGATGATGAATATACTGCAGTTAAAAAAAAAAAAAAGTATTTTAACTGAAATGAAAGTTTGCAGCAATCTCCCTAGAACAGCTCTAATCAGTTTGGCTTAAGGAAAAGAAGGTACCGGGATATGCTGTAAAAATAGAAAGGAACAAAAAAAAATAAGAAGGCAAAAAATAAAAAGAAAAGGCACACGTTTCTGTAAATGTTTTTGAGTGGAAGAGGTGGCACTGCACAGTATGTATTTGTAGATTAGTTTATTAGAAGCATATGAAATATTTAGAAGCAATGAATTTAAATGCTATTTCTATATTAGGGCAAATTAAATGTTGAATTTTTGAGACGGTTTAATGAAGTTGTATCTAGTTCTTTGCCACACTCATTTTTCGGAATATTTTTTCTCATCTCTTTAAGTCAAGATGTTATGTTGAATGAGCACTGTACTGACCAAAGAAATTAGCTACAAAATGTATTTATGAATCACAGGTATCAATTATCACTGGGCTCAAACCCAGCAGCTAACTCTATTTTATTATACTGCAAAAATTCCTGCAGTGCCAGGAATGGCATCTGTTTATTATCTTAATAATGAACTATTAATAGGATTATTAACATAATCTAATATTTTATGTGAGGTCCCTAACTTAATCAAAATATCCATGAAGTCTTCCAAGATTAATTCTTTCATTGTTGCAGAAATAATGCAGCTGAGGTGTCCTGGACAAGCTGATTTTCACTTCCAACAGGGAGAGCCAAGACAACACATTTAGTTTTGTGTTGGGTGAAGTGACACTGAGTAACTAGCCCAGATCTGATCCTACATTTATAAACTGAGACACCAGAGTGTGAATGAGGCATACATATCAGCAGCTAGAAGTGAAATCCACCTTGTTCAGCCAAAACAAAGCCTTTAAGAATTTAATTCTTATTCCAAACAAGTGTTTTATTAAAAGTAACTGATCACGGCATTGTGCTTGTCCTCTGCATATTAAGATGCCTTCTTCTTGTTGTGTCAATAAGCATTTTAGAATCATTGTAAAAGGGATTTTGCACTTGTGCAAAATCAATTTCTTACTATTAAAGAGTGCACTTTGAAGTCTTATTGGTTAATGTAGTTAATATCCTTTTACTCTAGGGAAAGATGCTAAATTACTTTTCAGTTAGAAGCAGTGACTTGCTCCTTATACCAATGTCAGGTGAGAGCTCAGAGGTCCTGTGCCAAAATTCTTCATCTCATTTTGCTTGATAAGTATGTCTCAATCCTTATTGAAAATGACTGACTAAAGAGTCCTTCTCTAGTTCTAGGGAGGACTATTTTATGACTATATTTACACTGCTAGTGCTACCTTGCTTATTAGAGGCTCATCCTGAAAAACCCAAGACAGTCTGTACCATACTGGATGTCAGCAGAAGTTAAGAGAGATATATCTTGGAGCAAGAGTTATAGAAATGAATCTCAAACAAGGCCTAAGGTTGGTATTCCATTTGAAAGCATGAGTAACTTCAATCTGTGAAGAAAGTTCGCAGAATTATGCAAATAGGGATGAGGTACCTGGTGCAGCTGACTTATAGTAAATGTAATATTTATGAAATCACTCTCTTTCATTGTTGAAAGAAAAACATAAGTGCTGAAAAAGATTTCTGAACTACTTTACAGAAGAAACTTTTTTCCATTTTTCCATTTCTCCATTTTCTCCATTTTTTCTTCCTTACTTATACAGGTAAAGTCTATAGCATACAACAAAACACACTTTCATAAAATATATGTCAGTTCTCTAAATGGGATAGAAGTATCATACACTGCATAAGATTGAATCAACTCTAAAACAGCATCTATATACAACTTTGTATTTTTAGAAATCAAATTGTTAAAGAAATTCTTCAATATATATGCATTGTCTCCAAGGTGTTTCAAACGATATCAGAACTTTTCTCTTTGGGTAAGAAGCATCAAGAGTTCTTTAAAAGAAAACCACAACAGAAAAAACAACAATTTTAAAGAAGAAGGGGGACTCTACAGCCCTAAATCATCCTGCATCCTGTTCTTTTAAAATTCATATTTTTCCCTGCTTCCATATGCCTTTCATTTTATGCCCCTTACATTTGGGTTTGAATATCAGCCAAAATATCAGCCCAGACTAGGTGCAAACTTTTCCAATGCCAAGAAGGAAAGAGGGAAACTCTCTGGTTTCAGCTGAATTCAAAACCAACAAAAATGCACACTAAAAATCTATCTTGATTTCTCAAAAAAATAAAATCAATTAAAAAAGGAGAAAAGCAAGATTAATTTGAATCCATAAATGAAGATGTTTTAGCTCTTAAAATGATTCTTTAAGTTTACTAAGACTTGGATTCAGAGATGGATCATGCCAGGTTGGATTTTTTAAAAAGTCAAATATATGGTTCTATAAAATATAGCAATTTTTTCAATGAAATTTCACCTTAGCTTTTGGAGATGTTGAGCCTAAAGAAGAAAAGGCTCAAGGGAAACCTTATAGCAACATTCCAATACCTAAAGAGAGCCTAAAAAAAAGCTGAAGAGGGATTTTTCACAAAGACATCTAGCAACAGGACAGGTTGGAATGGATTTAGACAATAAGAGAATAGGTTTGGGTAACGTATTAGGAAGAAGTTATTTACTGTGAGGGGGGTGGGACACTGTAATAGGTGACTGTGGATGTGCCATCCGTGGTAGCATTCAATGACGGGTTAGATGGGGCTTTGAGCAACCTGCCCTCGTGGAAGGTGTCCCTGCCCATGGCTTGAAACTAGGTAATCCTTGAGGCACCTTCCAACCCAAATCATTCTCTGATCCAGTAAACTGAAAATGAAGAAAGAAAAGAATGAGTACATTTCTGGATGACACTGTTTCTAGAACACAAACAAATTTTCCAATGACTTGAAACATTTCCAGTTAATATCCTCCCTACTGCATAAGCCAAAATAGCAGAATTATAGAATTATGTACATATAAGTGATAGTTTGCAAAATAAAATTGTATCTTACTTTCGGTAGATGCACTACACAAATTCAAAGGAATTTTGAATGTGAAATACATTCACATTCAGGAAAAAGACAGAAACACATTGCCTCATTTTAGCATGTATTGTCTTTTTGAGAATGTTATTGGTAGTGAAGATTCAGCTGCTGGTGATGATCCTGGAGCACAGGATCAACACATGTTTTAATACACTGGATAAGGGTGCTACTAGTTTATCAGATGGAGATTCACTAATAAATCAGTTTATACTGTCACTTATTGCTTATGTTTAAAGTGATTATAATTGCACTTCTTAAAGATAAATAAAAATAAGCTGTATGAGCATTGCATATTGCCACAAACTTTGAGCAAAAAAAAGTTTCTACTATTCTTAGGTTTCTTATACCCAATAAGCTCAGGTTCAGTATTATTCTTCAGCTATTATAAGAGACTATTACATCTTGTGTTCAATTATTGACACCTTTATTGCTTTTTTCACTAAACAAACTTGTCCTGCACATGCTTCTTTGGAGTCAGATCCCCAGCAGGCATTCCTGCATTAATGGGACTATCACAGTCTACAAACCTGCAAAAGGTTCTGCATTTCCGATGTGAATTAAACTTGCTTATCTACTCTCCACCATAATAGTTATAGATATTCCTTACCAGGCATATGGTTGCCTTCCATCTAAACTGAAAAAGTATGAAAGCGACCAATTTTAAATACCTACCCTACACTGACAGCCTTTAGAGTAAATTCTCTAAAAAGCTTCAAGAGGGTACTACTCTTTTGCAAGGAAAAAAAAAAAAAAAAAAAAAAAGAAAGAAAGAAAGAAAAGGTTTCTTGTAATGGATTTCTTTCCCTCTCCTCTGCTGTAATTCCAGTGGAAATGAGGTGTAAGTAGAGCTTACTCACACCTTTCTTTCCATTGAATGACAATGTTTCATTTTCTGCAGAAGTGTGTCCTTGGACTCACTTCATTTCATGTATATACCATGGACACAGTCTTTATTAAAAGTAAATTAAAAAAAAAAAAAAAAAAGCAGCAAACAAACAAACAAACAAAAACACTACAAAAAACCCCAAATATGCAAACTGCAGCATATTTAGTACTGAAGCAGCCTACTGAAGTAGGCCACTTCTCATTAGAAAGATATAAATCCAGCTAGAAATAGTTAAAGATGGGTATTTGTTAGCTGAGTGAGTTACCAATTGAGTGTCTCATTTTTGTGCTAAAATTTACTTCTGTGGAACCCTTAAGATCAGCCATGATAAAAGCAAAGCCCAGGTACCTTTGGACTTTCTGGGACCATAAACATATATGAAAACACCATGGATTTTTCTTTTATTGTGCCTTAACTTTGAAGAATGCCTTCCTTTTGATGACTGAACATTATGGGCAGAGCTCAGAAGGAGAGGAAGTTGGAGTGGGGCAGCTTTTAGTTCTTTTTCTCACTGTATCAAGGAACTACTACTCAATCTTTGCTATGGACTCCTTCCTCTTGTTGAACACACACTGAGTTTTACTCACAAGCTGATTTTTAACAGCTCATTAGCTATTTTGAGAAAAAAGCCAATCAGCCGATCATTCAGAGTATTTAATCTTTCCAATAAGCAATGCTATATTATCACAAATATTTAATATATTAGTTCTTCATATATCAAACTTCCTGGATATGAAAACTGTCAGTAAGATATTTATTTGCATCACAACTATGACAGAGCAGTGCTATATTATATAACCTAAAAATATTTCTTAAAAAATTTTTTTAAAAAATATAAAGTTTCATAGTAACACAACCAAATTTACCACTTTATTTTCTAATTACTTTAAAGACATTATAATACAGGCATAGATTTCCCACCTAGTCTCTCATCTTTACCTTTTTAAAGCCTACAAAACAGCGAAGTATGTTTGCATCTTGCTTCAGTTTTTGCTGGAATTTGGTAATTATTTTTAGCTTACCCATGCAGCTGGGGTAATCCAATTGTTGAATTAACCAAAATAATTGATACTACTTCATCCCAGAAATTGTCTTGAATACTCTTTTCTTTTTATATTCACTGATTCCCTGATGACTACTGTGGATGATGTTAAGTGTCAGTAGTTCCCTTACTGAAATTCAATATAAACTCGGGGATCTATGCCTCTAATATCTCCAGTATTTGTTTTCAGGAAATTAATTGCTCTTTGGCTGTTTCTCAAACTTTCCTCATTGGTAAGTGTTCCTTCCTAGCTGTTCTTATCTCTTTCTTGTCTGTAATACTGATAAGTATTCATCTCAATACTCTGCATTAGCACTTTATAGTACCAATTTAAAATCTTCTCTTCTTTTAAAAAAATCCTTGGACTTTAGAATAATATTGAATTTAGTAAATACTTTGGACACCTTACCCAATCATTGCATCATTATCATTTGAGATCTGCAAAGGATCATGCAACATGCAAAAAAAAAAACCCCAAAAAACCCCAACAAACAAACAAAACAAACTGAAGAATCCCATTCTTTTCTTTTGTCTTCTCCCGTCTCCAGTTAATTTTATTTCCTATAATTGATATAATCAGCAGAGATTCAATACTTCAGAAATTCTGACTGCCCTTCCACTGCTGGTACTACAAGCATATTTCCTCATTTCTCATTCAGTGACAATACCAAACACTACCAGAGATAAACATATTCCGGTTTCATTTCAGTGAGTGCTCATATTGAGCTATTCTGCTCCATGATTCTCCTTCCATTTTTACTCATGGTCATGATTATCTTAGCTTTATATTTAGTCTCTGAAAATCCAGAAGCCTGACGCAGGATCCACAATATTGGCTGTGAAATTGCATTTCTAGACTTACAAAGATGAGCTTTTTTACAATGAGGGTGCTAAAATACTGGGAGAGGTTTCCCAGTGAGGTGATAGATGCCACATCTCTGGAAACATTCAAGGTCAGACTGGACGGGGCTCTGAGCTACTTGACCTAGTTGAAGATATCCTTGCTCATTTCAGAGGAGTTGGATTAGGTGACCTTTTTAGGTATCCTCCAGTCCAAACTATGTTGTGATTCTATGAAACTCACCTTATGCCTTCTTCTGTGAAGATTCCTCAGACGGCTACATTTTCCATTAAGAAGTTGTTGTACATAATTGATTCTTCCTTTAAGTTTTGCTCACATTGCTCCAGCCTTTTTTCCCATCAGCAAGAAAGAGATGGTCAGCATGGACTTTTTCAGTTCCACAGGCCAATAGTTCGGCAAAAAAATTGTTATAATCCTGTTGATGATATTTCAGATAAGGGAGCCAGAATGTGAAAGTAGAAATGCAAGGAAAGATGTACAACAGTGAGTAGAAAGAAAAGTAAATATTTCTGTTACCGCAATAATTATTAATTTTTTCCTTCCCACTAACTCTAGCATTTAAAAATAATTTTAAAAAGGAAAAAAAATCTAAAACCTCCCAAGACTTTTCATTCGAAAAAGTTGCCAAGCAATGAGTAGACCTCATTTGGTTTCATTTTGAGATGTATTAAACCCTGCCCCAAAGCTGCCTCAGACTTACCCACGCTGTTTCCCAGATGGCTTCTTTGAGGCACTTCACACTCACACATGGCTTCTGAGTCACTGTCAGAGCACAATGCATTCATCTGCCCCAAAATAATGAACTCTTCCCTACCACCATCCCTATCTCCATAAAAGATGCACTAGTGTGTGCCTGATAGTTTTCACAGTTCTGCTCTGCAATCCAGCCATCTCACTGCTTGTGTGACTCTTACTGGTTATCCGAACCTTTCAACCAGCACACAAAAATGGCTCAGAATGGACAGGTTTTTCTGGTCCTAGTATCAAGGCAGGCATTTTTACTTACTTGGTTGATTAGATGGAGAGGCTTCTATCATGTCTTAGGTTTTAAAATACCAACAAACATATTCCATCAAAGCTTTCCTTGCCTTCCAGATTACGAGCATTAGGGCAGCTTATAGGTAAGAAAAGAAGAAAGATGAGAGACCAAGATCACAGGTGAGAATAGTTCAGGTTCATGACTCTGTCTGTGTGAATGGAGACACACACACACACACACACACACACACACACACACACACACACAGAGGAAAGAGAAAACCAGAAAAAAATGACAAAAAAGAAATCTATTACTCTCTAAAGCAGGCACTTCTCTCTCTGAAAGTATGATCTAATACCAAATGTTGTATGAAAAGACACAGCACTCAGAAAAAAAAATAAACTAATTTCATTACTACATACCCCACAAGATACATAAGTGTTTACATTTGAATAATAATATTAATATTGGGACAACTATGGTGTAATCAGTTGTGCTTCATTACACAATTTTACTCCAGCTGTAGCAGTGTTCTTTTTGATACAATTACAGAGACACTTAGCACCTCGAAGCTAAAAACAATTTTTCAGTTTATGTGCAAAGACATTTTTTAATTCCTTGTTGGCTATGCTATTGCAAATATTGAATCTCAAATCAGTCATGTACAGTAAAACATCTGAGCAAGCAAAACCCATTTTGAACATCTGTCCATAAAGAGTATTCAATAATTCAATTTTTTAGTAACAACTCATGGTTAACAAGTGGGCAGTGTTGCAGAGACCAAACTTTCCTAGAAACGCTCTTCATGCTAACATATACTCAACCATAGAATGTCCTGAGTTGGAAGGAGCCCACAAGGATCACTGAAGCCCAACTCCTAAGGTCAGTCATGCTTGTGCAAGTGAATTTACTAGCAGGATCACAAACACATCGATACTCATTTGGTTTTACAATAAAGCAATATGACATTTCTCAGAGATATTCTGGCTCCCTTATAGTCCACAGACAAGGTTGGTTAAGGTTTATTTAATTGTGTTTTTATTGGTTTGGGTTTTTCTTTCTTTTTTTCCTTTGTTTGAGTCTAGATGCAACTAAAAAAAACCCACAAAACAAAGCCAAACACAAACAGAAATTTTCCTTACCACACTCAACATAGATCTTCCCTTTCTCACTCCTTTCCTATTGAATACAGACAAGATTAGTTCATTAGACTAAAATTAGCCTCCGTGACTACTTTGCAGAGTCTTTTTTATTTCTTAAGCATTGTATTTTGAATGTAAAAAACCACATACAATTTTCAGTAAGTTTCAAAAAATAGACTTAGAATTAAGTATCTATTATGAACAAATACAAAAAATAGCATAGATGTGGATTTTCAGAGGACACAAACTCCTCCTGGATTTTTTCAGTTGACTTAGTAAAAATGCCTTCTTTGTAGAACTTTCCCTGAGAAGAATATTTTTCTCCCTTACTATTTACCAATTCTGTCAAAATCAGAAATTTTACACTGGTGAAAATTACTATATAGGGTGCAAATAAAACTCATGTTGTTACAATGTACTTCTTGGAAATAGCAAATTTTAAGAAATGGAATTGAGAAAAGCAGCATTTTAAGCTCTTTAGTGAATATTCTTCTCCACATTCAACTCGAACTTGAGGCCCCATTCTGGATATACTGAATGATGGTGTACAAATAGAATACCAGACAAATATATGCTACATAAAGGAGGCCTTCTCTCTTTAATCTTGCATTAGTAGGAGCTGCTGTGATGCAGTTGCCTCTGAGAAGTCTCAGTTCAAAAGCAGAGAAGAGGCGGGGGACTGGAAGAAAAGCATTTCATGAATATCTCTCCTGCCAGGACCAATCATCCATCCTTTTTTTTTATAGAACATGTCATACAGTGATGAGAATCATATGTCCTATGTCAAATCAATGAAGCAAAGACTTTGTCCTGTGCTTCAGCAACCATCGTGAAAGATTAATCTTTCCCACACTTGAGTACAACTATATTCCCTGGGAGCAGATACTTGATTGTCTCAACTCCAGGCAGCGCAGACTGGGCACCTCCAGGCAAGCTGGGGCCATCTGGGATGCTGTAGCCCCAGAGAGAGTTCAAAACAAAGCTTACTGACTATCCCACCTTCACACAGAATTCTGTGATGTCTCAGCAGGTTTACTCTTTGAGAATTTATCTTATTAGTTAGGGCCTCAAAATTTAATTAAATATCCATTATTATAAGCATCCCTAATTTTTCTTGCTACGTTTATCTACAAAATATTCATTAGTAGTGCAGGTATCAATGCACAATTATGTCATCTTCAGCCACTTACTATGGCAGCTGAATGTATTTTTTAAAAATAAAATTGATTTACTAGATAACTGGACATTACCCTCTCCATCAAGTGTGTCACATTCAAATTCAGAGATTCATAGCACATAAAACCGTTTTTTTAGTGTTTTTGAAAGAGGCAGAAGACACAGTTTTGCAGTCTGTGCTTCAAATCAGTGTTTGAAAAAAGAAAAGAATCTTTGAACACTTCTACTTACCTTCTGTGTTTCTTTATATATTAGTTTTCAAATTCAAAGATGACTGCAATATTTTTATTTTTGTTTCAATGGTGAAATCTAATAAGCTTTTTCCCTCCCGATGCTTCGTTAAGCAGTGGAAATTAAAGGGAAGAAAATTATGAAGGGTTAATTAAGGTGTCAAAAATAGTAGGGCATTAAAAACGATGATTCACATAGGCAACATGGACAGAACACTGCAAAATAAAACAGCATCTATAATATTTTTGCATTCTACTGTTTCTCAGATATGGTTCTGGTTGTCTGTATACTCACCATATCCACTTGTAATGAGCTGCCCACTAGTGTCAGCTAATGACTGCTACTAGAGCACTAAACTGTCACTGTACAAAGCCTGCTCCTGAATTATACTACTGTATATTTCTTGATGATTTTAACACATTTATATATTAGCATTATATATAGTTTGTATCTATACAATATATATTGAAAATAATAATAATTATTATTATTATTACTGTTATTATTATTATTATTATTATTATTATTATTATACCATACAATACTCATACAGTAGTACAATGTTAGCATTATATATATAACTTGTAGTTCTTTTCTCGTAATCCTCACATCCAGGGTACACCTCATCCTCAACAATATGAGCCGTCTGCCTCCCTGATTTCTCCGTCTGCTCTGCTATTGTCAAATTTGGATTGCTTTTCTAGCACTACAGGGAAAGGTAATATGCCAATGCTTTTATAAAACTTATTCAAAATATTCAAGGAATAAAATATAAAAAGGTATACAATGTGTGTTAACAACTAATTTTTGATTTTGAAAATTTAATCTGAGGCAAGTGTGAGATTGCTTATTAAATCTTACAGAGAATTTGACCAAGTCTCTGGTGTTTTTTTGGAACATGTTATTATACGTGTTCATCTGCCTTCTATCTTTGGTTGAATTATTCTGTCATTCTTCTTTCCGTTCATTTTGTCATCTTTCTTTAAAATGCAGTACCTTGTCACACCATAATCCTATGTGAAGACTCCAAACCCTTTCTAAAACAGCTAGCTAGCAAAGAGAGGACCCTTAAAGTAAACTTCCAGGTTGTCTCTGTTTCTTGTGCAAGAAAGGGGAACTATCCATCCAGAGGAGGTCACCTATTTTGTCTCTCCAGCACAAAGGAAAATTGCCATTTCTGATGCCCTGGGAGAAGGGCATTCACTGTGTACCACTCTGCTTAATTTATCTGATGAAAGTCAGATGTACCACTGTTTCTGTTTTATTGACCTTCCAAAGAGCAACACCAACAAAACTTAGCCGAGAACAATTCTGTTTCATGACTTCAGAAACACAAAAGCCCATTACTTCAGTGAAATCTGTTCATCTATTATTGGAGCATGCCAGTGGTAATTCTTGTGAGGGACCATTTCAGGAGCAATAGGTTGAATGGAAGTTGGGGTTCTTTTCATTGAATGGAAATGGGATTCTGTACATAATTGGAGAACTAAGCAAAACAATTGGGTCTGAATCTTTTTGTATATTTACAACTCTAATTAGAGGTGGTATTCCAAAAGATCTTCATTTTAATGTATGAAATATCACTAATAAAGGAAGACAACTGTGTAATGCAAACTGTTTGTTTACAGAAACATCTAGTCAGGTTAGAGTAGGACTTGCATTTAATAGCCTTTTCATCAAAAAAGAATGTTGGATCCTGTCTATACAAATCTGTATGCACCATCAGTCCTTCCAGGAATAAGACTCTCACTCCTGGAGATGCTCCTGTAAGTGGAAATCAGCAAACCAGCTGATTTCCAACACTTTATGCACACAGCCATCATGAAGTCAGCATTTAAATGCTGTGTTCCCAAGTTCTATTACCCCTCCAAAGCACATGCAAGTATAGTTCTCTTGACTGCGACACATAAAGTGAAGATATTGTTGTTCAGTACCACAGACTCCAGATGGTTGTTATCAAAGGGCTTATGCTTAGTTCAGAAGTGATGACAAAAAAATAAGGCCACAGCATGCTTTGAATAATTTCTTGTTCTGAAAGGGTCTCAGGGCACAGCTCCTCTTCTACTTAAAAGTGCTACCTACCAAAACTGGTTGGAAAAAAACAACAAGAGAATATTCTAGGAATGACAGCCATCAGCACGTAACCTGGGAGTTGAACTACTGCTAGCAGTTCAAGTCCAAGGCAAACTGAGGAGTTCTCACATAACTACTGTCTTTTTCTGAGGGCATTTGCACACAACAGCTGCTTAGTTGTCTCCCTTAGTCTCCCTCATTCCTTGCAGTTGTGTGTCTGAATACATCAAAATATGTGTACTGCATGCTTATTGATAAGCAGCTCCAGGCTCCTTCAAGTCCACCTTTGAGTGATCTTACTTTTAAATCTAAGTTTAAATATATATATATATATATATATATATATATATATATATATATATATATAAAAGACTCTTCATCTCCTAATTTCCCAAGGGAGTCAAAATAGTACCAAAACCGGAACAGAACAGACCTCCACAACCACAGAAAGACAGAGGGGAAATTACAGACACAGGGTCACCACCTACCTTTAACCTCCTTCCAGAAAAGACTTAAGTGCAAATCAGACAGAACAAGTAAAACTCTAATTTTCTAACACTGTTTTGGAATCATTCACCTGCAAAAGGGGTTTCTAAATTAAAACTTTCAAGAAAACCAGAACCACGTGCTTGCCTACAAGCTCTGAGTAAAACATGAGCAGAAGAGGGCTGAAGGTTACCCTGTACTGCAGCCCTTGCGATTAGCTGGGTCTGCTACAGCTGACCCACGGGTTCCAGGTCCTTTTTGTCACCTCACCTTGCTGAGTGAGCAGTGTCTCCTAAACCAAGACACTCCTTTAATTTCTTTTAACCCCTTTATCAAAAGGAGCCCTTTTCTATTTAGTGATGTAGCATGGCTGCAATCTTAATCTTCCTGGAGAAACCAGCTATTCTATTCCTGCAGTAGCAACTGAATACTGATTTTTACACCTCCTGGCACTGCTTCCTGGCAGGAACTGCTGACTTCAGCAATATAATCTGATGCCAGAAGTGGGGTCAGAAAACAGTAGAAATCTAATGTCTCCAATTTTGATGCTAATTAGAAAAGAGAAAGAATTGTCTTTCTTTGTAGGCCATGCCATATTTTAGACTCAAATGTAGCAAGGTGATGGATGTGAGCAGATCCCCCTGTGACTTCCCAGCACCACAGGAAAAAAAAGGAAAACAACTATGCAGAACAGTTTGAGTAATTAGAGTCCTTAATTAGAAAGTGGAACTATGTTTCTGGCATCCACATAATTTTGCCTTGTTTCTACCAGGAAATTTATCTTCTAGTTTTTTTCCTCCAGGTTGTATTCCATCAAAGCTTTCTGCTTTTGAATGTGACTATTGAATTAAATTGCTGTATATTTAAGACTTAAAGCTTAATTCAATACGTTATTTAAGTATGTGTCAGTTCTAAACACATGGCTTGTCTCATTTGATAATGCATTAATGGGATATTTCACCTGGTCACAGCTAAATTCTTTTTAAGTGTTCACCTTAAACCTTTAAGTCAGGCATAAGACGAGACTCAATACTTATGTCTTCTCCTCCTCATTGTGTTACATACCTCCTTAATGTCAATATAAGACATTTACTAAGAGAAACTGATATGGCTCAAGATATTGCTGTGCATTTGTCTATGTTCTGATTCTTCAATGTCTGGAAAGCAGAAGAAAAAAACAAACACTCTGAGACAACCTCCTGCTCTACTTGAATCTGATGTATATTTGTTGTGATACTCCAGTGCCAGAAATGTCCAGAGTCCTTTCATTAATTTAGATAATTATAAAAATATCCTGTTTGTTTCATTCTTGAACAGTGACATCTATCATTGAAAAAAGTTTCCTGGTTGTACATAAAGAAGGCATCTGAAAATTAAACTAGTAAATATTTTATACTGTAGCCTTTTGAGTGCCTTTCAAATTTTCAGACAAGCACAAAATCAAAGTAACAACCTATCCAAATGGGAGAAAAATATGTTTTAAAGCATTGCTCATGCTTTCAGAAAGAAAATTGCTCAAGGCTCTTTCTGAATCTATGTTCACACACATTTCTACCATGGGTGATGCAAGAACTCCAACTGGATGGAGTTAAAGCAGCTTAAAGTAATCTGCCTAAGAAAACTTCTGTCAATGACTAGTGGCTTTAATGATGTTTTATTTCAGGTATAAGCACTGCAAATACATCTGTGGGATAAAAAAAAAGAAACCTTCATGAACACTTTCTCTTACTCTAGAAAACTATTAAATGTAAAATCTTTTACTGAATCAGAACAACAACAAGACTCATATAATTGCTAAAAGGATTGTCACCTAAAGCTACAATACTAAAAGAGCTGGATGAATTGAAAACAGAATAAAATAGTAGTTCCTATAATCTAAAGTCTCATTCAAAAAATCTAGAGTATTTCTTTTTCAAATTGTGTTCAGGCCTAAATCCAGATTTTCTGTCTACTAAGTTTCTGAGAATAAAAGATGGAAAGAAGATAAAATACGTAACCTTAAGAAAGGCTCAGGAGTTTCAGCATCTGAAATGTCCTATTTTTAACTAATGGTGTTCATGGAAAAAAAAATAGGAAATAATTATCCATAGCAACCACTGTTAATCACACAGAATGAATATTGTACTCTTTCAAAAGTTTTGTAAAATTACAAAAGAGTTAGGTACTATAGACTGGAAGTAAATATCACAGCCAAAATATTTTTCTTAATCTGTACATGAAAATTGGCCTCTCAATACAAACTGTTTCTCAATATATGTAATTTCTTAATAAAATGGAAAGTGAAGCAAGAAAAACAGATCATAATGAAACTCAGCCTCCAATATATACACATATACTTTATGTATTGCATTGGAGTAGTCATTATCTTTCCTTCTATTGCAATATTTAAGTTTTGAAATATGCCCAGTAAATTTGCAAATTCCCCTTAATGAATTGCCGACACTCCAGTACTGGTAGTTAGTTAGTGATAGGTTTTGTGTTGGAAATAAGACAAATAAAAACCCTCGAATGCAGTAACAAACTGGGAAGCAAAGTCTATAAAATTAATAGTAGTTTTATTGCAGTAAACGAAGGAAAGGAAGAATTGGAAAGGAAGAATTTATTTTCAGCCTGCAGTGTTTGCTTTCAATTCTTCTCTATCTTCTTCTAGCATGTTGACGAGTAAAAGCAACTTGTATTTTGTCAGCACATCACCAATAAGGCTTAGTCCTTACACAGTGGACCATGCACAAGTAACATTCTTTGCAAGAGTGAAAATTACCCTGAAGCTGCTAGGAAGAGCACCCGAAGCTGCTAGGAAGAGCAACCAGTGTCTATTTTGCACCTTCTCAAACCAGCAAAGATACCAAGTTTTGAAGCAGTAACCTTTACTCTGTCTTATATAAAGTGTTTTACATAAAATATAAAGTATGCTGAGGCACATAGGAAGCAAAACCTTGGTGTTCTCTTTCAAGTGCAAATTAATGAAAACTAATAATTGAAGTACAGCTTGAAACTTTCACTACTTAAAAGTTATGATGTCAGCTAAGCCAGAGAGTCTTTTGTTCTGCCCCTATGGCAAATGCCTGGTAAGGTGACTTAGCTCGACTGTCTTTTGCCACAGACCACACTAAGTGCCATTACCCTCAATTTCCCCTGAGCTAAGAATACAGCTACTGTAGTCCACTTGATGCATGGTAACTAACTGCAAACAGCAGCTTGAATGTGAATTTGATCTATCAGAATTTGCTTTTAATTCCCTTTTTCACAGTTATTGCTCTGAGAGTATTTTAGGTTTTTTGCAGGGGAGAAGAAGAGTTGTACCGTTTTCTTGTTTCTATTTTCACAGGAATACAAATGCACAGATATTCTGTACAGCTGCTTTGACATGTGTGCCATGCTATTTTAACTAGCAGCAGAAGGACTGTTATTTTAGAGAGGAGAAAATGTTCACACTGTGCACTGGATTCAGAAGAAATGCAGCACGGGACTCTTGGGTCTGCAGGCTTAAGAGAGGATATGTCTCAGATTTTCACATCCAGACAAAATAGCAGGCAGTGCTGGGGAAGCGCCACATGCAGGGCTCTGATGAGGGCAGCCCTTAGGCTCTGCTTTCTCCTACCTCCTTTCTCCAGCCTCAGATCCACGTGTGATTTTTCACCATGAAGAAGAGATAGGTCAGCCTGCAGAACTCAGATGCCCACACCTGTGCTGTCAATGGAGCAAAATTTATGAGCCCTGAAAGCTGAGCTACAAAAGGTTATGGCTGTCTGAGCTGGAGCCAGGCCGTTCCACACATCTGTGCCTGCCATTTGCATTGTGGGTTTTTTTCCTCACTAATACATGAGGCAAAGGGGATAGCTACATAGTTTGAATGGAAAGGAATCTCATGTGACATGGTAAAAACACCTCAAAGGCTTGTGGCCATCCTTGGAAAAGATGGAGGAACTTTGAAATCAAAGAATCTATTATAAGAGAAAATATCACACAACTTCAATGCATGGTCACCATCCATTATGAGGATGTTACTGTAAAAATTTACAATACGTCTGTAGTACTTTAGCTTTGAAAGTGCACATCTCACCTTAAAAACTGGAGATTATATGTCATTTCCTTCAATGGCACAATGATTTGTGTGTCTTCAGCATTATTTTTCAGGCACTGTTGTCTTTCCTTATCATATTCAATTTTCATTTAAAAAAAAAAAAGAAAAAAATAATGCTGGATGGCTGATGTGCCTAGAAGTTATTATTTTCTGAAAATGAAAGGTAATTTCATTTTAAAACTCATTGTGACATTTACCCCAAAGCTATTGAAATGTGTGGAAGGAGGAGGGGGTAAAATTATCTTTGTAGCTTTATAGTTTCATTACTATAAGTTTCAAGAAAAATAAATAAACTTTAACAGCTTTTTACTATGGAAACAGGACATTTAGTCTCAGTGGGTATCCTGAGTGCTGCATTTTAAATTTGATTTTTTTTTTTTTGTTTTTCAAATGGGCCTGTGGGGGAAAATGATCTGGATGAAAGGATAGGTCTGGAACTTCAGAATCATTTTAACAGCAGTTGCCAAACTTTTGAAGCCTCCATGAAACACAGCCTACTGAAGAGTACTCAAGCATTGCTGGCTAAAATGAAAAGAATTTTAGATAAACAACTAAGACAACTGTAACACTGCAGAAAATGTGATAATATTATTAATATAATATAAAGACCAAGGAGACTAAAAAGGTCCAAGTTTTATGAAAGACTTAGAGAATACTTTACACTATTCTAAAATCTAGAATTCAGGGAGGGGCTTTAGGTAAAGCTTCTTTATGCATGAAAGAAAAACACCAGGCATATCCTAAGGCTTTTGAGGTAAGAGAAGGGAAGAAAAAGCTGTAACAATGTAAAAACTTTTGTGCAGTGTAACTGCAAGCCCAAGATGCAAAAGACAGTCAATGAAGTTTGTCCTCCAGCAAAGCAAGGGCAAACCAGGGCATTATTTCCCTTTTCTTGATAAGCATTAGACTGCTTGGCAAAAGCCACAAGCTTTATCTGTCAGCCTTTTCTAGTGAAAACCATGTTTCTTCTGCAATTGAAAGTATCTGCGAGCTGGGGTTTTGAGAAAAAGAGTTTAAATGTTGCAAGCATTACTCTGAAAAAGATAAACACAGAAACTGTCAGGAGCACCTTGGGTTTCATTAAACTGAGCAACTCCAAATGTTCTTCTTTCATAGGCAAATCATCCACTTGATTTTTTTTCTTTTCTTTTTTTTTTTTCTTTTCAAATAATGTATATCTGTCTGTAAAAGGTATCAATTTAGCTGCTGAAACCTGTGAGTATTTTTCATTTCTTCACTTTTGTTTTTCTCTACATTATACTACCAAGAAGGAAAAATAATCAGTGAATCACAGAATGAGAGGACAGCACAGGTTGAAAGGGACCTTCAGAGATCTGGTTAAAACTTTAATGGGACAGAGAACCTAAATGAAGCTACCTGGTACCCTGTCTAATTACATTGTGAAATCTCCCAGTGATGAGGACTTCCAAAAATTTCATACCAAGATGAAACTTCCAGTGAAACTTGTGCCTGTTGCCTTTTTGTCTCTGTGGGTTCTTGTGAAGTAAGAGCCTTTATCCTCTCTGCAGCAGCTCTTTAGCTCTAGTAATGCCATGGTGAAGTTCCCCCCAAGCCTTCTCTTCTCCAGAGAGAAAAGGCTGTAATGCACAGGATGCATGTGTTAGTTTTACACATGGGATGAGCATGTTGCTTGAGGGCACAGTATTTAAAGATGGAAGAAAAACCCAAGAATTATTTTCTGTAGTAGTTGGCTACAGATACAGATTAAATAGCAAACAATAACTATGAAAATCCTATCTGTGTGTTTTTCTGGGTGTTTTAGGTGGTTCCTTCTCCATCTCCCTTTTCCTATCCAGCCAGGCTAACTCCAAAGCAGACAACTAACTCCAACACCAGTCAACTACTGGTTGCTAGAGAACTCCTTTCCCTTTTGCAGGAAAAACCCATCCTGTCCTTTGCATCAGCTCTGAAATTAATTTTCTTCAAGGTAGACCTTGCCAGCATAGAAAGTCATCTCAAAATTTTGTTTTTTCTGGTTAGTTTGATGGATTAGTACATGTGTTAGCTCCAAGTGAGGAGGGACACCCCCAGAGTCACCATAAAGCAGGAACCATTGAACCAGCAGCCATGTTTGTTTGTGCTACTTTTGAACTCCCATGAAATATTCAGCACTCAAGTGCTCTTTCTGCTACCCACTCTCAAAAAAATTATTGGTATAAGGACAGAATTCCTAACTGCAGTAATTTGTGCCATTGTGAATTCACTGTAAGTTTGTTTCCTGACATTTCTATTTCTTTGTCCTCTATGTTCAAGTACAGAAGTTAATTTGGTAACACAAACCATGCTGAAGAATCAGTGCAAAAGTCTGTCAGGGAACTACTGGCTCTCCAAATATGTTGATGATAACAAATTTTAATTGCTTCAGCGTGCCAAGTGTGTGTCAGCAGTTTTCCTTAGATCATCTTCATGCATCCAGTGTTTCAAATAATGATTTTACAGCTAAGGAGAAAAAGCACTCATACACTGGTTTCAGAAATAACGAATGGAGATATCCTTTTGAGAACAAATATTCTGGGAGTTTTGAATAGCATTATACTGTCTTGAATTCAACAGGGAGAGCACTAAGACTTTGTATCTGACATTTAATTTAAAAAATAGCCTGTGCCTTAGAGGAAAAAGAAAGAGAAAGGCTGTGCTTAAAAGTGTGAGTAATGATTCAGAAACTTCTAATTTCTTTTCATTGACCACACTATTAGTAACTGGTCAAGATACATACTTTTTTTGCTCATTGTGATTATGTGTCTATAAAAGCTGAAACACAAGAAGTTGAAAATGTCATTAAGAATGCAGTTGTCCTTTTCTATTCAGAATTTATTGATAAAAATAAAGTATTACTTTTAACATAAAAATGAAAACCTCTTGCACAAAACAGAGGTGCCTGAGCTAAATCAGATACTGGAGGAAAGGTTTCTTATATCAATACAGAGCTCAGGGAGAGCAACATAGCCTTGTTCCTGGGGTTAAATACAGTGATTGTCACAGGAATGAATAAAGGAGTCCTATCTTTACAGTCTGCCCAAAGTCACAAAAGGCTGAGGCAGCTACTGCAGGAACTGAGCTGATGCTTTTCTGCTTCACGCTACTTAGTTGGTCTAACAGGGATTTCACTGTCCCTTGCTCAGCTCCTCGAGAATGAACCTGAGCTTTCAATGTCTAGTGCAGATTCCCACTTTGAACAGCACTCCCACTCAGTGGCCACACTATGAAACTGGCAGGATAACTGGCAGGATAAAAACATAACAGCTTCACTCAAAGCCAATGCAATCTTCTTGGCTTCCTTTTCTACCAGTGCTGCCCCATCTTAAGTATTTTCTTCATAAATACTGAATTGTTGCTGAGATATTTTGCAGATTAAAAAAACCCACCCTTTGAAAACAGCAGTAGATAGATAAGGTGTGTGCATCACTAGTTCCATCACTAGCTAAAGACAAGATTCTTTCTTTCTCCTCTTGGTCACCACTTCCTTTAAAAAAATCAAGCACAAACAAACAGAAAACATACCAACACCATACAGTATTTTAATAATGGAATAAAATTCACAAGGGGGGGGGGGGGGGGGGTTGTGGAATAAAGCAGAACACAGATCACAGAATGAAGATTGTCTTAATTGACAGAGTGAGAAAGATTTTTACTCCAGAAAATGTTCTGGCCTCGTTCTGGAGCCATAAACTGCAATTTCTTTAAGACAAAATGCATTGCATAAGAAATTGGATTTTTCTTTTTTTCTTGCAGAAAAAGTTACTCTCTTTTTCCAGCCTTCACACCCATCTAAGGGCTACATAGAATTCACATTTCTACAGAGCACTTTGTTCAAACAACTCTGTGTAGAAAATTGTCTTAAAAGATTGACATTTGGGCTTCACTGGGAAACTTTCTGGTTCAGTTGAGAAAAGCAATTACTGATAGACTTGCACAATAATAGTATTTTTGTTTCTGACTCCAATTGAAATCAAAGCATCCAGGGTAAAGAGTAATGAAGAGCATTTTCCTCTCAGTTATCTAAAGTGCCTTGTTTCAAGTCTGGTTTGAAGTTTATTTATAGAGTTTGGACTTGTCCTTTTTCAATTAGCACTGGTTCTTCTGGCTGTAATCCCTTTGATTCCTACTTGTACAGGACACACAGACAAATCCTGTAAAGGTCACTAAGAGACAAATTGGCCAAGAGAAAGTTGTTTAGCCTCTTCTCCTCATAAAAAAAGGATTTTGTTTTTCTTCTCCTTGCATCTTGCAGCAATTTTTTATACCATATTCACATGTTTTCCCCTTGTGCTATTGTCATCCGGTATTCATACAGCTGCATAATATCTTCCCACTGTGTGCATTTTGCAATGAAAATTGTATTTCAGAAAAAAATCAATACCATATTTTAGGCAAATTCATTTCCCTGGATGAGGCAGAATGTACCACTTAGTGTAAGAACTAATTGACTACTAACAGTGGATTAGGAATTATGGGTAAAATCAGTTTTAAAATACATAAATTAGGAAAAGTAATGTGCTCCCAATGCACAAGTCTCTCACAGCTCTATTTTCTATAGCCCTTAATACAAACAAACACAAAATATATTTGACTTATCAGACATTTAGGAACAGAAATATATTTGAAGACATCAGGTAAGTTATTAAACCTATTTTTCTCCTAAACAAGACACCAGATTTTTTTTTTTCTTTCTAATGCTTATGACATAAACACTGCTGGCTTCTCTACATTTTGTTTTAAATCAAGAGAAAACATAAGAAACATAGGCGATTAGGCCTGAAGGTAGAATTAATTTTAAGAGAAAAACATTTTGAAAATCAGTAATTTCCAAATTATTAAAGGGACTCTGCATAACAGTTCCTTTAATAGGTTAGGAATGCTTTTGTGTAGTTTTATATGTAGATGGCAAAAAAGCTACAGGAAACTGATTAATCAGTTGAATGCATCATTTACAAAAGCACTCTCATTATACAAGTATTGGCTTAGTACCTCTGTGACAGTTCTTCAGACTAAAGCTACAGTGATGTTTTACATGAGCAAACCTAAAGTTATCTGATATTTGAATTGTAAGTGCAAATTGGTCAGGGGAGAGGAAATTTCTCTTTGCTCATGTTGTTAAAAACATCGACTTAACATAAGTTAAAAAGTGGCTAACAAGACACTAATTTCATTGTGGATTTTATTGTAATATATAATATTACAAATTCTATAAGATTTTCTATGTAAAACTATAGCATAAAATTCTGCAGGAAGAAATATATATATAAAATCTATATACATCTGCCCATTATAATCTATATGCATCTGCCCATTTGTCTACTGCTGATTCAGGAAGAAATTCCTGTATTTGTGAATGTTGAAGTCAGTAGTGAAGGTCCCTTTTTTGTTTTTGTTCCTCCAGCAATTGCAGACCTATTTGCACAGGGGTAAGAATTATACACAGCTTTTCTTCCATCTCTTATGTAAGATTGCTGATAGAGGAACAAATACAGAAACTGGGAATAGTCATCCCCACAGAAAAACATCCTGATTTTTTTTCTTCTTCTCCCTTGCTATACACTGCATGCAAGTGTATTTTTCTTTACTGTGGCAAACCAAATGAAAATAAATTTCTTACCTAGAGGTGTCAGTCTGATTTCTAGGTCACCAGCCACACATGGTGGAGAAGTGCATCCAAGACTGGGGAGACAAGACAGATGAGTTTTGCTTAATCTAGAGATTTCTAT
The DNA here is from genome assembly GCF_029207755.1 of Chamaea fasciata. Taxonomy (NCBI): domain Eukaryota; kingdom Metazoa; phylum Chordata; class Aves; order Passeriformes; family Sylviidae; genus Chamaea; species Chamaea fasciata. The sequence continues at coordinate 68,021,935 of NW_027094086.1, read as the reverse complement.
CTCAGTGTGATGGGAAAGATGACATCTCCCTCATGGAAAAATCCAAAGCAGCAGCAGCAGGAGGAGCTGAGCTCTGACAAGTCATACCAATGGAAATTTAGCCCTGTGGTGAACCAGGCCTTTGGGATGCAGTATCAGGTATGGGCAAACAGGTACTGGCACCCCAGTTTGAAAATATTGGTCTGTGTATTGTGGAATAGAAAATAGCAATGGTTATTGAATGAAATTAAGGGAAGCAACTATGAAAATGCTTAGCACTTATTTCCTCAAATTCAAAAAGACATGCTGTATGTACATAGTACCTGTGATATTTCTGTTGCAGATGGAGTAGAGCCAGCATATCAAATACTACTAGGGCTAACAAAAAAGTCTTCACTGATCAAATTGCTCCACTTGTGTTGTTCTAAAACCTTGATGAAAAATAGCAAAAGTAGGTCTGCACAAAACTGCAGGCACTGCCTGTCCAAGGAATTTTGACAATGTTCTCTGCTTGTCTCCAGCTCTTGAATTCTGTTGTGAGAGTCCCTGGGCTGGTTGTCACTTTTAATTATGAAACAGTGTCTTGACAAAAACATATGCCAGCATCTAGAAAATCTGTACATAGAACAATTAAGTAAATGTCTAGAAACCTGTTGGATAGCTTTGTCTCTTGTTACGTCAATTACACACTCCTTTTTTATTTTTTCTTTTCATCTTAGGAGCAAGACAGTACACTTAGTAATATAGTTATAGCTCAACAGCTATCCTGCAGTATTGTTTTGAAAAATCAATCAAAAAGCAATAACTGACTTTGAACAGACATAATTTGATTGAATTGAGTGATTCAAGGAAAGTAAGTGGTCTTTTCCTTTGTGTCATATAACAACTAATCGACTGTATCTGAACTTCCATTGAATTGGGATTTTTTACCTGTCTATATGTTATCAGTCTTCTTAAAGAACATTGGAAAGCACTATATGAAGGATTTTGAAAGGATTATTAGTATGGTTTGCCCTGCAAATTGTGTTTGCCTTATTTTAGTCATAATCAGAAAAAAGAACAGAAGTCAAAATCATGTGGTCCTGGTCCTGCTTAGTGTACCCATTGCCAGTGCAGTCACAGCAAATTAGCACCAAGACCCTACTGCAAGAAAGCAATTGTGAATTTTTGAGTATGGTCAAAACACTGCTCTTCATTTCTGTTCCTCATCAATAAGTCTGACCCATAAAATACCTTAGTTTATAATCTATGTCTTACTTCTGCCCAGTTGGTTTTTCTGTCAGACTAGTTTATAAAACTTCTCTGCCTAAATGTTCCTCTTCCTCCATCTTTTCCTGTTCCTCCTGCCTGTGAAATATATTTTGCTCTCTTCTCCAAATTTACTTTTTTTCTTTTTTTTTTTTCTTTTTTTTTTTTTTTTCCTAGAGGCATTTTTTCTGTAGTATTTTAATCTCAGTCTTAGCTTGCTGCTTCTGTTTACAACCACCTTCTTTTTTTCCATCTTGAAGTGCATTCAGAGGATGGAGGCTCTGTTGCACTCTTTTCTGCCTCACCCACACATCCTTACATGTTAAGAAATAGTGGGAAAATGTAGTTCCTTCTCATTTTTCAGATTTTATTGTCACTATTTGTTTAGTCAGTATGGATGCCTGAGCCTGCAGGATCTGCAAAGAGCCAAAGACTTCCTCTTCACAACTCAACCCTTATTATTGTTTCCTGACAATATTCCCATAAGGTATCATGCCTGGTGTCTTACCACAAGATATAAAACACACTCATCTTTCAAAACAGCAGAAAATATCAAGGAAGAATGATTTATTTTTTTAAAAGCCTAACTCTTGGAACAGATCTCTCTTGCTGACAGAACAGCCATGGATAAGAATGACTTTTTTGTTGTCTTCAGTACTCACTATAATCACCATATATAATAACCATATGAGGACATTTTCCTGAATTCATCTAAATAGAAAAAAACCTCAGAAGTTGATTTTCAGCTGCTTATTACGCAGACAGATTTCTTCCTCTAGCGGGATGCGTATGCTGGTTTGAAAACAACAGTGACTAGATATGTCATGCAAAATGATGGTTTAATACTATTTTTTTTTGCTACAATACACTTTGTTTATGAAGAACCTGACTGATCGTGTTTTGGAGGTGTGCCAAGGGCTATCTAGAGTAGGAAAGACTGAGATAATCCAAAGTTATAACAATGAAAACATCTCATAAATTATACATAAGCTTTACTTTTAGATCCTATAATTCAGGTGACTAACTAGTGTCTTGTATGTCCATTCCTGCTGGGCCATATAATTGAGCTCATCACCAAAATCCAGTTATATTCCAGAAATACAGCATTCTTCATTATATGCCTCCGTGAGGACATGTGTCTCTGCTGGGCCGTGGGGGATGCTGAGGCTTTTCACAGACTGCAGCTGCAGCCATGTGTTGGAGGTGCTGGAGCTTCATTAATAGAGGGAGGTGGTTCAAGCAGTCAGCTGGATCTGGGAGGTCCCCAAAGATTCAGGTAGACCCTTGTCATCACCTGACCCCCTGAATCCACACAGAGCAGTTCCTGCTGGGGGACATGCTGGCCTGTTTAGGCCCTCGGTGTCAGGTGAGTTCATGCTGTGTGACAAGCCCAAGCCAGAGCTGGAGATTCAGCTCTAACTTCACTCAGAGATTTTTGATATTCTGAGTCAGGACTTGGAATCCTTCAGGAGCCACAGGAGGCCAAACTCAGCAAGACAGAATTAGTCACTTTTTTTGGAAACCTACATCAGGTTGAAGGGCAAGCAGGGCAGCTCCACAGAGGAGGCTGTGTTTGGATTCATGGTGGTCCAGGCATGGACCATGTCCTCACACACAGGATGCCATCCCCCAGAGCCTGAGTGGAGTCTGCTGAGCTGGGGCGGGTGATGGTCCCTGCAGGAGGAGGGATAACACCCCAGGCAATGACAACAAAGTTCAGGGCAGGAGCCTGTCCCATCCTGAAAAGAACATCATTATGCCCCCAAGGGGACCATATTAATGCCTTTAGGGCCAAGAACAAACAAATTTGGAAACTTTAAAAGCTGTCTCCAAGCTGCTTGGCATACATGTGAAGATTGCACTGCATGCAGGCCTGAGGGGGAACAGGAGGAAGTGGTAGAAGGGATATCTTTCTCCCTTTCCCCATCTTTCCCTCCATTTCTCAGCTCTGAAAATACTCCAGCAGCTTCGATGCACTATCACCAGCAGGGAGCTTAGTAAGCTGAGATCAGCCCAGGACTGATTAGGACACCAGCCCAGAAAGTGTTCATGGACAGCCAGCTCTGGAGACTCGCCTGACCAGGTTTTGGCAACATTTGGACAACTTACCTGAGGACTTTGAAACTGTGCTCTGAGACCACAGAGAAAATAATTAAATGCAGTTCCACTATGTTCCAAGGCCAACAAGTCCTTTTTGGAGCTTGTCTGCAGCTGTTTCCAGAAACAGAAATGGTGGGTGAATTAGTCAAGACATTCAGCCATTAGTAGCATGTGGAAATTATTTCAGTGTCTTTCCTTTTCCCAAATGAAAATAATAAATGCTTATTTTCATAGACTTTCACTTTGAAAAACTATTAATTGTGCATTTTCTTAGCACTAATAATGTCTATTCATGTAACTGAACTCATGAGGGATAACCAAACAACCCAAATTGAATCCATATCCTATGAACTAGAAAGATTGCTTCTGTACACATTATTGTACAAAGCTTACATTTTGACATATGGAGGCTAATTATTCAAGGTTGTTAAATAAGCAAAATCGTCCTTCTCTTTTCCTCAGAAAAAAATTTAAACATCTACAGTTCATTGGTAACCTCTGAAAATAACTTCAGCTTTTATTTCTTATTCAAATTCACAGTCAAACAAACTACATATAGCAGGAAAATTATTATTTTTTTTATATATTTTATTGTTATTCTCTTCCAGGTAACAGTGCATTTTGGTAGTGTATCATGGATCCTCATTCACTAACAGGAGCCATTTTGTGGAAAGTATTCTGCCACTAGTGTATACAAAACACAATAGGAAAATCTTCCTTTTCTTCATGGTTCTTTGTTATGCTATACCTAAAGTGAGAGTTATTTTTAAAGTTACACGGGAACTTGATTCTGAGGTCTACTGTCATAAAATTTTTAAAGAGAATTTTAACATGGATATATGTATCTAATCTAAACAGCTTGGTGTTTAAATTGTAAATTCAGAATACTCTTAGCAAACGATTTCCCAGTAAACTGTAGTTTGAAATATATTCACATGAAATAGCTGCTAAATAATTCCAAGGAATGAAAATATTCAAGGAAGAAGTAATCATTTGCTTACAAATAATGAACAGTAGAAACCCCAGTACTTATGAATATGTTTGCTTGCTGCAAATAGTTCTCCTGCATCTAATCAAAAGATACCTACCTATTTTTAGAGTATTTTAGGTGACAGCATACAAAGACAGGATACTCTGTTTCCAGGGCCTTTTAAGAAAAATGATAGAGGCTTTTCAATTCAAAATAATAAGGGACTACACAAATTTCCATGTAATCACCATTTAAGTCTAATATGACAGGAAGTTGTTTTAGGTCCCTTCTTATGCAGCATGAAGGAAGTAGTAAGCTCTGTTTTGTGGAAAAGAGAAAGTAAATCCAGAAATCAGGATTCAGTAGTAAGCTTCTTGCTACAGTGGCCCTTAGCTGTTATAAATTGCTCGGTGTGTTTTAAACCCACAGACTTCTAAGGGAACAAAATGAAATGTTGTTATTCCTTTTTCCTGGCCAGTCTTATTTCCTTTGAGGTTTGTTAAGAGTCCTATGATCTTGATTCTCTTACGTGAAGGGTTTCAAATTTATGAATAACCATCTGTTGCTGTCATTCTGCTTCGTGGTCCAAATCTAGAATCTACAATGCCAGTCCTAGTGTTCACTGACACTCTTTTCATTTTCAGTTCTCCCAGGGGCTGTCATATTCAAAGATCAGGGAGAAAGTAATGCCTTTGATGTTTTCAAAGGTTAGAAAGATATTTCCCCCCCCAAGTGTTATGAGTTTCTTTTGAACACATGGAAAGAAATCTGAATCTGAATTTGTAGGAGATGTATCCAAACAGTGATCCACTTGAACGAAATAGGTCTAAAAATTTTTAGTAAATATAAATTTTGGTGGTTTTTGATATTGTTAACACTTTTTACGGTGAACAGAGTTTACAAATAAACAATAAAATACCTATGACTATCATAAATGTAGTCCACCGCTGAATTTCAGTCTCTGATCCCAGCACACAGTGTATGCAAATCTATTATCTCCCCATCAACATAACTCTGAGAAAGGTGGGAATTCAGTGGGCTTCCTGTTAGGTTATAGTGACTGAAAGGTCTTTTACAAGAACAAGACACATTACAGACTCAGTTCACAAAAGTGTCCCAAGGCAATGTTAGGTTTCTCCCCAGTGTATCTTTCATGTACCTCATCTTCCTTCAACCTCATTGGGATTCAGCACTGCAACACATTTTCTGTGCATAAAAATACACTTCCTTCATGTTATGATGGCAAAGGTTACCAAGAGTGATTTATTATACACATTTTACTATGCCTCCTTTTTCAAGACCACCACAAACTGATTTTACAAATATTTCATCCAATTTAACAGGGACAGGTACAGCTATAGCCCCTGCACAGGCTTCTCACAGATTTCTAAAACAAATCGCTCTTTCCCCACCACTGGTCTCTGCAAAATAGTAACTTAAACCTAAGTTCCTCTTCACCTTTTCTGTTTTCTTTGTGCTCATGAAGCTTCTCCTAACTACGAGGTCACTGTCTGATCAAAGTCAACCCAATCTTGGTTTATGTGGTTGAAAGGACAAACAATACTCCATAATATTAGCAGATTCTGCATTGCTCCAAAAGCCCATAATTACTAGTGTCAGATCTGTCAAGAACAAGAACTGAACAAATATGGTCTCAAGTGGAAATGAGCACAACAGTTTCATGTAGTAAAGCACTCCACACCCCCAGCAGGTATTTCCAAATAGGGAAAGAGTTTCAGTCTATCTTTAACATTTTAGAAATTTTAACTAGAAATTTGTGGGGTTTTCTCATTGTAATTGGCTCAGCGCCAGCACAAGAGCATGGATTGAGCTCTAAGAGTGTAAGTGAAAGCCTGTTGTTAATTTCATTGGGCCAAGAGCCAAATTGTCCCTCCTAAAACATTCAGTATTTAGGAAGGAGCACAAAACGAGTAAGAAGCTTTTTGGAGTGTTTCTAGCAGAGTGACAGAGGTTTTCTCGGACACCTGTATGCAGCTTTTCTTTTGTTTTCTGTAATGTTTGTTATTTTGATATTTTAAATTTATTAAACCTTTTGCTTTACAAAAGACCTCTGAAGAGCAGTCTCACTAAAATTATTTTGAGCCAATCTGCAAGGGCTGGACCTTCTGAGATTGATACATTTATTCATGGTTTATAAGACTCTGGCCACGTGCTAACCGATATCAGTCTCATTTTTTGTCAATTTAGCCAATGAACACAGCGCAGAGGCAAATTTTTTTATGGCCTTAAAATGTGTCAAGTTGAGCCCAGCCAGCAGGCAATCACTCAGACAGCCACAGAAAAGATCCTAAATGCTTTAAAATTTGGTGTGCTATGTTTTCTAACACTACACTCTTGGGGTCTTGCTTATGCCTCCAGGAAATGTTATTGTCTTCTTAATGAATGACACCCCAAAGTATGCACACTTCACCTTACCTCACCTCACCTCACCTCACCTCACCTTACCTGGTGATCATTAAGCCTGAGTAGCTGATGCTGTCCTTGGTCTACCAGGGTAAAACTGATAGCACCGCATGGATTTCCCAGAGATAAAGGCTTTCCTTGATATCTCTACAAACCACGAATCATGGTTTTAAGACAGGTTCTTGAAAGCACAAAAATTACATTTACTTATTACAAAAGGCCAACTTTTGAAACAGTTACAGATTAAGATATGATAAAGCGTATAGTCTAGGATGGCTGTTCTGGATCTACATTACCTTTGAGAGCTATTTCCAAATCCAAATAGATGTATTTTTTTGGAGGCATAGTATCCACACCTAGATTCATGCTGATCTTTTCTGAACTCTTCCATCATTGGATGAGTTTGTGAGCCCCACAGCAGGCCTCATGTCTTATGTCCTCTGTGAAAGTTCACATCATAAGACTTGAGCAAAGCCCATTCTAAAGCTACATTCCCCAGCAAACTCTCTGCCTTTAATACTTCTTTGATCTGATTCATGCACTCTTATCAATTTATCTGAATGAATTCAAAGAAATCCATTACAGTAAGGCTACCTACATCTTTGAAAAAAGGAAAAGGTCCATTCAGATCCTTTAATAGAGAGTTTGACCAAGGGTGTATAAACCAGTAGAAAATTCAGAAATTATTTATACCCAAATTACTTATGTTGGGCAATATGGGCAGCTTTGAAAAATTAACTGTAGCATAAGAAATATTAATTAAGGTTTAAAGAAGCTGAAGTCCATAAAGATGTTTTGTGACAGCTCCACAAAATTAATTACAACAGACTGAAAATCTAGCTAAAAAGTAATTCCCAGCTTTTGATTAGGACTCTTATTCCAGCTGCTTTACTGCAGAAATGTCAGTAATGTGGACTTCTGGTTACAGACCTGAGTCAGGATTTTTGCCTCTATCTGTGCTGGTGGTATTTTTGGAGTTACACTTCTGGAGCAAAACTTGGGCACTTAGTTGCCACAAAATAGTGTCAGGCACCTTTTGGTAGCTGACTGCCAGATTCTCTTCCTGACTTCTTGTTAAATCTAACTTATGCCACCAATTATTGCTATTCAGATTCCCCATGAGCTTTGCTCCTGATACTCCTGTGCCTATCCCAGTCCTTATCAGACTGAGCTTCTGTGCCACCTGTGCTTTCCATGGCCAAGTCAAACTCATTTTATCTCAAGCTATCCAAGCCTAGCAGGGCCTCTCTTAGAAAAGAAAGATGATTTTTTTTCATCAGTCTCTTGGTTTATTGTCTTGAGCAGTCCAGAGCAAATCTAAACAGCAACTAACTTAGGAAGTTCTGCCATGCTCTTTCTGCCTTGGACTTGCTCATACTCAGTTACCTTATGGATATATCAGAATAGTTCTGTGTCAGAGTCATGTAAGACCAGACAATTCTTAGAGAAGATAGATTATTTGTTTCATCTGACAAAAATTTAACAAGCACGTAGTATTTATTTTAGATTTAATGTTTGGACAGGAGCAGTAAAGGTCAGAAAGCAGTAAATTTTTAGTTCCTCCTTCAAAAGAGAATTTTTCTGGGAAAGCTTCCATATATTCTTACCACAACCAAAGTAATACATTTTTCCTGATTCCATCCCCAAAACTGTATGAGTAATTAGAGAAAATTTACCAAAAATATTATCATGACATCCACTACAGAATATTTCAACCCAAATATCTCAAGTCTGGTGGACATAAGCATGAAGAACTGAGAAGTTCTCCAAGCAGAAGTGTCAGCCAAGGTAAAGATTTGAGAACACTATCAGTTCAGTTTCTAGGAATTATTATTGAAATTCTATTCACACTTACTGTTCACAAGTTAATTGTGTAAATGCAGATTCAAGTCTATCTTAAAATAAATTATTTTAAGTAACTGCCTTCTACTCTTTCGATTTTGAAAGCAACTTTCAGTTTAGTTAGTAGAGAAAGAGTATTGGATTTATTTTCAGTTCAAGAACATTTAAATCAAATTATGTTAAAAGTCTAGATTCAATCACTTGGATTCAGTAACATGATTTAGAAGCATGCTTGGAGTGAAAAGAATAATCCCAAATCAATCTAAAAGCAATCTGATTAAGATGAAACTGTTTAAGGATTAGTGATTGGTATGTACATAGGAATATTAGAGATAGGAATTACTTCTACCACATTCATATTTAAATTCTATTTGTGGATTTTTTAATCAGCTGTTACTGAAAAGGCTAAATTAGAAAATAAACACATACAATTAGCTTTGTCACTTGCTTACTCATTCCTTTCTCTGGATGTCATATTATAGGTTCTAACACTCTAAGAAATATTAATCTCTGGAATACACAAAGATAATTTAATACTTCAGCGTATATCAAATGCAAGACTGAAAGTATAGTGTTCTTTACAGTTTAATTCCCATTCTACACAGATACAAAAATATAGAAGTTACACATGAACACACGAATACAACTTACATCCAAGTACAGAAAGGTGAGTTACATTAGTGTGTGTCTGAAACACTGAGCTCTAGATTCTACTTGTGAAAGTGTGCATGTCTTGGGTCATTTTGGGGGAAAATGCTCACTGGCAGAAGACAGTTTAAAGAAGCTGAACAGAAGCTGAACTAAATGCAGTATTTTGAATCCACTGGATCACTAGTAGTGGTTCATTAAATCTGCATAAGTAACACTGATCCAAAGTAAGAAAATTTTGCTCATGTGGCCCACATACACTTCAGTATAATGCTGTACCTTCAGAATAAATGTTAGTGTAAGCTAGAGTTCCTGAGTTGGCTAGAAACTGATAAAAGGTAAAAGAGGGGAAAACTGCTCACCTTGTGTCAAGATTCAAAGACTCTGTTCCCTTTTGAAGGCAAGAAACCTGAAAATCAGTTGAGAGAAGAGTGGTAGACTGGGAAAAAAAAAAAGGTGAAGCAATACAGTCCTACAAATCACAAAGATTTCTCTTCTTTTAACTGTCATATGGATTCTGTATTTACTTAGACCTATAAAATTCTATTTTATAAGTAATGATCCAGCCTTATGAAAGCATAAAAATGCATGGCAAAACTGAAAACGTCTAACAAACCAAGCCAAGATAACTAAGAAATAAGTACAAATCACGTTTGACAATAATCCTCAGTTTGAAAATAGGACAGCAGGTAGAACTCCGAGTGTGCATTGAGCATAGGCAGTAAGGTTTTAGGAGCAGAGGGCAGGCTGGAGAGGTCTGCAGGGCTGGCATCCATGGGAAAATGGTCAGGACCTGCCCTGTGGCACACAGCCTGTTCCAAGCTGTGACAATAATAAAAAGGAAAGAAAAATTCTCAGAGTGAGCCAGAGGTGTTTTAAATTTTTAGTTTTGAGGGGTTTTTGTTCCTCTCAATACCTTAAACAATAATTAAATATTAATGTTAATTGGCAATAAATTAAGTTAAATTCCCCAGACTGAATCTGCTTTTTTCATAGCAATAATTGCCAAGTGATTTCCCTGCCTTTATTGCAACCCACAAGTTTTTACAGTCTTGATTTACCTATTCTCTCCTCCATGCTACATGATTGCCTGCCAGCCAGTGCCACGCCCACACAGGATGTTATTATAAATATCAGTTCTCAGAGAGAACAAACACCATGAAAACACCCTCTCACAATAAGTAACTTCTGTACCAGGGAAAATGATATCCACAAAGCATATTCCCTCACTGCCACTCTTCCAAAATTCAAGCTTCAATCTTATTTTAGTTACATTATTACTGTTTTCAGTATTGATTATTTTACCTTATGGCAAGGCCATTTCCCTCTGCAACCATGAGGACTAAAACAGGTTTCAGATTTTTTGAAATGTGATCTTTACTAATGGAGAAGCTGGAAAAAACCCCAGGAACCCTGATTTTACATATCAAACCCCAGAAACCCTGATTTTACATATCTACTATATGGGATACCACGTGGAAAAAAATAAAAAACAGATGAACTTCTAATCATCCCTTAAAATAGAAATTTCTAAATATTTAAGAATAAAATTAATTTTGAGTTTAAGCATCTACATAATATTAAAAAGGAAACACTTTCAGAAATAAAATTAAGTTCTGTTTAGCTATTTGAAAATCTTTTTTATATTGCTTATTCCCTTCCATATGTAAGGCACACATACATATTTGTTTACCAATACATACATATTTGTTTACCATAACATTATCTGTTTTCTTAATAAAATAATGACTAGTATTTAGGAACTTTTGTCGAAGATACTTCCCTGTTTGACCATCCTGGAGCCTCTCTGTCAGTCATATCCCCAGCACCTGAGCTGGGACCAAGGTCCCTCTTGCATTTGCACACCTCACAACTCACAGCCAGACTATGGCTTGGCCCATTTGCCGTAGCAGAATCGCTTACAACTCAATCCTTAAAATAATTTAATCATTGCGGAATAACAAAATAACAGCTCAAACTGGGTAACTCCAAGGATGGATCCACAACAAAGGAAACCCTGTGCTTTTATACTGTCACAGTCTAAGTGTAAGAAAGTCTGGAGCCATCAGTTCCTGCCATACTCAGGCACTCTGAGTTTCCAACGCCTTGGCTGGACCATAGGTCCCTGTGCCCTTCATCCAAAAAGTTGGCAGTTTATGGCCTTTTGCCTGGGGGCCCCACCACCCAGAGCTCAGTCTGCAGCACACAGTACATCTGCACACTCAGATACTTGCATGGAATATATTCCTCAGCAGTTTTACATCAAGCAAAAGAGATAGGTGCAGAAATTTTAAAGAAAGCTAAGGTTGTATGTGCTCCAGAACCAGAAGGACCATAGCTATTTCAGCACAGCTTTACATCTCAGCAGGGAACTTGTATTGGAGCAGAGATCCAGGCAGATGCACTGATGTAGAACCCCTAACACTACTCTCTTCACTGCTGCAGGGACTTACTTGCGAGCTCCCATGGTTACTTGCTGAGTTATTTATACATAGTCACTCTCTGTTTTGCAGCAAAAGCAGATCTGAGAATGCCCCTGGTGAGCAACAGGCCGGTGGTGGTGCACCCCAACTTTTTCATCAGCACAAAGTGTAACCTCTCTGCGATCAACAGAAGATGGAAGTACAAGTGCTGTACTCAGCAAAATGTAAAGCTGAACTACTCAGTAAATCATCTTGTACAGAGGAATTGTCCTGTATATTTTGGAGAGCAGTAGAGAAACCTAAAAGTCACACAACCCCATTTCTATCCAGCAGTGAATCAAATGACTCACCTAAGCACACTTGAGTGCTGTTCTGTAAGGAAATAGCTCAGACTTCATATCTTAGAGTTAAAATCCAGTGTGATTAATTTACCCGTTTTTTCTTTTTTAATATGGTAAACAGCGTGACATATCTAGATGATATATGCCACCACAAGCTGGGTTATAGCTGCAAAACATTAAACAAGAATGCATTTTGTGTTTTGCTTCCATAAAAAATTTCCCTGGTGTCTTGCTGGAGATACAACATTTAATGCAAAACAACAGCTATGATTAAGGAACTAATGGTTTCTGCTTAATACAGTTTTAAGGCTCATCAGTCGTTTTTTCTCATTAGATGAGTTTTTCTTGGTTGAAATTTCAAGAATAATCAACAGGCACTGTAAAAATAAAAAGATGTTTTTCTTTCTGTAGGTTTATTGCTATTTATAGTTGTGCATATAAAAGACAAGTATGACTCTAACATCAGTTTACATTAGGGAAGCTCTATCTTCCTTCTTTTTTAGAAAACTGTCTGGTTTTTGCAGAGTCAATGTATGGTAATATGAAATGTAGGCAAAAGTGATAAAAAATCCCTGAATCCCAAAGTACAGTCTGTAAGTTTATCCAGTGTGATTTGAACTGAGATTGAGTCTCGAGCTTAGCACTGCAACCCAGACACTAAGCAGAACTTCCCACCATTTCAGTTCCATGTAGACTAAGCTCTTTACTCGGACCTTGATTTGAAAAGACATCAGCTCTAGGCACCAAGTGTCTGATGTCTTCCCAATAGGGAAAATACTTGGTTTTAATTTTTTTTTTTCAATTTGTATTCTACCCATCCTCTTTCCTGATCCTTTCTCATTACCACAATATATTGCTCTCAGTTTTTTTCCACCAAACAATAGATTGAAATCATATCATGTTCCTAGAAATATTGGATCAATTACTGTCAGTTCCTAGCTACTCCAAAAGATTATATTTATTTACACTCACTTCTAGTGGTTAAGAAACAAACCATACCAGTATGAAAAAGATCCTCTTACGATGGAAAGCAATTTTTTTTCTGAAAATATCTGAATATTTGTAGTCACCAGTGTTTGAGACAGAATCATGTGATACTGACTGATAAGTAATTCAGTACCCTTCAGTTACATAAAACACTTAAAATTTTGGGTATGTAGAGTGGAAGAAAACATAACACCATATTTTTAATTTCTTATTCAGCAATTAATACAGCTGGAATCCTTATCTGAGCACAGTTTAAAGTTTTGGTTAAGCAATTTTCATTTATCTATAAGTGAATATTCTAGAAATAGAATTCAAATAGTAACTATGATGCTATAAATTTTCCTGATCAATAGGAACAAATTAAATAAAAGGATTAAATCTTGAGAGTATTACAGCAACCAGTGGGAAGGAGCAAGCTACATTAGCCAAGCACAAAATGACCATACTGAAATTATGTATTTTGGTTGCTATCCAATTGAAATAATGAATAACCTGAAAAGCACACTGGGAAAAAATGCTTCTATAAAAAGTGAACTAACATCTAGAAAACAGATCTCATAAAACAGTAACAACAAAAACAACCAAACAAACTACACCCAAAAAATGCTCCCTCAAACACTCCCCCCCCCCCCCCAACCAAATCCCCAAAACAACCACCATGGGCTTTTATTTATCAATCTAATTTACTCATTAAAAGTCACAATAAATTACTAAAAAAAATAATTCAAAAAGAATTGTCAATGCTATAGAACAAAATCTAGCTAAATTCTTACCTTTTTTGTGGTATTTCTCCTCATTATCTTTAGGAACATCAAGTCTTTATGAGGATAATTTCCAAGTAGAGCACTTCCAATATGTTGCTGAAACAGACATAGCAAACTCCTTTAGAGAATTATGTGTTCTTAGTGACAGAAGAAAACCATGGCTCAAAGTAAATTCAAAGTGATGGGTCCATCTGTTTCAAAGTGTCCCTGTAACAATCTACAGCACTCTGCTAGTTCTCTGTTATTCTAGGAGGAAGAGTCTAATCATCAGCCCCATAAATCAGCATAGTGGTAATGGAGACAGTGGGACTCTGCTGATTTATACTGAGGCAGAGTCAGGCCCAAAGCTTCTATCATGTTCTGTTCTGAATCAATAGACAGAAAAATGTAAAGGAGCAGAAAAATACTTTACAATGTAATTTAGCATAAAGAAAAGGACAACATTTTTGGAAGTGGTGTGTTTACTGTGCTTGTTTTCTTAATATTGGAAACAGTATACAGGTTTGATACTTGTCTGGAGAAAAAGGAATTTAAAATACCAGGCTCCCATGTAGCACATAATTCACAAACCTTGTAGTCATATTCATAAGTCAAAGACATTTGAGTTACTTAAATCACGTGCTGGTGTTACAGGACACATCTGAATTTCCATCCCAGCTATAGGCCCTCATCATCAGTTGTCATCCCTCACCCATCATCAAAACTGTGGTCAGAACTGACACTGCAATCTGCAGCAACAGAAGGGAAAGTCTGAGATAGAGTTATCTGTAGTGTAAAGGTCTACCTATTCACCTTTAAAAATGTCAAAACTGGCATAGCCTTAATATTTAGCTTTGCTTGACAGTTCCTGAAGAATCAGGGAGGATCTAAACAATTCTGAAAAAAGAATGATTGTTGACATCCATTCTTTGTATTGTTTCTCTTTAAAATATCTGAACTGAAATGCATATTCCTGTATTTTCTATTTTTTTATCTGGTTATTAGCAGATACAGATAGTCTACTACAAACAAAACAGTGCTATGTCATCCCTCAATACAGACTGAAAAGCATTTAGAGGTATATAACTATACATCAAGGAAAGACGGTTAACTAAGATCAGAATGCATATTCTAGATAACTTCCCAAATGTGTTAAATTTTGTCCTTGTTACTTCACATACTTTCTCTCTTGTCCAGAATACTAATGTTTCTAGCACTAAAAAAAACCAAACAACAAAACCAAAACTAAAAAACCCCAAAGCCCCACAAACAAACAAACTCCCCAAAACAAAAACCAAAACAACGAAAAGCAAAAAAAAAAAAAAAAAAAAAAGCCCCAAACAAAAAACAAACAAAGCCCCCAAACCAGTATTTCTTTTTTGATTGAACAGTTGTTGAGGTCATTCACATAAGCATTAATCCAGATAAATTCACTTGTGTCAGAACTGTTTAAAGCACTTTAAACTAGAATCCGGTTCATTTTCCATTCTTTCATAACTCAGGATAGGAACACCTTGTTCAGAGTTCTTGCATGCTCTGAACTTTGTTATCTTCTCTACTTTTGAAAAATTCTTGTATTTTTCTCTCTCTCTCTCTCTTTTTTTTTTTTTTTTTTTTTTTTTCTTCCCCCACTCTGGTTCTCCCTGCTTGGAATAGTTCCTTGTTTCTGTACAAGTCTTTTTCATTTTCTGATACTCATTTACTTGGTGTTTTTCTACCATCAACTTCATGTATTATTTTTGCTAGTAACATTTTTCATCAACTGCTGGGGAACTCTTATTCTTGAGGCAGAATCTTCAGACTGTGCTGAAGCTGCTTGATGTTAACAGTCTCTTTTAAAGAATCACAGTTCAGGGACTTAATGTTCTTAGAATTTTTTATTAAATTTTGACTATTGCTATTTTGAAAGACTATTTATGGTCCATTCCTGCCATCTTTTTCTGTCTCAGCTCTGTTACAAAGTAACAGAATGGCTGAAGCTTTAGGACATTTGTTTTCTAAATTTTTTTTTCCATGTAAAACCAACGTGTTAGTCATCAGTACATTTTAGAACACTATTTCACTGATCATTTGATTTAATTTTATCTATAAACTTGTATATAACAATACGATACATATGTATTCATCTTGAGAGAATCATTTGCATTATTTAACTGCAGAGCTATCAGTGAAATCCATCCATAACACTGCCATCCAACATATCACTGCAGTGTAGTTTAGCATAGTTTACACTCATCTGCCTGCTTTTGATGTGTCTTTATCCATAAGAACATTTTCAAACACATAAACAGAGCTAGTACTGCAGTGGAACTGCTTATTTCACACTGCTTAATATGAGAACCTTTTCCTGGTTTTAGTACTAGATGGATATATATGTGTAAGATACTACTATAGTTATTGAGGGTTGGTTTTTTTTCCTAGACATGCATCTCTTACTTATGCCAAATTAATCACTGGGACTGTTAATATTTTAAGTTACTAAATAGTAAAAGCCTTTTCCTTTAGTAAGCCTCAAGATCTCCTTCATGCTTCCCCCAGAACTAGACTAAGCATCAGACGTATATTCTACAATTTTCCTGTTATTAATTGAAATATTCAATTACTTAAGTTTGGCTGACTATTTTTTGTGAATTAATTACTTGGTATGTTCTCTTTTTTCCTTTTATGTTATTAAATGCAGTGACAGACCTGACCGTGTGTCAAGGCAAAGAGCATTACCACGCTTGAGGTATTCATATAGTTAAAGTGAAAAAAAAAAATTAGGTGGCATCAGCAAAAAGCATTAGGTAGGCTAAAATATATTTCTCTTGTCTCTGTATAATTCCATCACATTAAATAATAGCAACTGATAATTGTAGGGGTAATTCCGTGGTAAGGAGTGCAATCGTGTCCTTATATTCAAGAAATATCTACCTTTCATTTTTTGGTTTTCATTTGTTTGAAAATCCATGTTCACAGTACCAATCCTTCTTTCTTAGCAGACTAAGAAGGATGAGTTTCTCTCTTTAGGTCCTGCTTTGGTGTCATGGGAATTTAGGAATGGTTCGCCCCAATTTAGTGCTCCCATTGAAAAATTACAAACCATGCTCAGGTTGCTATCTCCTCCCTCCCCCTACCTGTCCCTGTTTGGTGGGATGGAGAGGAGAATTGAAGGTACATAAAGTAAAGATTGCAGGTTGAGATAAGAACAATTTAATAGAAACAGCAATGAGATGAGAAAGAAAGAGAAACAGCAACAGCAACAGTATTAATAAGAGGGAGAACAAGAAAGATTAACATAAAAAAAAATCTCCACACGGGAACCCACAATACACAAGCCATGGCCATGCCACCCTGGAAGTGATTCCTTTGCCCTGCCCCTGGCAATGATGCGACGTGGTATAGAATAAGCTCCATTTTGTCCTTACCATGCCTCCCTTCTGGCTACTGCAAAACATAATCCTGGACTGGCCAGAAGCAGCACTATTGACTTATTTAAAAATTTGTATTACCAACTGTTTCTTGGCTGTTCTGGGGTCAGTGTAAATCAAGCCTCACTGGTAGAACGAAAGAACTTTTTCCCTTCTTTTAAAACTTTTTGGGATCTGGATATGGCATACTTATAATCCTGGTGTTGTACCTTGGATGCACTTCAGTTTTTCAGATAATAATTTCTAAAGAAAAGGTGCTTTGAGATTAAGAATTAAAGCGAAAATGTGGTTACTTGACCAGATTTTTTCCTTTCTGTCACTCCCAAGAAAAAAAATTTTGAATAAGAAAAAACAAAAGGATATTCAGATATTTTTTTAATCTAAATAGCTCCAATTATTTAAAATTATAATGTTATTTATTTTTAAAACATGTATTTCATTATTAGTCATATTAATTTTGTGTAAAACTAAAATAATTTTCACCTCAAATACTATATTCTTTATTGCTTTTCTAAGAGATCAGTGTGCAGGACACTACATTGTACTTTCCTGCCGATTTGATTTCTTTTGGGGTCTGGTATTTGCTCTATGGATTTTGGCATCATCTCATTTCAACTGCTCTGCAGTGTGCTTATGATATTCATGTTGCTGAAGTTATTCCAGAAGGCCATGATCAAATCTGAATGCAGCTCTCTGTACATCACACACTTCTATGCCACAGAAATATGGATGAGATATCAAGATTTTAAATGCACATTGTGGAATAGATCATATCTCTTTTTTAAGATAGGATTATATCCATAATGTTTATGAGAAAAATCCATGTTGAATAAGTATGGACTGTTTCTCCCTTTGACTGATGCAGAATTCTTCAGCTTATATATAATTCACTTCTTATGGTTTGTTTGTTACTCTTCAATGGAAAATTCAAGAAGAACTTAATTAAAAAGAATAGATGTAGTATTGTAAAGCTGAAACAAAAGTGTAATTTCAGAGACACTCATGTTTTATAAACTTTTATTTTTGTGATTTATAATTTAGGCACATAATAGAAATATTAAAGCTTATTTTTTTAAATGAAAGATTAAGCTACTTGGAGAAAAATTACTTCATTAGCTCAAAAAGTGACAATGGTGAACACAACGAGAAATAATATAAGATAATAGAAAAGATTTTGAAAAAGTAAAAGTCAAGCTATCTGGGAAAGTGAAAGAAAAGAATTATTAGTTAAAAGAGCAATTGCATAAATTATTCCAATAACGTTCCTATAAAAGCCAACAGAGTAGTATCAGTAATATGCACATTTTATGAAGCAGGTGCTGTTGAAATGATACTATAAATTGAAAAGAAGGAGTCAAATCATTTGCCAAGTGATTAAACTGTTGCAATTTATTATACTTTTAATGTAATATTTTTGTGGGATATGAATAAGTTTTACAACATGTAATATAGCAATTTCATTCCTTGCGATCAATACCAACTTAGCTGTAATAGCCTGTTCTAAGATTTATTATCATATTTTGCATCTCATACATAGATAAAGGTAGTTATGAAAAGAATAATGGAATTGACTTGTTTTAAAAAATTTTAAGAGCTTCTTGTGAGGAAGGAATGTTTCCTTTCAGGTACAAGAAGCTTTACATTTCCACATTAGGTCTACCTTTAGTGTTTCCTCTGTCATTCCACTCTAGTTAAAATTAAAACTTTATTAATGTATTTATTTATACCCTGAGATCTGATTTGCAGCATTTTGTGCCCCTAGTACCATAAATATATCAAGCTAAATAGATATATAGAGAGATGTAGATGATGGTGTAGTTATAGGTGTAGATGTAGATGTAGATAAGCAAAGAGAAAGAAGGAATGATCAAATCAGTAAGGAAGGAAGGAAGGAAAGGTCCTGTCATACTAACTTCAATTCTTCCAAATAAACTTCCAGATTTGTTCTGGCATCCCGTATTTTGATTCCATCTAATTTCTTAGATTCACTATAAACAGTGTCATTGAAAACAACATCAGTATAACTGGAAGATGTTGAGAACCTCACACAATCAAGCTATAATGTGTGATTGGATTGCCACCTTAACGTCTTATGATTGATATACTCTACAGAGAGATTTGTTGATTGATATCAGCCAATTTAATCAGAAAGTGAAGGTGTCATCTCATAATAACCAGTTCCAGAAAGGAAACCTTCAGAAAAAAGGCTGGTAGATCAAGATCATGGTGAAACGTTGTTTTTTGGGGTTTTTTTTAATATCAAGTTTAAAATCCACATATGTTTTCATTAAAGAATCCAGCTGCTATGCCATGTTATACTGAAGTTCTGCATTATCTGTGCACCCTTTCCAGTTTACATAAAAAACAACTCTGATCAATGATGTTGATCTTTATTCATTACAGTTCTTTCAATTAGGTTCAAAAATTTAAGCTTCTGCAGAAGAATATTCTTTCCTCATTTTGTAACTTCTCAGTTAATTTTTAATTAGTTAATTTTAATTAAGGTTTGGGGTTTTTTTTTCGGTTGCCTGGACCTAGACATATTCTACCTGTGCCTCACAACATTGCCATACTATCCTTTTGTACTGGAAACATATATATTTTAGAAAAGTTATTCTGTTTTTGAAAATAAATTGTGGTCTCATAGTCTAGCAGGCTTAAGTGCACAATTGAACATCTCTCAATATGAACTTTGGAACTGAGCATTTAAAGTCAGATTTTAGGAACAATAGATTGAGTAGGGAATAGTACAATGTTCTTTCAGTATGCTGCCTTCCTGTATGTGATATTTTAAGGGTTTCAAGGCTTGCTCCCACAAGAAAAGTTAAAAAGTACTACTTAGATAAACAATACCAGACCTATTAATAGATTTTTTTTTTCTAAGAAAGCATCAGTATTATGGAAAATGTAACTCAAAAAGTGCACTAGGCATAATATACAGAAAATTACACTTAGCTGTTATTCATCAAAACAAAATTCAAAGTGCTTTATAGGAAAGGGAAGTCTCAAGTGTCATTACTTATCCCAAGTGTAGAAATTGAGGTGTACCGACATAAGGCGACAGCTTCCAAGAAAAAAAAATGTCAATGATGCTGAAAATGCTATCTCAAAACCCTATACAATGAACAAATATATACCTCTTTCCATGATTTATATTGCCTTCTTGGTAGCAAACATATGCATAAAGTATGCCTATAAACCTTAGACTATGCTCCCCCTTTACCCGTTCTTGTCTTCCCTGACTTTATTAGTGTAGCTTACAGGATAAATCACCAGAGCAGCTTGAGACCTCCAAGAGGTTTTTTAGAACTTAACTGAAAGTCGCAGCACCTGAAAAAAGAAAAAGCAAGGAAGAGAGAAAGAAGAGAAGCAGGGAGACAAAGAAAGAGAGAGAGAAATAAATTAACAAAAAGCAAATTCCAAAGATCCTGATTTCATCGAGGTTTTCTTCCATTTCCATTTTCCACACCTTAAACCAACCTCTAGTTAAATATGAACTGATGTTCCTGTTTATCTCTATGGGATATATTTAATGAAATCCTTAAATATTGTACCTATTTAGGGACTCTAAGTGCCTCAGTCCTTGAGAAAAAAAAAATTGAAAATCTGTTAAGGAAAATGGACTTTTAAAGCACTATGCACATTGAATTTCTGACTTTTTCCTTTTTGTTGTTTACACTTTTTCTTGTTAGATTTAAAATCAGAGAGATAGTGGTATTTATCTAAATTACTAACACAGTGGCGTCTCACTGGCATATATATATAAATATATATATTGATATATTGATATATTGATATATAAATCTATTCAATACTTAAACTATCCTAATCATGTTACATTGCATAGTTGCCTGAGAGGTACAAAAAGTAAATGACCAGAGGGACATGTTTGTAATACATTCAAAATAACCACTACAGTCAGACTGTTTCCAGCATCATCATATTTAACAACCTTAGTGGATCACTTTCTTTGCCAATTGAGCTGACATCACCTAATTAACACAAAGATTTACAAACCAGATGACTGAACAGACAGAAATACACAAATACATATTCCAACTAAGTGCCTATTCTGAATTTTGTATATTTGCTTTAAAAAAATGCCATTTGGCATTTGCAAATTCCACAATGCTTCTCTGTAAGTGAAGTGTTTTTCCTGTTTAATTAGATGATTCCTGTAATCAAATTGCTCATTAGAAATAGTTACTCACATTCCACTCACTTTTTTTTTTCCTATCTATATTATGAGGGCTAAAAACTATATCCCCTTAAAAAAATCACCTCATAGCAGGGAAGAAAAGCATTACATGAATTCAAAGTTTATGGAACTGGAAAAAGGCTCCACACTCTATATCCTTGCTGTCTTTCTTGGAGGAAGCACTGTCATGTCAGGAAAATAACCAGAAATATTCTGTGGTGTCTGGAGTTGTACATACTCCAGTAAAAAACACAGAGAAACCTCAAGTTTTTTAAATATAATAATACCAGATAAAGATTCTTTCAGTTTTGATATTGATACTGAAGAAAGGTTTAAAGTATAATGAGCATATATATGAAGTTGTCCTTGGAATACAGTCTGAAAGAAAACTAGCTGTTGAATTGTGGGTTCTCAGATCCAGGGGGACCTGTCAGAAACTTCTTCCATGGGAATATGTAGAAGAAGAAAATTCATGTGGTATACTCCCTCTGGGAAAGTTCGGTTGCAGTAAGGTGGAGTCTTTTCAGGTAAGAAAATGTGAAATACTAGGAAAGACAGGGTAAAAAGAGAAAAATATTTGGTCTCATTAGCCATTTCTGATACATAGTCCTTTCACCAGTCCAATTGCAAAACTATTAAAAAAGTTTTTCTGTATTTTATGAGAAGTTTTCATCTATAATCAAACAAATATGATATTTTATTTAAACTCAGGGTGTAAAAAAATTAAAACCAGAAAATTTACTGTTTCCATAGGACCTATTTCCTATTCCAGAGGATTTATTTCATTATATTTCTGCAAATGAAAAAACATTTTAAGAAAAAAACACACTTTCATGGCACTATCCATCCATTTAAAGTTTGCTTTAAAAATCTTGAAATCTAGAAAAAACGATGTAGTTCTCACATTGAGACTGTGAAACTATTTTGCATTGGGATGAAATCATGTAATGGAGTACATCTAGATTTTACCAGGTGACTTTGAATTCTTATAGGTTATGGCAGGATGACAGTAATCTGTGTGTTTTCCTTAACCAGAGCTGTTCTGCAACTGTGGCTAAACTTTCCACATAGAATGATGGGCACGTGAGTGTTGGAGGCTAGGAATTGTGAACACTGTCCTACTGGCATTACTCTAGTTGCTGAAAAAAGCTCTTTTTTCTCAATATTAATCTCTTCAATAGTTTTCTTTTAAATGCTCACAAAAAGAGCACACTCATGATCTCTGGATTTTATGTCCAGACAGCATTTTTACAGTTCTCTATAGATCTCTCTCAGAATGCTGTCAATAAATTCTAATTCATTTGGAATGTAACTGCTCAGGTACTCACCCAGATTAAAAGGACTCATCTTTTCACTCTGGCTGCATTGCACTGACTTCCCATTTGACAGCATATTGATTTTTATTTCTTATTAACTGTCTATTATTGTTTATTAGGTAATGTTCCATTATGCCCTTCTTGGCTGATAAATACTTGCTCTCCTGCCCGTTCCTAATGATCCACTTTAGGCAACCAGCTGCT
The DNA here is from genome assembly GCF_029207755.1 of Chamaea fasciata. Lineage (NCBI taxonomy): Eukaryota > Metazoa > Chordata > Aves > Passeriformes > Sylviidae > Chamaea > Chamaea fasciata. The sequence goes on along the minus strand of NW_027094086.1, from coordinate 67,999,102 downwards.
GGAAATAGAATATTAGCATTTTATGGATTAAAATGCTAAGAATATTGATAGAAATGAAAACTCCCACTTGTACTGGTTTCAAAAAGCAGAGGATAACCCACGGCCCATTTGTAGTTAAGCATTAAAACAGTGTATTCTAGGAAGCATTCTGAACCATCTATTTCTGAGACATTCAATAGTTTGTGTAGTCCTGTTCCAATAAATACAGAAAACTGGGAGAAATATCATTCTTGTCAAGCACTTCTATTTCCTTTTAGATTTTATCTACTGAGATTACTGGAGACATGTATTGTCTTTTTTTCTTTCCAGTACTATGATGTGCAGGAGTAGAAATCACTGTGTGATAGCCCAACCTAATAAGCACATGTGGCTTTTCTGTTAATTATTACAGTTACAGTGCTATTTCTCTGGCATTCTAGATATGAGATGACCTGGTATTAACCTTCATTTAAAAAGTGTTTGGCCAGGTTTTTTATTGGATGTCTCGTATAGTTAAAAGTGGAAATACTTATGCACTTTGCTGAAAGGTGAAAGGAAAGCACCTGGTAGAACTTGAGCTTTAACCCTATAGAGGGAAAAATAACACATTATAAAACAAAATTTGCTACTGCATGGGTTCCTACAGACTAGAATTCTTCTCAGCGGCATTTAAGATTTATCTGACTTTCTCAGTTAGTAAAAATTTCTAGTCTCTTACTTCATATTCTGGAACTGTATGTAATATAATTACAGGGAATCAGAATTTATAAATAAATAGGTTGACAATGCTGCTGAAGTTGAACAGTCTCTTATCTCTCAATACTTTTTTGGATGGCAATGCTAAACTGTTTAAGTATTTGCTTGGTCATCTCAGAGGCTTATCTTGTAGTAATTAAATACATTATAATTATTCTACCTTTGTCTTTTGCTTTAGAATGGGAGTTTCTTCCCAGAAAAAAAAAATATAATATGCCTCAAGACAAAGTTTTAGAGAAAGTGATATCAGAAAAAATAATTTTATAAGCCTGTTTTAATGTCTTTCAACACTATTCATGTAAATTTCTCAGAAAGCATAAGAAATATATTCATTAATTAACCTCCAATATACAAGGAGAATATGGAGAGACTAGTCAGGGAAAATATGCAAACACCACATAAAACAGCATAGTTTTTCTGAATTACTCAAGAATTCACACTAGCTAGATGAAAAAAATGTAGTGATTTTTTTTTTTTTATTAGATTCTAAGAACAGATAGAAGTTGACTTTTATTTTTCTCTTATTCAGTTACCCTATTCTACATCTGTCTCACTGGTGGAAAATCAGCAAACTTTTACTCTCCTGTTTTGAATTCATGCTGATTTTACACATACTCTTTTACAGGTCACAAGAGGCACAATTGGACTTGAAAAATAAGGAGAGGCACTTATAAAACCCAGAGAGTTATAGCATGCAAATTCCTGATGACATTACATCTTTGGAAAAAGAAGCTGAAAATTTGCAACTATAGGGTCTTGCACACAGGGAGGAATAACCACAGGTACCAGTACCTGCTGAAAAGCAGATATGTGGAGAAGTACCTGGGGGTCCTGGTGGACAACGAGCTGTCCATGAGCCACCAGGGTGCCCTTGTGCCAGCAAGGCAAATGGGACCCTGGGTTTCATTAGGAAGAGTGTATCCAGCATCTTGAGGAAGGTTATCAACCCTTCCCCTCCACTCAGCCCAGGTGAGGTGACATCTGGAGTGTTGTGCCCAGTTTTGGGGTCCCCCATTCAAAAGAAAGAAAATGAACTAGTGAAGAGTGTCCAGCGAAGTTTTACAAAGATGATTAAGAGATTGGAACATCTCTCGTATCAGGAAAGACTGAGAGTTTTGGGCCTGTTGATCCTTGAGAAAAGACATCTGAGAGGCAATTCCACTAGATACTCTCTAAAGATCTGAAGGGAGGGTGTCAAGAGAATGGAGCCAGGGTCTCCTTGGTGGTGTCCAGCAACAGGAAAAGGGGCATTGGGCACAAAATGAAACACTGACTCTCAGTATGAGGAAAAACTCTTTATGTTAAGAGTGACTAAGAACTGGAACAGGCTGCCCAGAGAGGAGGTATAGTCACTTTATCTGGAGGTATTCAAAACCTACCTGGCACAATGTTGTGCAGCCTGTTTCAGAACCTGTTTTAGCAGGGGTGTTGAAATGAGTGAGTTCCAGAGTATTCCCACCTTTCAACCTCCACCATTATGTGACTGCGAAATACAGAAATGACAACACTGAAGTTAGGTGGTACAAAATACCACACTGAAGCCTCAGTAGGTAGACAGATTTCTTATCCAAACTCAGGGGCTGCTCTCTAGAGATTAAGCACTGTCTTTGTGGAAAATAAGGTGAAGAACTAGGTAAAAAAAAAAAAAATAAAAAAAAAAAATAAACACTTCAAAGTAGCATCAATTATAATTTCTCAGTATATTGTGCAATAAGCTGCAGATATATTGATACCCAAGACACTTTCTAACTTCCATACAACCCAGTATGGCTTGTTACTGCTTTACTGTGGCATTCACTCATCTTCTTGCAAATTGAATCCTTGTACATCCAACACAACATGAAGCCAAGGCCCTTAGAGTATGCGTGCTGTCCATGATATTTTCCTGGAAAAAGGAAAGATTATTTTATATCACATATATATTATTAATATGTTTTCTATAACAAGTTGATTGTCCTTCTATTTCCACCTTCCAAAAGAGAAATTAAAAATGTTTAGAACACTTTATATTACCTGCAGATCTGAGCTAAAATGTGGATACAAACACAGTTTTGTTCTTATGGGAAAACCTGTTATATGGAAAACTGGTAAGCTGGTATTAGTTTCTGTAGGAAAGTGACCTCGAGTGCAACCTTTCTGGTATTCTAAGTACAGTGCACAACAGCCTTGTCAGAGCCTTCTCAAACCGACAAAAGGCTCATGGGTAGCTCTTGATTTCCAGTAATGTATTGTGTAATTCAAGTGGTGTAGCGAATCCATTCTAGAAGTAACTTTCAGAATGGGTTTGTACCAGGAAAATTAAAAGTTGATTACTGTATCTGAGATAAGTCCCAAAATACTGCTTTTGGCTTTCTGATGAATGTAATCCAAAAGTTCCCCTGGAATTCCTTTTTTACCTGTCACAGACACACCTGTACAGTTAAAACATATCCATGGAATAATTCTTGAAGGCAAACATCAGAGAGGAATAAATGTTGTTTGAACAAAAATATTTAAAAATTCAAGTTAGTATTTAGGCATAATATTTTCCATTATTCATCAAGTTCAAGTTGCTACTTTTGGCACACCCTTTGAAAAATTGTTTGCTGAAGAATCATTCCCTGATGCTATAAGTGGGAGATATTAAACTGTTGTCCATTAACAAAGGGGCCTTGGTGGGAGCTTGCCTGTGCAATCTTTCTCTCCATTTTTATGACCTTCTTTGAGGGAACCTTATTTTGGCTTTTTGATATCTGTCTATATTTCGTTCCTACATTATTGTTTGGCTTTTGGTTCAAGGGCCTTATGCCCTCTGCATATGACTGTTTCTGGCAAATAGCTGCCTCAGTGTCTTACAATTATTGCCTAAAACTTAGGAACTGCTGTAATGAACTAAACAAGTCATTTTTCTAAGCAGGTCAAATCTGTTGGTCTCATATTAATATCGTGGAAAAAAGTAGGTGTTCAGAATTCAAATTTGTCTGAAATAAAGTCTGCCATGACTGACCCTTTTCATAGCAAAATAAAAGAAAATAAAGAGTTGTAAACTATCGCCTTTCAGCCTAAAGATTAACCAATTATAACACTTCTCTCAAATTAACCCTATAAAGCAGTGAGGCTATATGGAATGTGCATTCATTTTTTTGAGGGTTATTTCTTTACTATTTTTTCTAGTAATGAAGTTCAAGGCACAAATGCAGACACATAGTCAAGGAGCACAAGAGCATACAGGGAACAGCTGGAAGAGGATATATACTTATTTGTTACATTTAACAAAAGAACAGAAGGAAAAGGCAAAATTACAGGGAAAGTAATCTTGGAAAATTCTGTTTCCTGTAAATTTGAAAAAACAGTTTTGGTTCCTTTTTTTGTTCCTTTTTTTTTTTTTTTTTTTTTTGGGGGGGGGGGGGTAGGGTTGTTTTTTTTTGGGGGGGGGTTGTTTGGGTTTTTTTTTATTATTCCTTTAATAGTATCTTTTGGGGTTTTTTTATTGTTGTTGTTGTTTGGGGTTTTTTTTCTTAATCCAAAAGAAGTGGGGTACTGTTTATCTAAATTAACAGCAGATGTGTTTGGCATCAAGACTAACAAAAAGCTGAAAAAAAACAAACCCAGAAACAAAAAATACCAAACGTTGTACATTGTATTGAGACACTCCGCAGTCATGACTCTTGACTTATGGCCAAAACCTTATCATTCAAAACAGCCCATTGGATCATGATACAGCATATTCCAATTTTTTTTTCTGGTTGCCAAACTAAATGTTGAATACCAAAAAATATTTATCAGTAATTAACAGATTATGCTTCTAGTTAAATTTCCTACACTGTTTTTTCTGCATTTTATTCTTGTGTTATCAGTGGATGTTTGGATACAGGCCTTCACAGAGTGCACCTCTGCTCTTTGATGAATTATGCTATTTTTAGGAAATTATTTTTAAAGTCGTGATGGCTTATCAGCCTTTTCAGAGGAAAAAAGATTCAGTGGAAGCAAAGATACTTCAAGGTTTCTTTCACAGCTGGGAAACAAACTGAGCCCTGCCTCTGTCACTCTCCCCATATCCCTGTTTCGCACACACCTGATCCGTTTACATTCAAAACATGACAAACAAGCCAAGGATATGATTTCAACAAGGAAAAAATGATATTCTAATAAAGTCCTATGATATTCCCAGTGAAGACACTCCCAGTGGCATCAATACAGATTGAGCTGGATCTTCAGAAACCTCTTCTTCCCTGCATTCAGACTCAGCAAATAATGAAGAGGGGTATCTGCAATTTAGATACTAAGAATTTTAAAAATTGACCATAGATTTGAAGATGTGATACCTGATAAAGACTTCACTTTTAAAAGTCTCTGAGTTTCAGCCTTCTTTTGAAAGAAAGGGTTGTTTCTCTTTATATTTCTCCTCGTATGGATGGAATTTTGAAAAAGTGATGTAGAACACTGAAGTAATCAGTTTGGTCATCTCTACCTTATATTTTTATTTTTATAAGAGAGTTGCTACACTACCAGGTAAGCAGTGGCAGAGACAGTCACATGAACAGCAGCAGATACAGTGTGACTCTCTTACTTAGTTTATTTAGTTTATTCAATTCTTTTGTTCTGACTTGATGATTAGGAAGAAAGTACTTCTTCTGATAAATTACACAAACTCAAATTCAGTGTGGCTTCCTACTGTTACCAATGCATTACTACTGCCAGTTTGGCCTAGCTGATTGTGCTTCTTTTGATTTTACAAAGCTCTTGATGTATATCCAGAGATATAAGCTACTGGTTTATATACAGGAACTGTGTATATTACAGGAAACTTAAGACATTTGCCCTGATATATTTTACAGCACTTTGCAAAAGGAAAAATAATTTTGTTCACTTTTATTCTGAGTTTTCTGAAAATGTTGGGCTCTGTTCCGGAGACTTTCTTCTCCAATTGTCTTGTGTGAGAGCAAGAAGGCCTTCAGGGTATCTTAAAAAAAAAGAGCTAGAAGGCCCAAAATAAGACCACATGTGAAAATATTTTAAAGTTGCTTGCCCTCACTCTTAGAGCACAATAAGGATAAATCTTTGTCTGTTCCTTTTATGTTTTTCAGTCTCCTTCTCAATTCTTTCCTCTCCTTTTCTCCACCATATTTCCATTGTTTCTCATTTTTATTCCTGAAGATATTATTTTATATACTTCTTCCCACCAACTTTCAGAAAACACCTGCAAAAGGCTCTAGGTTCCTGCTTGTTTCTATGTCCTAATCAGTAATTTCAGCAAAATATGGCCCGTAGCTTGCCTCTTCCACATAGCTTGCAACATATTTTTTTACAAATTTGTAACAACTTCCAGCAAGCAAAAGTACATATCTCATGAGATATATTAGTCATACGCAGCTTTGTCTGTGGAACACCTTCAACAATTTGTCAAGCTATTTATCAAGGTGAAATCAACCAGCACAGCATTTCATACTGACACAGATATAATTGCCTGAACTTGAAAGTTAGGGTCCACTTTTTTATTTGCAAACACACTATATATAAAATATGGAATGAACAAAAAGCATATAGTAAAAAAAAACTATGAATAATTTGTCCATTGACTGATGCCACGTGCACTAGAATATGGGTGCTCAAGGTTTGATGATGGCATAGGACACAAAAGCACCTACATCACAGATTTTTCTTTATTCAAATACATTTGGTATAATAAACAAATGCAATATTTTACTGTTGCTCTCATCCATGTAATCCCTTTTGGGAGGATAGTTGTTAAAGACATGCAAATGTTTAACTCTTTCTACTCAGTTCTCTTAACCACTACTGAAGGGAGGATTGAAATTTATGCATAAACACTAAATATGCAAATTATTCTAAGTTTTGGTCATTATAATGGGAAATTTGGAACAGAGCAATTCAGATTCATTTACAAATATAACATCAAAAATATTTCTTCCTTTGATGGCAGCAACAGAACACCACTTCAGGCCTTGATCAGAGTTCATCTTACTAAATGTAGTACAGAACACATGAAACATCTATTGCAAGGACCTTCTAGTTTAGAAACTAAAGAACAGATCCTTGAGGAAGAAAAGAATTTACTTCCACTGAAAGAGATGTGACTTGTGGATGCTACAACAATTTTCTCAAATTACGATGAACTCTTTTTCTCCATTAATATATCTGTGCAGCAAATATATATATATATATATATATAAAAGCTAATTTTCTGAGCACTTAACCATTATTCTACTAAAATACAAGGAGGCAAGTTTTCAATACATTCTATGCATTTCATGTAGTAGGCTGATACTGCCTGTAAAAATTGCAGTAGCAGCATCTGTAGGGTGGGGATTCCTTTCTGATATCTTCCCCAGACTGAAAGATACTTATTATTTCAATCCCATCACATCAGCTATTAATATTTCAGAAGAACTGAGATTTAGCTATGTGAGAGGTTGAAGGAAAAATAGAAGCATTATCCCTCTACTGTCACACATCAATAGTTTTCAAGGGAAGTAATCCACTACTGATCAAAGAAAAGGCAAGTCTTTTTTGTGAGGAACATTTTATTTTCTCACAAATAACAGAGGTAGGTAGAACACTTCCCTCTGTGCATCATATATGTCCTTAGAACTGTCATTAGCTTCTGTGTTATCAGATTGGGTAAGAGCTTGTGCTTATGATTTTTTATTTGATTGACTTTATGCATTTGAAACAGACTAGGAGATAACATTCATCCATATACACTGTACTTTGCAGAATAGGTGAATGCTCATTTTTTCCCACACTGACATTCTGCTCTGTCAATAAGATCTCTATTCAGCTTTAAAGAAATAACTGTTATAACAATAAGTGTTCTGTTAAATAATGAGTTTTATTATATTTATGTACATTTAGCAGTGAACATTTTGCACCCACATACCTATACAAATGCATAACAAATTTTGCTAAAAATTCTGACTGAAATTTTAAAGGCAGAATAGGCTCAATATTGCTGGTTTTCCTCACCATTTTAGTAGCTGTAGTAATCTAACTTCTGTGGATGAAATGAAAAAAATAATAAATACGGAATTGTGTATACAAAATAAAAGACTAAAACAAAAACATAATTGTAAACTGACCTTTATAATAAAATATCATCTCAGATGAGCAAAGCAGAAGCAGCAGGAATTTTATTTTCTATAGTTCTGCACACCAACAATGTTCACTATGAACAGTGAACACTGCTCTGCAATTCTGCAAAATCATTCAGTATTTGCTGCAGAAGTTTAGAAGGAATAAAAAAGAAATTCCAAATTGCAAAGAAGAATACTAAAGCTTGAACTTTAGTTGAGCTAAAAAATGATCTGGGGTATAATCCCTAGAATTTTTCTGATTTAAAAATATTCCAAAATCTTTTCATGGCTGGTTAGTACATGTATGATATCTTATCTTTTCAGAGGCTTGTGCTGTCATTACCCAACAATGTAGCTCATACTGGCTTTTTACAAAAGCCTCCAAATACAATTTCTCCATGGACTACACCAACAGTAAATGAGTGCAGACTGAAACTGGAAATTTAGTTGTCAAAATTAATCATTCATAAATCAGACTTAAATAAAATCCAGAATAGAGAGGCTACTCCTTTTCAATACACTTAGAAAAAAATTTAACATATCAGTGTTTTTTGGCAGATGACACTTCTTTGTGACAACAAACAAGACTCTGGCATTTGACCTTTTTGGAAGACCTTGAACAGCCTCTTGCAACACCACACCCTTTCTGATAATAAAGAAAGTTCAAAGAGGGAGTCAGCCTGTTTGCCAGACGTAAAGATGTCATTCCTATGCTGAATTTTCTAATGAGCATACTTTCTTCATCTATTTATGGGTTATATTTACAGTTACAAAGTACCATTGTTCCTGCATCTACACTTGCTCCAGCACTAGAGGAACAGACATGAACAGAATCAATTCTTTGCATAACATTTCCAAATTATCTATGTTTATCAATCTCATTCTTATTTACCTCAGAGATGATTCACTGTTATTTTAACCAATCAGTACATTTTACTGAAATATTAGAAGTTTAAGATAAATCTGATTTTGTATCTGAAGTATCACTTTTTAAAAAAGTAGACCAGGGAAAATGACATAGTTGTTATTACTAAAATATTGAACTGAAAATCCGTAATTCAAAAGAAGCAAAATAGGTAGTGCTGACAAAAAAAAAAAAAAAAAAAAAAAAAAAAAAAAAAAAATTGAACTGTTTTTTTTTAGTTTGTTCATGTGGTTTGTTCAGGCTGCCTAAGATTTTCCAGCTTTTCTGAATATAGATTCTGTGTTAGACTGCAAAATGAATTAATGGCTCTTGTAATCCTCTGATTGCCTTTCTGAAAACACAGCATTTGCAAGAAATTTCACTGCTCTCTACCTACCTATGGGTGCATTTATGCTACATTTCAGCTGAGGTCAGAAGTACACTTCTAATGTGTAGTTCTGAAATATCATCACTTGACACACCTCAGTTGACATATCAGTGCACATATTGTATTTATTTCCTGTGAAATTAACCCTGGAGATTCTCTCGAGGAGCACAACTAATGGGCTACAGCCATTAAAATCACTGGTCTGCGGGACCAGTCTAGTATAAGCCCAAAGTACACTCCCTACAGATGCCTTCTGTTGATATTCCACTTCACATGTCTGCCTCTGCTGAGCTGCAGTTCTGGCTACTCTGTGGCCTTGAAATACTTATTTAGGGGCTGCTGTGTCATTTTGCAATTAAGGAGAGCAAAACCCAAAGTATGAACAGTTTGCTCTCCACTAGTTATATGGATTATGGAACCGAGGCTCATGTTCTGCCCGTCCATCCCATCTTCCTAATTGCATTAATATGAATTAAACAATGTAAGGACACTTTATTTTTCTATTTCTGTTTCTTACCTACCTTTTAACTATCTTGCTTACCAACTGCAGTGATGGGCAGTTCCCCTAAGCGACCTTTCAACTGCATGAGCTGCTGATTGATGGTGTGTTCAGTTCAAACACAGATGAGCACAGCTTGAAAAAGGAATTAATTGATAGATGCAACAAAACCTGTGGCAATCAGATGAATGGACTATCATCTCTCTAAAAGGAAAAGTATTTTTTCAGCTGACACAACACAATATTAAATTTATGAAGCTTATTTTTAAAATAATCAGCTTTTCAAACAAAAAAATATCAGTTACTCTATTCATGCCTGTATTTTTCTGTATTTCTCTATTCTTTCTCTATTTTTTTACCCACTAAGGTATATTAAACTATTTGAGTTTGCAAACTATATTACTACAGCAATAATAATTCATTAGATATCTTAATTCACAGAAAAATTTCTCAAGTCTTTGTTCAGGTTTGTTCATTCTAAGACTGAGGTGTCAGTAACATCACCAAGATTGTGATAAGGAATAGTGAAGAGAGTGACAATCCCAAATTAAACGTATTTAGATCAACTAAAATAAGCCAAATATGGACAAAATTTTCCTTAAATTGCCCCGCTTTGTCACCTCAGAGAGGAGCACCTCATGGACCAAGGCCATTGGAGTGGCTAGCCCTGTCCATACTGCCTGGTCTCCTCCTGGTTCTATGTGGTACTTCTGGACTATAACTTGGGATGTGGGGTGTCCAGTTCCAAGTGCCATAATAATGAAGGGACTTTATTTGTGCCCTTCAGAGTAGATTTTGCAGTCTGGTGTTCGTGTTTTGTTTCATGTGCACAGTATGGCCACTGTGTGTAGACTTTTGAAGATACAGAAGACTTGGTGGATGGGAGAGGGCTGAATGAGGTGCAGTCATATGCCAGTTTTTCCTGCAGGGGTGACTACAGATTAAAATGGAAGTTACCTTTTTTTGTTTTATTTTGTTTTGTTTTAAACAAAATGAAACTCCAGAGCAATTTTCTAATATAAATGATGGAGACAAGAAAATAAGTAGATTCTAAAATCAAATTTTCAATTGTAAAAAAATAATTATAGGTGTATGTAAGAACCGCTTTCATGCAGTTCTTATATATAAAATATTATATAAAATAATATAAATATATAAATATATAAAATATAAATAAAATATAAAAGAAAAGAAATTTTAGTACGTGGCCAGGATGGTACCTTGTTGCCCTGCCTTTCTCTGCTTCTGACAGTTTTTCCTTTTTTCCTGGTATCATCTCCTTTCATTGTTCATCTGTGCCCTGAGCCTGGCTTTCAAAGAGCATTATTTACTGAGGTGAGTTCAACTAAAAGTTTGAATGGCATTTCAAAAGGATTCAAAGCAGTTACTCTCAAATGGCTTCAGGTGAATAGTTTCACCTAGTGAATAGTTTCAAGAATAGTATGTTTCTTTTCTTTAACCTTTTTATTTCTTCTCTCTCTTTCTGACTGACTTTCATTCACTACAGAAGTGTAGAGGCAACTGGTCTGAAAAAAGCACAGTGGGGAAAAGGGAAGGGTGAGGAGACTGGAAATAGCAGGAATTCATAAGAAGCAGAAAAGTAATAGTTACAATAAAATGTGGCAACAGGGTCCCTGTACATACATCTACCCAGAAAACACAAAATTTCAATAAATACTTACTTTTATGTTACTTAGAACATGTTAATATTTAGCCTTCGAGTAAAACAAATAATTCTCATGTGACTAGAGTTTGCCTCAGAAAATTTCTCTTTACTTATATTTTCCCAGCTTTATAACTGAATCTAAAACAGTATTAGGTCACAGTAACTGATCAAATGTGGCCAGAATAATTTGGAAAAGCATAAATCAATGCATGAGTCTGGTGTTTGAAGAAGATGATGATATGAGCTTGAACTTTCACTGACATTTCAAACTTGTAATGCACTGATTTAATAGTTGCTTACACATGTGATGAATCAGCATTAGCAGACACAATGGGTTTCTTACATCTGTTCCTATGCACCATTGAACCATTTATGATTAGCATTTGTTTTCAGGTTATAGCTGGCTAAATAACAGATATCAATATGTCTTTAGTAGGATTACCAAAGTAGTTTGGAATTTAGTTGTCCATTTCCTCTTAAAAGTATGTCTTAATCTTTCCATTGTAATTAATATTTCAGAGTCACCTACTCATTTAAAAAAGCCCTTTCAAAGTTTCAAATTTCTTAACTATTTTTTCACTAAACATTCCGTCATTCAGGCCACTGATTTTACGTCTGTGTATCTTCTGAGGACAGGATATACTGCGACATCTGACAACGGCAATATAGGAAATTTTCATCAGGTACAAAAAATCCACAGAGAGTGTTTATGGTTATAGAATATGCTTGGGTTTTTTTGGTGGGTTTTTTTTTTTTGGTTTTGGTTTTTGTTGCTGTTGTTGTTGGTTGGTTGGTTTGTTTGGGGGGTTTTTTTGTTTGTTTGTTTGTTTTATTATTTTTTGGGTTTTCTTTTTTCCTTTAAATGACAGGTTGCAAACTACTGAATAGCAGAACATATAGAAATGTTCCTATTGTGTTGCCATTCATTCAGGAATAATAGCAAAGGCATAATAATAAGGACTAACATTACTGCCTCTCAAAAGCTAATAACAGGGTTTATAAATGGAAAGCAGTCTGCACCATTACTGCTAAAATTTTATCTTAAGGTATTCTTAACATATACTGACATGCAATCCCTTTCTGGAATGTCTTAGCTGTACATAATGAAGAAAAAACCCTGACTCTTTCAAACAAAACTACTAAACCTGCCAGACTGTAGCAACCAAAATTTTCATCCTTCACTCAAAGTCCTTTTGAAGACTCCAACCAGCCCCCACACACAAAACTGTTATAGCCATCTTTGAGAGGTTTGATCATAATTTGCATTTTATACTCTGGGCTCCTTTCAGAGTAGTCCAAATGCAGCCTTCAGGAACTAATTCTGGCTGGTGTAAAAGTATTCCTGCATGGGATGTGCACGTGACACTGCATTAGGTCGAGATGGTGACCTGAGTAACAGGTGGGGGGCAAGGAGTATTAGGGATTAACAGGCTTATGATATGAAGAGTATGGGTTGCATCAGTATAACATGGATTCACATGACACATGCTACACTAGCTACTGCTACAGTTGTTGGGGGTTGGGTTTGTTCCTTCTTTCTCTGGGGAATTTTTTCCCCACGGGTTGCCAAGGGGACCGGGTGTTGGATACTTGAGAGTGCTTGGCTGAAACAAAGAGATGGACAAAAGGTGGAAGGGGGAGATAACGCAGGTAAAAGACACAGCTTGAGGCAGCTGCGTGCTTTTTCTGCTTCCGGGTTCGGGAGACGCGTGTCGGCCGCTCCTCGAGGATCTCAGCCGCCGTTTTTTCTGCCTCGCCGTCGAGCTGCTTCAGCGCTGCTCCTCTTGCTGCAGCGTGACCCTGCACTCCCTGCGCTGCCGGGACATCCTGCCCCTGCCTGCCGGGACACCCTGCCATCCCAGCTACCAGCCCGGGACTTTTCCACTGTTCCAGCTTGGTGCTCTGAGGATCCTGCAGGGACACCGAAACCAAACTGCTCTGGGTTTTGTGAAACAAAGCCCTCAAGGTTCTTGGTACTGTTGTCGTTTGTCATTAATGCTGTAGTTGTTTGGTGGGGGGGGAGGTTTTTTTGTGTTTGTTTGCTTTGTATTACATACTAGTAAAGAACTGCTATTCCTGTTTCCCAAATCTTTGCCAAAGAGCCTCTGATTGTAATTTTACCTAGCAGATACCTGTCTTCCTAAACCAAGACAACAGTTCAGAGGAGTCTTTTTAATTTCAGAATATAGGAGCAGCACCCTGGCCTGTGACACTACTTACTAGTCATTCTGCTATCCTTCAGACCTCTTGGTAAACATCACCAAAGAAGAACCCTGCATAAAAAAATATTGTGTTCACTGCAGTATTTGAAGATGTTTGTCTCCACCAGCTTGTATTCAAGTGCCTGGATTAGCAGAGGAGGGTTAACTAAGCAAATGTATTTTGTAACTTTGGAAAGAACTTGCAGTTTAATGAAAAAAATATATTAATGGAATATTTATTTTAACCATGGCAGACAAAGTAATTTTTTAAATGAAATTTCCACACCAGACATTTTTAAAAATGCAGTACTCGACCTAATGCAGTGTTATTTAGGGAAATCACTATTCCTTTGCATCTTGGGAAAGATACAATGAAAGTTAAAAATGCTTTGTTAAACAGTTTTCTTTCCTAAAGGTTTGTTGTGTTCATCAAGTTCTGCGTTGTTTGATGTCTTCTATATATTCATTATTTTCTCATTGTTTTTCCTAACAACTTTTAAACGTTGTTTCGGGGCTGTTGTTTTACTGACAGAAAACCTTGAAACAGAATTGTTTTTCAATGCACTGCTAAAACATGTTCATTCAAGGTGAACCACAGTTTGGATAGCTTCCCCTCTGGACTGATTGACAATAATGCTGAAGAAAGGATTTGCTTTTGAGCTAACTGTTTCACAGTCAAAAAGCTTGCCAGATCCAATAAATCTGCATTTACATCTAACTGTTCCTCACATCTTTGCTTTCTGTGCTAGAGAAGAAATTTAGGAAAGCAAAGTTGAGTTTAAAGCTCCATCAAGTTAGTCCCCAGACCATTGTTTTTAAAGTCTCCTTGCTAGACTTCAGATTTAAAATAATTTGCACACCATCAACAATGATCCTTTGTTCTGCATTCTAAGGTTGTGTCTCTCCATTTCACATGACCTGCTTTTTTAAGTGTGATTTGTGAAAAAGAGCCATGAGTCATAAATGCCATACTAGTGAGAGAGACGAGGACCCAATGACATTTTTACCTTTCTCAGAATAAAGCTCTCTTTTCCATAGCTGAACTGATGAGTAAAAAGTCCAGGTCTTTCCTTTCAATTCAGCTTTCAAAATGTGAACCAAGCAAAAGAAATTCAGAGCTTAGTTCAATGCTCATTGAGAATGTAACCATTGTCTTCAATGTGCTTTGGAAGAGATCTGCAAGTGCTGGTGCAGGTGTTCAGCAATCCACCATAGTCTAAGGTGATTTAATTCCTTGGGTTCCTGCCAAATTCCTCTATACTCCAATTGGGGGAAGCCACTGTGGGAAGTATTTTCCTGACAATTTCCAGTGAAACCCTTCATGAAGTGCAGAACCATTTTAAAGGTAATGTTTTACCTTAGGTCAGTCCACAACAATGAATTCATCTGGGCAAGAGGTCAGACATTTCCTTACATCAGGACATGCAAGATGACAGCCACACAACAGTATTGCACAGTCAAACTCACCTCATGAACAAACCAGCGTTCAGCATAAAAGAGGAAAAAACCAAAATTTTAAGGTTATATTCATAGATAGAAGGGTTAGAGCAACTAGGTCCCCCCCTCATAGACTACTTTCACCACAACTCTGTACTACTTTTTATTTTAGAAAATCAGCAAGTCCCATAGTTCTAGGTATTGTGCAAATTCCGCAAACACCATCAACTGGGTGTCCTCAAAGACTTTGCAGTCAAACTTGCACGGGTTAAGACAGTAGAAGGGCATAAATCTGGGCACAGAAATCCATATAACATTCCCCGAACTACCACTGCATGTAAGGGAAGTTAAGAGTCACCCACCAATTCCCCTCTCTCTCTGCCTGTGGAGACTGTTTTACCTTGCCATTCCCTTTTCTAGTTCACTGGTATCAATTTTAGCAAAGTCATTTGCAACACTGAAGGGAAATGGCAGATGGAAATAATTTTATCAGGATTTATGCCCTACAGATAGGCACATCACAATGTTGTTTTCATAATCAAATCCATAAAATAACACCTGAAGTTCCAGTTTGAGAAAACTAGAAAATTCCTGTGTCTTGGTATTTTTTTTTCACTAAATAATTCCTGGCATTCAGATTCAGAAAATTTTTCAGACTGACATTTTTAGAAGCTTTTTGAGCAGTGGAACCTGCAACTTGTACAACTGTCATTAGTCACAAAACACTTCAGGTTATTTTTTCCCATTTCCACTTTGTGTTGCTCAAAAAGTTTTCTAGCTTCATCTAATCCATTAGGCACTCACTGTACATTCAGTATTGTGTTCACATTGTACAGATGGCATCACTCCTCATTTTACTCTATGTCAGTTTGTCTGTACTTCAGAGAACAGCATTTTTTCAATGAAAACTCTGTAGTTGATTTTAAGAAACTCTCGTGTAGCTGTGCACTACCTAAGCTAAAAGTTAAATGCATAAAACTGGAATCTGATAAAGGCAATATCACTAGAGAGAGGCTCTGCTTTTGCAGACAATTTGACTTTAAGTTTGCTCTTGGTTTTGGGGAAATTTTTCCCCCTCAAGCAACTAAAGGGTTGAGGAAACAACAAAAAAAAAGAGCTGATTTGCTAAACACACACAAATCAGATTGTACTGTTCATCTCTATTTATATTTTAACACAGAATGCTTTCTGATTATTATCTTTATTTTTTTTAATAGAGTCCTGTTGTTCTTCCAACTACATTTCAAACCTGTTTTTCTGCCTCCAGTTTACCAATATATCTCCTGTTATATGAAATTCTAACTAGACGGTAAAAATACCAAAAAGATAACATCATGTAATTTAAATAAATATACTAATTCTTGTTTAATTTTAACCAGTTATTTCTGTTATGTTTATACAATACAGGCAACATTTTCATCTAGACTCACATAATAGTATCCTGTGCATTCATTGTTAGAACTAAACAAATCAATTACTTAAATAAGGCATGTCAGTGGTATAAAAAAACCCATATAGATTAAACAGCAACTAAAACCTACACTTTCCTGAAAAGTGTTTTAATTTCAGATTTTCTGTTATCCTTTTTAGAAAAAAAAAGAAACATTTAAATAATCCCTCATTATTTTTAAACTGTTAATTTTTGTCTGCTTAATTTCTTCAAAGGAATAATGCATAATCTTTATTCATCTAAAAACAGACCTGTCTCTCCCTGTTTGGGTATCTGCTGTAGTAGAATGCAATTCACATGGAATCTGGAATGGAATAGTACTGGCTATAAATGATTGGCCTATACTAGCTGGATAATACAGCCAAAATTAAAACTTTTTTTTTTGTTTTTTTCGGTAATTTTCATGTCTGCTTTGGGCATTTTTTTTTTTTTTTCCTGAATGACAGCCAGAAATTTAAATCTAGGGGTTTGGCCATATGAATGTCTATTTATTTCACTGAGTTTATGACAGTGTTTGTCAGAACTTGAAAGTGTAGGACTTCTGGAAAATGTCTTGGAAAGTGCTCTACTGAATTGAGGCATGGGTGAAAAATATTTACAATGCTCAAGAACTGTTACTTGCTAGTATCCCTAGCAAGGAAGTCCCATGGTTTGAATTTAAAATTAGACTAGCAATAATTGAACTTCAAAATCATAATCATGTAACATAATAATTTATATTCATTAAGAGAAGTTACAATTTACAATTATTTTTTTGCTAAAAAGTTTTGCAGATAGATGTAAAACTATCCTCAATGCCATTTCTAGTGATGCAGACAAGTGACACAACACAGTCATGACATTTTAAATGAATTTTGGGGCTCTTTTTATCTTCAGTGAGATTTAGTAATTTAAGAAGGTCTAGAGATGCAAAATGTGTCTTTCTTATAATCAGATTTCTAAATTTATTTTACTGGCATCTTGGTAATTAGACAATGAATTTTCTTCTTGTTTCAAAAACCGTTCTCCTCCATAAATACCCTAAACAAGGGAGACAGAATTCCATAAGAAGAGGTATGCATCCTAGCAGGTATGTAAGAAGTAATGAGAAAGCATTATAGAAAACTCACCTTTTAAAATAATTATTAAAAAACCCACAAACTTTATTCCATAATTATATCAAAGAAAGAAGTCAATTCTTAGCAATCTACTCTTGATTCATTCACTGATGCTTTTTCTTCCTCACATAGGTGCTGATAATTTCATAACATTCAGTATGAGCTGTCTGAAATGCAACCCTGAACAGGAATTTCACAAGGAGTCGTTTGTTAACTACAAATAAAAAGTAATTTTGAAATATGTTACAGATATCATATGTATTCCATTATAAAGATTGCAGTGAACATTTTCAGAGGACAGAAATAAGCTATGTGAGATAGACTACTGAAGACAAGACACAAAAATTCATATGCATCAAATAAATTTAGCTTAAAATGTTATTATTCCTTCCAGATATATGCTTAAAAAAACAAACAACAAAACAACAATTTCTTCAGGAAAAGTAAAGTTGTTTTACTTACAAAGTTTCGTAAATTCAGTTTTGCAGTACTGAATTCAACAGGAATGACAAGCTTCTGGGTTGCTTCTTTTTTCTTTTTTTTTTTTTTTTCTTTTATTTTTTTTTTTTTTCAAGCATGGATACTTCTGGACAATCTCATTATTAGCCTTTAAATCAAGCTATTAGGCTCACCTTGTAAGAATTTTCCTATATTTCCAAGTCAATCAGTATTAAACAGTAAGTGCTAAATGAATTGCATGAATCACATACCTATATTATATTTTGACTGAAGCAATTGAAAGGAACTTGGAATGAGTTATTGTTTGTAATAACAAATGTAGGTACCTTTCAAAGTACTGTTAAAAATAGCAGTTTAGTCTTCCTGCTCGATAATTGCTATTGGTTTGCCAAACTTGAATACACAATGTAATTTAAATGGGAATTTGCATGTTAGCATTTTATTAAGTATATTCAGAAAAAGGACACATCAAGGCAAATATTAATAAAATGTCTAAATTATTTTAAATATTAAAGGTGTATGACAAAAACAGGACAACCAGTGGATCAGACCCAGTCAGTGTGGGTTTATAAGAGACAGACTCTGCTTGAGTAACCTGATCTCCTTCCATCACAAGTCGATATGCTGTAGATGTAGCCTAACTGGATTACAGTAAAGCCTCTGACAATGTTATCACAGGATTTCTGTGGGAAAATTGTCTGCTCATGGATAGGATGTATGCACTCTTTGCTGAATGGCCAGCTCTAGAGAAGGGAATGAAGCAACAAAGCTGGTGAAGGGTCCATAACATAAATACTATGAGGAGCAGCTGAAGGAGCTGAGGGTGTTTAGGCTGGAGAAAAGGAGGTTCAGGAGGGACCTTATCTCTCTCTACAACTGCCTGAAAAGAGCCTGCTTCCAGGTGGGGTTGGTCTCTTCTCTCAAGAGACAAGTGACAGGATAAGAGTAAATGGCCTCAGGTTGCACCAGTGGAGGTTTAGATTGGATAACAGGAAAAATTTCTTCATGGAAGGGATTATCAAGCATGGTCACAGGCTATCCAGGGAACATCCCTGGGGTTATATAAAAGATGTGAAGATCTGGCACTGAGGGACGTAGTTTAGTGGTGAACTCGGCAGTGTTGACTTCATGGTTGGACTTTTTGAACTTGAAGTTCTTTTCCAACATAAATTAAACTGTGAATCCATGAGTACGTGATATTAAAAGATATTAAAGATATTACTGAGGGTGGCATAAGCTATCACTTACCTTTTGCTGGCACACTGTTTTCTCAAGCCACAGCTGTTAAAGTCATTACCACCTCCTGTTTGAAAGAATTGAGGTTGAAGCCTCTTCCATCCTTTATGTACAATACTTGGTTAAACAGAGAAATGCAAGACAGGGAAGATAAATACTGTGGGAGTAAATAAAGAGAATGAGTTTTGGATTAAGGGTTATCTCATTTCTGCAGGTTTCCAGAGAATGAAAAAAGAGAAGAAAATTGGAAGCTCATTTTGCCAGAAGCAAACTTGATAATTAAATGTCCCCCTTGCCTTTTTTTTTTTTTTTTTCCATTTACATTTTTTTGTACTTCAATAACAAGCTGTTCTTCCAGGTCAAGTAGAGGTTCAGAATATACAACTTTAATAGAATGCCCGTGGCTCTTAATGTGATAAAATTTATGTAGGATTAGCCTGTCTACTTCTCCCAGTGGACTAAAAGCAAATAGAATGTTATCATATTTAAGTTGCAGTGCTGAAATGAAAGAGAAAAGAACACCATCATTAAAATGGAGTCACCTCATATATATATTAATTAGAACGGAAAAATGAAAATAAAATGGTGCATTCCTGAGACATCTATTAAATGTCCTGCTCCAAACCACCCACTATTGCAGTCTTTCTCTCTCCTGCTTGATTATGCAGGGGCCCAGAGAGATCAGTCTCTTAACTTAGGCATCTTGAATTATATCCCTGTATTTGAGAAGTACAAGTTTACCTTGCACTCTAAATATATTTCTTTTTTTTTTGGCATAAATAAAGTACTATTTACCTGACACCAAGAGCCACAACAGTGTAATGGCAGTATAAAAGAATATTGTTCTTTCCTTCTTTCTCTAGTAATGCACTGAATATTTTCTTTTAATGACTCTCTGTGCCCATTGTGCTGGTTATTGATATGTTGCAAATATTTATGTAATGTCAAAATCTGTGTTCCTGCAAAAATGACATTTCATTCATTCATTTCATTCAACTCCAGGTGAATGATATCAATCTAAGATGGAAACATGGTCGGCAAAAAAAAGTAAAATGAGTGTAAACTGGATGACATCTTCTGGTTGTTTTAACAATTTGTCTGATTCTTTCATCTGCAGCTGTATCTGTAAAGCAGAACTGTGAGGACACTTCTCAAGTTTGAATTTTCAACAACATCAATATTTCTTAGTTCGTATAGGGTAGCAGAGGAGAAAAGAGAATAAAAAATATATTTTCTAATTTAAATAAATTAGCACTCTAGACCCTAAATGACTCTTCAGCAATTGCAAAAACTCATGAGCACTGTAGTAGAAACAGATAGCCTATGAAATTAGGAGAGAAATAGGAATAGTAGGAGAAAACAAAACAAACAAAAAAGAACACAGTAAAAGATTTGTCAGAACATGATAAAAAATTATTTTTTCAATAAAAACTTCTTACAGTCTCAATTGCTTTTGATAATACACTAGAATTTTCAGGAGCAAGTCCTTTAATAGTTAAGGGAAGCAATGTTACACATCCATAGAAGTGATATGAGCACACCAAAGTGACTTGGGGAGGACCACTCAAGATGTAATGTGTGAATAGGTCGAGTAACTTTCAAGGAATGTTTTGACTTTTAGGATGTTGGTTTGCTCTCTATATGAACAGAAATTTCATTGCAACAACTTTTCCTGAGTTTTAACCTCAGTACACTATAGATATCCTGTTAAGATATCTTCACTCAGCTCCTAACTGTGCACCTAATTTTACTTCATCCAAAGCAATTATATTGAAGTATGAGGGACAAAATAAATGCACATAAGACTTTCATCTGGACATGGCTTGCTTGTATTTTTTGCCCCCTCTTATTTTTCATATGTTTCTGTCCATATGTTTCCATAAAATCAAATTTTAAAAAATATTTTTAAATCAAATTTAAAAAAAAATTAAACCTATTTTTTAAATAAAATTTTAAAAATATTTGTGATTAATTTTCTTTTTTTTTTTCAATACTGTAACTGACTTGCTGTTCATGAGGTGTAGTGTCTGGGCAACAACTGAATGACTGACTGGTAGTGTGTTTCTGTATGTTTTGCAGTCTGAAATTGGGATTTTGAAGTCTGAAATTTGGATTCAAAGCTACCATGCTCTGAATGCCCAGAAAGAGCACCATACATTTAGAGGGAAAAGAAATGTTGTTGGCTGTGTGCTCTTCTAGCACACCATAATAATTCCTATTATATTTCCTACCATTACACTTACTTAAAAATACTATAGTTTTAATACACTAGTTGGAGTGTGATTTCCTGCAGCCTGGCTTTTGACATAATTACCAAAACTGGTTTTATTAGTCACTTAATGTACTTTCTCTTCTCCATATCTCCATTGTGCTTCATGGGAGAAACAACCTATCCCTGTCACACCACTGACATCGCCCCTTTGCCAGCACAAACAACCTTTGACATAACTGATTCTTCTCCAGAGTTATAGAGGGATATACTTTTGTCCTCCTGTATCAATGCTATATTTCTTTCATTTAACCTCTTAAATTGCAAGCTTTTGGCCTCTGACACTATGCTTACTTACAATTCTCATTACAACAAAAGGTTCTTAGAATATTTTCTGGCCAAAATGTAATGGAAAATAATTTAATAAATGTACAGTCGATTTCAGGCAGGTATTTCCTATTTTGAAAACCTGATTAATTAAAGAATGATGGTTGTTGGTCCAGCTGTATTTTATTTTTCTGGGATGAGATGTTAATTCTTTCTTGATGAATATGGAAAGAGATATTTTCAATATGAGTGACAAAGTAATATTAAAGATACAAAAGGAATTAAAAAGGCAAATTGAAAGCTTTGTATATAGTATTTTTATGCAGTGTTTCAGGACACAGTACTTCCATAATAGAGTCTATTTCTACTGGTGTCAAGACACCCTTGGTTACTTTCATTGAGCTGTTTTATTCAAAATAAAGGTCATGAAGATTACAAGACAATGTCCTTAAAACCAATGCTCAGGGCATCTTTTTTTTACCTGTTTAGAACTCCTTGGATCAAGTACTACCCAGATAGTAAGTCAAAGGTCATGCTGTAGTTAATGGAGGTCACAGCTTTCTTTATTTGGCAACTACAGTATCTCGGAAAGCAGGTGACTGAAACCTCTTTTTACTCTTTAAATGTTCTGCTTCATCTTTTTAAGACAAAGGAGAGGAGCTTCTCTTTTCCACATCACTTACCTCAATGATCACTTAAGCATAAAATTAGAGAAAAGAAGAAAATCAAGGTTGCTGTCAACTCCTAAGCACTATGCTAATGAAATCACTACCTTCTGCATATGCTTTTTGCATAAAATTTTCTCCAAGTCTTAAAATAGCTTTTCCAACACAGTTCTTCTGACATTATTCTTTCATTAAATCATTGCCTGATTAATTGTATCCTATTGATGATAGCAATCCATTGATGCTGTATTTTCTTTTTATCAAGTAAAAGGTCACATCAACTGAAACTTGCTATTAAGCAAATAGCAAAGACATTGAAAGCAGTAATAATAGTCTCTTCCTGCATACACAAGGTTGATGATAAAATGAAGGTGGAAATATACATTTAAAACTAACCCATGTAAAAATATTGCAACATCTGAAGAAAATATAAGATAAAATGCTGTGTTTATACATAAAAAGAAGCAGAGATTAATGAAAACTATATACAATAGCATTGAAGAAAAATTTATAATATTTATATCTATCATATTTTTATTTTGGTGAATGTTGATAAACTACCTTAGGAATTCAGTTACACTTATAAATAATTTATCTTATAATTGTCTTAAATGAGTGGTCCTTAATTTTGACTTGGAGCAGGAATATAATATTGCTAACTCTCATGAAAAGGGGGAATATTTTACCCTTCATTTCTTAATTATCTGTCCCTAACAGTTGTATGCCATTGTCCTAAATACATATGCTTGAAAACACAGAACATAACAGAGCTTTAGAGGAACAGCAAGTTACACAGCTCAAGTGTCAATGTCAGCACAAGCTGACAATATCAGCTACTGAATAGGATTCACTGTATATTAGATATGTTGTTTCCTTAGGAGTTCTGAACAAATCAAATGGGATTTTTTTCCCCCTCTTTTTTGCAGATAACCTGAAAAAATTACCTTTATTGAAAAGTATGGAAATTTGAGAAGCTGGAGAGAAAAGCATCCTTGTTTCAGATGAAGAAGATTGTTTGTTACCCTTTGTTTTGGTTCAAGCAGGACTGTAACTTTTGGAAGATAAAAGACTAATTGTCAACTTTATATTAAACTAAATATTCCAGTTGGAAATGTCTAAATGAAACACAAAAGTCTGACTTTTTTTTTATTTGCGTTTTTCCAAAATACAAGCATTTCACTGACTTAAAATTGATTCAGAAAGTACTTCAGCATCACCAAAGATGTGTTTGTTTATTTATTTCTATAATGTACAAATATGGCAGACAAATGATATCATTCACTTCTCTAGATACTTGTTATATTGTGTAGCTTTTATTACTATCAGAGAAAATCACAATCTTGAATGTATTTATACTGACATTAACTCTCTAAGACAGGAAAATAGTACTGGTACAAAAAAGGGACAGCTCAAAGAGGGGTCATAGCCCAGGGATATTTCTTGCTGAGGGAAATTTCCATGCCTGAATTAAGAATTTATCACCTCTGTACATTAGAAGGCAACAATTACATGCCAATAAAAATATCTTCAGCCTCCAGCATGCTGAAGGGGCAGCCAACAAAGGCAGACAATTATTAATGCTGAAAATTTGAACAAAATTATCTCTAACACAGCTAAATATCTCTCTGTGAATTTGGAAATATGGGTCTCACTGAAAATATGATCCTTCCAGCCAGTAGAAGTTCTGAATCGGAAAGTCACTAAAATTTCAAGGTGAAAAGAGACAACTGGACATAGGAAACCTAGATTCCTATCTTTGTCCCTAAATCTCTCTCTGATCTTTGTTACAGTCCATGTAAAATAAATAGGTCAGGGAGATGGGATGGCCACTAGAAATTCTACTCCTCATTGTTGTTATACAGATTTATGTTCTGGGGTGCAATTTGATTTCAATGGAGATATGAGGCTTTCAAAGCCGCCCTGCGTAGTTCACATAGGAATTGAACACCTACGCAGAATTTCCAGCCCCACACTTCAGGTTCACCCTTCTCTGCTCTGCCAGCATTAAAAATGAAAAGTATTTGTGATTAATCTTTTTTCTCAATACTGACTTTGACTGTTGCTGCTCATGAGGTATAGTTGGACAGACTGGTAGGGCTGTAAACCAGCCACACTCTTGACCGTAGTTTTAACAATTCTTAGCTTGTTTCTTTTCTTTCATTTTGGTGGACCTTAAGGAGCAGAGGCAAGCAAACAGATAGAAAGGAGTGATAAGCTGGTTTTACTCTCTTTATTTACAAATTCATTACTGTCACTTTTAAGTCTGATAGGGAAGCACAACTACTGCTTCAAAGACATATTGCAGAGGGAGGTGTTTACCTTAATAATAATGGTTAACTAGTACATGAAACTCATTACACATAATTATTTTGCAGCCTATTTATCACAAGAAAAAGACTGATGGAACAGATGTGATTATAAGGGATGTGTTCCCATTTTCAATAGGTTCCAATTATTAATTTACCAGTCGATCCACTTGTACGACTTTCTGGCATTTTGACAAACAACTGAAATTAGAGAATCAAATTTGCTAAGGGATGATCACAGAGAATGGGGCACAGAGAAAAAGAAGGTGGGATATGACGGCAGTGGAAAACAACATATTCATGTCAAAACTTGAGAATTAGTGAGCATGAGCTTTTTTAAGGTGAGTCCCATTTAAACACAAAACAAATTTATAATAAAGTGATTAAAACCTAAAACAAGCAGATTTTTAAATAGTAAGTTAATATATGGGTGTCCCATGTTGGCCCTTCAGGATCTGTTAAAAAAATAACCACAGGATTTTTAGTTTTGAGAATGACATATAATTCTCTATGACTGCCAAAAAAAGCCAAGAAAGGCACTGAATATGTTAATAGCAACCACCAACAGGCCTGCTATTAGTCTGGCCTTTATAACAGGTGGCTGTAGTTAGCAAGGGATATTAACACAGGGTTTTTCTGTACTTCACCATATGGTTCCCATTAATTTAATACACACAAAAAAGGGAAGTTATTTGTCAGCAAGCAAATCTTCCTCTTTAAGCACCTCGTTCAAACCCCAGGTACCCGTGAGATAATTTTGCTGAATAAAACATTATGGCCCACATGCTTTTCCATGTAATAATCCATAACGGATATTTTAACAAATCTATGGCAGTCTCCTCAGGTTGACACAGTGATGCATGCCCTTAACGAGAAAGGGCTTCACAGTGCAGTAAATGGCAGCAATAGTTATACAATATCAAATCCCGTAGTACATAACAGAGCCACAGCTGATCTTTGACGGTTCACAGGACACAAAAATAGAGTCCAGCACTATAAAATTCTCTTCTGTATTACTAACCTGCACATAGTGATCTGTTTCCATGCTGTTCTATTGTGTCCAAACAAAACCATTCGAGCTAAAGGGGATGCTCTCTGATTTTGCTATAGTGAATACACCTGTACTGGCCTGCCTGGAAAAGAATGATTGAGGGAAAAGAAGATTAAACAGTTATAAAATTGCAAACAGCATGAAGAAGATGAAGAGAAGTTAAGCATTAATCACTGTCCGCACAATGCAGAAAGAAGGGGACATCACATGAAGTGATGAGACAGCAAGCTACAAGTAAAGAGGAAGAGAATTTTTTTCCTACTGTGCTTAAGTGTTTCATGTAAACTCATTATCAAAAGGTATTGTGGACTCCTAACACTTACATGAATGTAAATAGCAGGAAAATAATTTTAGGAAAGAAAATACCTTTGAGGTTTCTAATGAACATGTTCTCAAAATGCATCCTACAGGCAGTGGGAATCAGGAGAATTGTCACTGTTTTTCCATTCTTGCTGGCCATTCATTTCCCTCACTTTTGATGGTAGGCTTTCTTTGGCTGCACCGTCCTATTCATAATGGTGTTTCCTACCTTCAAGACTATGCAAATAAATGCACATGTAAGTCAGTTCCTTGCAGTATGCATCAGTCTCCTCTCTTGCTCATTTTAAGTTTTTGTAATGGCTTCCTTGTCAGAAGATTGTGGTTTTCTTGACAATATTGTTAAGGAAATATATAAACTAAATTCCATTTGGATTACCTCCACCAAGACGAATTAAAAACAAGCTTCAGATATTGTGATAGGAAAACACTCCTAGGAGGCAACACACAGAGTGAATTATTGGATTTTGGAATTTGGATCTGGCTTAGATTGTTCGTAACCACAACTACTACAGGAGAAATCACTACCATCATCAATTTTCAAGTTTAAGAGACTTGCTGCAAAATTATCGAGTTAACTGCACTCTGACTTTGGCACACTTAGGTTTTTCCAATAAGGATATAAACTCTCAACTTATTAATCAAAAAGTTTTATCATATATACATGTGATATGAATAAAAATCACTACCACATCAGCAAGAGCTTGTGTGAGAGCCTTTGAAGGATTTAATATTTGCAGAGGTCTCTGTCAAGCCATAAGGTAGCATTATTTGCTATAGGCATTCACCTGGATAAAAACAAATGCTGAACTAGTTTGCAGGAGTTTCTTCAAAGTCCAGATTCCTTTACTTGACTATTTCAAAACACTTATGGGAAGAGGGGAGCCACCATTTTTATTAAAAGCCCAACTATTTCAATGTCAGCAATAGGTCATAGAATCATCTGTCTCTGTGGAACAAAACACACCAAGGTTATAAAATCACAGTTTTCATGTTGCAGACATGAATAAAGAAGAAATGAAAATTAATGAAAAGACAGAAGAGAAATTCAAGTTGAGAAGAGAATGCCGCAAGAAAGTCAACGGAATATTGGTTAGATAGAAATTACCTGGTTTTAATGGGGCAGCTGATCTTATTGCCACCAATATTTTAATTATTTCCATATAATGAATATGCTGCATATTAGCAAAATAAATGTTTTAACACTTATTTTTGCACTTAGTA
This sequence comes from Chamaea fasciata, assembly GCF_029207755.1. Taxonomy (NCBI): domain Eukaryota; kingdom Metazoa; phylum Chordata; class Aves; order Passeriformes; family Sylviidae; genus Chamaea; species Chamaea fasciata. Next base: position 67,971,857 of record NW_027094086.1, on the reverse strand, counting down.
TCTTTCTTATACTTAGAGCAAAAAGAGTTAGATCAAGTCTTTGAATGGGGGTCAGAGTGCCTGTTTCAGTTTGCTGTATTTTGATTGTTCATGGTGTAGGAGTCTTCAGTCAGCAACAGATTTTGATGACAGCATGTGCAAGGCCTGTTTTGTTATTCTGTCAGAGATTTAGCATTCCAGTCAATATGAGATGAAAAACGGTCACTTAAAATTGATCATAATTCATTTAACGTCGGTCATGATGCTGAATTCCACTAATGAGTTGCAGTGAATGCCAAGTATTTTTTGGCTATATTTTCACATGCGATTATTTTGAGTATCCTGAGAACATTCATCAGAATGACAGCTGTTTCTGTGTTAATATATAGAATAATAGATGATATACAGCAAAATAATTCTCTTGAAGGGTTGTGATGACATCATATTCCCCAAAAAAACCCAGATCTCATATGATTTATTATATTAAATGTATCCAAATGGAGATATTTTCATGTTGTATTGAAGTCCATTCATTTATTTAAATAATATATGGAGCTGCTGTTGTATCGTGTTATGTGATAATGATAAGTTCCTTTCTCCCTCTGGTTTTGGAAAAATGTTATATCCCAAGTTTATCCCCACACCTCTTTGCTGTCAGTCCTCTTGTATCCTTCCCAGCCTCCTCCTCTGGGTCCTGTCTGTCATCTGATTACTCCCCCTTGTTTCTAGAAAGTTCGTGGAAGGGCGTCGAGTGATAGGATAGGAATGGAGGAAGTTCCTCCCCTTGTTGTTCTTATTGGATCCCCTGACAGCCCCTCTAACCCTAATCCACTCCTACTTTGTTCCCTATTGGTTGATGGTTTGATCCTTCCTGTACCTCTCCTGTTTATAAGTTGCTGTCTCCCCTGTCTCACTGCTCAGCTGGAGCAGCTCTCCTGAGACTCACAGCCTCATCTTGGCCTGAATAAAGATCTTGGATTTTGCCCTCCAACTGAGTCGGACTCTTTCCTCCACCATCGTCATAGGCCTCTCACATGACAAAGGGAAGGTTCCCTTAGCCGTCCCTTTGGTTCTGAAGATCAGAGAAGTGGCCCTCGCTTGTCCATGGTGTCAGGCTAGCTCCGGTGGACGGAGACACTGCTCCGTGAGGGACACCGCAACAAGCTGTGACTCTGATACTTTCACAGGAGCATGGCAGAACTTTCTGCCTTGTCTTAACATGCAACTAATTACAGATGTGGGCAAAATCTAGGGGGGTCTGAGAAGGATTTTTTTAAAGATTCCAGCATTATTTGTTGGCATTACCAATAGTAGTATATTATATGACTGGACGGTATTTTTCCCCCGCTGTGCCCTGGTAATATACTATTCAAATCACTTTCCTCCCTGTAATGCATTTGTCTAATGTGATTTTGTTGTTTTTAACATATTTGCCATGCAGTATGCTGTCTATCTTCTCCTGACCCTAATGAACAAGACGATGAATTATGGGCTGAAGACCTGTTTGTAATGGTTCTCCGTTCTCATAACTCCCATGGTATTTAGAGGGAAAGTCCTTATGAAACAAATAGAGCTGTTTCCTTCATCCTCTCACTTTTTTTCTTGGCCCCTGGACTTTCCAGTAGAAGAAAAAATACTGCTTCTACATAACTTATTTAATCTCTGAATTCTTCCAGTGTGTTTTTCCCCTTTTTTACAGACACAAGTTCATTTTCTTTAAGAGAATAAACTCAAAGAGAAAGTAAAGTTGTTGAGCTTCACGGTTTTGAAGAATGGAAATGTTGTCTCTTACCTCATAAAAGTGAGGCCAAATTTCTCCACTGCTAATTCAAAAAAATTTGCACAGCAGTTTCAAGGTGATGTTAGACCATGTGAAAAATCACACAGTTCTGTAGATGCTAACATGAAATTTCATGAAAGTATTTTTACGTAAATGAGGCTGAGCAAACTGCATAAACTGCATGTTTGTGCCTCCCACTCTTGGCATAATGTCCTCAGAATCAATTGTGCATAAAGTCTGTAAGGTCCATTCCCACAAAGATATTGAGATATTTCACTGCCATCTCCACCCAGTTCTCCTAGAAAAACCATTGCATCTTGAGTATCCTTTGCCATGTATATTACCTGTGGGCTTGTTTTCCACTGAGTTCAGAAGTCACCTTTATGGGTCTCTGCTTAGTCTCATTTTCAGAAAGACCCTGTGTATGTGAGAGCTTTCTGGCTTATTGAGCAGCTGGATTTTCAAATGTGTTCAGATAGCTGTACATATATCTATAGAGGTGTTCCCTCTGTAATTCCTAAAGATGTTATGGAGGGTGTATGCTTATCTCATAATCTTTTTTTTGCAAATCCTTCTTTATCTGTGACCAGATAGACTTTTTACTTAAATTAACCCTTGATCAGCTCTGGAAAAATTTATAAAACTCATCAGAGTAATTCCTGAAAAATCTGTGCCAAATAAAATTTTTTGAAACAAGCACCCCTGGTGCAGGCTGCAAGACCTGAAACAATACCTCACCTCAGTAATCATTTTCCTAATTTACATCATGGTGAATCTAGCAAAAAATGCTAGATTAGACAAAGGGATTTATCTTAAATTTGCAAAAAAAATACAAGTATATTTAAAAAATCACAGGACTGGAACAACATCAAAATTCTGAATTATAGAGGATAAGTTGCAAACATGTGAGAACTTATGTCATACATGATGCATCTGAACAAACTTAAATAATATGATGCCAAAGTTCTTTTAAAACCAAATATATTTGTCTTCAATTGAATAATAATCATTTTCTAATGATATAATTAATGCATTACATTAAAAGGAAATGTTCATACATAATCAGGGAGAGAAAACTAAAAAATCATTTAGATGTTATTATGAATCTGAAAGTACATTTACCTTCATTTCTATTAATGGACATAAAAATTAGGTTTTAATTTATTACTACACAAATAAAGAAAATTAACTCATCAATATATTCAATTAAGGTATCATTCTTTGTTCTATAATGAAAAAAAAATTAGACTAGTGCTTCTTGGGAAGGCATAAATGACTGAAATAGGTTTTCTCTCTTCTATTTTCTTAAAGCGATTTTAGTTCTCCCTGACATTTAGAATTTTTCTTCACACTACACTCAAATAAGTGAAAAGTGAAAAATTCAGAGGAAAACTAAAACCAAATAAAAAGATAATAAAAATGCTGTTCCATTCAGATTTTAAAAATTATCTACTCTACAAGATAAATAGTGCCAGCCCATCTAATTAAATCAAGGTACAACTTGTCTCTTTTGAAGTCTTGTCACCCACTTCAGTACAACCAGGATTTCATGAGCTCTCTATAAATAGCAATGTATGTCCTTGTTTTGTAGACATCAAAAAGAAAAATCTCTGTAAGTCTGAAAAAGCAATCTCTTTAAGCTGTCAATCTAAAACAGTTAAATTTAACAACTGACCAGAAGGATCTGCCATCTCATTTCAACCCACCATATTTTAACTAATCTTGTTCTGTTTCTTCGATAAGCCTTAAAACCCCCATATTTCATCTGATAAAGTTACATTATAACATTGAAATATCAGGTAAAGTTGTAATCTGACACATGACTATTCTATAACAGAAATGCAATACAGCACTTTGGGTAAAATACTATTCAATTTTGAAGGAAAAGGGTGGTTAGGACAAGGAACAGGCCAATCTATAAGAAGCTATGCTTTTTGGTGCCTCCTGACAGAGACATCTCACCACAACTATTAAAAAAAAAGGGAAAAAAAACCCAGAAGAGGATGATATACATCCTTCTGCAGGATGAGTTCTGAGATGACAAACCCTTGTGTTGAGCATCTCCTGAGATGTGAGAAGTGACACATCCTACAAGGAAAGGAGGATTTCAGTTGTTTTGGGTCTCTAGTTGTAACTTTTCCCTCTCTTGTATTTCTCTGATACAGCTCCTTCCTACAATTTATCAGGTCAACTATTTCATCTACTGTTAGTTGCTCATGTTGTAGGCCAAGGACTTCTATTTATTCACTAACTGAGCCTGGAGTTGCCTCTCTGGAATAAAGGGATTCTCCGCAAGGTTTATTGGTTCCTTCTTCCCATGCTCATGGATCCCGCTGCTCCTCTCCCTCCTGTATATCAAACCAGCCTGTGCAGAGTTACAGAGTCAGAGGCTTCTCTGCTATTTACATTCATAAGGGAGGAGAGAAATGGTTTCATATCTGCTATTGAGTTTGCCTATGCTTCTAGGTATTTGATTGTTTAACTGCAAAAATTTAATCCTCTGGATCCTGTTCTTTGTAACAGGCCCAAGAGGAGGAACATTTTTCTGATTACAGAGGGTAATCACTGGAGGTGAAATCCCTGGCCTTGTTGAAATCAATGGTAAAATTCCATCAACTGACTTGTTCATCCTCTTAATCCTCTCTTAATCCTCTGTAGGACCAGATCAAATGCAATCCTTTAAATTGTACCCAGAAAAAAAAAAAAAAAGGGAGTTAGTGCAAATATTGGAGCATTTTGAAATGAATTTCCCCCTGCCCCTTCTACCTGATAGGTGAACAGCCACTGTCTTAAGTGTTTTGTAGATGCAGTTTTTGACTCCTCTTTTTGTTGCTCTCTTCAAAGTTCCTTGCAAGATTCTAAATCCCAAGTCAAAAAGGTCTGGTTCATTGTCAAACTATCCTGAAAAGAGAAAGACATGCATGTTATTGGACATTTTATGGGAAAAAAAAATTTTAAAAAAAAAAACCTGCTTAGTTTCCCACTTTAAGCTCCAACTCTATATGAGGCCTACTGAAAATTATATCCTATGGCTTTGAGGACAAAGAAATAATTTTAAAAATGGGATAAAAATACCTTTCTTTACATACTTCCCTGGTGTCACTAGCTTCACTTCCCTTTTCTTTGTCAATTATTCACCCTTCAGTTAAGCACAGTCTAAGCTTTGGTTGGTCACTGAGGAAAAACTTAAGGTGAATTTACTCAGCCTGAGATATGAATTAAAAACTTGTTACCCGACCATCTCTTTGTTCCAATTTAAGCTACACATTTGCACCTCTTCAGATTACTCATAAAATTAAGAAGCAAGGGATGAGCAAGTTTTACAGAAATCTTGTTACCAACTGAAACACACTATGTATCTACTTTGAATTGTATAGATGCTAATTAGGCTGCACATTATTTGATGTAACTCTGTTTCTGTAGTTTGGCTAAATACACACCACAGCAGGATGATAATGTTATGAAAAATTAAATTCACCCTTCTCATCTACCCTGCAATATCTGCTACACTTCTGTGGTAGCTACAATTGACAGTTTTACATTTAAATCACAGTAAAAGAACTGTGATTTTTGGCATTACCTCAGCATAAGTGACACCATGATTTAATGCTATGGGTTGATTCTCAAAATACTATAGCTCTCTTGGTTTAGGGCTTTTTTTGGTATAGAACTTTTAAAAAATATTTTTAGATGGTTCATATGTAAATAATGAGTACCATTAGTCCCCTCCCACAGCCTCAAAACAATAAGCTATTCTGCTTAAGCAGTGATGGTTTTCTAAAAGGGAAGACTAAAGTTAACAAGGGTGCTGTTTTCAATAACTTTCCCCAATCTTCCCAGAGAAGAAAGTCATTTAAAAATGTACTTGTTCCTTTACTTCATCTTTATTCTGGCTGTATTATAAATATTTAATTTGTTAGCTAGTGTTTTCTTGTGCCAATATTTGGGGTTGGAGGAATATTTAGAAAATAACCTTCGTTATATCTGGACTGTGGTTGGCTCTGCAGTCTAAAACAACTGGAATTCAGAAGTAGAATTCACCAAGAGATAAGGTGAAAAGTCATGAGGCATCCTCCTGCACCTCACTGTTCAAATTTTAATCAACTCTCAGAGAAATAAATAATAAGGCTAGAGTTGGCTGAGATTTGAATTTGACAAGGGAGATTTGAATGACAAGGTGCTGCAACTTGAATGACACAGGGTTAGGAAAATGTCAGATTCCACCCTGATATCGCTCCATCAAACAGCCATCTGTCCTTTCCAGTTCAAGCCTTTCAAGTTAAAATGGATCTGAACTGAAAGCTCACAAAGGTCAAGGCTAACCAAATTGGAGCTACTGTTTTCCAGACAGAGATATGAAATGCTTTGCTTCTAATTATATGATTGGGTTGACTCTATTTACGAAGACAAGTACACCAATTTCAGAAGAATTTGATTCACCTGATTTTTGTTTGCACTCTCTGTGAATCACACTAGGATACTCCACTACCTATTTTCATTTTCAGCTTTTTTAAAATTTGAAATTACAACTTTTGATACTTCAGAACCAGGGAAATATGTATATCAATTTTGTTTTTAGTAAAAGAATCTTTTTCTAGACATAAAACATCATCAATTTTTCAGCAGCAAGGAAAGAAAGTGCAAAGTTATAAACACTAAGTGACTACCTTAATTTTTTTTTTCCTCTGTTCAGGGTCAAAATCTGCTTACAGCAAAGTAGCAGTTCTGCATTTCTTCTTTTCCTCAAAATTCTTTAAAGGACAACTTTTCTTAAAAAACCAAAACAAAACAACATAAATAAAACACTGAGGGAAACTATATCCCTTTAAAGGACTGGAAAGAGCCACCTCTGGCTTTCACCACACCTCCTTGGGGTTAGTGAGTATTTTGCTACTTTCATACTGACTTCAGGGTTTTTGTACTACAGCAGCGTGCATGCAAGGTGGAGGAGAGCCAAGACCTTGCCTTGCAAAATACTCTACTGTGCTGCATCTCATGCCTTTCATGTGCAAGTCACCAATAAAAATCAGTGGAGTTATGTGTCTATAAAACTGATATAAGGATGGAGAAATCTGACCCTATACATTGTGATCCCAGTGTAACGGGAACAGACAGCTCAATTCTTATTTGGACCTCCTCTTCATTGAATGCTAACTGCACTTGCTTTTCAAAACTTTTCAGAATTCTAAAATGAGCCTGTATTGTGCATAGTAACAAGTAGCAATCACATAATGTTTAAAATAAAATAGTTCCTGCACTTTAAGATTAGCAAAACCCAGACATTCTAATTTAAAATGCAACTCACACTTTTTTTTCCTTTTTGCTCTTTCTCTCTCTCTCTTATCAGAAGTCAGTGGGAGGTTGAAAACTCACTTCTGGGGCCACAGGAGTGAGAGTGAAGAAGAGGTGAATAGGACATGCTTGCACAGTTTGAAATAATGTGGATTTATGATGAAAGTATTGCTTTTGGGCTCTGCGTGAACTTTAGGTTGCTGCTTTGTGTTCAAGTGAAAAATTTGTGCTTGACTGCAAAATACTAAAGTTACACCTAAAAGATAAGGCCTCGGAAATCTACAGTGTCAAGTTCAGATGTTCACATTGCCTACATGTTGAACATAGACTAAGACATACTGCCCCATCTCCTCTGTGCCGTGGCATGTGGAGTAGGGAAACCTGGATGCGGAAGAGAACTGCACTATGCACTCACGTAAAACCATATCCAGAGTTAGAGTGACCAGGACCTTGGGGTATGGCCAAAAGTGCCCCCACCATCCCTCCCCCCACCCCATCCTGGAGTGTCTTCTTTGGTGACGTTTTTGATTTTCTGTTCTTACCTAGGAGCCAAGAAAGCTGAACTACATTGTAAGAATGATGTTTCTGGAGGTGTAGTCTGCCCAGCTCATTGACTGACTGTCTTGACAAGTGCTCATCCTTTTTTGTGGTTCTAAGTAACATGAAGAGGGTGACTGCAAGAACAGTTTTATAGAAGCTTTACCATTTTTTAGGACACTATTCCAAATCTGTTGAGCTAATAATGCTCTACATTTGAAAATTATCAACTTCTATAAAATTCAATTTACATGGGTTTTCTCCACAATGTTTAGTGGGTGGCTGGAAAATAATTTGAAATGTCAATGGGCTTAATTTAAAAAAAATTATATTTTGCTATTGTATTTAAGGTGAAATAATGTAAGAGAATAAAATAACCTTATTTAGTAAGAAAACTATTATATATTAGAATAATAGTATTATGATGTGGAAACTATCCAAATGGGTTACAGCATTGATAGTAGAATGTGGAGAAGACTTCAACTCAGCAGCCTTTGTGAAATCTCTGTCTCCTCCCCTCTTCCTTTCTCTGGAAAAATTCTGAGGCTTGCCTGAATCATGCAAGGGGAAAGTTGTTGTCAAGCAGAAAGACTAGCCTCTCCTCTCTGCAAGGACATCCACATGTGGCAAATGTGACTTTTTCATATGCATCTGTCACTGTAAGCACCCCAGCCTAGCTCCACTGCCTCTCTTAGGAGGCCAATGAGTCATACCCCTACTTCAAGCCTCTAAGAAACCTGACATGAGCTGCTTTGTCTTCATTCAGAGCAGCTCCCCAGGCAGATTAATCACCTTTAGAACACTAGCACTTGAGATATAAGGAACCATTTTAGTGCTTCTACATTCATCCTTGCGTTTCTACATACATTTATAATACTGAAGTCATGCACTTTGTTCAGTCCACAAAAATATTGTTACATATTAGTATAGTCAGTTGACTTCACCCTGATTTATGTTTTTCCAAAGGAAAGTGCTCATTGTTTCAAATATGACAGGTGGTTAAAAACAGACAAATAATTTAAACAAGTTGATTAATTTTTAGAGTGTTAAATCCCTGTAATTGAAGCACAACTTCAATTGAAACAGCACAGTCCAGAGAATGTCAAGTTATCTTACTGGTGATATAGAAAGGGACTAGAGGCATTAGTTTTCTCACTTGTGAATTTCTTGGATACATTTTGTCACTGGATTAACAGGGCAGTAGCCAAACACATTAGAAAAAAATTTAGTGAAGTCTCACAGAAGTGATGTAAGCTGATATTTGGCAGTTTATGTAAATTACAGGAAACAATTGTGATCAGATTAATTAAAAACATTTTAACTTCTCAGCCACCAGTGTATTTCCAGTGGAATTACTCTGTGTTCAAAGTAGTACAAATGAGATGAGAAACTTTCTATGAAGCATGAAAGAAGTAATCTACCTGTTGACATTCTTAAGCCAACTTCCTGCTGAAGAAATATCTTTTTCTAACCACACAGAAAGGCAAAGATAGGTTATGGGATTCTCCAGTTCTCCTCTCTGATGCACTCTTATCCTTCTCACAGAAAGGGCGCAAGAACCAAGTCTTCCAATCAGAAAAGGTTGCCTTTCTATCTTGCACCACCCAAAGGTCCCAGGAGACAAACATCTTGGAGGAACTTTCCATTTCGCCACAGACAAATCAGGGAATGACCTCCTCCTTTATCTCAAAGAATAAAGCTCTTCATTCCACCACAAGGACATAAGGAATCTATATTATATCTTTTGACTGAGACTTGAGCAAATTTTATTGATTTTGACAACTGGTCAAATTCATAATTTCATAGGAGGAAACCCCTAGGAAATCTGTAGGGAGGATTTTGAGTCTTTAGAATCTGCTCTTCAACTAAAAATCTAGATAGATTAATTCATTATGGTTTAAATGGATTCATTTTGGATAGGAACTATGCTTTATATTTCCCCCTATGTTACTATCTGATTATTAAAATTGTTAGAGATATGCCTCTGTCTGAATTAAGGTAAAAATGATATCAAAGTCAATAATATGGACTTCATTTAACATTAAATATGAGGTGGGGAGAGAGAGAGAGAGAGAGAGAGAGAGAGAGAAAGAAAGACAGGGAGAGAAAGAAGGTGATGAAGAGACAGATTAATTATAAAATATCACCACTCAGTGGATCCCAATGGCATCCTGTTTATCCTCCTCTTCTGGCTTTCTTTGTGGGGAGGGCCCCACAAAACATAGAGTTCAATTAATTTATTTACATTTGGACCATATGGAAATGCCAGGTACCTCCCCTGGGAGGGGCAAGTTTGACACTTTCTCTTGCAATAGACTCTGGATAGTTGTGTCCCTTTGCATTACTGTTTTGGTTTTGCATGGCCTGGTTTCTGGTAACAGGGGGGGGCACAAAGATAGCTCCTGTGGGAAGCTGCTGGAAGTTTCCACCATGTCCAGCAGAACCAATCCCTTGTGGCTCAGAAGATGGACATGCTGCTGGCCAAAACTGGGCCAATGAGAGAGGTTAGTAACACCTCTGTGATGACATATTTAAGAAGAAAATCAAAACAAAGTCATGGTGTTTTCTGCTTCGATTCAGAGGAGAGGAAGAGGTGAGAATATTTGAGGGAAAACATCATGGAGACACCAAGGTCAGGGGAGAAGGAGGGGCAGGAGGTGCCCCAGGTGCCAGAGCTGAGATTCCTATGCAGGCCATGGTGATGACCATGGTGAAGCAGCTGTTCCCCTGCAGTCCATTAGGATCCATGGGGGATGCAGAGATCCACCCACAGCCCCTAGGGATCCATGTGGGATGCAGAGATCCACCCACAGCCTGTGGGCATCCATGGGGTATGCAGAGATCCACCCATAGCCTGTGGGGATCCATGTCCGATGCAGAGATCCAACCACAGCCCCTGGGGGAGGTGCCCACACTGGATCAGGTGGATGCCTGGAGGAAGCTGTGATCCCGTGGGAGACCTGTTGGAGAGAGGGGGCCCTGCTTCCAGGCTGGAGCACCCTGTCCTTGGAAGACTGCACCCCTTGGAAAGAGTAACCCATGTTACAGCAGTTTTGGGATGACTGACTGACTACTGGGGGGGAGCAGGGAATTCACACTGCAGCAGGTATGGTTTGGTGGCTGCTTGTGAGAGTGGACCCATGCTGGAGATTTTCATGGAGAACTGTCTCCTGTGGGAGGGACCCCACGACCTCACAGGGGAAGGATTCCTCTCACAGATCAGCAGAAAAAAATTTCAATGGTGAACTGATCAAAACTCCCATACCCTGTCTCCCTGCACTGTCCCAGGGAAGGAGTGAGGGGCTGGGGGAAAAAAGGTGTTTTAAGGGCTTATTTTACTTCTCATTATCCTCCTCTGATTCTGTTAGTAATAAATTTCACTTTGCAACTTAAACTGAGCCTGTCTAGCCCTTGAAGTGTTTCTCCCGGTCCTTATCTCATTCATGAAGCCTTTGTTAATTTTGTTTTCCTCTCTGCTCAACTGTGGCAGGGGAGGGTGAACGAGAAACACTTGTGGGTGCCTGGGATTGCGCGGCATCAAACCATGACAATCATGTGCAGTCTTCTGGGGCAAGGCCTCAGGAATGAGTCTGGGGAGCACTTTGGTGTCTTTGATGGTTTATGACACTTCTAAGCTGCTCTAATGTCAATGTCCCAAGGATGTAGCCTTCCAGGGGTGTGGGGTTTTACAGCCGAGCCAGTTTGCATAACAGAGGATGGATGTTCACTTCCGCTTACAAGAGGTAGCACCACACACCCAAAACTGTCCTTCCCCCTTGGTTGGAAGTCATGTGTGTGCAAACCTGGCAGCAGAACATGGGTCTGTGAATTATGGCCTCCCCCACTCCAAACCCTGCCAGAACCAATTTTCAGGACAGCTGCTGTGTTTGTCTTTCTTTTGGATGTATTCTTCTTAATTCTTAAACAGCCTTGTTTACTTCCCCTAGACCTGAGATAACTGCAAAATACTGTCACTTTATCTTACCTCAAGTTCCTGTAGATGGCTTAACTCACAGTCCAAGGTTCCAGTCAGGAGGCCTGTTCAGGGAAGAGCAGACTTCAGTGGTCTCAGCTTATTCATACAGTTTTGCCATAATGGACAAAAAGTCCTTCATAACAATGTTTAGACCATTAACCATAACATTTCAGGCTCACACTCTGTCCTAAATATCTGCATTATATCTGAAAGCCCAGTTTTGAAATTTCAGGAACCTGCAACATTTACATTGCCTAAATGAGATTGGCTGTCGCACCATTTCTCAGGGCAGGAGTATATCAATTAACACCACATTTTTATGCAGTCTTTGGAGGTCACAGTCATTTTGTGCACTGTGTAAACTGAACAAATTTGCATGTGAAATTTTAGTTTGATCAAATAAGTTCTGATTTATTTGGGTTGAGTGCAAGTAGTGTCGTCAGTGCAATTTCTCCCTAGATTGCAAAGATTAGTACTCAAAACATTACAGCTGAAGAAATTCCAGTGTTATTTTTGAAATATATCAGTAGCTTTGTTACTCTTATTTTTCAACCATGGAAATATGCTGTTTATTAGGTCTAAAAAATAAATTTCTAGGCCAATTTAAAAATACATATAAACTCAAAACTGAATGTATTTTTTAATTCAGATTCATTCTGAGTATGATGCTGCATACTATAAACCTTTCTGAAATATTGTTTCACTGATGAGTTCCCACAGATACCAAGTTGTTAGGCAGATTAAAAAATCAACAGTAGATAGAAAACATTTCCAAAATACAGCCTGGGCAGTGTCAGAGCACACTGGTGGTCCTTTTCCTCTCTGCAACACACTAGAGGACAAACAACAATAATTGAGCAAGGACTAAAAAGAACAGTAAAAGAAAAAATATTAGTTTCATCCCCATCTTCTGTGACTGAAATGCTGCTGAGCACTACCATACCTCATTAGCACTTCGTATGGGGTAGAATTGCTTCAGTATTTCTCAATAAGCAAATGCAAAGGCTGAAAAATATTAGTAATTATATTGTGAACAGAAAAACTGCCCATTTTAGATGTTTGTATTGTCATATTGCCATTCTCAGTTTGTGATGGGCCAGCCTTGGCTTGGGGATGATTGGAGACAGCTATCACTGCACAGCAGTAGCTGAAGCCCCGTTCTAGTTCCAAATAAAAACCACAACATTATGACGGCTGCTGTGGGAAAATTTAAATCCACCCCAGTCAGACCTAATGCACAGTCCCACAAAAAGAAAAAACAAACAAACAAACAAACAAACAAAACCCCGGACATATTGGTTAGTGGATTAGGAATGTTTTCTTCCATTACAGAAAAATTGGATTGACTTGATTAGCACAAGTAATTGCTACCTACTAATTAAAAATAACAGGAGAGAGTCATCAGGGAATAGCTGGAGAGCTACAAGCACCTGTCTTATTTCTCATTACATAATGGACTACAGAAGCTTTCTGGTCAGTCGTAACCACTGTCTGCCCTTCAATCAATGTCACCATGAAATATGCACAGGTAACTTGTTCTGTATCCTGGAGATCCAGGAAAATTGAAAAAGACAGACTTGTGTTTCTTCCCCAAAAAATTGTTCAGAGCTGTAATTTGGCAGAGTTTATCCTTTCTCTTGCAACTCACCTTTATGTGTGCTTATTTCTGAGATAAGCAGATTGTATTGAGAAACAAGAAGTCATTCCCATAGCTTGCTACTCTGCACTTGCCAAGAATTTTTGCAGAAAGTGCAGGGATAGAAATGACCAGCTGGGAAGGGGAGGATTCCTGATGAAGGAATGCTCAGCTCAATTTTCAGGGCATCCCATTTCAGCTTGGACATCTATGGAACTCTAAATTCTGATGTACTTTTGAGTTGTTTGGGAGGTTGGTTTGTTTTTCCAATTGGTGACATCTCCACCTCTGGAGAGGAGCTGTTATCTTCACTGATCGCATATAAATATATATTATATGTGCTCAAACACAGCTCTGTAACTGTAGATTTTTTTGTAGTTTTCCTACCTTTTCCTTCATAAAGACACATCATATACTAACTGTAGCAAAGGTCATGCAAAGTGAACCAGTTTCATTCTCAGCTACATTGAGGGATTATCTCCCATTTTCTGTTGCAGTTCCTGCCGATGTGTTCTTTAACTGGTGTGTCAAATATCTACACAATCTCTTCCTCTCCTGGCAGGTGATTTGTTTCAAGTCTTTGGGGGCAATACCAGTGTCTGCAAAGTCACTAGAACAGAAGACTTCCATTTCAAAGGGACTTCATGGCACAACCTGTGGGCTTAAGGTTAATTAAAAAAAAAATACTCAGCCCATTGGTACTACCAGCCCTAATCTTTCTGTTCCCACCTCTTCAGTTTATTATGCTTAGTTAGTCTTATCATCACTTTCCGGGCAAGAAAGTCAATACATTCTGTCATCTAGTTTCATGTTCTCCTCTTGGTGGCTCTTTTTGACATCTGTTTTTACTTATTGTCTTTGTGTCAAAGAACATAAACATTCTATTCCCTTTCCCATAACATAAAAACAAGATATATGTGCTATCTCATTAACAGAAGTAAACATAGAACTCTGACATATAGATGGGCCCTCAAGTCACTGACAAACCAAATCAAACATTCATGTAGCTCCCTTTAAGAATGACTGGTGAAAATCAGTGTGCTTTCAAGTCCTTATTCTTCAAGGCCATACAGTCATAAAAGCCAGTGTACAGAGGCCTGGCACAAAAATGAATCATAAATGGTATTTTTGTATACAAATTATACTCACTTCCATCACCAGAGTAAGAAAAGTAGACCAATTAGACTATTTTTAAGAGCAGTCATCTAACAAGGTCTAAAAGAGACTTTAAGTTCATAGTATAAAAAGAAGCTAAGGATTTCATAATTGAGTATACCTTGTGTTTTGATACAAAATTTTACTGTTATTTGATTTCACTGTTATTTAATGTCACCAAAAGGCAATCTCAGAAAATGTAAAATGCACTCAGTTCTCTGAAGACAGCACAGTAACAATGTAAAATCCCGTACAACAGCTAGAGCATCATTTTTGCCATAATTATAAGGCAAACTTCCCTCTTACCCATCCTCGCCTCCCTGCCAAAAAAGTGGCTTTTCCACTCCTTCCTTTCAAAATCAACTGGTATTATTACCAGCCTCTTAGTTAGACTTTTCTTTCGTAAAGGGATTTTCTCATATGTTCTGTGAAAAGAGCTGAACAAATGATTGCAGAGACCTTCCTAAAGACATTGACAATGAACTATAAATCCATTGTTTAACCAAACACTATATGATGGGAGACTGTTCATTTTGAGTGGACATTAACAATTGAAATTATTCTTATAATTCAATTATAATTCATACTATAAAATGTATCTGTGGTAGTAACATGGGACTAGATTTCCCTTGGTGCTCTGTCACATAACCCCATCTAAGTTCTTCATAAATAACAAGAACAGTTTCTCAAACACTAAAATATTCTATCTAAAAGTTGAGCATTCAGATTGGACTAGCATGACATGTACTTAAACTGACATTTTGTTTGATTTTCATGTTTCCGTACCAGCACAGTTATCTCTCATCCCATGGGAAGAGATAGGCAGTCATCTCAAAATATGGATAAGATAGAGATCTTCAATATTACATGATCAGGTTTCTAATTACTGTGATCTGTTTTGTTTCCTAAAAGACTGGGGAAATATGACTGCCTAAAAGTAGTATCATGAGATTCTTCAGGGGAAGCTTTTTTGTAATTTGCAGAATATTCTATGTACTTTACATTGTATGACTAGAGACTCATAAAAAGTAAGACAGAGCCAGTAATAACATTTTATATTGGCGCAAACTTTTGCACTTATTTTTCACTCCATGGGACATAAACATAATAATTTGTCACCACAATAATTTTCAGTCTTAGATATTTATAACATACACACACAAAAATCCGAAAAACCCCATATGTATTGAGTTTGCTTGGACAAGTTTTGATAGCAGGAGGGCTAAAGGGATGGCTTCTGTGGGAAGCTGTCAGAAGCTTCCTCCATGTCCAGCAAAGCCACTCCCTGACAGTTCCAAAAACATATGTGCTGTGGCAAAGGCTGGCCAATTAGAAATAGTGATAACACCTCTGTGATAATATATTTAAGAAGGAAAAAAAAAAAAAAAAAGGTTATTGTGGAGTTGTAATTGCAGCTAGAGAAGAGTGGGGTGAGAACATATGAGAGGAACAACTCTGCAGACACCAAGGTCTGAGAAGGAAGAGGTGGAGGTTATATAGGCGCCAGAGCTGAGATTCCCCTGCAGCCTGTGGTGCAGACTATGGTGAGGCAGCAGTGCTCCTGCAGCCCGTTGAGGTCCATGGGGATACAGAGATCCACCTGCAGCCCATGAAAGAGCCCACACCAGAGCAGGTGGATGCCCAAAATGAGGCTGTGACCCTGTGGGAGGCCTGTGCCAAGCAGGGTCCTGGTAGGGACCTGCAGACCTGTGGAGAGAGGAGCCTCAGTTGGAACAGGTTTCCTGGTAGGATTTGTGACCCTGTGGGGGACCCATCCTGGAGCAGGCTGTTCTTGAGGGACAACACACCTTGGAAGAGTGACACACATTACAGCAGTTTGTGAGAATTGTTGCCTGTGGAATGGACTCATGTTAGAGAAGTTCATGGAGAGATGTCTCCTTTGGGAGGGACCCCATACTAGAGCAGGGGAGGGACTCCTCTACCTGAGCAGCCGCTGAAACAAAGTGGATGTACTGACCATAGCACCCATTCCCCTGCACCACTGAGGGGGATGAGGTAGAGATGAGAAAGAGGGAGGGGTGGAAAGATCTTTGGAGGTCTGTTTTTACTTCTCATTATCCTGCTCTGATTTTTCTTGTAATAAATTCAATTATTATCCCCAAATTGAATGTGGTTTGGCCTTGATCATATTTGCTGAGTGATCTCTCATGTCAGCCCATGAACCCTTCTTTATATTTTCTCTCTGCTCTTCAGTTGCAGAAGGGAGTGAGAGAGTACTTGGGTGGGTGCCTGCCATGCAGCTAGCGTCAACACTCTATAGCACAGAAAGGCAATTTCTATTTTTTTGTGAATAAAACATGTAGTTATGATGTACAGATGATCTCAGCTCCATTTCATTGTGGTTTATTGTTACTAGGGCACATTTCACTGTACAAACAAACATTATTTTAAACGAACTCATGTCCAGGATTTTATAGGTCCTGTTTTTCATAGGTCCTGTTCTCACACCGGGCTTTATCCAGTTAGTCCTAGTTTGTTCCTTGTATCTTGCTTCTATCTTCTTACACTCAGAAAAATCTTGTCTTACTATTACTGTGTTAAAATCTTCCACACTTAATTTTGGGATTTTTTTTTCTTTTTCTCCAAACTAACTTGTGTGCCATTGAAAAACATTAGAATTTTCAAAATGGTGAACCATTATGACAGTCCTACTTTCTAAGACAGTCTCATGTAGATATATTTCAACCAAAATGGCTAACTTCTGATAAAATTATCAGCAATAGAAAACAGAACCTTTAAATGAGGACCAAAAGACAGTCTCAGAAGATTAACTTTTTATTAGCTTTGCCTAAAAACTTGGCAGTTTATATAAACTGCAGCTTCTTTCTTCATTTTTTCTTTTTTCCTACACAAAAGAAATACTCACAGAAAGACAGAACTCATATTTACAAGAAAATTACTACTTTCCTGAAGTAATTGAGAAAATCCTGGTTCTTTTCTCTCTAGAATATTAAGCATATGGTTAAAAAATGCTACAGACAGGATAGTGCTTTTTATTCAGTCCTACAAGTTAGTAAGAGTAATTTCTGTAGAACATGATAGGCTCTAGTCATTTTAAATCCTTCAGGGCTTTTCTGTAAGAGCTATTTAAATTGTTTCACCAAGCAATTTGACTTTAGAAAGGTTTCCTTTTAGTAGGCAATTGCTCCTGTATTTTTCTGTTAGCCAGCTGTCCACACCTAATGCTGAGCTGAATGTAAATTTCAACAGCCTATGAGACATTGATGGAGTGGTTCCAAATTTAGTAGAGTTTGGTCATCTGTTGGTCCAGTAAATAAGTAAGACTCCTATTGTCTTGTAACAAGCTGAATACTTCATTAATAAAAAACCTGCTTGATAATCAAGCAAAAAGCATTGCTAAAATTAACTTTTGGGATCACAAACAAACAAAATATTCCATTTTCACCAAAATCAGATACAATTCCTTAAGTACTTTCAACATATGGCCAAAGTTTACCCTCCTTAATACCTTGTAACTTTGTATAAAAAGTTACAAACTCCATTAACCAAATTCATCCATGTCTGCTCTTTGAACGAGTCTTTCATCCTTTCAAATCATTCATTCATTCAGATCATGGCCCAAACACAGATCCAATGGTTAATGCAAGTCAGCCTCTCCATAACACCTTGCTGTTACGTATCCAACAGCAATTCCATCAGCTTAGGGGGCTGCAGGGGCTGATGACTTGGGGCACAAAACTACACTGGTATGTAACAGTGTAACTTGGAAGTTTAGCCAAAATATTTAACTAGTTGGTATCAGAATTTGAATTAACCTGGTTCATATGAATTCTTGTTTTAATCTTTAAAGAAAAGCTGTAAGATAAAATACCTTCTCTTGAAGCTATAATTAATAAACTTTAAAACATTTTATTACTAGTTTAGGTTAATCTGAGCAGCTGATAAAGGTTAAGACTTTAAGCACTGACTGTATAAATTACTGGGGAGACTTTTGGATTCTACACGTGCTTAATGTGACATTTTTTTCTTAAAAATGTATTTGCCCTTTTAAGAAAAGAAAGAAAATTATTACAAATCAAGCATTAACTTGCTCGCTTTGTGGAAAGAAAGCAGGATAAAAAATATATATGAAGGAGTACAGGAGTGAAAATTTGTGATAGACATATATATATATATATATATATATATATATATATATATATATATATATATATATATAATCTAAATTACTCCTACAAACTAACCACAGTTTATATCTTGTATCTCAAAAATATCTGCTGAAATAAAGTAATGATCAACTGAAAAAAACTGCATTGCACACACATAGAAATGCACAGAGGTCTAGTTTATCTGGCTTGAGAAACAGCCCAGTTAAGTTTGAATATCAGCCCAATCAGTTGAAAACAGCCCAGTTAGTTTTGAATGGGGCTTCTTTAGAGCTGAAACTTAGGAAACTGGAACTACTTTATAGTCCAAACTATCAAAGAAGAGTTGCAGAATGTCATCTTTCTTTAAAGAGGGACAGGAGGAGCTCATTCAGAGGCCAGTTTGACTCTTATTAGACAATCTCCTTTGTAAAATGTTATGTTTAGCAACCAGACATCTCTCTTCCAAACAGAATAGTGTTTTTAATTGTCTAGAAGTGAATAATAACAAAATATCACACTGCTAAGTTATACTGGAAAGTTGTTGTGAGGATACAATACAGGAAATAGAAGACTAGATTCCATCCTGAGTAAAGAAACAACACTCAGCATATAAATATCTGGTACTTAAAAAAATTGTCATTTCATAGTACAAGTTCTGTAATGCATAGGCTCAGAGCTTTAGATATTTTTTTGAGAAAAAGAAACCCTCATTTTTTCTTTTTATTTTCTCCTCAAATTAATATAAAGCAAATTCTGAAAGTCCTTACTTTTATGAATAATTCCTTTGAGTCTAGCCAGGTATGTGATGGATAAACCTTGAAGCAGAATTTCAGAAATAGGCCCTGATCACCTCTCCAAATGTTTAACTGAACAGTTTCTTAAAAAAAAAAAAAAAAAAAGAAATGCTACAGTAGTCCTTAAATCACTACTTATTTCTGACACCACCATCTACCATTTCTTCACCATCCACATGTTAATGCCACCATATAAGACACATGCCAATGAATCTTAACTCCACAACCGCACAACATGGATTACAAAACATCGGGTTTTTTATTACCCAAGGTGGGCCCATGTATATTTACTAGATAGATTCAATTATAAAAGAGGCATGTAAAGAATAACCTTTAAGCTCCAACCTTTTCCCCTCAAGGTCATTTAGTGACTTGGGGAAAGAATGAAATTTTTCGTCCGTTACTAGCCATGGAATTGAGACGATACTGTGCTTCAAGGAGACATACTGCACTTTACTCAAAACTCACAGTTTCACCTACAGTAATGTAATGACAGAGGCACCACTTAATGTAGTGCAAAAGATGCATATTGGCAACAGTAAAAATGTGAACTATGAGGGGCAAACATTTATAGCGAGTTTTCAGGTGCAAAGAGAAATAACTTCAACATTTATTTCACATAAGGTACTAAAAGGAAAGGACATATGTCAGAAGCTGTTTGCTTTTCCCTCCATGCAGCTGGGAGGAGTACCGCTTGGTTTCTAGAGAAGGTGAATTGTGCTGTTCTTGCTGACCCTTCTTTCTCAGTCATGATAGCCAAATAAAAACTGAAAGAACAGGTTCAGGCAAGAATTACCTTTTTCCTTGAAACCAGACCCACAAACCAGTTTGAAACACTCATACTCTAGCTGCTTGGTAAATCCCTGTTTCAACCCAGTCATGCTATGGAAAGCAGTCAGCTCTTGCAGCAGAATGAGGTGGGCTTCACTCTTTGCCCAGCTGGTCACAGAGGAAAGACAACATGCTGCGGTCAGGGGCCATGGTTTGCAGCAATAGAAGCCCATGGTGATGGCATCCATAGTTATGGGGCCACTCCCACTGAAGAGCTAAATTTCAGCCTGAGAGGGGTAAAGAGAAAATTCCTGGGATCTGACTTCTTCTCTGAGCCCAAGGCTGGATAAATTCATCTTATTCCTAATGAGAGATGTGAAGCTGCAGCAGTTCTCCAACACATTGGCTGGTCTCTCCTTCAGGAGACCCCATCCACCTATACTTATCAATAAAGTGGTCACCCTCCCTACAAAGCAGAATTTAGGGGCCACTAAGCTCAGCAAAAATAATATGCTCACATTTTAACCACTATTGGTATACTCAGGAATTCCACAGTGCCAACAGCTGTCCTAAATTAACAGTTCTCCTTCACTTTTATCTATATTCCTTCCTTACCCAACTACAAATCAAGTACTTAACCTGGATGAATGGAAGTGTCCTGTAAATTATAGAATAGCAGAAGGTAATTATGTTTTCTATTACTTCTTACACAAGGTGATGGAAAGAGACAAGAAGGGCAGGAAAAAATTCCTGTACCACTGTTACAGTAATTGATTCTCACATGTATAATTCTTTAGAGAAAACAGAACCATATTTGTGGTTTAAATGATCCATTCCATTTGCAAGAAAGGAGCTGAAACAAAATATCTAGGTGGCATTTGGCTTTTGGAAAAAGCAAGGCTGTAAGTATGTAAAATACTGAAAATAAAATGTAATTATTAATAACTATTTGCATTTTGCTAAGTGTACCACAGCAAAAAATCTTACCACAGTTTTAGGGCAGGTGTCTTTCTTTTCAAAGTCTCCTTTCAGTCTCTTTGAATCATAACTTATTATTTTAACCATTTATCTAGATTATGCTAAGAATCTATTAGTAATGCTTAGTGGCTGAAACAAACTTCTGGTAAAATGGGGGTCGAATGAGCTCTTCTGAACCTTCATTCTGCATGTGTGATGTCTCTTTATTGAAGCCATTTGTCATTTTTTACCTTTCAGACAGTATTGGAGGATAATTACACGGTAGCTAAATTTCCAGAAATTAATGCATTTCTCCTTCCAAGAAAGGTTCTTTTCTATTTTGAATCTACTATACTCTGTTAAACACAAGCTTCTATGTGACAAATTGGATGCTGTGAAGAAGTATATGAAACAAAAGTGATAAACATCATGTACAAACATTGAATTCCTTTTCAGACAGATGTAGAAACATTTGATACATTAGATGTTAAATACTGGATTATTCTCATATTGACTAATTTGAATGCCTATGGAGTTTTATTTTTTATTCCAGATTTCAGTAATTAAAATATTCTTGGAATAGTCTTCTTAATATTAATTGAGCATTTCACATGACACAACAAGTAAAATGTTTATTTCTACTGAGTTGCTATTTCATTCTTCAGTTCCAGCAATCTCCATCATAAAGATCTCTGTGCAGCAGACAAAGTGCAGAATGCAAAATGCATTAAGTTCTGTGAGTGTACCAGAAAGAAGAAGAAAAAAAAATTAAAAAACTATGATAATGAATTTTGCTTTACTTTCACTAGCTAAATTCTAAGTCAGTAACTATTGTTGAAATGACTGTTAATTCTGATTTTTAAATACTTCCTCTTACACAATACTCCAGTGTTGGCATAATACAACACAATGTTCTTTAGCTTGAAGGCAAATAATCTCATTTGCAATTCTAACCACATTGGTAAGGAGTTTTGATTCCTGATCCTGAAGATAAAATTAGTTTCCACTTATTTTGAAAAAAAATTTTGCACTTTATAAGACCAATTTCTAAGAGAACTCTAATGCAAAGACAATGCATTTTCAAGGCCTTTTGGTGTGATACCTAAGGAATGGAATCTCAATGACGTTATACAGAAAATACTGAGACTGAAAAACAATGACCATTTAGGGAAAGTAATTCAGAGGAAGGAAGGTTTGAGTGTATCATGGTTGCTCATTGTAGAAATAATTTGACATTTCAGCATCCATATCACAGGTGGAGGGAACTAGACGAACTAGAAAATCTTTTTATTATTATGCAACAGAAAAATGAGTGAAATTGTTTCCACTTGAACAAAAAAGATCTAAGTGCAATCTTACTAATATATTAATAGATTGTAGGTAAATGTAGGGAAGTGTAATGATTATCAGTACTAGTCTTGATTCTCTCCTTCAGATTTTATAGCCCTAGGCATGAATAATTCCAGCTTTAGTTACTATATTATCTAATGCATTCACTAAAATATTTTAAGAATATTATTGAAAACAAAAATGACCAATGCACTATAAAATAATTAGAGGAAAATCCAAGGAAATCCCACTTCTACTTTTAACAGTGAACGGTGAACAGTCTTAAGAAAAATCCACCAGTGGTCATACAGAAGATACAAGCACTTAAATTTCTCTAGAAAACCTTATGAAGTTGGTTTTTTCTCTTTTTTTCCATTCTTACATATCAATAAGAGTTAGCAAAATAGGAAGAAGGATAGAGGGTAAGGTTGTGAAAATGCCCAGCAAGTTAGAAGGGTTATCTACAAAATGAACCAATAAACTAGACTTTGAAGTAAACCCTTAGAGAACAGTGAAAATTAATAATGGAATCCTGTGCAAATGTGAGGAAAATAACAATAAAAGGAGGACCATGACAGTACCAAGAGTAGTAGGGGTTTGGTTCTAGGAGATCTACCTTTGTGTCAATTATCATCAAAGGCCTGCTATTTGAAGTTCTAAGGGAAAATTTAAATTTCCCCCATTGCAAACTACACACACTGGACTGAATTTTACTGGCTTTATTAAAAATCTTATTCTGAAAAAATTAGTAAGGCTACTAGCAGGACTTTTGGTTTCTTAAAACACCATTTTGGAGGAGAATTTCACCTGCTTCTGCAAGGAAAAGCTCCATAGAATTACAAAGCAATCTGCCAGAAAAATTAGCACTGTACGTTGCTATGCACAAAAAAGAGATCTAAAATATGAAGTAACAAAAGGATAGACTAGACTTTCCAGCTGAAAATTGGCACCTATAAAAGAAATATTCCAGATAGTCAGAATCAACTGGGAAAACAGAAGGCTGACAAAGCCTCATAATTCTTTCTTTGTTTTGTGGTAATACAATGAAGTGCTTCACTAAACACTTACATTAATCTTTGTACATTTACTAAAGATTTTTTTAGAATGTTTAGTGGAATGAAGAATGTCAGACTAAAGAAATCCTGATTTCTAGAATGCTATTTATGAGTAAGTGCTAAATAAATAGATATTTTTAAACTTTTTTTTTTAAATTACTGATAATTCAAAGTTGAAAACTTCATTATTCTGTGGTGTATCTATATATGCAGTTATGATTGTCTACACAGAATCATATTTAGCTAGTTTTCATTTTTTTTCTTGATTTGTATGCCATTTTCTTGCATTTTTCCAGTTATAAATGAACCACTGAGGAGGAGTTAAAAGTTAACCCCAAGGAAGAATTCAGTAGATGTTTTTCCACTTCATTTCTACATTTTAGTTCTTGTGATGAGGAAAAAAAGTCCAGTTTTATGGGATCTTGTTTATTTTCTTAGGAGCAGTTTGCTAACATTGTAGAGAAAGTTCATTCTTCCCTAATAGTTGAAAGCAGTAGCTATTACTTTGTTTTTCAAGTTAATAGAATGTCCTAAGGTCAATTCATGTTTTTTGATTTGTGGATATTTTTTTGTACTCCAGTTCATGACAGACTTTTTTATGCTATGCACTTGCATTTCCCAGCTTACTCCACACTACAAGAATTTTTTGTTTCTGTAAAGACAATTGTTTTGCTTACTCTTCTGTTTTTGCTGTGAAGTCTGTGTCTTAAAATTAACTATTCCATTTTGCTATTTGTGAATGCCCACCACTACAAGAAGAACATTGAGGCAGTGGAGCATGTCCAGAAAAGGCCAACAAAACTGGTGAAAGGTCTGCAGAGTAAGTCTTATGAGGAGTAGCTGAGGGAGCTGTGATTGTTTAGCCAGAATAAAAGGAGGTTCAGGGGAGACCTCATCACTCTCTACAATAACCTGGTAGAAAGTTGTAGGGAGTTGGGGATCAGTCTCTTCTCCCAAGTAAAGGCAATAGGATAATAGAAATTACTTTAACTTATGCCGGTGGACGTTTCAACTGGATATTAGGAAAAAATTCTCTTCAGAAAGAGTTGTTCAAGCATTAGCACCAGTTGCCTAGAGAAATGATTGAGTCACCATTCCTAGAGGCATTTAAAAGATATATAGATGTGGCAGTTCAGGATATGGTTTAGGTGTGGACTTAGTAGTCTAAAGTTCGTGGTTGGACTTGATGGTCTTCGGGGTCTTTTTCAACTTAAGTAGTTCTGTGATTCTAAAACTAAAAGGAATTAAGGTATACATATGTGTATTTACATATATTTTCATTGATTAACGTTTTTTACAAAACACAATGATGAGAGTTATGGATTCTATAATGGCAAAATGCCAAAATTAATTAAGTAATATTATTTTCTTTTTTCTCTTGCTCTTAAAATGAAAAAAAAAAAAAGAAAAAAAAAACAAAAAACAAAACAAAAACAAAAAAAAACCCCAGCACATCACTTTTATTTTACCTTTAGAAATAGTCTAGACAGGAGATATTTTTCAAACAAAATGCTGTAACTTTTTTTTGTGTCCAAAGCTTGTTTCTTTTATTTCAAAAAACTATAAACATAAAGAACATTTCAACTCAATAGGTTTTGGAAAGATAAGCCTTTTCAATTGCTAGCAATGCCCTCTTTTCACATAGATCAATTCTCCCTTCCACTTCCAAGGGTGAAGGAACTGCACTACTGCATCAATTCTCCCCAAAGCCAGATTTTTATGACTTCACATGGCAGACCACTTCCATTTTCACTGAGCGAAATAGAGTAAATGAAAACTTCCTCTTGCCCAAAATGCCCCATCTCAAGCTCTTCCTGTTGGAACAGCCCAAGCTCTGACTCAGTTCCAAGCAGATTGGGTCAGGTGAAGTAGCAGACTATGAACAAAACTATCTAAGCAGAACGATTTGGGAATTATTTTGCAAAATTAAAACTAAATGACTGACCCAAACCTCCTGGTATTTTTTGGCTGCTTTGACCACAGTAAGTGCTCATTACTGACCAGGTTAAGCTTGCCTATCTTTCTAAAATTTGTATGTACCTTGCTAAATGAAAATATAAAGGCAACAATTGATAATGTAGGCAAGCAAAAACAACTAGGCATGAGAATGGTAGTAAAGATCAGCTTCAGGAGCCTGTGAGGAACTTGAGTGTATATGAGTCTATTGGACCCAATAAGATACATGTCAGGGTCCTGAGGGAACTGCCTGGTGTAATTGTCAAACCACTCTGCCTGATACTTGAAAAGTCATGGCAGTCAGGTGAAAAAGTCATGAAAAGATATTCCAGTTCCCTGGTATCAACACAGGCTGGGGGTTAAACAGCTGGAGAGCAGCACTGCTGAGAAGGACTTGGGGTGCTGGTGGATGAGAGGCTGGACATGACCCAGCAATGTGCGCTTACAGCCCAGAAAGCCAAACTTCTCCTGGGCTACATCCAAAGCTGTGTGGGCAGCAGGGCCAGGGAGGGAATTCTGCCCCTCTGTTCTGCTCTGGTGAGTACCCATCTGGAGTGGCTGCATCCAGTTCTGGTGCCCCCAGCACAGGAAGGACATGGACCTGTTTGAGTGAGTCCAGAGGAGGGTCATCAAGATGGTTAGAGGGATTAAACACCTCTCCTGTGAGGAAAGGCTGAGAGCATTCTGTTGGTTTAGCCTGGAAAAGAGAAGGGGTCAGGGTGATCAATTTGCAGCCTTCTCAGTACCTGAAGGGACCTTCCAAGAAAGATGAAGAAAGTCTTTTTACAGGAGCATGTAGTGCCAGGACAAGGGGGAGTGGTTTCAAACTGACAGTAGGTTCAGATCAGATATTAAAAAATTCTTTACTGTGAGGGTGGTGAGACACCGGGACAGGTTGCCCAGAGAAGTTATGAATGTCGCACACCAGAAGTGCTCAAAGCTGGATTGGATGGACTTCTGAGCAACCTTGTCTAGTCAAAGTCAAACCCCAGCATATGCTGTAGGGGTTGGAATGATGATCTGCAAGGTCCCTCCTACCCCAAACCCTTCTCTCATTCTATGAGAATACAAAAGTCAGAACTTGAAACGAGTCTACCAAGTTAAGTAATTAATTCAAAGTTAGTTCTCCGGAGCTTTGTTCTGGTTGCACCCAATATTCAAATCTGATTGAATTACACTATCATGGAAATACTGCTATATCTTACAGGAACAGAATTATTTACCAATGAAACAATCAATGCGAGTTGTACTGGAGCTGGACATTTCATTATGCTGTTTATTTCTGTCAGCACCCACTATGAATGACTATATATATATATATATATATATATATATATATATACATATACACACATATATATATATACACACATATATATATACACATATATATAGTATATATATGTATATATGTGTATATATATATATACACATATATTCATATGTGTGTATATATATATATATATATATACACATATATTCATAGTAGCTATCTGGCAGCTTTTTTTCCCAATGACATAGAGAAAATTAAGCAGGAAACCTCTATTAAAAAAAAAAAAAAAAAAAAAAAAAAAAAAAAAAAAAAGCAAATGATAAACTATATTTCTCTTATGTATGTAACATTTTGCCCCAAGAAATCTTTCACAAGGTCATCTGGTTTTTGTCCTTTCCTTCAAAATGTAGATGAAAAATCTCGGCCATGACTGAATTGCAGTCAAACTATCAGTTTCTCTTCATATTTTATCTTTGGATTGGATATTCCTGTTTTATTCAGAGTAACTTAAATCAGACATTTCTGTCAGAATATTGCAGGTTAGTTAAAATATAATCCTATAAATCACACAAACATATAATCTCTGTGTCTTTGTTCTTTTACAGTGATAGGATGTCTTGAAATATTTTATAGATATTTAGGGTATCTATGTGTCAACCTTGGCCCTATCAGGGTCTGTTTTTAGTCCAAGGAAGGAAGAAGAATGATAAATAGTATTCTAAATGGCACTGGGTTTTTTTTTGTTGTTTGTTTTTGTTTTGTTGGGGTTTTTTTTGTTGTTGTTGTTGTTTTTTGGAGGTTTTTTGGGTTTTTGTTTGTTTGTTTGGTTTTTTTGGTTGTTTTTTTTTTTAATCACCAGGAACAATCCATTCCTTTACTTGTTACCTAATTAAAGTTTTTTGTCTACTTTCCCAAAAAAATAGAGACTTCAACAAATGTTTAAGTGTGAAATTCTGCAGAAAAAAAATCTTATCCTTGAAGTGAAAATATCTGTTTTTTCTGCAGATGGAAAATTGTACTCTCCTATGCTCCCACAACTGCCTGGGCATAAACACTTTAAGTAACTAAAGATTAAAGTCTATTAAATTTATAGGACCTGTTATTACCTCTTATCTCATAGGTGTCATGTAGCATCATTAGGTCAGTCACTTCATGTCTAAGTTACTTAAAAGAATTTACTGTTCACTTTTTATAAGCATGGCTTCTTTTGCTGTGGAGAATACAGAAAGGTTGGGGTTTGCTTTTGGTTTTGGATGTAATAGTTAAATTTTCATTAAATTAAAGAACATGCACTACTCAATTTAAAAAAAAATTATAACAGAATTAAGAAGCAAAATATAAGAGCAGATAAAAGTGAAATAATATATTGGTAGACACCTGTCTTGGTTTTGGGAAGACAGGTATCTGCCAGGTAAAAGCTGGTATTTCCTTTGGAATGGAGAGTGTAAACCCCCCTCCCCCCCCCTTTTTTTTTTCAATTATAAATTTACAATCAGAGGCTCTTAGGCAAAGATTTGGAAAATAGGAATATAGCAGTTCTTTACTAGTATGTATTACGAAGAAAAAAAAACAAAAAAAACTCCAACCAAACAAAAAAAAAAAAAAAAACAAAACAAAAAAAAAAACAAAACAAAACAAAAAAAGAAAACCCAAACAACTACAGCATTAATAACAAAAGAAAACAGTACCAAGAACTTTGAGGATTTTGTTTCACAAAACCCAGGGCAGTTTGGTTTCGGTGTCCCTGCAGGATCCTCAGAGCACCAAGCTGAAACAGTGGAAAAGTCCTGGGCCGGTAGCTGGGATGGCAGGGTGTCCCGGCAGGCAGGGACAGGATGTCCCGGCAGCGCAGGGGGTGCAGGGTCACACTGTAGCAAGAGGAGCACTGCGAAGAAGCCGAAGGCGAGGCAGAGCTGGCCCAGTTTCCGCGGGTGGCAGAGAAAACTCAGGATTCAGGCCGAACCGGTGATAGTAGATTTCCCAGGACTGGATCCCTTCGGCCACAGTGGAACTCTTCCTATCAACAACAGCCCAGCCATTCTCTCTCCCCCAATGCCGAAAAAAAAATAGCCCATAGCTCGCAGCTGCCTCAAGCTCTGTCTTTTACTTGCTGTTATCTCTCCCTTCCAACTTTGTCCACCTCTTTGTTTCGGCTAAGTACTCTCAAGTATCCAACACTTGGTCTCCTTGGTAACTTATGGGGAAAAAATTCTTTAGAGAAAGAAGGAACAAACCTAACCCCCAACAACCCCAAATCCCTTTAACATTAGCAAATTGTGTAGACACTTTTGCTCTCTGTCTCTGCTGTATTAGCACTGTAGAACAGTACATGTTTTCTTCTGGTGACAGAAAATTTGTGCTGCCTTTGAAAATTAGTCAATCAATTAAATTTTTCAAATCTCATTGCTCTTCATCAGACTGTTTTATGGAAATCAGAATTTTCTCTTGGTGATTTCAATTAACTTTGATTTCCAATCAAGAGAGACAAATTTTAATGTAATTTAAAGGAGTATTTTAATAGAAAATCATATTTTCTCTTTTGATATTATTTCAAAATGTAGTTAAGACATTTTATGAAAAATGTCACTTTCACAGGAGATAATTTTTATAAAAATAGCTATTTTTATGTTCAAATTTCTGTTGAGAAATACAGATGATTAGCAATTTTTCCAAATAAAAATTAAAACCAATTCAACATTACCGAAATACCCCATGTCATATTGTTGGGTTTTTCCCCTGCCTCCATTCCTTTTTTTCAGTTGTTCTGAATCTATTCCTAAAATGTATTTCTTTAACATCTTCTCGTTTTTAAGACATTCTCAACTAAGCTACAAATTGAGGACTGTTCAGACTTTCAGAACAAAGCAGTAACAACAGCTCAGTAGATTCCTGCTTTATGAGAGCTCCTTCTTTCTCTTCTTCTTTTTATTAATGTGGAATATTCCATTGCCATGGCAAGCAAGAAGAGAAATGTGTTAACTAAGTCTGTGGTGGAGTTTTCTAGGATGCTGTAGGAGCTCCTCATTTGAAGTGTCTTTTTAGATGTGTGAGTGTGTGTGTATTTATAAATCCATCCTTTTTGAAAAAATGGTGCAATGGAACTCCTAAAGTCACCATGGGGATAATATCTGGGCAAAGAAGCATAAGATAAAAACATTTTAATGGAAATATAAGCAGATGTTGAAAAATATTCAGTGGACATGTAAACACAATGCTATCTGTGTCCTGGAAAGAATGAAATGCAGCATGGCCCTGCCTTACAGAGAAGGTTAAACTATCAAAATTTAGTGAGAGAATTGACAGAAAACCAAACAGCATTTTCCTTCAGTGAAGTTGTCATTTTGCGAAAAAAGAAATAATTGTTATGGTAGTTGAGGTTTCATACTGTTAGAAACTGGTATGATTCTTAGTGTTATTTTATTTTAAAAGACATAACTTTCACCAGGAAAATTATTTAAACTAAAAGGTTACATATTGTTTTCTAAGTAAATTAGCAATAGGGTATAAAAAAACTATTTTAAGGTAAGAGTGGGTGAAGACAGTAGGCAGAGGATCACTTCCCTTTGTCTAGCTGTGTATCTGACATCTTTTACCCAAAACATATATTCTTTAAAAAGAAGAACCATTGCAGTAAAATATCATGACTTTTGCTATTTAGCGTTTGTGTTTCTCACTCTATTAGGTCACCTACAAAAAAACAGTCACGAAATAAACAATACATTATTGCATGCTTTTGATGCCCTAAATTTTTAGTTCTTCTATTTTTCAGATTCTGTGCTGCATTAGTGTATAATTCTGAACTCTATGTAGAATGCTATATAGCTTTCTTCACATTTTGGTCTGACTAAACAATCCATCCGTGCCTGGGAATCAAGGTCACACCATTTGCCTCAGGCCCCAGAAAGTATAAACAAAAGTGAATTGAGAAGAGTAGCACACCGGGGAAATGTGACTTCATTACCTAAACCTATAATTGGACAATTAACTTCTAATATGCAAATAGACCAAACTTATATCTGTCTGTAAAAACTCATGACTGTCATCCATCTTGGGTGTAGCCTCTGCTAGGCTTTGCACTGCCCAAAGTGTATCCTTGGAAGGCCTTTAATAAGTACTTACTTTATCCTTTTAACTTTGTCTAGCCTCTGCTCTAGGTAGCCTCTCCAAGGCAACCCTTTTGATAGCTAACTAATAAATAATGAAATATCAGTTATCATTCACAGTACAATACAAACTAGTTGCAACTCAAGAACTATTCACCTGAAAATTCATTAGAAGTATGGGAACAGAGTTTAAAAATAATAAACCATATCTTCCTTAGTAGTATTGAGCACAATTCATTCAAAGCACTACCTATTACAACTCCTGTTCTATATAAAAAAGAACTACTTTCCTAGGAAGAAAATCTGTAATAGTTATTTTTTGGGGGGAAGGGATCCTGGTTTTGTTTGGCATTGGGAGACAGAGGTTTAAGAGAGCATGGAATCAGACTCAGTAAATAAAGTGCCACAGTGAAGTTTTCATAGGTAACAGAAGGAAAATGGGAACTAAAGTTTTGCAATGAGTAAGCGCAGTTGCCTTCCACCTCTGTGAACCTATACTCAAGCAAGGTCAAACAGAAAATTAATTCTGTGATCTCTTCACAGTCCCACTCTCCAGTTAAAAGAAGTCATGACCAAAACAGCAAGAGGCTCACAGTTAAAAGCTGTGCTGCAAACACAAAGTTTTCACTCACATACTTCAGCCTCTGGCGGCATCCTATGAGTCCTCACCAGAGTGCTTAACTTAAGGTTATTGACCTGTGTAAGGTGTAGCACACCCATCTTTAAAAAATGTGTCTTGGCCTGTACAGTTACTGACTTACCAGGAGGAGTCTTTTTCATCCCTTGGTTTCCAAAGGGTTACTGGAAAATACAGGCAATTACTTGCCACACCCTACAATCATAAAGAAAATACACAAACTTGATTATACGCTTAAATTAAAGGAAGGTATAGCACTTAAGAAATGACAAGACACAGTTTTATATCATTCATTCAAGTTTTGCTCTGGGTTTGGTAAAAAAATTAATAGAAATTAGGGCTACCTGAGTTAATAAAATGAAACAAAACATTGTGTCTAAGTGATACTTAGGCTGGATTTTGTGACCTCTCTTTGGACCTGATAGAAGACAGTCAGAGCCCAGAGCATGCTGCCTTTATCTCATTCCTGATCACCACCTTCAGTGGTATCATATGGTCTGACAAAGGAGATTAGATATTAATTTATTGAATCATATTATTGCTCTGCATAAATTTTTCCTTTCTTACATTTTTATGCTTCCATAGCTACAACAATATCTCTTTTACAGCACAATTTAAATGCATTTGTATTCTCCCATTTTCTGCAACGTTCGTCATCTAGAGTAATTTACAATAATTGCAGTGCAGATTTCAGATTTTAAGGTCTTCATGTTCTGGCCACATTTTAAAAAATGGTACTGAATATGCAAAATAAAAAGCTGTTTGCAAAATTAAGCAACAAAATGTTTCATTGTGGCTTGTCACTACCATCTCCTGCCTGTTTAAATACTCCAGTGAAGTTTAGTTCCATTGTAATTGAGCAACATTCCAAGATTTTGAAATAGAAAAGATATATTATCATCTCTCATTTTGCTAAAGGCTGAGGAGAAATAGCTTGATTGGATGAAGGTGGAATGTAGGTGTGCTGTGTGGGTAAATGTGTTCCATGTGTGGGAAATAACTACAGAGAAAAGAATTATTTTCATTTTAGTTTTTATAATGGTGTAATTTGCTTTCACTTTCTGGTCTTAAAGCTTCTGAAAACAATATTTTCAAAGCCTGTATGACCCCCAGTATTAATCAACAGACAAGAACTTGGAAATAGGAGGCTTTTTTAAACAATGCTTTTCAAAATCTTATCCCATAAATTATTTAATTTTTTATACCATTGAGTAGCAATCCACAAACACTACTGTTATTTTCCAACTTTTAGAAAAAATGTGCTGAAATATTTAGTAAATTCTGCTGTAAATAATGCAATTCATAAAACAAATATTGTTGCCTTACTGGAAGTTCTAGCATTTGCTACTCCAACTTCTGCTTACTAAAACTTCTCAATCATGGTAGGAAAAAATCATTAGTCATTATTGTTCTAATATTTTTCTTGCCATTCAATTTTTTAAATTGTTAGCAGTCTCTATAACAAAATTAAATTGTCCAGTGTAAAATCTGCAAATGAGAGCACCAGCACAGCCTTTCCAATGGTCCTTCTAACCCTGCATCCTCTCTCCAAGCACAGTTAAGGGTTCATGCCTAGGGAAAAAAATGAAAAAGAAGCAATCCTTCACTCACTATTTATTCTCAGCTCTTGGCAAGAGTTGTCTTGAACACAGCTGTAGTTTTAGAGCCCTCGAGATACTCTTTAAGAGTGAGTTAAGTGAACTTAAGAACAACTCTCCATACCTTCCCCTGTTGACTACATGCTACTGAGTAGTGAAAAGCATGTAACCTTGACAGTTTGTTCTCCTATGAGATTAAATGCCAATGTGTTTCAAAAGGTTTTCTAGCTCCTCCAATTATGTTGAATTTTAGTCTGTGGGATTTGTTCAATACTTACAGCCTTTCCAGCTAAAATGTCAATCAGACTCAAGGAAATTCTTGGAAGTACAGCAGAAGTTGTTTTATCTGTATGGCTTTAAAAAAATATCTAAACCATATTCAGTGTCTTGGACATGGCCAAGACATTGTGTTGTCACCATCTTACATCATGACCATCAAAGAATGTGCCTGTTTTCCCTGGTCATGGGAAAACGTGGTGGATCTAGGGTCCACCCATTCATTGTTCATTGTCTTGACTTGGTGAGCATTTTGCATGTGAATCACCCTCTCTTTTGAACTCAGTTGTTATTAGTATTGTTTCTGTTACTGTTCATTTATTTATGGCATTGTTGTTTCCAGTGATTTGTTTTTATCTCAACCCATAAAGTCTTCAAGTGAAGTGGGAAAAGAAGCAAGCAGGTGACATCTGATTTGGTAGAGTTTTGGTGGAGTGAGGTGCTGAACTGGGGAATGCTGTTTCCAAATCACAACACTACTGTTCAGAGTAAGAGGAGAGCTTGCCAGTAAAGAGCTGTAAAGGGTCCTTGAGTTGTGTAAGTTATGTTATCTTTTTTTTTTTAATTCCCTCTGCTAAATTTTCCAGTGACAGAAGATTTGGGATCAAGAAGCCACAATTAACAGCTGCTACGCATTTCATCTCACTTATAGTGACTTCTGTACCAACAAAGTATTCATTAAGGTTCACTACAGACACACTTCTGTACCAACAGAGGATTCATTAAGGTTCACAGAGACTCTGACAGGTCTGAACAACATGGACGCATTCACATCTGTCACTTTTCCTGAGTCAGGCTTTGCAGACACCAGTAAAAGTTTGAAATACCCACTCTGTAAGTCTTTGTTCCCTACATCTATGTTGTTAAGGCAATTTGGTACTATCACAATTCTCTCTTTATTGGTAAGGTTTATTTTGGACTCTAGACAAATACTAAAATTGTTTACATCCTCTGCATTCACTATAAAACCATAAAATTAAAAGTGATAATTTTTCTATTTTGTTTTGCTGTTTGTTTGCTTGTTGTTTTTTTGTTGTTTGTTTTGTTTTGTTTTGTTTTGTTTCTCTGTTTTTCATAATTTGCCCCATAAAAACCTCATAATTTACTTTCAAAAAAATCATGAAATAGGCAATGGCATCTAATGAGAACGAACCATGTGCTGGAAAGGAATGAAACAATAATCACTTAAAAAGGAAGAACAATACGTCTAAATTAAAATGCTGGTCAACAGAACACAAAGTTGACATTTACAAAGGTTATGTTTGACTGTAATAAAATATATGACAGCTCTTTGTGTACACAGTTGTCAATTAGCATTGCATATGGGTCTCTTGGATACATTTATTTTTGCCAATGATTCTTTATTCAAGATGCAAATATGTATTATTATTGTACAATAAGTACTCCTGACTGAGGGAAATAACTAAGAATAATAGCTGCCTCTTTTTATTAGAATTTTCTTTTCATGAGAATGTCACTAAAATGAAAAAATAATGTAACTTCTAAAATCAACAGAATTTTTTGGAAACAGAAGAATTAAATACAGTAGAAATAGAAGAGTTATAAGAAAATCCCTCTTACTGTAGATTCAAGTGAGACAAGAATTATTCTTTTTAAGGTTAAAGTAAATCTGTTATTTATGTACTTTAAATTTCTCATCTATGACAGGGCTATAATAATGCAAACATGATTTATCTTGAATATTAGTTTTTAGTAACTAAAGGCAAAAATAATTTGAAATTATTTTTATATTTTATATACAAAACATTCTTATTTATTGCAGTGCAACTGTGTGGCTCCCTAAAAGCCCAAACTTTGTGAGTGACTTATATATAATGAAAATTTTATTTCCTTTTTTGCCCTTTATCAGGATAAGAAGCTCTCCACATGAAACTCAAAAGGGATGGAGTATAGTTTCTTCTGGCATAGACATGGAGTGCCACTCTGCCTCAAGAGGAAATGCAAAGGAAGCTGGCTGCATCACTCATTAAGCCAGAGCTTTACTGGATGCTACACAAACCCCTGGGTGGCACACAAAGGGGGTCATTGCCAGAATCACATCTCAGTGTCAATTTAAGTCAGATTTTTTTCATTATTCTGCAGCATGCATTAAAACTCCTTACTTTCTCTCCTAAAGAAAAGTATGTATAGAAATGCACAGACAACTTTTCACAAGACAGAGAATTATTCAATATCCTGATGTCCATGACACCAAAAAGCGTAGCTAGGGGTATTCTGGTTCTAGTCTTTACTCAGAATAATTTGTAAACTTTAAACAGTCATTGCAAAAAATGAACAAACAATCCTGGCACAATGGATTTGAATCTAGGTGTGGTGGGTTGACTTCTGTCAGCAGCTAACCCCCTGCCCTGCCTCTTGCTCACTGACTTCTTTTATCAGACAAGGCAAAAATAGAGGGAACGCAAGAAAACTTCAAGTCAAAATAATGACAGCTTAATAAGGAAATCAAAAGGTGCTTGCAGAAGCAAAACACTCCCCACTGGCAGATGGATGTACAGCCACTTCCTGGGAAATCAAGTCCCCAGCATGCATAATAGTTGCTTGGTAAGACTAGTGTCATAATCACAAGCATCCTCTGCTTCCTCCTCCTTTCCTCAAGCTTTTACTGATAAACACGATGTCATATGGCATGGAATGTCCTTTTGTTCAATTTGTTAGCTGTCCAGGCTGTGTCCCCTCCCAGACTATTGTTCACCCAGTGTCTAACTCCAATAGGGAACAGCCTTGATGCTTGATGCAAATGCTGTGACAGTCAAAACACTGGTGTCATATCAGCACCCCAATTATATGTATACCATGAAGAACTGTCAGTTTTCCAGACAATTCCATTATGAAATGTATAACATGATTGCTCTGAATACATTGAAATGGAGGGTTTCAGTCTCTACCCGTGGGAATATTTTTGGATCCTGCATAAACACAGATACCGAATCTCAACAAGTGAATATATCTTCAGACCTATTCTACATTTCCATGTCTCCTGCCAGTAAGTCCAAGTCAACTGTTGTAGTGGATACTGACCTATAGAGAGCTCTGTCAAATAAAAATATCACGTCAGGACTGAACATGATTTCTAGTGGAATCAATGGCAACTTCTTCCTTTTATACTATAACGATTACCTCTGCCTGTTTTTTCATATATCAATATTTATATCTTGTTGAAAAATTTGTGCAGGCAAAAAAAAAAAAAAAATCCATAAACATTTTTCTCAAGTCAGTTTCAGTTATAAACTTTTTTTTGAGAAAAAGCCTTGATATTCTGCCCATCAGTAGATCCAATCCACAAGCCAAAAGGGAATTTAAAGGTGCTCTATTATTTTACTAACTCCTGTTTTGAAATTCTCTATTTCTCTAACAATTATTTATATGAAGTACAGTACTTTATCCAAGCAAATATATTTTTCATTTTAATATGTTGAAAATGAGGCAGTTTATATGATAATGATTTATGCCTTCGGTATCTCCTATATAAAATGAATATTTCATTTGTATTTATTTACATCTAGAACACTAACAAAATACTTAAATTCATTTCCAGATTAACTTGCTGATGATTTAAATGTAAAAACACCTATAATAAACGAATATACTGGTACCAAGGAACAATGCAAAAGTGTTCAGTAATAGTCTGATAAAGATCAAAGGCTTTGTACATCTCAGGAAGAAGAGAATTAAGGATTTATCCATGGGACAAACCAGAAAATAATTTATTATTATTATTATTATTATTATTATTATAAATGATAATGTAATGCTGTGTGCATCTAACATTTATCTGAGATGTCCTACTTATGACTACAGCAGAGTATTCCATTCTGAATTTTTACCTCAAATTTAAACCAAGATAAATGCAATCATTCAACAGAATCCACATAGAAGCCCTAGATGAGTAAATGTATGTTCCCAAAATGTATTATATAAATAGAAATATCTTCTACAGAAATTTAAATCTTTTAGAGGCAATATTTTTAGAGAAGTGGATGCACAGTCAGATGAGAGATACATAAAGAGAGGTTTCATATCATTAGTTATACCTCAGCAGGAACTGTCAATATGTAGTCCTTCCTGTCAAGATTTAACACCCTTAACATTTAACTCAGAACTAGTTTGGAAAATAGTTCAAGAACTTAAATATTTAAGCATAGGTACCATCTGCTTAAGTAGCATAATTACCACTGTATTCCTCGGTAGCAAGGTGCTACCATCAAATTGCTTCTTTTTCTAGTTGGAAGCTGTATTCTTGTAATACTATGTCTAACTTACAAGTAGCCAGGGAACTGTATGGCTGACTATTGATGTACAGCTTGACCATGCAGAACTACCACTTTTTAAAGATTCTTTCCAGTTTCTTCCAGCACTTCCAAATATTCCCACCAGTGAGAGATGAGGAACATCTAAGTCTGTGTGGAATTCTCCACACCTGTGAAAATATGCCATGTTCCACACTCAAGCCTCATGTATGCTGTCACTCTAAGGAGTTGATATATATGATTTCTCAGCTGATGTGCCACATAGACACAGTCCCTAGCTAGTTACCTTGCATACATTCTCCAGAAAGGTGATTTATACTAACAGACTAATGATTACAATGGAGAAAATCATGGAAGTACGAAACTGGTCCGGAACCAGATGATAGATGTCATATTTGTTACCATTCCTATGTTCATACTTAAATATTTCTATTATTCATGTCATTAGTTTTAGTATGATTAGGCAACAGCTCTAAGTGGGGGTTGGTAAGTGATTCTGCAATTCAATTAGCCCTATATTTAACAAAGTCAAAAGCAAATCTGAAAGTAGCAGAACAGGACACATTCCACTGAGATAACCTCTTATCTATCCATGTATGAAGCCTAAGTCAAACCAGAAATTCAGTGGTGGACATTTCTTCCTTGCTCATGGAATAATTAGGAAAGAACTTGATCTTCTGTATTGTCTTCACCATCATTGATTACTTGGAAGAAGAAACTATTGGACAGATGTACTTTTATTTAACACAAGGTTTCACTTTTGAAGCAGGAAGATTTTTTAAGACCAGGAGCTCTTCTGGATATTTTCCTGGATAAAAGAAATGTCTTTAATTATTCTTGAATTTTTTTCCCACCTCTGTCTTGGGTTATGGAACCAAAAATGATGTTTATTCTATTCCATCTGTTGAAACCGTGTTGGGGAGCTGTTTTCTTCTTTATCCTTTGTAACTTCAGGAGGGAGGGGCGGCTGCCTTTCTGATAACAAGCCAGCTGTTAAAACCAGATGGGAGATTGTTTCTTATCTCTGTTCACCCTCCCATTACCTCCATGGGGATATCTTCTGTTATTGGGCCATTAAAGTTCACCAATTGACATGACACATTATATCATTCCAGGGAGGAGAAGCCAAACCATTTCCACCTAGATAAAAAGGAGCCACAAGTGTCACCAGACATCCAATGCTCCCAAAGGAAGACTAGACCCATCTCCGGACCCTTTTTCTCTACAGGACAATCTCTACTCCCAACAGGACCACTTCTGCCTCTCCAGGAGAACTTACGTTTGGACTGTTTCCAACACCCTGACCAACAGGGTTTCAGGTTGTATTCTAACTGATCTTTTCTATTATTGCATTTTTTTTTCTTCCTATTAAATTGTATTTCTGACTTGGAGTCTCTCACTGATTTTGCTTTCAAACTGCTACAACCTGTTTTTTGGAACACAATGTATTTGTCAAATCCATGCTTTCTCTGAAATGCTTTGAACTGTCTAGTGCTCACCTTTAGTCACTGGGCCCTCTGAACTGTTTTCTGGAGGACTGTAGCTTATCTTGAGGTAATTTTTAAAGCCAAGAACAACAGCCTGTGCTATCATGTCACTATTATGAAAACAGTGATTCAGTGACACTGGTTAAAAGAACCTATGGAGGATAAATCTCCCCTTGAGATTTCCATGGGCTAGTGGAGGGGAGGGGTGGGATGAAACAAAATAATTCCTTCTTACCATTCAAAATTTACTTGTCAAGATAAAATTAAAGTGTAAAAAATACAGAAACTACCTAGAAAATATAGGAATTAGTTATTGGATAAAAAATATAACTTAATTTTTCTATTTCATAGGTTGATGGTAGTGTAGCAGAATAATATCAATTCCCAGGGGAAGAAAAATTAGCTAACTCATTCCAAAGTATCATACATAAATCATAAATTTAAGCTTCATAGTATTTATCTTTCTTTATATATCGAGTCTCCTTTTAGATAATATATGGGAAAATCACAAGGCCATGTCACTATAACTCAGAAAAATTCTCTAAGTAAAATACCAGCCAATCCTGAAATATTCCATATTATTTTCAATCTTAAATTCATGGAACAGGGGAAAATAAAGATATCAAGGAAAAATGTATTGCATATCTAGCCATAAGGGAATAATATTACTGATAAAATTTTAAAAAAAACCAAAACCCTGTTCTACCAAATATGTATTAGGTCATGTGTGCTCTTGAAGTTTCAATAGTTTATGCTGAAATCCGATGCTATTTCATCCTTACTCTTATCCTTTTCAATCCCTCTATTAATTCTAACTAGTTTTCTTAACCTGGTCTCCCAAGGAAATGAGCCTTAGGACCTTCATATGTCTATCTCTCAAATCTCTAGTTTCAATAAAAACTGATGAAAATAACTGAGATATCAAAATCATTAAGTTGCTGAAACTTACATGGAAAAGGCATCTAGGTAGAAGACATTAATTCTTTCAGAGGAGGGAAATACTGCAGAATTAGCTCAGCTGGGTAATTGAGTACCAGGGACTTGGAGAGTTATAGGAAATCAACCATTATCAAATCTGCTTTCCATAGAGAAGTCTGTTTCAATTCCAAAACAAAAGAGGCCTTGTAGAAAATATTTTTTTTTCTCAATGCACAAAAAAGTTTATCAGAAATCTTAATATTCAGTCTTCTGGGCTACTTCTCTCTTTTGAAAATCAATACAAAGCATTAGACTCTCACAGTCTGCAAAGATATTATGCTACATTTTCAAAAGCTCCCTTAACTCCTTTAAAGAGCATCTTAATTTCCTTTACTCTCCTTGAGAACTGAATGCTTAATTCTCTCAGGCACTTTTGAAATTGCCCTAGAAAAATAATACAAACTGTACATATCTAGTGTGCTTATCATAGTTCATCTCACATTCAAAAGTAGCACTAATTGTTTAAAAGTTAAAAAGAAGACTGGAACTTCTAATATATTTTTCAGATTACAGTATGGAGGAAAAATTTACTTTATCTGCCTCAAAATAACGCAAAACTCCTACTTTTCTGCTAGTACCATCTCAGAGATGATGTGCTAGTCATTTAGAATTGCCAGATGAAAGGCTCTTTAAAAGAAGGAAGACATTTTCTGGGTATGGAGAAAATACGGGAAAATTACTTGTATTACTTTAACAGAACACAATTTTTCTGGTGCATGGTATATCTTTTCCCCACATATACTTTCAAATAGATCTTAATACATGAAGAAATATAATTTTGCTACATCTCTTCACTGTTAAGAACACCAATAAATTCTATATAAATAATGTAAAAAAAAATTATCAAAGTAATATTGAAGGTTTTTCTTTTCCTTCTTGAAATGCATTAAAGAAATTGCACGTAGAGAAGATGAGGTTCAATCCTAAGTTCACAGTACATATTTATGTTCTGATACCTAACTAGGCAGAGGTTTTCCAGTGAAAGAAAGAAAGGACCAAAATTTCCTCCCCATCAATGGCATGACTCAAGCAATTGGCAAAGCCATGTCCTGACTTGGATAATGCTACAGCACACAGCAGTCACCTGAGATTGCAGTAATTCAGCAGCTATGATGCAGCATGTGCCAACAGGCATCCCACATGCAGAAAGAAGCGCTACAGAAATATTTTTCAGCACAGAAAAACTGTATTGAATTTAGCAACCAGAAAAATTATTATCTACGCCTAGACACCTGATTAGATTATTTTCATATTAAGCTACCATGTGTAAATAGACGCATTTACAGATGCAAATGAATTGTTATAAACAAAACCTTCAGAGCATGGTGAGGCTTCCAACCACAACAGTAAATTCCACTATAGTAAAACAATTAAAAAAGATATTAAGAGAAATTGCTCTTTATTGCTGTTGTTGCTTATTATTGCAGGGAACACTGTGTATATGTATTGCACTTGAAACACTCTGAATTGCAGTGCTTGGATAAAGTTGGGAGGGCCTTATCCAAAACATATTCTTCATAAAACAGCACATCACTGCCGTGTTTAGAAAACTGACCCTTAGCTTTTACTGGAAATGCTAAAGATACAAAATTTGAAAAAAAAAATATGTGTCTTAGTCTTTCACTGGTAGGAAAACAACTTTATTCTGTGAGCATCAGTGGTAAATAAGCACATTTCTGAGTTCTTTTCCGATGTGGATTCTCTGATAAGGCTTACATCTTTTTGCTCAGAGGGAAAATGAATTTATTTGAGCATCTATTATAATGACATTAATGGAAATAAAAAAATACTGGCCATTTCCACCACAGGTCAAATTGATAATCAGGTTATAAAGTCACTAAGAGGGAGAGAAATAGGGAAGACAGCCATAGTCACAGAGTGCAGCCTAAGAATGAGAAGCTGGGGGGACAGGACACACACACATACACACACAGGAAAAAAAAAATCTCCACTCCAAACTGATTCCATGAAGCTAATCAATGCAAACTGTTGTTCCTTTTCTCTTTTGTTGTTGTTGTTGCTGTTGTTGTTGTTGTTGTTACTGTTGTTGTTGTTGTTGTTGTTTTGGGGGGGTGGGGGTGGTGTTTGTCTATTTGTTGATTTGTTGTTGTTGTTGTTGTTGTTGGTTTGGTTTGGTTTTAGTTTAGTCAGTATTCCTGTGAGGACTTTTTATCTGATTATGCTTCATGTTTGTCTCTTAATAGCTTTAAACCTACTTTAAACGCCTGAACAGAGTGATCAAAAAAAGAAACTAGAACCAAATTAAGTCACCCAGATTCCAGAAGTTTAAAAGAATGACCCTTCCTCTCTCAATCTTCCACTGAGAGTGTTACACTCTCAACAGAAATCTTCAGGTATAAGCAGAAATGTACAAAGTATCAGAATCTCAGGGGAGGGAAAATCATTATAACAGCCACAAATGTGGAGAAAATATCAAATGACATTTAGGTCTTCTTAAGAACCAGTGTTGCTTGGACAAGAGTCAGATTTGCAGAAGACAAGTCTTCCATAGTGCTTACAGAATTGTCTGGCATAATATTAAAACATAGCTCAAGAAACAAGAGTATTGAAACTTGCAGTATTCCCCTACACGCCCATCACTTCCAGCCTATGCACCGGGGATGCTTGCAGGCTTCTGCAGCAGCTTCAGAAACAAGCTTATGATGTCAGATTTTAAAGTCTCAAGTACTAAAATTTGAACAGCTCAGCTAAAGCAAAATAAGAACTTTATCACATAAACAAAACAAAACAAAACAAAACAAAACAAAAAACAAAAAACAAAAAAAAAAAAAAAAAAAAAAACAAAAACAAAAAAAAAAAAAAAGATGAAGTAACTCAAAGTTAGGGATAAAACAAGCACTTTTATCCTGGAAATTATAACTGAAACATAGTCTGCACTGGATTATTGTCTAGTTAGAATATATTTTGCTGGCATTTTGCAAGACTTGAGAAGCTATAATTTTTTCCCCTCTTTGCAGATGCAGGCCACTTGAAACAAGGGCATGTTCCATGGCCATTTGAATCTTATTTTATTTTTTTGAGCTATATCTTGTGTCAGCCTTTCAGACGGTCAAAAACTCCACAGATTCCCAAATGGCCAATTAACTTTCCCAGACATGCACTAAGATTTTCCTTAATTCTGTAACAACCAAGAAAACTCTTAAGGGTATGTATGGTATCATATCTCACACATCTCTTTGTTCAAATTTCAGCAGCTGTTTGAGACTTTCAAAGAAAATGGGTTGACTTTTTTTTTTCCTACACCACTGGTGGGGTAACTGATATCACATTTATATCAGGCTCATTCCAGGTTGAGACAATTTTGTAATAAGCTTACAGCTGACATGCTGGGTATTAAAGGGAATCTATGTTATTCAGAAATGTTTGGTAAGTTCCAAACAAAGCAATGCTGGAAGGCCCAGTCCAGTGCAGCTATTAATTATTAATTGCGTTATTATTATTGCATGCACTCCTAAGGCACTCTCCACAGTCCATCTGGTGTGCCCCTTGCATAATTTAGTATTACAACTGCTCTTTACTGAAAAGAAGGAAAGTGAGACTTTCCTTCTTTTGCCTGGAAAGGGCTCCTTTGTAAAAATGACAAATCAAAATGACAAATACACATAGTGTTCAGGATACAGCATTGGGAACACTCTAGCATCCAGTGACAAGATGACAATCATAAAGGCGTAAATTTGACAAACTGCCATGAGGAATAACTCTTCACTTAGCCTTGTGGTTTTCCTGATAGCAGAAAATTCTCACAGAGGCAGATATGCTGAAACAAACAACCAAAAAAAACCCCACCCAAAAAACCCCAACAAAGAAACAAATGAAGAAAAACCCCAAGCCTAAAAATATATTTTCCTGTCCTACAGGGTCAAGTTCCCCCTGTACATTATAGCTCCCAGTCTGGATTTGGAAAAAGAAGCAAGCCATAAGTAACAGGGTCCCATGCTACTAAGAGTTAGCAGAGTGGGACTTGTGACTGATTTGGAAACCACAGAATAAAAGAACACAGAAAAATATAAATCATCTCTTCTATGCTACAGGGAAGAATTTTGACTGTCTTTCGGAAAAAAAAGGTAATTATGAAGGATAGAAAACATAAATTATTTTCCTAAATTATGCAGTTTTAGAAACTTAAAAAGACGTATTTATGGAGACTTTTTAAATAAAACTAGAAAAAAAAGTAAGATTCTTTGCCAATTTACCACTAGTGCAACATTTATATTCTTCCACTTTAGTGTCTACTCCTTGTAATAACACTTGCATCAAGCAGAGTTTTAGGCAGAGAGAGATTAAAGTCACCAGCTGATGGAAGAAAAAGACTGTAGGCAAAGAATCAATGGATCACAGGAGGCAAAAAGATGGATAGTACTTCAAGAAAGGGCAGGAAAGGGAGTTAGCTGTCATGTGCAGGCAGACACTACGTCTTGTCATTTGTTGGCATTTGGGGTCTCACAGTAAAATACTTCTTTCTT
This sequence comes from Chamaea fasciata, assembly GCF_029207755.1. NCBI lineage: Eukaryota > Metazoa > Chordata > Aves > Passeriformes > Sylviidae > Chamaea > Chamaea fasciata. The sequence continues at coordinate 67,927,403 of NW_027094086.1, read as the reverse complement.
GAAATGAAGACTTTCTACATGGTTCTCTGACTCTTGCCTGCCCTCCACAATTCCAGTTAATACACAGATTTTGTAGTTATAGTGCAGCTACACAGGAATAGGCAAATATTATAGCATATGTAATGTCAAACGTAGCAAAAGAACTGGCATGAAGGTTATCTTACTCCTCGTTTAGGAAACAAAGTCCAGTTGATTATATATATATTTTTTCACAACATAAACATATTTTCCTTCCTTTGTTACACAGTGTATGAACTTCCTCATATTTCGCCCTCTTCTAAACTTGAGATAATGCAAATCTATTTCAAACTCTGAAATGCAGAATAAAATTCCCCATCATTAGATGTTTTAGTTTCTGGCCAAGAGATTACTTTTTCCACGTGACTCTGGAATTCTGAAAATTACTGTTGAAGATCCTCAGACAAATCAAAAAATTTATTGCTATGCAGTACACATTAGCATTAATAAACTATGTACTCTGGCAACATATACATGGAAGGCATTATCAACCCAGAGAGGTAGACATATAATTTGGAAAAATGATTTATCTTGAAGATTGCAATACCAAAAAATTATATGAAATTAAAAGAGTTGAGAAAATAAAAGCAGATTTAAAACAAGAGTTTCTATTATCATCACACTACACAGAAAGAAGGATAATATTCATTAGAAGCAGGACTTGGATTGATTAATTCTCTGTTGATTTTGAGTCATCAGTGTGATGTAACCAGGAAAAAAAGAGACATAAAATTATGAAATTAATAAATATGGGAAACTAATAATACCATCAAATAAAATATTGGTTAAACCTCACCTAAAATATTAGATGCAAGTCAAATCACACATTTTTTCATACATATTCTATTTGCTTTTTTCAAACTGAAATAGTTATTAGGAAAGGCAAAAGAAAAGCTAAATGTAGAAGAAAGGTGATGTCTAAAAACTGATGTCCAGAAATTGGCTGAGTTATTTGAGCCCAAAAAGAAGATTCAGAGGAGATATGATTACTGACTAGAGATATATCAAATAGGTAAGTATGAGAAAATTGAGAAAGCAGTTGCTTATATGTAAAGACACTATTACTGTGTGAAAAAAAAAAAAAAATTATATACCCAGACTACAAATCAGGATTTAGAAAAGAGTACCTAACCACCTGGAAATGCAGTTTCTCAGAACAGAGACATTGAAGGAGCAATGAAAATAAAAATGGATCCTGATAAGTAAGTGAAGGTGTTAGATAATATTAATAATTCATCATACAGTAGTTTTCATCAGCTTAGCATGAGCCCTGTATTTCACATGATCTTTTCCAATCTGATACTTTGGTTTTCTGGGAAACTTTTTTTTTTGATGAATGATCTCTCCCAGCAAAAACCAGCTGTGGTTATTTCAGTGAAAGAACACTCAAATCAATGTATTTGTATTATTAGTTCTGTGCTCTCTTGTAAGAGCAAAATTAAAACACACAGGAAGAAAGCAAAACAAGGGTGTCTCACCAACATCTTGCAATGTGCAATCAACACAGATTCCCCACTATCTGAGGTGTGATTAATTACACTGAAATCTGTAGTCAAATCAACATGTCCAGTACTGGTCACATTCTGAGTACATAAAAACCTCCAGAACTCTTACACTTGGAAGAGTCTTCCTATTTGAAGACTGCACTTCTGAGACATCACACAGGTGGTCATTTAAAATCCATGGAATTGAATCAAGCAAGTACCTCTGGATCCATGGAAAAGGGTCTATGATAGGGCAAAGTCAGAGAAAGACAGTGAAGCTAAAAATAACTGATATGCATTTTGCAAACACTCCATCAAATTCAGCTGTGACTGATGATTCATTTCATTAATAAAATCCCAAGGCCATCTAAACCTGACTTCTTGGGCATCCCATATTCATACCTAGCTGTACCTTCATTGTCCCAGTTGTTATTAGCTCTGCAGAAAGAGATTTATTTTCCTAGTCACTCTGAAAAACAAGTCCAGTGCCATTTCAGAGTTCCAAGCTCTAAGTCAGAGGAGGTTTTTCCAGGTTCAGACAGGTTTGCTTTCAACTGCTCAGATTTACTGTGAGCTGGTGTAATAGCATCATATTGCATTAGTCTTCTGACTAAATTAATATCCCTCCTGTTTTTGTTCACTGGTTCTGCCAAGATCTTTAAAAATTTGTTCTGATACTGTAATGTTACTAAACGAAAGTTCTGGTAAGCAAACTCTTTGGGGCTGCATTAATATTAACACTGGCTAAAATTCTACATCAAAAACAGAGAAATGTTCATCAGTAATTTTGCTCTGAAGCTACAATATTTTGCAACTTTACTGTCAAGATCTGTAACCTTTTTTTTTTTTTTTTCTGTCAACTGGCCTTAATCCAAGTAGACTATATAATTATCTAATGTGCTTATGCTGGGTGAAAAATAAGATGATGATTTGAAGTTCACTCTCCTTTCTCTATGGACCTTTTCTGGACTATGCTAGAGGCAGATTGAGGCAAAAAACCCAGGAACTTGAAAAAGAAAATTAGCAAAAGACAGCAACAGAGAAGATGATGGCTGTAAAAATTCATATGGGGTCAACAGTAGTCAAGAGAGAGAAGGATTTTCTCAGAAAAAATGAGTGATGCAAAAGAAAGATTCTTCAGATAGAAAGAGGGAAAATACAGGCATTTTCTAGGTTTATCTCTCTGGTAGCTAGTCTTCTGCATACTAGGAACTATTTTTATTACTCTTCTGGTGTAAGTACAGATGCAGAAATAAACACCTATATTTACTCCTTAAAAAGAAACAACAATTTCAGCAAATAACAATCTGAATGTAGTACAAATAGAATTATAGGAAATCATTAAGGTTTAAAATGACTTTTAGGATCCTCAAGTCCAACCATGTATATATAGTAGGCATAGACTAAAAGTAAAAAGATCAGAAAGGGAAACTGCATAATCCATAAAGAAAAGTGAAATCTATTTATCCAGAGAAACCAAAATAAGAAGATATTTCTGCTAAGTTAAAGCAAATTATTACAAAAACCAATTGTTCAGCTAACTCTAAGCTTTCAGAGAAATGGAACACTGACAGTGAATTTTCATTAATTGAAGGACAGTGAAGACATACTGAACTTAAAGATATTTAACCATCTCTTGGGAACAAACTATTCACAACCATGTGCTCTTCAAAATAACTCTTGGGCTTCTTTAGTTTTGATGTACAGCCTAGTGTTCTAGACAACATTCAAAACAACAGAATAAATAGGAGACTTCACTGCTAAATTAATCAAAATCAAAGTAAATAAAGCAAATTCAAAAGGTGAAGGTGTTTCTGCTAAAGATTTAGAAATATCTGCATGTGAATAAATATGATTCCCAGAGGCATAAGTATGTATTTATAGAAACTGTATTCAATTAGTTAGGATGTAGCTTAAAGTCATCCCATCATTTGTACATGAAGTAACCCAAGAACATATTTTTGATGGGTCTCTAATTGCCATAAGTGCTGTCTCATCGTAAACCTATTTAATGTGTAAATAAAAGTGAAGAGAAGCAAGGACAAAAAATAAGTTAACCACTCACAGCACCTACAGGCAGAGATATCACTTTGAATGAAAAAACAATTAGTAAGCTACAATTTTACTTCTATTTGAATAGTTGCTTAGACAAGCCAAAGTGTATGGCTGCCCTTCGAAACAAACAAAAGGTGTTAATTAGATACAAGATCAAAACACTTTTTTGAAAATTTTTATTTATGAAGCCAAGCAAGTTCCCTGCAGAAAAGGAGATGTTTAGAGCAGAAAAAATGTTTTTAAACTAGTGAATACTGAACATAATTATGTAAGAATGCATATACTTGAAATTTTAAAAAAAGTAAATATATTCTAATACGATATATTTCTCAAACTTCAGGGCTGTGCTTTGTCAGATATCTCACAGACCATTTGACTTCTTAGCTTCATGTAATCTGCCATGAGTAATGGCATAATGACTGCAATTATATTTTATGGCATTAAGTAATTGTTTACAAAAGTGACCAGCAGCATGATGCTATGTTCTAATTAATTTCATTACACCAGAATTCATGAAAATACGTTCAATTCACCAGCAAGATCTTTATGAGACCAGAGAACTTCTGATTCCAAATATCAATAATTAATTAAGAAGGGAACCAAATAGAATGAGATAGAACTTGTCAAATGGTTACTCAGGGCCCTGATTTCCCAGATTTTCTTAATCAAATACTGCATATATCTCCATGTGTTATTGCAATCATTCTTATTTCCACTAACTAATAACCTTGTTACATGCCCTGAAAACACATAAATGCTTTGCCTAGATACTGGTTCAAATATATGCTACATTTTCACTATTGGAATTCATTCATTTATTCCTGATACTTGTTATAAGGAGATTCATCTCGCCATGCATATATAAATCCTGTACCTGTTAAATCCTTAATCTGTGATACTCTAATCAACTGAACCTACTTTTACTGTAGGCCAACTTGGAAAAATGAATAAATAATTCTCACTTTGAAAAAGTCACTGGGCATGTGGGGGCAAAGGAAAAACCTAACAGCTATGTAACATGTTGCTCAGATCTTAGGAACATCATGTAAATCCATTCAGTCTCTATTTTTGGTGTAAATTTCTTCCTGAGGCCAGAGAGAGGGCAACTATGATTGGGATCAGAGCAAAAGTAGTTTTAAAATCCCAAAGGAGCAGAGCATTTCTAACCAGGCCTTACGCAGTTTGTAGATGGCAGCTTTATTGAATACAAAACACTTACTAAGTAGACACACATTGATAAGAATATGGTACTATCTCTTGTAAGCAAAATTATGAAAATTGCTTATTTGATTACTAATTTCCTCAGAGAAGTACGATTCAGGTAACACAGTAAAAAAAGAAAATGCAGTCTCTTGGTTCTATTTTTGAGGTGTTGAACACCAATTTTTTTTTTTTTTTTTTTTTTTTTTTTTTTTTTTTTTTTTTTTTTTTTTTAAATATCCTTTCACGAGTAGAATATCTCTCCATAAAATCTATTAGCATCTCCTCTCAGGAAATATCAGTATGACACAGTGACTAATCACAGACATGCAGTGTTTCTTTCCAGAATCCAAGGGTACCCAAACCACAACAGGTCTGAGCAAGGAGCTAAAGAAGATTCACATTCTTCTAGTGAGGTAGATGAAATCTGAGCAGCTATTGAAACATTTAAAATAGCACTAAATATATAGTATAAGAATTTGAATATTTTTTTTCAGAATCCCACATCCTAGAAACGGAAGAAAAATAAATTAAATAATAGCTGCCTCTGAAATTATCTTCCTCCCTTTTTAGAAGGAATAATAATATATGGCACCAATACTTCATTACAAAATTGATCCAGTGTTACAGAAATGGTAAATTTATAAATAACGGGTGCAGACACTTCAAGGAAGCAACCCTATATTAAATATACAAATTTTGCAAAGATTTTTTTTGCTATTAAGATTCCCAACATCCCTTACAAAATAGTCATTGCAATAGTCAAAACAATGAAAAATAAACACAGACTGGCAAATCACCAAACAATCCTTAAACTAATATTTCAATTTTTCTTATATTTAAAAAGAGGAAACAAGAAGACTTTGAACACAGCTACTAAAGAGGACCAGTTCATGTAAAGTTTCACTCTAGTCAATTTAGTACCTGACCCATTTCTGACCTTTATAATGCCTCTGATACAATTTAGCATTTTCAAATTATTTGACTGAATGGAAAGGAGCTTGTTGACAACTGAGAAACCAAAGATTAAATTAGTAGTGTTATATCTGAAATAACATGTTCAACTCACTGCTGAGGGCCATATATACAGGTAGATTTATAATACCTTTTTCTCAGATCTGACTATTCCCTTGGCTCAAAAAAATTACCTCCTTTCTTCTCTTTCTTTTGATCACTGAAAGTTAGCAGCCTCTGACTCCTAAAGGGTCTTGACTTTTTTGTGTTGTTTTTCAAGACATAGAAGCACAACAGGGAGCCACATAAAACACTTTACATTTCTGAAAAAATGCCTAAAGAATCACTTAGGAGTTCACAAGAATTAGCAGAAGTGAGAGAGCTTAATTCAATCAAGAGAAGTGGGCTCCTAAATTAAGTGTGAGATTCAATTTCTTCTCTTTCCCTTCATCTTTGAAATTAGTAGGAATCTGCTTATATACACCAACAGGTTTGAAATAACTGCCTGGAATCCAAATCTGGGGAGGGCCAACTAAATATGACACAGTCATCTTGAATTACACTATCTACATGAAGAAGTCATTCTTAAAATATTTTTCAGGGCAGATCTGGCCTCGTTATTTTCTGGTTGACAGATTATTACCAAAAAGTACTGTTTCTCTGAAGAAATACCTCAGAGGAAAATGAGATTTTAGATTACATTTTCAGTAGAAAATTTAAAATATTTTGTCTCAGAAATGACAAAATGTTTCATCTTCATGTTTGCTGCCAGTCATTTTATCATATTAGTTCTACTATTTTTATATTAAGATAATTAATTTAGTGCTTCAAATAAAACTAATAGTAACATAAATTATTTGTACTCTATCCTCAGTATAATGCATTATTATATAATTTTATAGTTGTTTAATTTCTCAGAAGGATCTGGTACAAATTCTAAATTTTCTACATATCCACCTTTCTAAATAGCATAAGAATGAAGAGACAGAGGGGAAGGACAATATCCAAACTGTTGCATCAGTATACCAACAGTGTCAAAATTTCTGGCACAAATGTATCCCTTACTGGAGACAGCTGGTCTAATGAAGACTAAGTAAAAGGGTAAAAGAAGATTGAGAAGAATTGGTTTGGAAGACTACAGGAAGGAGAAAGTGACCCTATCCAAATATTGTCAACGGTGAAACCAGAGAAAATTCCAAACCTCCAGTGAAAATTTCAATCTCTCTCTCCTATAGGAATCTCGACTAATAAATCTGATTATTTTTGTGGGAGTGCACATAAGCTGATATTTAGAAAGGAAGAGATGTATTTAAATATACAAATAATCAACAACTATTGTGAAAGCCGTATTAAAATTTTTAAATCCCATTTGATTTTATACTTAATGTTTAAAACCTGGTCCTAATAAATCAGAAAGATTCTTGTCCATAACATCACTTAAGGAAGGCAGCTAGTTTAAAATTCTCTCTCTGATTATGATCAAACACTACATTAAAATCACTCACGGAATGGTTAATACTGAAGAAAAAATATTCAAGCCCTAAATAAAAGAAAACCTGGACATATACTCAGAACCTCTATTTTTCTCACTTCTTTTTCTTAAATAAAAGCTCTAAAAATTCCAAATAATTCAATCCTGTCAAAAGTGCAACTTCACTGTAGTTTAGCACGTATTAAATTGTGAAATTGAGTTCCTAACAAACACTGGCAACATGCCAGATTTCTGTGCCAGGCTCCATGGCTTTTCTGATAACTACAACAATATAACAAATTGTGCTGGAACAATGGTACATTTGGCTCCCAGGTGAGATGGATAAATTTTTCAATAAATAGAAAATTAATCAAGAAGTTCAGCTTCAGGAGAACTAAGTCTATTTGTGAATTCAACTTTAATATACAGAGGCTAAGGTTTTGAAGATAGAGAACCATTTCATTCAGACAGTTGAGAAAAAGAAAATATATATGGAATTATTAATTTCTTTCAAACAGCACTACAGAAAAAGTGTGTTATGGTAGTGTTAACAACAAGAGACAAGCTTACCTAAATACAATTTCAAATAGCAAAAGATCATTGTTTAAGGGAAAACCACACCACCTTTCTTATCTCAGTTTTAAGTAAGTCCCTTTAGAAGTCTCCTGAGCCCAAATATTTTACTGACTGATATCTGACTATCAAACTGAAAAATGCATTACTCAAGGAAATCTCAGGATTTTGTGAGGTTATCTTGAAAGCTGGTCACTGTTTCACAATTAATTAAAAAAATTAATTAAAAACTCAGATCACTGAAAGAAAGGTTAATACTGAAGATAAAATATTCATGCCCTAAATAAAAAAAACACCTGGACTAATCCTTAATAAAACTAAATTTTCAAGAGAAGTAGAGAAGTGCACCAAGAGCATCACTTCTTCCATCCTTTTACTTTCCCAAATGTCTTTATCAAGGATGCTATCTTACACAGTGATGAAAGGCATACCTGGTAAGAAAAAAAATAGTAGCTATCATGTTCCATTTTCAAACTCACTCAAGCTGAGTTGTTTTTCTCTAAAGTATACTTGCAACATGCATTATCTGACTTGAACCCTGCTTTCCTTAGACTGAACCTTCTTTTCTTTCACCTCTAGAGTCCATTAATTTTAAGGTCAGAAAGGAACATGTGTGCCCAGTGTGACCCTCTCACACGGAAAGGCCAGAGAGCTCCAAACAGCTGGTGGATGTTCCAGATATCAATTTGCAGCTGTCATTCTGAGGCAGAAGAGAAGTGCTTTTGACATATTTCCCATTGGCAGCATTTTTAAATAAATCTCTACTGTCCAAAGCAATGTCATGTAATAAGATCTCAATCTGGCCTTGGGTGATGGCCAGATGCATAGGCTCCCAAGGATGGTTATGTTCTGCCTCTCTGAACCTGAAAACACTGTGTTGTCAGCAGTGTTGCCCACCAGCCCTTCACAGCTGTTGGGATGCACGGCTGCTCATATGGTGTTCAAAAGATGTACGTAAAAAGTAAACATTTTTCTCAAATGACTTCTAAAAATTACTTACTTACTGAATCCTGCTCATTTCCTCCCAGAAAATGGGGCCTTAAATCAACCTTGCAAGTGTGCCTATGGCTGCTGTGCCCTCATGGGGGACGAAACAAGACCTTTTGTGCAGAGATGGAAGCAGAAATTTGATTTGGAAGAAAAAAAATCAGCTAGCATGAAAATAATAATAATAAAAAAACCCTCTGTCTGATTAACTAGATAATTATGTTACTTATTTTAAGAATGGTCCTTGTGCAGTATAAGTACATAATCTTCCAGGTACTTGAAAAGTAATTTGAAGAAAAGTAAGCACAATGAGAGGACTAAAAATTTCCTTTCCTGTAGAGAGATTGTAATTCTTTTTGAGAGTGAAGCTCTTATAGGGAATTCAGAGGAAACTAAATCTTATGTTTGCTGTAAATACCGATAGCTGCATTGAACCCAGTGGTACTAAACCCAAGCTTTGGGTTCTCAGTGGATTGTACCTGGTTCAAAATGGTGCTACAATAGTACTTCATATTTGTTCAGCTAATAAAATATAAAAGGTACCATTGGTTCTCAGTGCTTCTGAACTGATAAATTCAAGTGACAGTAAAAGTCTGCTCACCCAAACCCAGAAAATTTGCTGTGTTCCCAAACTATAAAAATGTTTTTTATAACTTGGATATTGATTCAGAAATTCAATACTGTCAAGTGTGCCACTTAATGTGGAGCTTTCTCCTTTGTTTTGGAAAGGCTGCAGAAATACCATCTATTGGGATTTTTGAAGACACCAGTTTCCAACATGTCTTGTTTTGATAGACACAATAACTATATAGTAAATAGTAGAAATGCTCTGTTGCTATTGCAAGAAAAGCCTGTGTTTAGTTTGATCCCTATAGGCATATAGCATAAGAATTATGTGTTTTCATGTATGTCCACCTCCATACACGTGAAATCAGCAACAACTTAAAACAGAATCAGCCCTCCCCTCCAACAAACTAAAAAAATCATATTTGTGTTTTTTCTTTTCCTCTTTATTTTTGAAGACTATCGATTAATTACTACCCTAATATAAAATTTACAATATCTGGCAGACTCTGGTGAGAGAATTCTTCAAAGACATTAAGGAGTTTTCCAGAATTAAAGCCAAATAGGTACAAAGTATAGAAAACCAAACATGAAGTTCAAGAGACCTTCCAAAACCTCACTGCAGGCATAGAGGTGCCTACAATGCCACAGATCATGCCACTCTGGCAGAATAAGTTATGTCTCCCAATACAATTTGTTTTAGGAAGATTCCAAAGAGATTGCACTGTAGATGACCAATAATTGGAGGAATCATCAAAAAAGAAAAAGAAAAATCAGTTTACCATAATGGTCTTTTGTAGACAGAGAAAAACAGGTGACAAGAGAATTACTGACTATGTAGGAGCAGTTAACCTATCCATACTTTAAAATTATATAGGAAAAAATAGCACCCATGAGAATTTTAAGTGTCAAGTTCATGAAATGAAACACTCCACATTTTCTGACAAGCTCAGCAGTGCAAAACCAAACCTGCCATCTTGTGCACAAAGAAACAGAGCTAGCTATACCAAAACAACTGCTATGTGTTATCCTCTTTTTCAGGCATCGATGCTGTACTTTGCAAGATGACATGATCTGTTTTTTCTGTAAGAGAAATGGCTTATGGAAGCATTTAAGAGCACACCCTTCTTCTGTATTTGTGAGACTGTGTACTCTTGAAATGTGCTGTATGAAATGCTGTAAATGGACTAAGCCAAAAATACGATTTCAGCTTCACCTCAAAACATAAAAATAAAAGTTATAGACTGTAAATTCTGAGTGTGACTGCAAATGTGTATAGCACTTCATTTTTACCATAAGATTTCCTCTTGCTCTTAACAATAATTAAGTAAACAGTGAATGTGTTTCCAAGCTTCTAGGTGAAGTAAAATGAGATTCACATGTGCTTTAAAACATGACTACTCTAAATTGTTAGCATGCAGATTTGACTTATATGTCTCATAATAATTTAGATATTACCATGACAAATGGTCTTGCTAAACAGTATCTCACAAAATATGAAAAAGTCAGGTGCTCAACTCATGTAGGTCAGAATAACCATTTGTGTGGAATCTACAGCACTGATTGAAGTAGTAAGAACATGTAAGATAATTCTGCTGTAACCAGATGACTTTTTATTTTTTCTATTTTAAACTGAAACAATTTTACTCACCAAAGATGTGTAAATATCTTTGGAGATCTCACTCCATTGCTCCAAAGTCAAAAATTCAATTTATTTTTGAAATGTCTGCTGTTTAAAAAGTCATCCAAACTAACAGAGTCTGGGATCTATAGGCAGGGCATTTTTAAAAAATTCTGAAGGTGTGGTGCTTAAAGACGTAACTAACTAGGAGAGAGAAAATTTTAGAGAGGGTATGCCAAAACAAAAGCTTGTTTCAGTAATAGCAAACTAAATCAGGAAAACAACTGGGTGACTTTGATGTAAGATAGTGTGAAATAAGAAGTATCTATTTGCCTTTATCACTGTGCAATTATGCTGGATATTTTAAAAAAAATACTATAGCTTGCAAGAGTCTTTTTATTCCTGGGTTTGGTTCGGGTCATTTACTTGATCAACACTGAATGAAACTTATAGATCTGACACAGCACAACCATCACAACATAAAGTCTTCTTACAGACCCAAGAGAGAGCCTTAGCACTGAAAAATATACTAAAAAAATTAATGTGTGCACAACTTCCCCTAATCTCCTTTTTCTAGGAGACATGTCTTGAAGAGCTGCAAAAATGGCTTGAAAAATGACAGGAGACTGCCTAAACCTCACAAAGCCCCAAGGCCAGTAAAAATAGAACATTAGTTAATTGCCCTGTGAGTTATAAACAAAAATAATTTGTCAAAACAAACTAGAAAGCCATCTTTAGTTTTAAAAAAAAGTTTAAAAAATGTAGTTTAGTAAAAAATTCCGCTTTTGCTGCAAGCATGTAACCAGAAAACAAGGAGTAACATCACTTGAAATCCCTCTACCTTTTTTTTTTTTCCTTTCAGAATATCTAGTTATTTTTTGCATCTAGCAGGGGTCCAGTTTCTGTATTGAGAGTTCCAGATTTCCAGAATCACTGCATTCCTGCACAGCTGCTCCCACAGAAGAGTTCATCTACAGCTTATCAGCCTGGCCCCAAAAATTCATCTGCAATGTGTTTAGGTCTCACCAGAAACACATGGGACTGTTAGCTGGAAACCATAGTACAGTGTACAAAGCAAACTAGATAAGGTCTCTGGTGATCCATGTCCAACTTTCAGCTCAGTTACTAACACAATATAAATAAACAATGCTGCAGTAAGAGAGTGCAATTTAGGAGTTACATAAAAGATCAAATCAAGATTCGGAAACACTAGTCATTCATTATGCTGCACCATGTTTTTCGAGACCTACATGAGTTGCAGTGCTCTACTACAGCTAAACTACATTTTTTGCGACTTATGGTGGTTATAAAAAACCCAAAACAAACAAACAAAAAAGCACTGCATTCTGTGAATGTAATCATTACTTCCCTTCCTGCATAAACATTTAACCTCTTTTGGGAGGATGTCAAATATCATTCACCCTCTAGAATGTCTGTAAAACCATGCACATATTAAAAACATACAGTAAGATAGCTAAAATGTTTTTTTCTCACAATATTTTTCTCTTCATGTTTCTGACCCTCACTGAAGTCCAGAATTAAGCACATATAGAAAATTAGCCCAGCCGGACAGCAAGTTTAGCTGCCACACTAAATGTATTAACAATATTTATCAAGCAATTATCAGCAATAAGTTTTTTAGATTAATACCTTTCTCCACTCCTGTATCTCTCCCACTGATGTTGTTGGCTGTAATCAGGATAAAATAAGTAGGGTGCAAGTGTGCATGCTGTGTACCCATCTGTAAATGCTTAATCTTTTTCTTGAAAAGTGGATATCTAAAGGTATACCCTCAATATCAAAGTGTTTTAGGGAATTGTAGAAATGTATAGTGTCTCCATGGCAGAAAAAATATAATTTTGCTAAAAGTATCATTTAAATGCGTATTCCAAGAATGGTGTGCTGTTTTCCTATAAACAAGCCCTATTTGCATTTATTCAAACTACTAAATTAGCACTATCCACAACTAAACAGTACAGAAGATGTTTTGGTGTTCATAATTTGAAAAATTTCAAATGGAAATTCTATATGGAAACTCCAACATGCAGCTTAACATAAGCATTTCTAAATGCAATTTAGATCTCCTAATTATTTCCATTTTCCCTTTTTTTTTTCTTTTTCAAAAGATGGTAGTACAGCTAAAGATAAGACTCAGTGTTCTGCAGAATAAAAAATAAATGGAACTCCCTGCTCTGGCAAAGAGACTTCATTAATTGTTTATGGCAATACAGTATCTGCCATTGCCTCTCTCTCTGCATAGTGGTGTGTCCCAGATCATTATAGTCCTGGAAATTAGATTAATCCTGTGAGATGTGAGAGTTTTCTATTCTGATGAACATCAGTTTCAGCTCAAGGTACCTAGTAACAGCTTGTGGCACTCAACAACTCACAGAATCGGACCTCAGATCAGACTTCATACATTTTTAAATGAACTCTGTTCCTGATATCAACAGGAATGTCTTCTCAGAAACACTTTTCAGAAAGCTACAAATTTTTAGAAATTCTCAGGAGGCAATTGTATTTTAACCTGTGTAATTGTCACCCTGTGCTGTAATTTCTCACCTTCATACATTATGGATTCATGACTTTTCCTTGTAAAGAGGGTTCTCTTTTTTACTGCATGCTGCAGAGAGACATGCAGTTTTCACAAGGTCCCTAGGTCAGATTTCCCATGTCAGCAATGGCATGATTTTCCATAGTAACTAAAATCTGGGCTCTTTGTGTGTGCACAGCATATGCTAAGTAACATCCTCTGGAGTAGTCAACCTAAATTGTGATTCCCTGTGTCAAGATCTTACATATGGAAATAAGAAAAGCCTTATCCATTTTTTCCATATGACATGTGGAGTGCAGAAGAGCTGCTCACTAACATTTTGATTGTGGATACGATAAATACAGAGATTTTGTGCTATCATAAAAGTATATTTTATGTCATTTTGAAAACATAATTTCTTTTTACTGCATTTGTATGATTGCTATTGAAAGCAACCACAGCCTAGTGGTAATTCTCAATGATCAGTAATTTTCTTTTTTCTTTTTTAAATCTGGACACAGGAACAAGCCTAAACTAAAACTAAGGCTCAAAGTAGATGGAGAAAGGGTTAATAATTGGCAAAGGAAATAGGCTGTGAATAGTCTAGAGAAGCATATTTCCTTCAGAAAGTGCAGCAGCATCTTTAATGCATCCAATGTTCTCAATCATCTAATGCACCCCACTGTCAACATTGAACAAAAGATAGGAGAAAGCTTGAAGTAATTCAAAAACAACTGCAGAGGCAAGCTGCAAGAATGTAGATTTCTGGATAAAACCCCTGAAGGTTTTATGTAAACAAATCACTTTCTTAACCTGTGAACCTCATGTTTTCTCACGTCATGAAGAAATTTAAAGATTTCCATCTGTTCTGACAGGTTTTGTTTATTCATTTTCTCATACATGTAAGAGTTTGTACACAAACTCTCTGCCGCTGTTATTATTAAAAAATAGCTGTGTTTCATTCTTTTCATGAAGCTCTACAAGCTCTAGTGCTGACCCACCGCCAGACAATATTCTGAATTGTTTTTTGGTGCCTTTGTGAGAATGAATGAATTCTGCGTCCTATAAAATTCATATATCCACTTTGACTTTAAATTGTAGCATCCAACCTCACTTGCAGCATGAGGTATCTCTACAAGAATAAATTGATCCGATTTATTTATTCATGGAATTAAATTGCTTTGATTATAATGTACATGCTTTAAAACATCAGTTCTCTCTCATCCCATTATTACACAGTTTCCTAATTACCTCTTTAATCACACTACCTAATATTGTAAAGTGCCTTGGAGTGTGTAGAGAAGTTGTTGCACATTAAGAACAAAATTAGCAGATTTGGAGAGGAAAGAAGACTCTTCTTTGTGTTTTTCCCATAGCCATGTGAAAAGAAGAGTCTGCTTTTCATCCTTTTGCTGATACTACATCTCTTAAAGTCCAGGTGGCAGAATATGATCAGACCATATGCTTCAGAGGAAAGTATTTTTCAAAATATCACTTTGAACTTACAGTTCATTAAATTTAACCTTCCTGCTTATGTCTTTTTAGCATCTTAATTTGGTTAACTACTGTGAAACAAATCAAAAGAAGACCTAGGGAAACAGATGACAAAGCCCTAGGCTGCAGTAGAGGCCTGACCCAAAGGCAAGAGTCTCATCAAATTCCCTATTTTTGAAGGCTCTTGTATCATTTCATTGTGTTCATGATGTAATGCAAAATAAATAATTAAACAAGCAAACAAACAAACATAAATCTATTCTGAAGGTATACTACTTCACCTCCCCTGATTAATTTTAAGGTGTGTCTTGGTTGAGACTTTTCCTCAAACTACTGTTTTTCATAGAAAAGCTCAAAGACTGTGTGTAGGTGCCCCAAAAAGATCAATTGCCTTCCTCAAATTCTTGTGCTAAGAACTTGCATCTTACTTTAGAATTCTTACTTTATAATTTCTCCACTAACATTTAATCAGGCCATTACTTTGTAAAGGACCACAGAAGTCAGTATTCAATTAGAAACTCTCAGTTTAGTCTATTGGTTCTCTTTGATTTCGAGATGCTCCCGACCTGCTTAATGCTGTGAAAGCATTTCTAGTCTTGATATACTTCTTTCTTGAAATTTCTAGCATAATAAAAACAAAGAAACAAAGAAACAAAAATCCAAAAATAAAACCAAACCAAAAAAAACCAAGTTAGCCATCTTCTCTCCATCTGAAAGATGCTTCCTGGAACATCCTTCATTCTTGACCAGGTGTTTTCAAGGGTGGTAATTCTGACAAAATTTTGAGTTCATTTTTGTTTATTTTTTTACCCCCATGCTTTTTGTAAAATCTCATTCTCGACTTTTTTTGAAGGTTTACTGTGCTACATAAAGTCATCAGAGAAAGATATTTGTCCTTGTGATTGTGTTGTCTATACTTCTTGTCTTCCTCCAGTCAACAACAATGTCAGCCAAGAAAGGGATGCACAGCAGCTTCTACAACAAATTATTCTATGGTTTGGTTGTTAATCATTTTTTGTATCTGTATTATATTTTTTGCGTCTGTATTATATTTTGTAAATTTTGTATCAGCAGTATTTTCATAACATTTTATGCAAATTCCACAATAAAAGAGGATGCTGCTAGTCAGTCCATTTGAAAGGTGTGAAACTGCTCCTGGTATACATGCAAGACCATCTTTTCTTTTATATATGTGTACCGCACTAAACGAGTTTTTCTACGACAAGGGGTTACATGAAACCTTACCCTTTACAGCCATCTTTTTTCAGAAATCTGTCTTTTTAAGGAGTTTGACAAAGATTGAACTTTTATGAACATTTTGATCTCTTTCCTTGGCAAGAAATATCACACTTAACAGAAAGTTCAAATACACCACCAGATATGATATTTTTAATGCATGCTAACAATCTTCCTTTGTAAAGCCAGACTAGTCTATTACCTCTCAATTTTACTTAGACGTGGATCCCTACCAACTTGCTTTAACTGGTTTTTTTTCTGTTCTTTCTCCCTGTTAAAATTTACCTCAGCTCTTTTGTTTCATTTTGGGTTTTTAATTTATGTTTTTTAAACAAACCAAACAAACAAACAAACAAACAAGAGGGATAGTCAAAAGGCTTAAATGTCTCATATTTTGAGGCTAAATATCTCAGGACTATTCTCATTCCTCCTGCTGCCTGCAGAGGAAAGTCAAAACAGTGCACGTTGTACTACATTGAGATCATAATATTAAGAGAGACCAGGTAAATTATGTAGTTATATTATTCAGAATTCATCTTAAAGAATGCACTTAGGATCTTCAGCAGTGAAGCAGTGAAATCTTCAGATTTCACTTCATAGTTTCTTATTTTCCTAATAAAATAAGCTAAAATAAAACAAAGACAAATAAAGGAGGAGGACAGAGCAGAGAAGCTTCCACCAAGTAGAACTGCACAGATCAGAGGGTATGGACTAAGATTTCTCAAACTGTTCTCACACAGGATTGGACAGGAACCGGTACTGAACAATTGTTAAGATCAAATAGCCATAATAGTTTCCATAACAGGCCTGGCTCAGAGCACATGAATGTGGGGCTATCCTGTTCATCCAAGCCAGTGAGTCTGCAGCTCCACATGCTTCCATCTTTTTTCAAGAACTTCTCTACAAGTAGCATTTTCCATACATGACTTTGCTCAATCAACCAGCTAATTCTTTAAAGATCACCAGTCAATACTCCTCAGGATGCACATAATTTCTCACCAATTTTGCCTGTCTTCTCCCCCCTCATCCTTCCCCTACACTACTACTACTGTCAGATAAAACGAAAGTGTAGCAAGAGACTAGACTATTAAAAGTATTTAAAATATAGAATATTTGTATCCCTATAAAAAAAAAGATTATGTCAGAACACATGGAAAACAGGTCCATGCCTGTTATTCTTCAAATGTAAATGTTTAGAGTATGATCAGGTGAAGTGTCATGTTAGCTCTGTCCTTGCACACATCTTCATCTCTACTTGAGATGCTTCTGGAGAGTACTTTCTGAACTACTCAAATTTCTCATCTGAACCAGCACAGCCGCTCTTGATTTGTAAGTGAGCAAGTCCAAAATCCATACATATGTACCAAAAAAATCAGTCACTACAAATTAATCTCTGAGGTTTAGACTGCAGGATGGGTTAAAACCCTTCTGAGAGTAAATGTTATTTTGACTTTAGCAATTAGTTATTATTCTATCTTACCAGTAAAATGATAGTGACCTTAATGTTTTTTTCAATGCATATTCAATAGAAAATGTTTGACAATAGTCTATCAAACAAAAAAGCCAACAACCTATGCCACTTTGCAACAATATCACAAAAAAAAAGCTTCAATTGACAGCAATATTAAAAAATATTTATATTTACAGGCACTTTTTAAGAGACAGGAGACACTAGGAAGGAAATGAAGAGAAACAACAAAGGAGTTACAGTTTTAACCATTAGTGTTCCTTGTCCCTGTTGTGCAGTGCCTACAAACAAGTTAGCCTGTTTCAGGTAACAAAGACATTTCATCCATTTTTGGCTAACCATCCAGTGATTAAAGTGTGATGAAGAGATGGTCTCTCTCAATTGCACACAGCACTGTGGTCACCTCTGGACTGGAACATCAGCCAAAGTTTTGGGATACACAAACTTGAACATTAAACAAATTAGAGAATTTTACGTGCACAAGTGAGCTGCAGCAAATCCCTCTTCAACATTTAGTATCACGCAGACATTGCAATGAAACACTATTTTATATCATCAGTATCCAGAAGGACTACTTATCTCTCTATTAATTAGTTAAATAATACTACGAAACAATCAGTGCATTATCTATAAATAGAGCTGGGAATCTGAGGAAAAAAACTCAACATGTTTTTTAACATAAAGGACACAAAGTAAATGGGTATAAACTACCCATGAAGAAAATAAAGCTGGATATTAGAGAAAGATTTCTAAACATCCTTGAAGGTTTTTGTTTTGTTTGGGGTTTTTTTTTGTTTTTGTTTTTTGTTTTGGGGGTTTTTTTTTGGGGGGGGGGGTTGGGGTTTTGTTTGTTTGTTTGTTTGTTTGTTTGTTTGTTCTGGGGGTTTTTTGTTTTGTTTTTAGGAAGAGCTGCCCAAGAGCATCAGCAGATTAAAAAAGAATCCCAACTAACCCAAATTGTTTTATAATTGTCTTGTTAATGAATGTAATTATACTCTACCATTATCTGCAATACAAGGACATTGGTATTAGCTATCCTACTTTTTTGCTTACTGAGCAAAGGTATTAATTTCCCATATGTTAAGTTTCTGGCAAGCATTTTTTAGAAGGGTGCTGAGCAGCTTCTCATTTGTTCCAAAATGGTTGGAACATCTTCTTTCTCAAAACCCAACACTGGGAGCAAAAGGCAACAGACAGATTTTCAAACTATCAGCATCTGATGGCTGAGGAGTTTGACCTAGGTTGATTTTACTGACAGCTACGGAATAGACGCATTTTGAACTGGAAATGCAGAATCAGGGCTACACTATGAGAACTTGCTGATTCTCAGTGATTTTATGTTTTTTTAATGGCAAATTTAACATTGATCTTTGTTTTAGGCGTAAAGAGTCCTCACAAAACTGGCTCAATTCAAGTTTGCTGAATCTGATTTTATTAACAGAACTACACCTACCTCAGGCAAGATTTAAGACTGTTGTATTCTCACTTACAACTGAGATGAGTCATTCTGTGAGAGAAAAGTAGAGAAAGAAGTTCCGTCTTCCACTTTTACAAATTTCTCCTTTGTCTTTTATTTACAAATTCCATAAATTTTAAACAGAAATAATTTATTTCATAAGAGAAATCTGTACTTATTGATACACCATACATGCTTTGCTGCCTGTAGAAGTCAATAAAATACTCAAATTACTAGGATAAATTGGCTGCAATAAAGCTAGAATTTTAAGGGTCCAAAAAAAAAAAAAAGACAAAAAGACAAATCCCATGAGAACTGGGTACTTAGATTATATGATCACTGCAGAATGTCTTCCTCAGAAAGGCAATAGAAAACCAGCACAAAGGAACTGAAGTACTTTGTTTCATTCAGAGGTGGACTATCTGCCTTCATCTCAACCAAACAATAAACTTCTTCCTAATCTTAGTCCTTTTAAAAGAGAAAACCATTATTATATTCTTTTTCAAATACTCCATAGTGCCTGTACTCAGATTCTTTTTACACCTTTGTTGGTAAACTATCTGCATTCAGTCTTTTAATATGTTAGATTGTCATGAGTTCTAATTCAGGCAATGAGAACCTACTGACCTTTTTCATTGACTTCATATTTTTCCTTAGAGAAACCGATTTGTATGGACAAATAGCTCTCACTATGATGTCCCATACAAATGTGATCATATAGTAAAGGGCAAGATAGCAGACAAGACAGACTACTGAGTTCTGCTTTAGCAGTTCCTGTGTTCCCCTGAGCCATAATTACTATCTAATCTGTAATACCTTTCATGTATCTGGAAATGCTTCTGAATAATATTCTACTGTATGATATACTGTCTCTACCACAGCCCCAGTTCATTTTTCTAAGAGCTACAGCAAAATAAACATTTATAGCTACAAATACTTTGGCAGTATTCACCCGCATGTATCTACTCAGTCTTCCTAAAGCAAATAATTGTGTTGTTATATTTTCCCCTTTCCATTATATTTTCAGAGAATTCAGCTTTTACCTCCCAAATTTTGCCCTCTATTTTTCTCTTCTCTGGATTTTTAACTTGAAAAATAGCACTGTTCTTCAAATGAAATCCTCTGGGAGATAACTTGTCATCTACTTGTACTCCACCTATTAAGCAACAGCAAATGAAACCTTGCTGTTTAAAACTGGGTGTGCAATCATTTTTTAGAAGAGTAGTATCTAACTAAGCAATTTTGTGTAATTACCAGCTACAGGAATGTACAGCTCTTCAGATCATTATCCCTTGGGAATAAGTTCTTCCTTAACTCTAATTCATTATGTTGAAAATATGTATTAATTAGTTTGTTATTTTGCTCTATTCAGAATCTGCTTTTTAAAGATTGAAAAAAAAAGAAATGACAAGCAGCTTATTTACCTTGTTTTTTAGAGCCCACATTATTCACTATTTATGAGCATTCAGGTGACTGGTAGGCATTCACGGAGATATTTGTGAATCCCAAGAGTTCAATAGATTATTGCATGAATGATGATTCATTGGGAAGTTTGCATTGCAACTGGATTATTCTCTACTGAAGATCCACTATTTATTACTGGCAATTCGTCATCCTAAAGATATCCATCATGGAAAATGCCGAATCAATATCATCTAATGCATGTGACCAATAATCACTTTCAGCCAAGAAATGCCATGTTTAAACACTGAGTTCCAAGATAACATTTCCTTAACTTTTATAGTCTTTAAAAAACAAAAAAAAAACAAAAAAAAAACAAAACTGTGTTGTATATGCCCTAAATAAAGGGGTCTTTTTTGCTTGCTTCATTTTTTTCCATGGTGCTTTTTGGTTTTGTTTTGTTTTTTTGTTTTGGTTTTTTTGTTTTGTTTTGTTGTTTTGTTTTGTTTTGTTTTTCCGATGTGGTGTTAATTAAGGAATTTCCCTAATTGTAGTAGCTGGGAGAATAGCAAAGCTCTTCATCTGTCTTCATGACTCTGTGTTTTTTAATGCTTTCAGATTTTAAATGTGTTTTTCTAATATTTCCAAAGTTATTTGGGGGCAGGTTGTGTATGGAATCAACAGCCTATGATCCTATTTAGAAGAATCAGCTCCAGCATGGTCCTCTGCAATTGCCAGCACTGGGAATAATCATCAACTCTCATCTTTCTACAATGGAAAAGTACCTTCGCAGAAAATATTGCTTATATTTAAAATCAATATTTCTCTGAGAAAAATTATTTTCTTATATTCCATACTCCCTGTTCATAGACATATCTTCAAAGATAAATGTGTCTAGCCATAAAAAAATAGATAAGCCCTAATGTCACATGGAGAACACTGTTAAATTCCCAAAGACGGGGGTTTTATTTTGTAGCACTTTGAACCAGGACAGTTAACAGCTACAATTCCTGCTGGCAGCTTTTCAGTTTGGCATTTTTATTTCAAAGCCACATATGGTTCCCAAGTACAAAATAAACATTAATTATGTCTTTCTATGCCTTTTTATTATGTACTCTAGTCTTCTCTGGGGTCTAGGGTGTGTTTATTTTACCATAACCAGAGTTTCAACCATTTCCATCTCTGCAGAAGACTGTTACTGGCTCCTGTGGTGTTGGGGTTTTGTGGATAGTGTCTTGTTTGGGGTATTTTTTTGTTGTTTCAGGTGGTTTGTTTTGGTTTGTTTAAATTTTTTTTTAAATTTTGATTTTTCTTGGGTTTTGACTTTTTGCTTTAGACAAGCAATTATAGTCTTACTTTGTAAATATATTTGTTTTTTAAGTGACATATCTATAGGCATGCAAATATGTAGATATAGGTGTGTCTTCATGTGTTCAGATTGCTTCTTTTGGGTAATAAGAATAAGAAAAAGAATGCCATCAAATGTATGTGCAGGACTTTGGATTTTTAAAAATCTGCACACTTTTTAACAAATAATGCTAAGTAATACAGCAAGAAAACAATGCAGACACTTCCTATTAAAATTTAAACGGAGGTTACAGTTTGCTTGGTTTACCTCATCCCTAGTGGCAATAACACAAGTTAGACAGTAACTTTTATAGCCAAAGATCTGTAGTCTGGAATTCTATTACATTTGCATTTAGACTCCTAGTATGTTTTAGGCATATTTACTCCCTTTGAACTTTGATAGGGTTTTTCACTGCAAAGTGCATTTCAATCTTTTTTTGTTTTTCTGGATGCCATTTGATATAGTGATTAAAAAGCTAAAAATACTCTTCCAAGAATGTGCATTATTATTCAAATGTAGTTAAGTCAAATATATAAACAAGAACAGGATCATTGAATATGTCAACAGTCTATTTTCCAACCTATTTTTTATCATTAGAATGTTTCCAATTTTTCTGACTTGATATCTCATGGCCTAATGAAATGAGTGCGGGGGGGGAAAAAGAGGTAAAGATAAGTGATTTTGAGGGAGAAGGTATTTTCCTGTAGAGAAAGAATATGAAATGTTACTGTATACTGCAGTGTGGTGCCATTTTCATTTCACTCTTTTTACTGTTCAGTTATTTAGAAAACACAGCTGATTTATTATTTCTGTCTCACAGGACCTGGTCAAGACAAACCTGGAATATAAATACAATCTCCATGGTCTAGACAATGCTTCACAACCTTCTCAGCCCATAACTCAATTCTGGCAATATGGAATTTTTCTTGGCATTTTCCCACCTCTTTTATTGCTTGTACAGCCTGGTGGGTAAAAGTGTCTTACAGGTTGGACAGTGTTGCTCTAGCAAGAAGACCCAGAGCAGAGGGTCAGCACACAGATTTCCCCAGATATAACATTTCTTACTATGCAATCTCATGCAACTGACTTCAATGTTTTTCTGTCTGCAAGAGCTCTAGGCCATAGAATTTTTACAACACTGATCAAGAAGAATAACACTCTAACCTCTACAAAGACTAGAGCATGAAGTAAATAATAGGATCAGATACCACTGCCATATTTGCAGCTCATTATTAATGTCAAGTCTGGAACTCATCATTTGCCCTTGGCTTGACTCATGATTAGCTCATTCCAATGCCAGTGGTCACTGCAAGTCTTTATTACCTTTACTGAAAAGTCTCTACAGCTTCATTTGTTTACATAAAAAAAAGGCATAGAGCAAGGGAGAAGAAATAAGAGTTCTTGTTTACAAAGGATCAGAGATGACCATGCAGCCCTGTCCAAGTGACAGCACCAAACACACAAGTCTGTCACAAACAAAGTAGCTTTTAAAAAGGGGCCCCGTGCAGAGATCATTTCTCCAAAGTCGATTGAAAAGCATGGGTCTCTATATCGGCTTTCTAGTCCTGAAGCTGACAGACATGGTTCTCACCCAAAACCCTCCATCACTCATGTATTCAGGCCAGGATTTACAGAGGACTCAGTAATTGAACAGATAAGCACTAAACTCTTCTGTGTTAAGCTTGTTTTGCAAACATTATAAACACACTGTTAGTTTTTTCATTTGCCACATAACTTCCACTTGGTGTTATAATAGAGGTAACAACTCAACCTCCCAGGCTTCTCCAAAGGAATTTAAAACACTTCAGCAAAGTATCCCTGTGGGGACTTCCAAGATCATACTGAATGAACAAACTTGGGGATCCAAAACAGATACTTTAGGTCCAGTACTTCACAGCACTGCCACAAGACCTGCACAAAAACACTTTTGGGAAAAGTAAATTATATATCCATGGTGCTTTTGCATAAGAGTTAAGGAGAAAAGGCAGGAGTTATAAATAACATAGATAAGATTTCGGAAGCATGGCTTTTTTTCCTTCGTTCCTAATTCCCAACTTCGTGTATTAAGCATTAACACAGATGCTGGCCAGTTTAAAAACCCAGTGGTTACTACAGACTTATAAAGAGTCAGCAGCATTTTTTAAAGCATTTGTTTATCTTCTTTATTTCTTAGTTGGAAATAAAATAATCTCTATTCATTAAGAAATATCATTAATTGAATTCCTGTGTTGATTCAACTCTCATATACTACAGACTTTGGGGGACAGATCACACGTGAGCAGTTTCTTTACAAATTTAAGGCTGTCATTTAATGTCTTATCCTGTTGAAAACAATTCCTTACTACATGATTTGACCTAGTCTCTTACAAGGCCTCTGCCATTTGGACACATAAGACATAATCATATTTTGCATTAAAAGTATGTTGTTATTATATTTTGTGTCTGTTACTCTGTTACAACCTTATTTCTCATGCCTTCATTTAGAAGAATTTTATCTCCAGAGACTTAAAAAGCAATAAAAAAACAACAGCAAACCATGTAGACAAAAAAAGTTGTGAAGATACTGGGTAAAGAGAATACACCACTGCTCAATGAAGGAATAGTTTGCGAATTTCCATATTCACATCTGGAAAGAGGTTGCCAGTTACAGGTGTCATATTAAGATCACAATACCTTGTGATCTCTTCTCCATTCAGCTCTGCTGCCAGACACACACACTGTTTTGAAACTCCCGTGTTCACTACCCCCAAAACACAGCCATCCAGAACGCAGAAGTTGTATTGTCCTGTTTCCCCTAACAGAGGCAATTTCGCAAGAAAGTAGTGCCTTTCTCTGTTTTCGCCCCTACTAATTTTGGTGCGTTTGTTTGTTCTTAACCAAAATAACCTGAATATCCCTACAGATATCCTTGTCTGTATCTCGGAGAGATATGGTCAGCTGATACTGAACCAGTCCAAGTTGCTATCCTAAACCAAGCAAGACCAGATAGATCAACCGGAGCTAAAAAAACACGAAATGAGGTATGAAGTACCCCGACCAGGTAAATTAAATTAAGGTGAATTCTTAAGCAAATTACAGTAAGCCATTTCTTCAAAAAATTATCAACAGCTGTGTTAACTCAGTCCAAAAGGTTTATTTCTACTGTAAGTTAAGACAGATTAATTCTTTAGCCTGAAGAGTGAACTGCTCCCCAAATACAATGACAAAAATAGATTAAAGAACTTCTATTAACAACTGCATTTTAAATCTCATTGAAATGTATGACTTAGTTTTTCTTTATATGAAAGCTAATCTTTTTCCTCCTGTTGGTTTTTTGTTCTTTCATCATGTTGTCTGGATTGTAGCTACAAAAATCAAATAATGAACTAACATAGCTGGTGCATAAAAAAAAAAAAGATGCAAGTGGCTGGATTCCTCAAGAGATATGCAAAGGCTGTCTACATTTTAAACAACAAAGGGGCTTCCTGAAATTCTAGTAAACACTTCTACAGCATTTACATATACAGAATATTCTGGTTGATCTCTAGTAAAAAATTCAATTATTTTTCTGTGTGTACTAAGAAAATTTTGTGCATTCCTTAGGAAAACAATGGAGGATGCTTTGATATTGTATTTCAATCAATGTAGATCTGTAAAGTACATCTGCATGTAAGCTGAAGTAATGCAGTGTTTTCTGGATTCATTTTTTGATATACCCACTTTATTTTCAGTGCCCAAAATGCACACACACAAAAAAATGGACACAAAAAATTTGATCAATATTTTTCTCAAATTACATGCCACTGGAGGCACTTTAAGACATCATTACTCTAAAAACTGAGATCTTTATTTAGCCTACCTCTCCCAGTTCTGCCAACTATCATGAAAGTTTTAATGAAACAAAACATAAAGGTTGTTATTAATTTCTTTCCTGGCTACATACCTTTCTATAAGTATGTATATAACTTTCCTATATACACCATGTGTACTTTCCTCAAATCAATCTATAACATGTCTCCTGAGGTGATTTGGATTCTTGTCACTTCAGGCAAACACCTGAATTTCTCTTCCTATGTAACACAAATATCCTTTTTTTTTTTTCCTTTTTTTCTTCTATTCAGCTTACTGAAATTGAAATCAGTACAGATTTGTCCTTAAAGTAACTTGTTCCATAATTATGTTGCCTTTTACCTCTCAGTAAAATGAAGTATGGGATTAATGAAAAGCTGCCTCAGGATATTTACTGTTTTCCACACATAAGAATCAATACCAGTTTGTACTCAAGAAGCACAAATCAATGATATCCACCAAATAGGAAACATTATCTATGAAACTGTGAGAAGATCAAAATTTAAAGGTACACCCCTCTAAAAAAGAGCAAAAGTCAATTATATACGTAGCAACCACAGGGAAGCCACCATACAGGTAGAGAATTTTATAACTGGAATTTATTTTCTAACTAATGCATGCAATTCTCTTTCTTCCTAGGACACATGTATCCACCTAAATTAAATACAGTCTTATGAAACATTTGTTTAATGTGGGAAAAAAAAATCAAAAGTCTCAATTCTTGGCTCAGTTTACAAATTAGCAAAGCAAACTTACATAAAACTCTCCATCAAAAGTCCATTCGCAATCAACAATCCTAAGAGGACTGACTACCTGGAGATACAGTGGAAAAGCAAAATAATATTATTGCCATTCTGAATGTGCTGGAGTCTGTTTTGGTAAATGAAATAAAACAAGTTTTCTCTCTTAATGCTACAAAAATATTTATATTTATATAGCTATTTGAATACCCAATGTTGACCATATTATGCATTATAAAAGACAATTCCAAAATCATTACATAATCTTCCATATCTTTGGGTATCCAGAAGTTCTATATGTATAGTTCTACAGAGTATTATTAAAATGATGTAAACATGGTTCAATACATGTTAAGTTACATGGAGTTCAAACAATATTGAACAATATTGAACTATTCCAATAATACGTTCATGATTACCATCTGAAATGTATCAGGATGTAAAAGTATGGGAGAGGAGACAAAAAGAAGGACTACATTATCTCCTGAAACAAAAATTTTGCTATGTTTTGCAAGTTCACACAACATACAATGCATAAATAAAAAACGGGAAGATGTCTATGATTGGCCTGGAGAATTTGAAATTCCCCCCTCCAAAAAAAAAGGAAGGATCTACAGAACCGTTCAGTATTTAATCTCTACTGGTATTTTTACAAGAATATGTCAGCATATCTGTATTTTTTAAATAAGTTCTTCCTTCAAAATTTATTTCCTGCAAACATCACATGAAAGTATAGCTTCGTGTAAATAAGCACAAGTTGAAGCTAAGTTCCAGATTTAATTATTGATGATTGCCAGTGACTAGCACCCTTTGTTACAGGCATAGACATAGTCAGAATATGCAGTTATTAGTAAGTGCTGAGACAACCAAATTTACCAACCACAAACTCTAAGTCCCACTTTCATCTTTGTAAATTTTATTGTTCATCTAAATGAAAACAGAATTTGGTTAACTTCCTGAGATCCAGCCATCTGTGAAACATAGCCCACTGTGTTAAATAGCCTATGAAGCTATATTGTACAACAAAAATAGTTTGTGCTGTGCTCCAAGGGTTTATTCAAAAGCTCTAAACAAAAAATACTCTGAAAAAAATGAAAGTAGCAATAGAAAAAGAATATACAGATGTACACAACTTAGTTGTAAAGAACTTGCTCAAATATTTTGGGATCATGTAGTTCAAAAGTTGGGGAAGTATTTTTATTAGTACCATCCAATGGTGTCTCATGAAGTTTCATGATCAACTGGGATATCACATCAACTGGGATATGTGTTTTTGTTCCCCTTAGCTCACACATGTATATTCAGGCACAAGCTGACTCAGAAGAAAATTTAAATAAACAATGGAAAATATTAGGCATTGTTCCTTGTCCCGCTTTCTACAATCCAAGGGTTACAAGACTTGTCAACATATTCCAAAGAGTTTACTGGCAATGAGGGGTGGATGGTTTCACAGCTACAGATGATATCAATTTCAACCCCACAGTGGCACATAGGTAGGTTTCCTGTACAACTGCATCCCTGCAAAATCCACTGATGAAATTTGTAATGGATTTTACTGGCCACAGCCACAGAGGCCGGGCAACCCTCCTGCAACTTGCATGACGTAGCACCTCCAGACTGCTTGTGAGATACTAGTCCATCATGACGAACAGGCTGCCCACTCCTACACAGGAGTTTGAACAGGGTAATTGTAATCTCTTTTGATCACTGTTCTTTTAGACATTTTCACCTTGATGCAAAAAAAAAAAAAAAAAAAACCACAACAAAAAAACCCACAACAAAATAAATTTATCACACACATTCTCCCCATTCCCTCAGCACATTTAATTTCAGATAGTTGAAGTTATATGAGGAAGCATTGCCTTTGTCATTTAAAAATAATTGTTTTCTAGTTTCTCACATGAGGTCCCCAATGTAAATTCACATAAAAAGACAACTAAGAGATTATGCAAAAATTAGAATAAAACTAAGTCCCCAGCTACACTTTTTTAGCTTTGGCAGGCTAAAATAATGTTGCATAACACCTGACTTAGCAAATTCCATCAACTATTCATAGTGTATTTTTAATGAGCTATACTACTCAATTTCTATACAGTTAGATGAGAAACAAAGGTAATCTTTTCTTCATTCACTTCTTTGAATTTTCTAAGTGATAACAAAAATTCTTCTGTACTTGAAACTGATATGCAAGTAAAATAGCTCCATCATCTGCAGCATGGTTTAAAAAAACAGTGTGGTTTGAACTCTGTTGTTTCAGACCACATGGAGGCAGCTTTGGTAAACAGGAATTCCAATGAGCTGTGCAGGTCAGGCACGGTTCAATTTTTTTTTTTTTTTCTTCAAAATGTCTTTCAGCAAATAGTTTTGATTGTATCTAAGAAATAGTGTTTTCTCTTCTGAGAAAATTATAGTTCAACACTATAATTTCTTTGAAGGAACATTAGAAAAGACTGACAGGAAAGCAATAAAATCCCTAAAGAAGGGATTAACATTTAGGGAAGGGCAAGGGTACAAAGCCAATTATCATTGTTTAACGTATTTAACATTGCTGTTTAGTTGGACATTTTCTAACCTTGTCATATTTTAGGAATAATTCGTCCCTAACTTCTGCTACAATTTCAACAAATCCAACAATATTCTCAAAAAACAGGTAGGTAATCTCTATAGCATCTTCCTTATGGTTGCCCTGACTTATCTAATTGGCATGACTGCTTGCACTCCTCACAGCCCCAAGGAGAATTTGAATTTCACAGCATCCAATTTCACCTGCTTTTTTCTCCTCATACACACAATGAAGATGCTTCCTATGATTTGCTCAGGGAAACACTTTATTAGAGACTTGATGCATAGAAAGAAGCAAAACACCCACTAAACAAATGTGAGATACTGGAGCACAAGGAGAGGTTTTGTTCCTTTTTTTTTAATGGCTCCAGGAGAATCAAAATGAGACAAATATAAATAATTTTTTTCCTAATTACAGAAGTGACACAGACAGGAATCTAATGAAGTTACCACATCACCAGGATTTTACATATATTCTGCACCAGTAATCATTCAAGATTTTAATCATTTCAGATGCAGCCGACTTCAGATTTTGTGGGTAGCAGGTTAATGAAGAAAGATCCACTTATAATTAAAATATCTAAATTATCTTATCATACTTACTAATTACAAATAACACAGCATACATGCAAAAATGTATTCACCTTTACTCAAGAAAGAGCTACAAAAAATGTCCAAAATGCAGTAACTTGAATGACAGAATAGGGAACTAGTTATGGATTACAATATTTAGTTAATCCACTTCTGATCATTATACAACATTTCTCAGTACTACAAAATTATGAAAATCACTGGGGGGAATATGAGTAATTTGTGGCAACTCTGTTCAACTGTACACAAACTCTGTTTCTTCCATGATTGGGATACACTAGCATTAACATGTCCCAGCAAACAAGGCACAGTACTGAAATTTGGGGAATCTGTACTCTGCTGGCAGGGATTTGCTGCAAACCGTCTTTCACATGTCAGCATGACTCCTTTCCCTTTTCTACTTCTTTCATCTTAACAGTGACAGATGTTTGGGACTAGAATAGTATATTAGACTGTATTTCCCAAATGCTTGCAGGCCTGGCTTCACTTGAGGCCTTTAGGTGCTAATGAAATATAAATGATAATGCAAACACTGAGCTCTAAGTGCTTCCTAAAAGCTTAGCTGAAGAATAAATTTGAAATAATACAGGATTTATTTGTCCTACAGGATTTTTTAATATTTTGCACAGAATTCACATTTTTATATGAGTATGCTTTGAGGTCAGGGCAAAAAATTTTCTTGCATAAGCAACTCAGCTGAAAGTAATTTACTTGAGAGGCTTAATCAATTCTCCTTATGAATGCATTCAACTTTGCAGGAAGGCAGCATTTGATGGAGTACATGTGATGGAGTACAAAAAAACATACTGGAATGGTTCCTTTCAATTATAGCATTATAATTTGACAGAACAAAGTTTGTCTTTTGCAGACTGTGTTTTGCTAGCTAGAAATACATTAACTTTTGAGGGAAGAAATTTCTAGCACATCATTCTAATGTGTCTGTCAACCACCTAATGTCTCTACTGGGATAATATAAACTTTTCTGAATTGCCATATCTTCACTAAAATCGTTGGTTATCCTTTAGACACTGATAATAACCAGAGGACCAATTTTTAACAAGAAGGATAGCTGAGTGATCATCAAGTCAGGCCCCAAGTACTTTGGACTGCATAGCAGCAGCTGATACAGGTTCATTCTTTCCACTTCCACAAGTTATTTAATGTATTACTTGGGCTATCTCTGGTTATCCTGCGTAAGGTAAAATTTTCTTTCCCAGACTAAGTTAGGAATCTGAATTGGATCTTGATCCTCTGACCATAGTTTTCCACATTCCACTGAAATCATTAGCATTTTGGACACAATGAAGATGGCAGAACTTGGTCTGCCCTGTGTGCCAGGGCCATTGAAATTTGCTACTTTGGAATTAAATGCAGATTATTGCAGGAGCCAGGTGCTGTCATATGTTCACAGTAGTCAATGGCTTTCTATTTGCTAATAGCTACCCAAAGCTTTTGTGTAGGTAGATGTTATTTGTGTTATTTGTGTGTGGCAGGTATCTATTAATTCATACCTAGATAGATAAATATAACAGGACAATGAAGCTGTCAGAAAGAGAAGATCTTAACCAACAAAATGTCTAGAGAGAAGTACCATGGATCACAAATCAATTATAGTATTAAAATATATGTTATATTAGACTATATCTTCAGTTTAAGAAATTACCAGATACAAATTTACAACAGACAAGATTCAGATGAGAAATATAAAGATCAATTACCTACCTCATTGTTTCAGCAAAAATGAATGAATATAATTTATTTCTACATAGATTTCATGGACTTTCACAATGGGAATAACAGAATTTATGAAAAAAAAATAGATTAATTCCTGAACTATTAGAGAAAGTAAAAAAAAAAAAAGAAAAAAAAAGAAAAAAATTAACATGACTGTGATTTTATTAGGAAGTTAAATTTATATGTATTTAAGCCAATTTTGAGTATCAACAGACATGCTTTATACCAGATATTCTGGACTGGGAAAAACAATCAACAAAAGAAACCCAAACCAAAACACTAAAAATCAACCTTTCCTACCCCCATCCAAAATCCAGCCCTTAAACACTGCACATTGATGTTCACTCATGAACAAAAAGTCTAAGCAATGAGGGAAAGAATCCAAAGAAATTCGCTACTTCAGGTGTCTTGGAAAGAAAAGTAATGAAATGGATGCAATTGGCAATGAAATTAAGGTCAGAATAGCTATGAATAGATCACTTTGTATTCCTGAATCCAGCTAGACAAAACCAAAACCTCTGGATACCAAAGTATGAATATTCAATAAAACATAAAGACAACTTCACTATGTAGAACTTCAAACTGAAGACTTAACGAGATTCTCCAATGAGCACTTTACAAACAGATGTTTTGAAGAAATTTTCAGTATCTGATTGCCAGGGAAAATGTTAAAAGAAAAGGCAGAAATAAAGCCATGTGGGAACAGAAGTAACTGATCAAAAATTGCAATTTTTGAAATGCCTATGAGCAGTAATAAGACTCACCTGTGAGAAGAATATTAAATGAGGAACACTGAAGCAGAAATAATCCATTTTGAAGATTTAAAATACAGGCTTCTCAGAAAACAATTAGGATGACAGAGACGATTATAAAAGACAAAGATAAAATGGCACAACAGTCTCAACTGCACTCCAAAGTTATTCTAGAAGACTAAATGGACAAACAAACATATTCTTCTGCTGCATTTTTAGGCAGACCTTCTGGTCAGTGCTTTTAACACAATAACAATCCCTTCCTGATACTGCAATGGGTCTTGATGACTGCAAAGTCACCTCAAAAACATATTTCTATTGTCTGGTTAACTACACAAAAATTATTATTTTAAAACTGCTATGGTGCCTTCCTGAACATGAGAAATCGGGAAATTTGAAGTATGGGAAGTTTAGAGGAAAAGGACAGGGTGTCCTGAGGTCTACCAAAAGTAAGATATAATAAGAGATTTAAACATGCTAATCTTCAAAGGACATAATATAAAAAATGCACATGTTTTGCCATTAAGGTACACTAGATTTCCAATAGATCTGCCTGTGAGGTAACACAAGTATTTCAGAATGACTCTCGATTATGAGTGATTTGGTGGACCAGAGTGCACCACATTGTATTATGCTACATTCTGGGTGCAGTTGAGACAATATGCTTGTTTCAAAGTGCAAGCATTCATCTCTATCCCCCTGTAAGCAACATTAACCAATGCTTCTGTGTACTTCCAAGGCCTTAATGCTCTTACACTGGCAAACTCACAAATTTTTTATCATTTTGATATGTTTCTCACCTTATTGGGATATATGCCAAGTTCCATAGGGTTCTTCACACAGTTAGCAGTATTCACCCGATACTCTGGAACTATAAATAAATGTTCGTATTTCTTTTTTTAATTTTTTTTTTCATGAAAGCACTTAGGAAGCACAGATCTGTACAGATTATAGAAACACAAAACATTTTGTGTTGGTAGAGGCCTTAAAGATCATTTAGTTCCAACCTCCCAACCACAGGCAGGGACAATTTCCACTACACAAAATGCTCAAAGCCCTATCCAACCTGACCTTGAACACTTAAAAGGAGTGGTATATTCAAAACTTCTCTGTGAAACTTGTTCCAGTGTCTCACCACCCTCACAATAAAGAATCTCTTCCTAATATCTAATCTAAACCTACCATCTTTCGGTTTAAAATCATTACAACTTACTCTCTCACTCATGACCTTGTAAAAAGTCCCTCCCCAGCATTCTTGTAGGCACAGCTTTTTATACTGGAAGGCTCATCTAAGGTTCCCCCAGAGCCTTCTTGTCCCAGCTCTCTCAGCCTACCTTCATAGCAGAGGTGGTCCAGCCCTCTGGTCATCTTTGTGGCCCTCCCCTGGGCTCACTTCAACAGGTTCATTTCCTTCTACTTCTCATTTTTGGGGCCCCAAAACTGGACACAGAAGTGGAGAATCAGCTCTCTCAAAGTGCTGGCCACACTGCTTTTGATACTGCCCAGGACATGGTTGGCTTTCTGGGTTGCCAGCACACTCATTCCTGGGTCACGTTGAGCTTCTCATAAACCAACACATCCAAGTCCTTCTCCCTGGGGATGTTCTCAGTCCATACTCTGCCCAACCTGTATTTGCACTTGGGATTGTCCAGACCCAGGTGCAGAACCTTGCCCTTGGCCTTCTTGAACTTCATGAACTCCTCAGGGGGCCACCTCTGAAGCCTGTCCAGGTCTTTCTAGATGGCACCTCTTGCAACAGCACCACACAACTTGGTGTCACCAGCAAAAAAGAAGATTCATTCAAACTTGGATGAAGTTATTCTCTATGTAAAAATCTCGGCTTTAAAATTCAGAAAATATGAATTTTAACAATAAAAGTTAAAAAATTCTGTATTCAAGTACTACAAGGCAAAAGTCTCATTCATCTTAAAGCCTATGGATTACTTTCAGTTTGCTTTCATTCTTACAGAATTGATAATCAGTATCCACTAAGAGCAACACAGCAGGGTAATTCATGGTATTTTCATTTTAGTGGATATGTACCAGTGTGCGGAAGTTTGCCTTGTTTGTATAGAGGACATGAAAGGGGAGAAATTTTTGCTTAGAAAACAAACCAAACAAAACAAACAAACAAAAATTTCACCACCACAAAACAACCCCCATCCCCCTAATCTCATATGACTAGACAATTTAAAAATATATAATATTTAACAAGTGGTAATTGCTGCTAAGTTGATATTAAAAAAATCATTCCTTAATTAGGAAGTATGCTGATCACAAAGTAGTCTTATAATTTTTGAACAGTAATAAATTGATTTTTTAAGGCTCCAACTTTTTAAGAGACAGGAGAATTGAACCCAAACTTCCTTCATGATAGGAATAGAATCAATGGCAGAAGTAGTAATTGGAAGGGCCAAAAATAATCATGGAATTATTAAGGTTGGGAAATACCTTTAAGATTATTGAGTCCAACCATTAAATCAGCACCACTGTGTTCACCACCAAACCATGTCTTCTAGTACCACATCTATATGTTTTTATGAACACTTCCAAGGATGAAGTGACTTCCATTTCTCTGGGCAGCTACTTCCAGTGTCAACTGCCTTTGAGTGAAGAAATCTTTTCTAATATTCAATATTACTCTCCTCCTTAGTATACCATGTTGCAAAATTTTTGTCCTCTTGGTACTACAGGGTAGTATTTATGATCTCACACCCCATTTGCTGTAAGTGAGCACCCAGCTGTGTCTGCACAATAGGAGAGCTGCCTTGGTACTGCAAGCAAAGGCTCTTGGAAATGTCTTTGTAAAGCCTTATTTTAATAACTCAAGTAACTTACATTTTGGTATTAAAAAAGGTCATAAAAATAAGCTGATAGCAACTCCAATCAGTAGCTCTCTACACTGGCAGAATGGATCTGAGAAATCAATCTGATGTTTGTTTTCCAAGATCTTCCTTTGTGTAATCAGTATCTGCACCCAGTATATTTATGATTGATTTTTTCCTCCATTCTACCTCCCTAGACATGCTGCAGACACATTTCAGTTATTGCCATTTTTTAACAGCTTCTCTGTGTCCCTAGTTCCATTTGTTTTCAAATTAAGTTCCTGCTCATTCTAGCAAAGGGTGAATTCCTGATATATAGCTCTGCTTAACCTCACGATCATCAGTATCAACTTCTTGAATAGCTATTTCAGAGGAGAAAGGAGACCAATGTGACACTGGAATGCTGGTTCACTGGAGATCAGGATGATAATAGCACTACCTACACTATGCTTCTCTATAATAATTTATTACTGCCAGAGTTATTGATGCATGCAGAACAAAAATAAAAAGATGATGAATTAATAAGACTGATGGAGCTTATATGACAGCAAGCAGGTTCCACCTGCTAGTCTTAACCAAATAACTCTGAGACAAAGCATGAGAGAAAAACATTTAGATATTGAGCTTGCTGACATCATTAGCACTGATTTTTCAATTGTTAGAAAAGAAAGGGGAGAGCTAGGTTGTTTTTAGCACTGCTCAAAGCAATACTATTCCTTCTCATTTTTCAGCAGCAGACTAATTTGGTCTGTACAGTGCTATCTACTTTGTTGGCATTGTCAGGGAGCAATCCCCATACTGTCAAATGCATATTTGGGAAGAAGTACAAGCCTTTCCCGCTGTTCTCCTAGAAGAAGCTGCAGATGTCCATGTGTAGGAATCACTTCCTCCTTTATTTCACCAGTTTCTGCTGCTTGGACACATCAGTCAATACCACCCTGGATTTCTGCTTCTTTCCTAACAAGTCATCCACATGAGAGAGTCAGAGGACACATTTCCCTGACCACACTCTCATCCGATGTGCACTGATGACATGTTTGTGGTGTGAAGGCTCAGCTGAGAGTGACAATGGCAAATGTAATAGTCCTTTCATCTGAATCAATGAAACTATTATACAGAGACACATTTCTCAACAGTGGAGTAAACCATAGCTTATCAAAAGGTATTTCTGCAGAAACACAAGAAAGAGTTTCAGGTACGTGACTTGTTGGGAAATCTGTGCCTGAATGTGGGGATCCATCTCTTCACAGCTGGGTGGGAAGTAAGCAGAGGCAGCATCTGTCTCTCCAAGAGGTAAATAGGATACACAATGCATAAATCCAGGAAGTTCCAGCAATGGGCATCTCAAAGAAGGCCATGCAGGGAGTCTGTGATATAAAAGGCCACACTAATAGCTGACTGGCAAATACTCCATAACAGGTTTCTCTAATACTAAAGTTTAACTCCCCACTCATTTCCAAGAGAATTTAAAAACAACTTGTACTTTATTGTTTATTATTTTGTTTTTCTTATTTTTTTCATATCACATTATTATGCAACTTCTTATATGCATAGCAAAACCAAAGTCTATTTCTGATTTCATGAATACCAAGAGGAATGTTTTCTTAGGCAATTAGTAATCATCCTAAGACACAGTTCCACTCATAGTTATAGAAAGACAGGATAAGAAAATACTTGAAATGCAAAGCATATCCACTACTAAATTATCAAAAAGACATAATAGCAGGAGAGTAAATATGTGGTATGTATATTTAGTATTTATTATAGAAATTTACTGCATATAAATTATAAGGAAGTGCCAGATGCATCTAATAAACATGAGTAAGGAAGGTTTCATACCCCCAGAGCTATATATGATGCTGTCTTAGAGCTCTCTGGTTGAAAATATTGTGTGAAAATGACTTCACCTTGTTTAATTGGAATTGGATTCTCTACAGCTTTTATCCTGCATTAACCAGCTAGTCCAAAGCAAGTTTCTACGGACCTATTCTCCCCACAAGAAGAAAAATGAAGTCTTTACTATATAGTTAGTGTTCCAAGGAACAAAAAAGTAGTACTTTTTAACAGAAGCATATTTTCTAACTGTAGTTCTTCCACTGCAGAAAGACGTCATAATGGATGCATTTTGCTCTTAAGTATTATTTTTAAATTCTCCGTTTAATTTTTAATATTAAAAAAGGGAAAATATAATAATTATCCTCAGACCACCAGACCTCAGAAATGTGAAAGGGAAATGTTGCCTAGCAAAAAACAAATAGCTCCTCTAGCCATATTATATGCATGAAGAATGAAGTAAAAATAATGTTTTCATATCCCCCTTAATACACAAATAGATTTTATGAAAGGACAACTTATACTCTTTCACAAAGAAGGAAAGAAATTTCAAGGAAAATTGCTACAGAATTAGCACAGAGTTTAGTTTTTGTTACTAGTGATTGAGAAGCAGGGGGTAAAACCCCATAGATTTAATTGGACACTTGATAGGGAATCTTTAGGTCAATCCATGTATTTGAGCTAATGTACAACATTGTCATTTTTTCCCCCTTATTTCATCTGTGATTTTTTGGTAACATTTTAAGAATTGTTTACTTTCAGTAGGTATTTCAGTGAAATACATAGCCACCAGAAGAAATAGATATTTCTGCAAACAGTTCTCATGGAAGAAAACACCAGCACATGCTCTAGCTAGCTTTTATCTTCTAAAGACAATGACAACTTAGCATTATGTTCACAAATGAAATAAAGCCAGCTCTACTCACCAATTTATGACTACTTTGAGTAATTTCAGCCACTACTTTGACTGAATGCTATTTGTCACATATTAAGAGCATTTCTGACATTCATACTTACTTAAAGGGAAAATAAGTTTCCCACGCCCATTCACTTTTCAGGCTGGGTAATAGCTTAGATTGCTTGTCAAAATGTAAAGTTCCTTTTGAGTATCTCTGTGGTGTTGATGGCAAAAAGATAACATGAAAGAAGTGAGAAAAATGCTAAAACTGGAGCTACTGAAGTGTTTTTGTTTAGGATGCACACAGCATTTGCACAGTTTACTTCAACTCAGCTTCATGAAGCTGATTTTAAAGTGAACAATGACCCAGCATAAATGAATAAATAAATGAATTTATTGAAAAAATATCTCCCCAAGTCTGTTTTTATTTTTATGATACTAGTGCAAAACCAAACATCAATTTTTAATTTCATTGCCTTTAACTTTCTTCATGCTGGTGAAAGGTGAAACTTAGGAAGGCTCAAGATCTCCTTGAGTCACTAAATTCTTTCAACAATTTAAAGGAAATAAAACCAAACTGCGGGAAAATACTGGATGGCAACCTAAGCTCTTTTTTTTTTTTTTTTTTTTTTTTTGTTTTTGTTTGTTTGTTTGTTTGCTTTTTGTTTTGGGTTTGGTTTTTTTTTTTTTTTTTTTTTTTTTTTTTTCATCTTGAGATTTTCCACTGACAACCACTTTTTTTCATTTCACTGGGAAACACTTAAGATATAGTCAGGATAGACTTTCTAGCCATGCCTGCTTCAGAGGGTGCTTTTCAGAAGTCCCTGCTGCTGTAACTGCTTAGTCCTCACCACAACAATACAGGGGACAGCTGATGTTTTTTGAAGCCTTCTTGGTCCTGAAGTTGATGCTCTTTGGAACCAAAGGTGCAACTAAATATTGTTAGCAAAAGAACTGTTTACTGATTGGATATACCATGAAAGGGCTTTTAGATGGGAACGTTTTGATAGGTAAGGCACAGAAATAATGGTGTTTGACATCCGTGATATTATGCATAGAGCGTCATCAG
Source organism: Chamaea fasciata (assembly GCF_029207755.1). Taxonomy (NCBI): domain Eukaryota; kingdom Metazoa; phylum Chordata; class Aves; order Passeriformes; family Sylviidae; genus Chamaea; species Chamaea fasciata. Next base: position 67,888,708 of record NW_027094086.1, on the reverse strand, counting down.
GTATCTTATCTGCTTGTTTTGAGAGAGCAAAGGACAAATGGAAACACTGTGTGAAAAATAGCAAGCCCATGCAACCCATAACACAAGTTTTGGAACAAAGCATGAATCCTGTGCTAGGCTATGCTCATGAGAAACTTGCAGACTTCTGCAGACCTTCCTGTTCCCTTTCAATCTGCAAATATCTCACATATAAATCATAACTAAAAAGAGAACATGCTGCACATCAAAAATGTATGCATCCTGCAGCTGCATCCCATTCTTCCAAGCTGACTTGAAGTCGTTATCTCTAGCTAATTAGCTCTCCAAAAGCCTGTGAAGTCTAGAGATACTC